>NC_141095.1:8613793-9234508 GCF_041138505.1 Cibotium barometz | reverse complement strand
TCTAGAGAAGTTCAAAACAACCAGACTGAGCCTCAATCTAGCTAAGTGCCCCTTTCTTGTCCACGAGAAGATATCTATTGGGACACATACTATTTGCAAAAGGATTGGCAGTGGATCTGGAAAAAGTCGAGCATAGTAAATCTCTAACAGCCCAATAATACCAAGGAGTTATCCAGATTCCTCAGATTGATCAAGTGGCATAGTAATTTCATGAGGTTCCTGGCAAAACATGGCAATATCCCTGTACAATCTGTGAAGGATGCAGAATATGTCTAGTTAGGAGCTTGTCAAGAAGCATTCCAGAATCTGAAATGGATATTGTTATTAGCACCGATTCTTCAATAGCCAAATTTTGATCTGGTGTTCCATGTGTTCTTGGATGCTTCTGACTTTGCCATAGGAAGCTCTTTGATGCAAGAGTCACATGAAGGCTAGTTTCGACCGATCTATTATGCAAGTAGAATAAAGAGAATGTGGGGGAGAGGGAGAGCTTCAAACCTTAGCAAGCAAACACACACACACAAAAGAGAGCAAGACACAAGAGAGAGATGGATAGCTAACTTTTCTTCTATCTTCTTCTTCTCTACTCAACCAACCTAACATAAAGATAAGAGTACACACTATATGGGTTAGTACTCAACTACTACAACATACAAGGGTCGGTCCATAATGTGAACCCGACTAAATGAGCTGGCACTATAACTATGCCAGTCTCTAGTAGTCTAAAATGGCTGTCACACAGCCTGTCATCCCATTGGCCGCATATCACCCATGATCTCACCAACCATGCCAGTGGTGTACAGAATGTATCACCCAGGCAGGTCATCAATGTCCGCCGTCATAGCACTAGTTGAGCTCGATATCTCAACACTCCCCCTCGAGGTCAACTCCACACACTGCACTCCAGGTAGGCTCCTAAACCTGTGAAGCTTCTCTATGCCCAATGCCTTCGTTAAGATGTCAGCCACCTGATCCTCTGTGTGCTGACATATACCATATCTACATCTCCTGCTAGAACCTTATCCTTCACAAAGTAATAATGCACCTCAATGTACTTCATTCTAGCATGATATACTGGATTACGTACTTTTGACAAGGCAAATATTGGCTGCTTCTTACTGCTCCAACTCATAGCAGCACTCCTAAATGAGAACATAAAACCACTGGTAGATCTCCTGTCTGCAATACTACCAGCCCAATCAGCATATGTGTACCCATGCAACTGTATCTCTGTACCAGCCTCATATAGAAAAGTCCATAATCAACTGTCATGGACTTTATGTACCTAAGGATCCGTCTAGCCGCATCCAAGTGTGTCTTCCTAGGGACCTACATAAACTGACTCACAAGTCCAACAGCATAGCTCAAGTCTCGCCTTGTAATGGTCATATGTAGATCAAACTACCACTATGCGCCTGTATGTAGTGGGGTCCTTCAAAAGCTCACCTGTATCTACGAAAATCTTTGTGTTCTACTCCAATGGCACTAAAATAGGTTTACAACCTGTCATACCATACTTGAACAACATGTCCAAGCCATACTGACTTTGTAGTAGCAAAATGCCATGAGGTGATCTCACCACCTCTATGCCCAAGAAATACCGCAACTCACCCAAATCCTTCATCTCAAACTTCTACTTCAAAAGCATCCTGACATCATGTATGTCTGCACCACTATCACTAGTGATAATCAAGTCATCCACATAGATGACTAATAGCATGATCCCTCTATATGTCTTTTTCACATATAGTGAAAAATATGCATTGGATATCTGAAATCCAATGGTAACAAGATACTCCCCAATCTTGTTTGACCATGCTCTAGGTGCCTGCTTCTTCAAGCCATACAAGGCTTTGCGTAACCTGCACACAAAATCTAGATGTGCATCACTCTCATAACCTGGTGGCTGCATCATGTACACTTCTTCTTGCAAATCACCATGCAAGAAAGCATTCTTTACATCCATTTGATGTCAAGACCAACCCTTTGCAGTGCAGCCATAGCAATGACAGCTCTCACGGTTGCCATTCTTGTAGCCGGGCTGAATGTCTCTTCATAGTTTATGCCATAAGTCTATGCACAACCCTTGGCAATCAATATTGCCTTTGTACCTGCTCACTGAACCATTAGCATTGTGCTTAACTTTATACACCCACTTACATCCAATTACCTTCTTTTTCTTAGCAAAGGCACTAACTCCCATGTTGCATTTGCATCCAATGCTGCCATCTCCTCATCCATGGCATCTTCCCATTTCTTATTTCCAATTTCCTGCTCAACGCAAGTGGGCTCAACCTTCTGTATTTCTTTTACCATGTCAGCATAATGATGGGTTGTATATCCATCATACCTTAACCTCTCAACAGGGTATCTAACCCTCGTAGACCTGCGTACACCTGGATCACTGCCAAGTGTCCTCAAAACAATCCTAGTTCTCCTTACACCAGGAGTAACCACAGACGGAATGCCAAGCTCCTCATCAAGGCTCTACTCAGAGCCACTAGAGTCACCATCCACATATGAGTGACCTGCTCAGATCAGACACAAAAGGTTGATCTACCTTTTCTTCCTTCCCTTTTCTGTGATACATGTGTACCTGCATCATTCCTCAATCTGCTTGACCATGGGCTAACATTGGATCCACTACTCGAGGACTCTCGCCACCACAGGTCCACTCAGCACCTATGAGTGCTACTCTACATGTGGTGCAACATCAGTACTTCTTACATCTACATCTTCTATTGCCTTCACTACTGGTGCATACCAGCTACTCATCTCATTGAACACAACATCTCTGCTTACTCACATCTCACGAGTGGTAGGGTTATAGCATCTATAACCTTTTTTCTCCATAGCATAACCAATGAAGATGAATTTCTCTGCCTTTGGATCCAACTTTGTTCTCACTTCATCTGCATCTTCTATTTCCTTCACTACTAGTGCATACCAGCTACTCATCTCATCGAAGACAACATCTCTGCTTACTTGCATCTCATGAGTGGTAGGGTTATAGTATCTATAGTCTTTTTTCTCTATAGCATAACCAATGAAGATGTATTTTTCTACCTTTGGATCCAACTTTGTTCTCACTTCATCAGGAACATGTATAGATACAATACATCCAAACACTTTCAAGTGAGACACATCCGGTCTTATGCTTGTAAACTTCAGTTTAGGAGTCATACCATGAACAACTGCATAGTGAGTGTCCTGTTCATAATGTACATAGCAGTTGCTACTGCTTCTGCCCAAAAGTAATCTAGCATATTCTTTTCAGCCATCAAGGCACGTGCCACTTCTGCAATGTGCCTATTTTTCCTTTCTACACAACACCATTCTGTTGGAGTATACCTGCATGTAGACTACCTCTTGATTCCTTGCTTTCTCAAGAAATTACTGAACTTATTAGAGAAATATTCTCTCCCACCATTTGATCTTAGGCATTTTATTTGCATTCCTTTTTCCTTTTCAACCAAGGCTTTAAATCTCTAAACGTGAGCAAACACCTCACTTTTCTCCTTCATATAAACCCACACTTTCTAGTGTGGTCATCAATGAATGTAACATAGTACCTGCAACAACCTACAATTGTTGCAGTCTTGATCGATCCCCAGACATCTCAATGTATGACATCTAATGGCCTTGCACTAACATGATTTTAATGTGGGAAAGCATGTTTGGCCTACTCATCAAGTTGGCATGCTTCACATACCTTATGCATACTGTCAACCTTAAACTTTGGCAAACCTGTAACAATATTTTGTGCCTACATAGACTTCAGTCTCGCTATACATTCACATGACCAATGCGCTTGTGCCATATGCCAATATCTACAATTACACATGTTCCCATGTGCAAACATGGTTGCCTTTATCTGAGGCATGTTCACATCCAAAGTAAACATCCTGCCATTTCTGCTACCCTTTGCAACCAAGTGACTTATTTTTGAAGTCTTCCACAAAACATCCTTGAGGATTAAACCTCACTTATTTACAGGCCCTGCTCAACCATCTATCCAACAAAAACCATGCTCTTTGTAATATTCGAAACATGAAGTACATAAGCCAAGTACTTTATTTTTTCATCCTGCATAGACAATGGCACTTTAGCACATGCGCAATGGGATGCACAATATCATCACTTGTTTCTACATAGCCTAGTTTTTTCATTTTCTACATATCTCTGAACCACTTAGCTTGACTGGTCATGTGGTTTGAGGCGCCAGAATCTACATACCATATATCTTGAGATCCTGACATATCCCGTGTTATGGGATTAAGCATGTGCTGCATCACAAACAAGTGCTCACTTCTGTCATCATCTCCATGTTTGCTAGATGATGCAAGTTTCCTTGCTGCAACTTCCCACTTTTAATGTCATTCTTCTTTTTGTAGCAGCTTTTCCATGTGTCTTGGTTCGCCACAGTAATAGCACTCTATACTATTTGCATTTTGATTTCTTTGCCAACCACCTAGGCTTCTTTGGCTCCCCTTGCCTCTAGACTTGCCTCTTCCACCTGTGTATGAATCATTGGACTATTGTTGTCCATAATTCTTTGGCTCCCCTTGCCTCTAGACTGGCCTCTTCCACCTGTGTATGATTGTGGCTATGAATCATTGGACTATTGTTGTCCAGAATTCTGATTTCCTTGTCAGGGCACCACCTTGGCCTCGACCACGGCCTCTACCTCTACCTCTACTTGAATTAGAGTAGAAGGCCTATTTTGATTTGTTCTTGCTTTGTGAAGAAGAATCCTCACTTAAAGTCTTTTCTTCTATGATCAACATAGATATCAAGTCCTGAAAATTGAGAATATTCTCCCTAACTACAATGGAGGTCTTAAATGGACTTGTACTCTTTGCCAAGCCCATTCAGACAGAGACTCACCAAATGATCATCCTCCACTGATACATTGATAGACCCAAGGGATTCAACAATTCTTTAAGGTATATTCATTGATGGACATGCTTTTCTTTTCCACAGTATGCAACTCTTACTTTAATTGCAACTTCCTTGCCTTTATGTTAGTCTCAAACATTTGAACCACATTCTGCCATGCAACTGCTGGAGTGTTTGCATCATGTATGTGTCCTATCATAGTGTATGTGACACTAACTGAAAGCCATTACATGACTTTTCTTGCACCCTGATTCCAATCCTTAAATGCCTTTATATCTGCAGGAGTGACATTCTCCTCATATAACTCTGGAGGCTCCTCATTGTCTCCTTCTACATAATCCCAAAATCCTTTACCCACATTAGAAAATTGGTCATTTTTAACTTCCAGGAATTTTAGGCTTTTCACTAACAATCTGATTAATTCCGTCAGACATGTTTTCCTGCAGCAATCAAATAACCTGCAAACAGACAACTTTTGTATACAACCTGTAATATAGCAGTATCTCATGTAACAGTTGCAGAGCAGCGATACTTCAACATAGCCTGTGTCACCAAATATGACCAGAGTACATGTACATACACCGAGTATCAACAATACATGTGCAAACCCTGTCTGCACTTCCAAAATGCACTGTTACACTACAATAACCAGGTTTCGAGCAAAAATAGTTTTGTACAAGAACTTCTAGAAAACTGTCGAAAATACCCTGCAGTGATGAAATGGGACCCGTAATGCACTTGAAACACGAATCTGGCTTCAAAAATGTCTACCAATAGACAATAGACCTGCCTTGTGTTGAAAGATAAGAGAGAGAGAGTGGAGCCAAAGAGTGAGCAGTCAGCTCATCTCATTCATCTTCATTATTCAATCTCTACTAACATGAAAGAGATAGTACAACTAGGTTACCACTAACCATGACTAATTGTGGTTAGGTCAACACCGACTTATTTAATGTCCCACACATGAGTACAATTGGACACAGCTGTAGTAGGTAATGTCGGTCACACACACATACATATGAGCAGTTGAGCTTGAAGTCTCAACACTCCCCCTCAAATCACTTGGTAAAGATATCTGCTATACCTGGTCTTCGGTCTTCACATGCAACAAGTCAATCTGCCCTGCAAGTACCATTTCTCTACTGAAATGGTAATGAACCTCGATATGTTTGGATCTAGCATGATAGACGGGATTGCTAGCTAACATCACACTGCTGAGATTATCACAATGCAATCTGACTTTGTTGTCCAACTGCATCCCCAAGTCATTCAGCAGTTTCATCAACCAAACTGCTTCACATGCCGCTAATGCTGCACCCCTGTATTCCACTTCCGTGCTAGACAAAGCAACGGTAGGCTATTTCTTACTACTCCAGCTGATCATACTGCTGCCCAAACCAAATGCATAACCACTGGTTGACCTCCTGTCATAGGCAAAACAACCAGCCCAATCAGCATCAGTGTAACCTGTCAAGTCAAGGGATTTCCCATACTCATAAAACAACCCATAATCCGCAGTACTCTTCACGTACCGCATAATCCTCCTGACTGCATCTAGATGTGGCTTACGAGGCTTCTGCATGAATTGAATGATCAGCCCCACTGCATAACTCAAGTCAGGACGAGTGATAGTAAGGTAGATCAAGCTGCCCACCATCTGTCTATACATAGTTACATTCTCTATTTCAGTCCCAGCATCAATTGCCAGCTTGACATTTTGATCCAAGGGTGTCTCCATAGCTTTACACTCCGTCATGCCATACTTCTGCAACATATCACCATACTTCTGCAACATATCATGAGCATACTGTTTTTGCAACAGCCATATACCCTGCGATGTAGATATAACTTCAATCCCAAGAAAATACTTTAGCTCTCCAAGATCTTTAACTTTATATTCAGCCTGTAGCAATGATTTAATTTCAGCAATCCCTTGATCATCATCTCTAGTGATGATAAGATCATCTACATAAACCACCAGAAAAACATAACCATGATCCGTCTTCTTCGTGAATAGACTGTGATCTGCATGAGCTATCTGAAATCCGTGCTATTATAAATAACTGCTTATCCGAGCATTCCATGCTCCTGGTGCCTGTTTCAGCCCATATAAAGCTTTTTTTAGCTTACACACATATGTCGGAAAATCAAGATGAACGTAGACTTCAGGCTGCTCCATATACACTTCTTCAAGCAATTCACCATTCAAAAAAGTTTTTTTAACATCCATTTGCCATAATTTCCAGCCCTTAGACGCTGCTAATGCAATGATCATTCTCACTGTTGCCATCTTGGCAACTGGACTGAAAGTCTCTTCATAATCCAAGCCATACTGCTGTGCATATCCCTTTGCAACTAGCCTGGCTTTATACCGTTCTAGTGAACCATCTCACTTGCATTTTACTTTGTAGACCCATTTGCAGCCAATGGGTACTTTGCCTTCAGGCAACTTGACCAAATCCCATGTTTCATTTTCAGCCAGTGCTGTATATTCTTCATCCATGGTAGCACATCAATTCTCATATGCAAAACTGCATCATCAAACTTCGTAGGTTCTTTGAAACCTGTTACTCTAGTCATGTAAGCATAATGACGGGCTGAATAGCTACCTAGGATAGGGGGGGGTGGATAGATCAGAGAGTGGAGTTCTCGGGGCTCCCGAACCAGTGCTTCATTTGCAGGCAGGTCGGTCATTTGGCCAAGGCCTGCCCTCGCAGGAGACCTCGGCCCTCACCACAGCAGCAGGCCACGGATGGCCCGCCCACAGATTCGGCTCAGCAGGCTGCCTCAGGGACACCTGCTCAGGCCACAGAGACCTCGGAGTGGCAGCCTGGACAGGGGCGCCGTCGAGGGAGACAGCCACAGCAGCACGCCCCGATACCGCTGCAGCAGCAGCCACAGTCTCAGCCTCACTGGGTTCCCGTGAGGAACAGATTTGCTCCCCTTCAGGAGGAGACCCCTGCAGCGACCGAGGACCAGGAGATGCCAGCTCCCCCTCCTTCACCTCCCCCACACCCATCCCCTCCCACCGCCTCGCTTCCACCATCGCCTCCTCCCGCCCCCGCTCCGGTCTCGGCAGCGGATCCCTCTCCTCCTCCCTCGCCTCCCCCTCCTCCCCCTCCGCCCGCCTCGCCTTCCCGGGAGGTCCTGGCAGTTCCCTGGCGCTCACCTGCAGTCCGGAGGGCGTTGAGCACTGACCTCGCTCGAGCATCACAGAGGAGACCTATGCCGATTAGGGCCTCACGGATCTCATCTATCCGCAGTCGGCTGAGTCGCCTCGGCATTCGACAGCGCTCGGAGGCGTTTGATTATACCTTCACACGGCTTTTTGGAGCAAAGGGCCCCCATGAGCCAGCACCCATCCGAGTGCATGTAGTGATACCTCCGGCCCGCGGGGAGGAGGCACTAGACTCAACGGTGGCCTTCTCGTTCCCTTTATGTGGACCTTGTGACCGGGAGTGGACTCTAGAGCTCGCTCTCAGCACGTTGAAGACTTAAGCAGTTGAGTTTTCTCATCACATGAGCGATTTGGAGGTTACAGATGTGATAGGCCGACTTTGGGAGTTGGCTCATTTTTTCTTGGATCCCGGGAGTGTGGATACATCCGGGATTCGGCATTTGGTCGTGCGCATAGTTGCAGATTTGGCACGCGACCCAGGATATGTGAGTATACACGAGGTTACTATGTCAGAGCAGGAGGCAGTCGCCATGGGTCACAGCCACTGGCGCCTGATCCGGGATTCTTGCAGTACACCGGGTGGGCAGACTCGCAGCCGTTCGGATGGGGACTACTCTCCATCCAAGCCGCTTGCGAAGGCCCGCCGCACGGCTGAGACAGCATCCACCTCAGTAGGACATCCATGAGGATCATCTCATGGAATGTACAGGGCCTTGGCGGAGCACACTTTATACGCTATCGAGGCTGCTTGAGGCAGGAGCTACAGAGATGCCTGGTTGGTGGCAGCATTGACATTCTGATGATGCAGGAGCACCACTTGGGTGAGAGCAGGATCCGGAGATATGGTTCGGTGATGCCTGGTAGATGGGACACTTTCTGGTCTGCAGGGTTTGGTCCTTTGGGTGGACAGGGAGGAGTATGCATGGTTATTGCAGATGCATGGCGGCAGGCCATTGTGGATCGAGGGATCATTGTGCCTGGTAGAGCACAGTATGTCATTCTGAGGATGCATGATGAGCTATTGGGTGTGCTCAACATCTATGCGCCCAATCATGCTAGTGCCAGAGCAGAGTTCTGGACTCAGGTTACAGATGCATTGCCAGAGGCTGCACATTGGTGTGTTGGGGGAGACTTCAACATGCTTGAGGACCCGGCAGATAGGGTGGGAGGCAGTCATGTTACAGTGCACGGCACGGAGCTTGCAGCTTGGGACCGGTTTTGTATGTCACTGAGGATCACTGATGCATGGCAGCATGGGGCTTTCTCCCGGTCTGAGGACAGTCTTAGTTTCTCTCGGTCGGATCGCCGGCAGGGAGGGACTAATCTATCTCGGATTGATCGCTTTTATGTGGGCAATTGGTTGGGGGAGCGAGGGGGTTCCGTCGGCATTCTTGCTGGCACCTCATTTTCAGATCATGCGCCAGTCATATTGACTTTGGAGGAGGGGACACGGGAGCCCAGCTTGCAGTTGAGGATCCCAGAGAGGGTACTTGCAGACCCCAGTCTCGCTGAGGACATTGAGAGGATCTGGCATGATAGTCAGTGCTCTGACTAGGATGCAGCGGGCCAGTGTGCCCAGGGACTCATTGATCTTAGCTCTTTTCTACACGCTGCAGCTTTGACACGACTGGGAGAGATTCGCGAGCGGGAGCAACGGCTGAGACGCAGCCTTGCTTCGCTACAGCGCCTTCAGGAGCAGCAGCCTGCATGTGAGTGGGTGGCGTCCCAGCTGAGCCAGGCACGCCAGGAGGTTAGAGAGGCAGAGGAGCAGAGACATGAGTTTTACTATCGTCGTCAGGCCTCTCAGTGGACGCAGCTTGGTGATAGAGTGACTGGGGAGTTTTTTGAGATCACTGGACCCCGTCATGCGCGAGCAGGGGTTCGCCAGCTTGGTAGACCGGATGGATCGATAGCTACTGAGCTCGGGGAGATCAGAGCCATTGCCACTGCTTTTTATAGTGACTTGCTTTCAGCGGAGCCAGCCACTGAGGATCGAGATGTATGCAGACAGACTGTGTGGACCCATGTGCAGAGTGAAAAGATGCAGGGGGGAAGAGAGCTTGAGCTCTTACAAGCACACACACACACTCACAAAACCCTAATAGAGAACACACAAGGTGAGAGGCTGAAAATCTTCTTCTTCTCTACTCAACACTCAACACACCATATACAAGAATAGGAGTACACTCAATATGAAAGGTACTCAACCAAATACATACACGGGTTCTCTATAGTGTGAACCCAACTAAATGAGCTGGCGCTATAACTATGCCAGTCTCTAGAGTGGCTGTCACACAGCCTGTCATCCCACTGGCCGCATATCACCCAAGATCTCACCAACCATGCCAGTGGTGTAAGTGCGGGGCCTATCCCCCAGGCGGGTCATCAGTGTCCACCGCCTCACTAGAGCTCGATATCTCAACACTCCCCCTCGAGCTCAACTCCATCTCATGTACACCAAGTGAAGCCCTGAATCTGCGGAGCTTCTCTGTACCCAATGCTTTGGTGAAGATGTCAGCTACCTGATCCTCTGTGCTGACATAAACAAGGTCAAGGTCTCCTGCCAAGACCTTCTCTCTGACGAAGTGGTAGTGGACCTCTATGTGCTTCGTACGAGCATGAAAGACTGGGTTCCTGGCCAACTGTATACTGCTAATGTTGTCACAGAAAATGACAACTTGTCTATCCACTGATAGACCCAAATCTGCAAGTAGCTTTCTCAACCAAGCTACCTCACATGCTGCCATAGCAGCTCCTCTGTACTCGGCCTCTGTACTCGATAGAGCAACCGTAGGCTGCTTCTTGCTGCTCCAAGTCACAGCAGCACTCCCCAAAGAAAACATGAATCCACTGGTAGATCTTCTGTCTGAGATACTACCAGCCCAATCAGCATCTGTGTACCCATGTACACATATCTCTGTCCCAGTCTCATAGAATAGTCCACAATGTAAAGTAGACTTCACATACCTCAGTATGCGTCTCACAGCATCCAAATGCGGTTTCCGTGGAACCTGCATAAACTGACTCACCAACCCAACAGCATAGCTCAAATCTGGTCTGGTGATCGTCATGTAGATCAAACTCCCTACTATGCATCTGTACATAGTAGGATCCTCCAAGATCTCTCCTGAATCTGCACTCAACTTGCCATTCTGATCCAATGGCACAGAAATAGGCTTACAGCCTGTCATACCATACTTGGACAACATATCCAAGCCATACTGTCTCTGCAGTAATCCAATACCATGTGGTGACCTAATCACCTCAATGCCCAAGAAATATCTGAGCTCCCCCAGATCCTTCATCTCAAACTTCTGTCTAAGCAAGATCTTTACATCAAAGATCTCTGCATCATGGTCCCCCGTAATGATCAAGTCATCTACATAGATGACAACAAGCACAACTCCTCTATCACCATGTCTCACATACAATGAGAAATCTGCATTGGCTACATGAAAGCTAATAGTGACAAGATATTCAGAAATCTTGTCAGACCATGCTCTTGGTGCTTGCTTTAAGCCATACAAGGCTTTCTTCAACCTGCAAACATGCTCGGGGTGACCCTCATCATCATAACCAGGTGGCTGCAACATATACACCTCTTCTTGCAAATCTCCATGCAAGAATGCATTCTTTACATCCATCTGATGTAAAGACCATTGCTTTGACGCAGCCACTGCTATCACAACTCTCACCGTTGCCATCTTGGCAACAGGGCTGAAAGTTTCCTCATAATCAATCCCATATGTCTGCGCATATCCTTTGGCTACCAATCTAGCCTTGTACCTATTTATGCTTCCATCACTGTTATGTTTAGCTTTGTACACCCACTTGCCTTCAGGCAATTGCACTAAATCCCAAGTTTCATTTCCATATAGTGCATCCATCTCCTCATCCATAGCTTTCTCCCAACACACATTTCCAACAGCCTCATCAATGCATGTGGGCTCAACAACCTGCACAACCTTTGCCTTATATGCATAGTGATGTGCCACATAACCATCATATGTAAATCTCTGCACAGGGTTCTTCACTCTCCCTGATCTTCGCAGCTTTTCATTCATGGCTTCCATAGCCTTCTTTACACCAGGTGTTCTCATAGCTGGGATCCCAAGCTCCTCATCAAGGCTCATATCTGAGCCACTAGACTCTCCATTAACATGAGAATGCCCTGCAGAAATGTCAGGCATACCAAGGGGCTCAACCACTTTCTCTTTTCCTTTACGTGATGTACTAATCACATTTGCAGGGCTGGTATTATGACGCAGCCTGCCACTCCATGGTCTATCAACAGACCCACTAGATGAGGACTCTCCTGGTCCACTCAAAGACTGTGATTGCTGACCTGCATTCTGTGCAACCACACTTCCACTCACATCAGCCCCAACAGCTTCTTTTTCAGCAACATACCAGCTGCTCATCTCATCAAAGACAACATCCCTGCTTACCCTCAACTCACGTGTAGCAGGGTTATAACACCTGTATCCCTTTTGCTCAAGGGAATATCCAATAAACACACATTTTTCAGCTTTCGGATCCAGCTTAGTTCTCAGCTCATCTGGCACATGCACATATGCAATGCATCCAAAAACTTTCAGATGAGACAAATCTGGTTTTCTGCCAGTAAACCTCTCCTCTGGAGTTACATCATGTATGGCTGCAGTTGGAGTTCTGTTCATGATGTATACTGCTGTAGAAACAGCCTCAGCCCAATAGCAATGCGGCATATTCTTCTCTTCCATCAATGCTTGCGCAATCTCAGCAATGTGCCTGTTTTTCCGCTCAGCAACTCCATTTTGCTGCGGAGTGTATCTGCATGTGAACTGTCTCCGAATACCATTCTTCTTCAAAAATTCAGAGAACTCATTGGAGAAGTATTCTCCCCCTCCATCTAACCTTAGGCACTTAACATATTTCCCTGTTTGCTTTTCAACCAAAAACCTGAAATTCTGAAAGTGAGTGAACACCTCACTCTTCTCCTTCATGAAATATACCCACACTTTCCTTGTGTGGTCATCAATGAAAGTGACATAGTACCTGCAGCCTCCCATAGACACGGTCTTCGTAGGACCCCATACATCTGAATGCACAACATCTAGTGCATTTCTACTCACATATCTGTTACGTGGAAACACATGCTTTGTTTGCTTCCCAAATTGGCATGCTTCACATATTTTCTGCATACCTTCCACTTTAAATTTTGGCAGCCCTGTCACAATTCCTTTTGTCTGCATAGACTTCAATCTCTGCACATTTACATGTCCAATTCTTTTATGCCATATGTCTGTGTCTGCAACAACTCCTGAACCATTTGCAAACATCGCAGCACTCATTTCAGGCATGTCTACATCCAACGTAAACATTCTGTCCACTCTGTTGCCTTTTGCAACCAACCTGCACTTGTCTTTGAAATCTTCAACATAACACCCATCAGGGTTAAACCGAACCTGCAAACCCTGCTCAATCATCTGGCCAACTGAAACCAGATTCTTTGTTATGTTCGGTACATGAAGTACATCTGCAAGGTACTTCACTTTGCCATCCTGCATAGATAATGGCACATCTCCAACGTGGGCAATTGGATGAGCAGTGTCATCCCCTGTTTCCACAAAACCTGGTCTTTTCGGGTTCTTCATCTCCTTGAACCACTCCCCATGACTCGTCATGTGGTTCGAAGCGCCTGAATCCACATACCATACATTATCTTTTTGTGCTGCATCAGCATTTTGAGACATGGCATTCACAACATGCTGCATAACAAACAACCTTTCATTGTCCTCATTATTTCTGCTTGAGGATGCATAGTTGTTTTGCTGCACTTTCCCATTTTGCATGTCAGCCTGCTTCTTATAACATTCTGACTACACATGTCCTGGCTTACCACAATAGTAGCATTCACGTGCATCATTATATTGCCTTTGCCAATTTCCACGGCCTCTTTGACTCCCCCTGCCTCTGAATTTGCCTCTTCCACCTGTGTGTTGTTGTTGTTGTTGTTGACTCTGGGACTGTTGTTGTTGCTGCTGCTGCTGGCCATAATTCTGGTTACCTGTTCGGCCACCTCCTTGACCGCGTCCACGGCCTCCTCTACCTCGTCCTCTTCCTGAACTCGTGTAGAAGGCCTATTGCTCTGAACTGTTTTTGCTCTGTGAAGTCTGTTGGTCTTCACCCAAGCTCTTCTCTTCGATAATCAGCATAGACACCAAATCTGTAAAGTTGGGAATGTTTTCCCGAGTCTGAATAGACGTCTTGAACGCCTTGTATTGTGGCCCGAGACCACGTAGACAGACTTCCACCTTGTCATCATCATCTACTAACACACCAATAGATGCAAGGGATTCCACAATGCCCTTTATCTTCAACGCATAGTCATTCACAGACATGCTCTTTTTCTCCACAGTATGAAGTTCATTCTTCAACTGTATCTTACGTGCCTTGGTATTTGTTTCATAAAGTTTTACCAAGGTGTCCCACGCCTCCTTGGGGGACTTGGCATCCTGAATGTGCCCAATCATGGTGTCCTGAATACTAATGGAAAGCCAATACATTACTTTCCTGGCTCCTTGGTTCCAGTCTTTAAACTCTTTCACATCTGCAGCAGTAGGATTTATATCCGGTATCTCCGGTGCCTCTTCATGCTCACCTTCTATGTAGTCCCAATAACCTTTTCCCATCAGGAAATTCGTCAACCTGAACCTCTAAGCATGGAAGTTATTCTTATCCAGCTTCTCAGCCACAATCTGAGTTATCCCATCATTTGACATCTTGCCAAACACACAACTTTTACCAGAAACTGCACTCTGGTTTTTCTGCACAAATGCTGTATTTTCTGCACAGCGGTACTGCAGTACTCTCAAATGTCACAACCAGTGACTTCAATGCACATACATACACCCAATGGCAACTGTAGACCTCTTTGCAGCACCCACAGTGTCTGCACAGTCAATCTGTCTTCCTGCAGTTCTTAAAACAGAGTTCTGCAGAGAATCGATGACTTACCCGCAGTGCTCGAAATCGCCTGCTTTCTGAAAAACGGAGGTCCAGACGCGCCCGAAACGCGTTTTCGGCCTGAAAATTTCAGTCCGTAGGACTCTATAGTTGCCCTACAGCTTCACTCCCGCGAAGAAAGCTCCTCAATCGGAGATCGTTTGCCGGTGCCTCCCGTAGAGCTCCCGACAAGGGTGTAGTCACCAACACAATAGGGAAGAGTAGTTGAAGCTCTTACCCTCGTACCGCTTCCTGTGGTTCTCTTGCTTGCAGCTCAGCCCTTAGCACGAACCAGGCTCTGATACCATGAAAAGATGCAGGGGGGAAGAGAGCTTGAGCTCTTACAAGCACACACACACACACTCACAAAACCCTAATAGAGAACACACAAGGTGAGAGGCTGAAAATCTTCTTCTTCTCTACTCAACACTCAACACACCATATACAAGAATAGGAGTACACTCAATATGAAAGGTACTCAACCAAATACATACACGGGTTCTCTATAGTGTGAACCCAACTAAATGAGCTGGCGCTATAACTATGCCAGTCTCTAGAGTGGCTGTCACACAGCCTGTCATCCCACTGGCCGCATATCACCCAAGATCTCACCAACCATGCCAGTGGTGTAAGTGCGGGGCCTATCCCCCAGGCGGGTCATCAGTGTCCACCGCCTCACTAGAGCTCGATATCTCAACACAGAGGAGGGTCACAGACCATATGCGCACAGTTCTAGGTGCGCCTCTGTCAGAGATTGAGCTTGCCGAGGCCTTGAGGGTCCTGCCGCGACATAGTTGCCCAGGGGAGGACGGACTGACGCCGGCCTTTTTTATGCGCTATTGGGACCTTTTGGGGCCAGGCCTCCGCAGGGGCTTTCAGCATGTTTTGGACACTGGGGTGATGCCGCAGAGCTTTTCAGAGGGCTTGATCTATCTTATCCCCAAGGGAGAGGGAGTATCAGATGATATTCGGCATTGGAGGCCTATTACGATCCTCAATACTGTCTACAAGGTCTTGGCAAAGGCCTTGAGTTTGAGGATCCAGCCCTTCCTGGGGGAGTTGATTCATGCTACTCAGACAGGATTTGTCAAGGAGCGCAGTATCCTTGACAACATCTTTACTTTCTGGGAGGCGACGGCCCGAGCTAGGTTTCTTGGCGAGGACTTGGTCGTGATGCTTCTCGATTTTGAGAAGGCATACGATAGAGTTGATTGGGGATTCTTAGAGGGCACTATGCTACGCCTGGGCTTTGAGCCAGGATGGATCAGAGGGGTGGCAGCTTTGTATTCCACAGCTCGCAACCAGGTGCTGATTGCAGGAGGTCGGGGGCCGAGTTTTGAGCTGACCAGATCAGTCCGTCAGGGGTGTCCTCTCGTCCCTTTCCTTTTTCTCTTCTTTGCGGAGGCTATGAGTATGTATTTGACGGCAGAGGAGGTTGGTTTGAGAAGACTTCAGCTCCCAGTCCGGGGGGAGGATTTGCTTGATGCTGAGTTTGCAGACGACACGGGCTTATTTTTGCATGGCCAAGAGGCCAATCTTATTCGGGCAGAGCGGTCGCTCCAGGTTTTTAGTGCAGCTTCGGGAGCATTGATCAATT
Source organism: Cibotium barometz (assembly GCF_041138505.1). NCBI lineage: Eukaryota > Viridiplantae > Streptophyta > Polypodiopsida > Cyatheales > Cibotiaceae > Cibotium > Cibotium barometz. The sequence goes on along the minus strand of NC_141095.1, from coordinate 9,217,847 downwards.
GGCGCAAGACAGTGGCCTTTTGGATCAGTAGTGCTCCCACTCCGGCATGGAGTCCGGACCCCGGTTTTAGATGGATTCCTCCCGGCACAGCAGTGCGGTATTTGGGATGCCAGATTGGCCTCGATTTGTCACCTGAGCAGCAGATTGCCCCGCTTCTTCTGAGCATTCGGAAGAAGCTATTGTATTGGAGTACAGCTCGACTATCCTTGGCTGGGAGGGTGGTGGTGGCAAATCAGGTGCTGTTAGCGACTATGTGGTACATTACGTCTTGCTGGATTTTCTCGAGCTCTTGCATCAGCCAGGTACAGAGGCTGATCAGGAACTTTCTGTGGTCTGGGCGGGACGGTCAGCCAGCTCGGGCAAAGGTTGCATGGGCAGTTATTACACTTCCGCTGGCTCAGGGCGGTTTGGGCATTATAGACCCAGTCGATCAGAGTAGAGCCTTATTGGGGAAGCTTATTGTTCGGGGGTTGCTTCCAGGCGCTGAGCCTTGGAAAGAGCTCCTCTTGCAGCGACTGTGCAGGCCCGGGCGCCTCCTGCAGGGGGTACTTGGGCACCAGAGATTCGCTGGATCTTCATAGAGATGAGGAGGACAGGCCTCAGTAGAGGATGGGAGGACAGATTTGCTTTGAGTATCCTGAGAGCTTGGGAGCTGCTGAGACCGGGGCTCTCTCAGCGGCCTCCTTCTTGTGTTGAGGAGCGGGCCAGGCAGCCGCTCATCTGGAGCCCAGCGGTTCGTACAGAGCAGGGTCATATGATGCTGGGTTCTCGGCCTCGTCTAGCCTCGGGACCTTTAGCGACAGGCCCAGCTCGTAGTTTTGGAGACTGGCACGCTTTCTGCAGTCTACCAGAGGAGACCCAGGTGGAGAGGCTGAGTCACTTCAGAGGGGGGTTGATTATGAGGGACGATATTCAGGAGGCACTTACAGAGGAGTGGTTCACACCTCTCGAGCCAGTGACCCCACGGTGGATGGGAGCCTTTACACAGTTGGAGATCCTGATTGCTGTCAGAGCTAGCACTGAGGATGGCAGATGCCTCTATTATGAGATTCAGGATGAGGGCAGACTCCAGAGAGTGGAGGTGGAGTCGCCTTTGGTTGCAGAGTGCACCTTTCAGAGGATTCGGGTAGTGGCTGCCGCTTCTCGGAAGTGGCATATTGACCCCGCCCCTGCTGACGTGCTCCCGGATTGGCGCATATGGGCATATGCAACGCGCCCCTTGGCCCGGCTACAGTGGGACCCCGGAGAGTACGAGTGGCATGATCCTTATGCATCCCTTGAGGCCACAGAGATCACATTTTTCCAGTATACTGTTCGGCTGGGATGGCATATTTTGACGGCGAGGAGGACGGTTTCTCCAGCGGCAGCGGGGCATTGGCGATTGTAGGGACTATCACAGGAGTTCCTGGAGGATTTCTGGGCTCGGCTCTGGGCTAGTCGACAGGCCCGCAGGATCTCGGCCTTTCAGTGGCTGGTCGCCCACAGGGGCTCAGCAGTTGGCACTTGGCTTGTTTACAGCGGTCTTCCGGCGGCCTGTCAGATGCGGCCACCCTATGGAGACACAGAGACATTGCCTTTGGGACTGCCCTCAGGCACAGCAGATTTGGCTGCGACGGATGCTGCGTATTCTAGCCCCCCTCTCTCCAGAGGGTATGTTTACGTGGGGTGCCGCTGCTTAGTCGACTTCGTCAGGGCCTGCTATGGGCTATGAGATGGAGCAGGGCAGTCAGGCCATCAGATTTATTAGGGGCCAGCCTCGCCTGGTTCCGGCACCGGATTTCTCGTCCGCCAGCTGGACACAGGAGAGGGATTTACGATGGGAGCTCCTTAGCAGCCTCACCATCTGGTTCACCTGGAGGGCCCGGTGCTTTACGGCCTTTGAGGGGAGATTAGAGCCACCAGCAGAGACTGTTCGGGGGATTTGGCAGGAGTTGATCCACACCCTGCGAGGACAGTACGACCGCATCCGGGGCCGGGGAGACTCGGATGAGGCGATCTTACGACGCCAGGCCTTTCATACCACTTGGCGCTGCGGCCCGTTCTACACCCTACACACGGGATCCCCCCGTTGGCACTAGAGGCCACCTGTTTGGCTCTTTCCCCCCCCCCATTGTATGATTTAGCCGCTCAGTCCTTTAGACTGATGCTTGTATTTTGCAGCACCTAGGGAGAGTCTCCCGGGCTGCCATGATGTATTCACTGCTCTACTCTCTGTTAGGAGCAGGAGAGATCTCTTTTGTAGCCCTACGGGCGTTTTTTACATAACTAATGAAAGGATCTTTTCTCGAAAAAAAAATGACGGGCTGAATATCCACTACATGTCAACCTGTCAACTGGTTTTCTGACTCTTTCAGACCTTCTTAACTGCGGAACTTCCCTCTCATGAGGTGGCACATACCTGCTATGCCTTACACCAGGCATCATAACTGAAGGTATTTTCAACTCACTGTCCAAACTGTCACTGCCAGGTGACTCATATCCTGCTACTGTAAGCGGACCAATCACATCATCAAACATCTTTTCCTTTCCTTTATTCAATCTCCCCCTCACTGACATATCCGTATCAGTGGATGTAGGAGTACGATTACGCAGTCGTCCTATCCAAGGACTAACTGTAGATGAAGCATCACCTGTAGGACCACTTATAGAAGTACTCCTGAAGAAGAATTTTCAGCATTAGTACTGCTGGCTGATCCATCTGAAACCACTGCAGTAGGATTACCATACCATGAAGCCAGCTCATCAAAAACTACATCTCTGCTGATCAAGGTGTCATGAGTGGATGGTACATAACATTTGTAAGCCTTCCTCTCTAATGCCTGACTCCCTGCAAACCAAGATGTCTGACTGACCAATTTCAGCCTTCAACTTTTATGACAGTTTTATGCAACAAAATCCTTGCTGAAATCACAGTATTTCAGCCCACAAACATGTCAGATACATCCACAATCAAGTGGCACAACATGTAGGTACATCAACCAATTCATAGAGCATGTAGTTGCTGCATACCCTGTGTACATTCAGTAGAGAAACATACAGTCTGCAATCAGCAACTAGTAAATGACCAGCAGCCTTTTCTCAATCAAAACAGAGATATTTATGTGTCAAACATGCCCCAAAACATCCTAGGCATGTGCCACTATATGCGGGAGTCCATACATGACCTTTCGGGCACACTGTAGTACATGTACAACAAGTACAAATGCCAAATATCTTCTCGGCTGATAACAGTCAGCCACCACTATGCAACCAAACCAGAAATTGGGCATACACAATCAAAATCAAGACTTTCTTAGAGTGCTTGCGAAAAAACTCATAGAGATAAAGCGAGACTTGAAATGCGTCCAAACCATGTAAAAATTCAATTAAGAAATTTGACTACACACAATAGGGTCTTCTTCCTTTACCCATGAGGATGGCCTCAATCTAAGATAGTGACTTTCTTGTTTGCCTGTAGCTCTCAGAGCTACCAAAGATGTTGCTCCAAAATCAAAGAGAGAACGAGATAGAAATACCCTTACCCATGTACTTCTTCCTTTCTTGCCTTGTCCTTGCCTCTTACTTGGCTTCTCAACTCTCACACGAACCTGAGCTCTAATACTATAAATTAAATGCGGGGAGCTTGAGTTCCTTGCAAGAAAACACACCCTCACACAATAGAAACTTCATAAAATTTATCACTAAAATTCATTAGAGAGCTTCAATTGCATTAAAAAGCCATTCAATTGAGTGTAAACCCAACAATATGAGCTGGCGCTATCACTATGCCATACTCTAATAATCCAAATGTGACTATCACATAGCATGTCCTCCACCATTGGTAGCATATCAGCCATAATCTCACCAATAGTGCTAGTGGCATAAATGTAGAAGCTATCATCCAAACAGGTCATCAATGTCTGTGGCACTAGTTGAGCTTGATATCTCAACACATGACACGTTCTTCATCACGCGACTGGAACATGGTCTCGAGGACTAGCAAACAGTCCTTGGAAAGCTGCAGAATTAGATGTGAAAATAATGGATTGCTTGACTTAAAGAGAAATCATGGCCATTACTTGAGCATTCCTTTGTCTTTGAACTTTAATGGATCCAGGTGGCGGTGTTAAACTGCATGACACCACTTGTGCCATAGTTTGAGTCATATGCTATCGGGGAGGTGGTGGTACTACACGACGAGGCTATCGCCCTCTGACAATCTATTGTAGCTCCATGGCTATCAATAGACTCTTTATCATGAAGCTCTATAGTGCTTAGTTGGGACCATCAAACCGATCTTTAGTTGTCATGAATCCACCAAACCCAGAAAGATTACTGGCATGTTCTCTTTACAACATGCTCCATATTATGGTATTTCCTAAGAGTGGACAAGATGCTAGGAATAGGAAATCCCTCCCTAGATGTGAGATCTTGGGAGTGTAAGAGAAGAAGAGAGGTACGAGAGTATGCACACAAGGCTTGGAATATGATAGGGTGTGAGGTGCGATTGCCAAATTATACCAAAAACAAGATGTATACTTAAGTGAGAAAAAAAAAGCTTCGAAATATGTGCACAAAAATAGGAGTGCCTATAGTTTGCACAAATACAAGACTGCATATGGATGCTTCCACTACCTTGATTCACCCCTGTAAACAAGAATCTCCAAATCACGGAACAAAAACTTTGATTTATCTAAAATGTTAATATATGCAAAAAGGCCCGAAATGTGTATCGCGTGTATCTTTGTACACAAGAAACTATGTTGTTAGCATCGTTGGAAAAGCCTCTAATAGCTTTTCCAAGAAGTGTCCACTTCATGAGGCGAAGCTATGCAACATGCTAGAACACTATGTGTTGGATGGTTGTCTGGGCCACGGCAGTGATTTCAAATCTGAGGCACGGCACAGCTAACTCGTTGGGAATGGTGCATTGTCCATGAGCTCCACCTAGAATGGCGATGAAAATGGGTAGCATGCGACAATGGGCTCCGAGCTGCTGACTACGACGATGGCAGTTGGCTCTAGGCTAGCAATGATGAGCTTTGTGCCAACAAGGTGGCGACACCTAGTTTTGAGCGAATAGCTGGACTACGTCCGATAGAGGGCTCTTATACCACTATTGGTCCCAATTGAGAGACATCACTGATGGGGGAGAGATAGTAATGTTGACATAAAATAATTACACATTATTGCTTACATAAAATCCTTCTAAGAAGCGGTTCCCACACACTAGTAGTTGTTCACATATACTAGAAGTGCTTTATTTAAACCTGGAATACCAAAGTAAATAGGTGCTAGTTTGCATAACTACCTAGCACCTGTTTTAGAAGGTAGAAAAAGGAGTGATGTTTCGCAGAAGGAGCATTACATTTTAGTTGTTTTATGCCAAAACAACTAAAATTGAGTGACCAAGGCTCTCGTTTTTAATCTTACATTGAGTTCTAGAATATTGAGATCCTAAAATTATATAGTTCAATCTAAAGAAAGCTTAAGAGAGAAGCTCATGTTTGTGCACCAAGTGGAGGAAGTTTAGGGTAATCAAAGCCTTAATCAAGAAAAGGCTTTTGGGAGCAAGCTTAATCAAGGCTTTTGGGAGCAGCCAACACAGGAGATCAGCCCTCATAGCAAAAGGACGGAGCAGAGGCCGTCAGGGAAAGGAGGCTGCAACAGAACAGAGTGGGTTCACACGGTCCATAGGAAGCAAGGGGCTTCGAGATGATATAGGAACCAGATTTCTCCAGTAGCTGGTGAGTTAGCAAATCCTTGAAAGCCACCACCCCTTCTTTGAAACAAAACATACACACACACCCACCGAAACAAAAAGATGATGAGAGAAATCAATTACCATCATTTGTTGTATGGAGAGAGACGTTACTGGCTTGGTCTTGCACCGAGGCCCTCTCTTGTATCCTGGCCTTGAGAACTCGAACCTGGACCTTGAATTTGAACGCCCTGATTCTCCTCCTCTATCTTCTTCTTTGATTCTTTTTTAGTATCGTCATTTGCTCATAATCAGCTGGTGAGTTAGTAGCTACCAGATTACCAGCTGACTCTTAATACTTGTAATCTGGTAGCTACTAACTCTGCTTCTTTTTTCTTTTGGGTGCAGGTGCTTCGTGCAATCAATCAGATCTTGGGTTCCTGTGGCATACATGTTGTTATTGGTATTGACAAGAGTACGGTTGAACGTGTTATTACCAAAGCGTTTTCAGGAAAAGAGTAGAGAGGCCTTTGCAAATCCTTGAAACCCACCACCCTTTCTTTGAAACAACACACACACACACACACAAGAAATCAATTACCATCATTTGTTGTATGGAGAGAGACGTTACTGGCTTGGTCTCGAAGAGGCGGCCTTGTATCCTGGCCTTGAGAACTCGAACCTGGATCTTGAATTTGAATGCCCTGCAGACCTATTGGATCATTCTCCTCATTCGCCTCTATCTTCTTCTTTGCTCATTTGAGGCTTTTGCTTTCTTCTTGCTTGTGTTTGGACCAATCTGTCCTTCAAGGAAATTTTTAAGGTTTTTGTTACTTGGGTCTGGCATCTGAATGGGTAGCTGAATAATCTTTTGCAATTATTTGTCAGCCAAGTCATGAGTGTACGAGCTTGTATCCTTTGCAAAGGCCTCTCTACTCTTTTCAGCCATTAATTCCGAAAACGCTTTGGTAATAGCACGTTCAACCATGCTCTTGTCAATACCAATAACAACATTTATGCCACAAGAACCCAAGATCTGATTGATTGCACGAAGCACCTGCACCCAAAAGAAAGAAGAAGAAGAGTCAGTAGCTACCAGATTACAAGTATTAAGAAGATTAAACCCATGGAAAAACACACGACTAAGGCCCAATTCCCACGCAAGGGATTTGATGTATTTTAAGATTGTGTCTGTGTCACTGGCTGTACAACTTGCAGAAAAGTCTTGAAGAATACCCAGATGACACCAAAGACACCTATTGGCAGAGTCAAAAGTCTGTACTCTATTCTGATTGGCACTACCCTCCATAGCACTAGTATTACACATGCTACAACAAAAGCAAGGAAGAAGAAGCTTCACAAAGATATCAGTGGGTTGGCTTTCCCATGAGTACATCCAACACATTCTTAGCCATTGAGGTGGAGTCATGGAATCCGTTAGCTCTTTGCTAATTTCCACGGCAAGCCCAGCAGATGCTTGAGTCTTACTGTCATATTGCCATGCATTATAGTGTACAGTCAGCACAACAGGTGTATGCCCTGTTAGTTGTGTCAGTATAGCTTTGTGTTCTCAGGGAAACAACCCTACCTGAATACAAGCAAACAATTAAATATAAATACATGAACATGAGTAGAATGTTAATGTTCCAATCCAAAGAACTTTAATACTTCCACTCACCATCTTTGATTTAAGTGTCTGTGCCAAATCTTTGAACATTTGGCGACACTGAGAGTATAACTTGAATAGAAATTTTTGATCAGTCGATATGGCACTTCTCGTACGACGAAACTTCACCTAAATACAAGCAAACAGTCAAGTCTGAAAACATCATGTGGATTGTTACAAAAAAAATATCAATGTTCCCAAGCCAAACAATTTTACCGAAACCACTCACTACTTTTGATCTATCTGCCAATGGCAAATCTTTGAACAATGCGTGATTCAGAGAGTGCAACTCGATTGTAAATTTATCAATAACATCCTCTTCCTGTTAGATGCATTGCCTAAGAACTGGTCGTCTCACAAACAGACATGAAAGGCTACAAGTAACAAGAGCAGTAATGAAAGTAGAAACCAACCTTAGAAGTCTATGTGTCTGGAAAACGCGCTTCAAAGGGCGCAAGGAGTTTCGATCTCGTCCAGCTATTACGCAAAGGTCTGAATTTGCAGTCCGACGGTGGCTTGGCAGAGATGATGATGACGGCGAGGGTTTACTAGGGGGGTATGTATGTGTGTGTGTGTGTGTGTGAGAGAGAGAGAGAGTGAGTGAGAATAGTGACGATAAGTATGTTTACTGGTTAGGGGAGGTGTGTGTGTGTGTGTGAAGAGGTGGCGAGTGGCTAGTGAGGTTCTGGACAACACCACCCAAAGAGAATGGAAATGTGTGGGTTGAGAAAGTGGAAGGTGGAATAGATACCCGAGAAGAGGTGGCCAGTGGCTTCTGGACAACACCACCCACTGCCCAGAGTGGTAGGTGGAATAGATTACAGAGAAGAGGTGGCCAGTGGCTAGTGAGGTTCTGGAGACTGAGAAATGGGTGGCGTGTAGGTAGAGATGCGATGCGAAGGTGGGGGCTGGCCACTTTGTGTAGACGAAGCAGCTTTTCACACTTCCAAAACTGAGCTGTTGCGCACATCATGATTCATGTCACATGGAAGCGTCAAAAATCAAGCCTGCACACATGGTGGCTTTCAGAGCCTGCTGCACTTTATTCTGTGTGTGTCGCTCTCGACAAAAACCTTTTTCCTAACTCTTCAAAATAATGGGACACGCATGACACATTGACACTTATTAATGCTAAGAGAGATTTGGAGAACAAGATTGAGGCTAACCAACTTGTAGGAGGTGAGAAGATGGCAATATGTTTCTAATGTATGTGCATCTACACAAGTATGCAATGGATAGGTCCTAGTTGTCTAAATCAATAGAACAAAGTATGTCAGAAGTTAAAAGACATGCATGATTATTCTCCATCCATTGGCAAGGAAATATATTGGCTAATGAAACCACATCAACGGTTAGCAAGAAACCGCCCCAAATACTATGATAAGAAGCCTCCCCAAATACTATGATAAGTGTGTTTTCTTCATCATCCCATCATCATACACAATTGATCCTAGAGAAATCCTAGTTAGCATCTTAACTTCTACTCTTGGTGAGCTCTTTTGGGGATACCTACACACGTTCTTCCATGTGAGCATATTTTTACATAAGAAACTATAACTAGGAATACATGTTCCTTTTGAATCATCAAAAGAGCTACAAATGCATGTACCTAGCGGGGTTGTGAGCACTGTGAGATCCCTGTTCCCCACTGATCAACGGATTCGGGGTACTAGCAGCGGAAGTAGCACATCATGCGTGGGTAGGGGTCTCACACTCGGGGCCTCGCCCACCCCACGGATATCCGGACAAGAGACTAATCCGTCGGTTTGTCCAAAATCGAAACTGGAAAAACTTCCTTTACTCGGAAAGCATGGGCGATTCCACCAGGATAACTCTTTACTCTAACGTAGTCAAGATCATTACGGATCAACTGATCTGACTGCACCTTTAACAGTACTTGGTCAAATCAAGGAAGAAACTTGCACTTGGATCATTGGGATCAACGCTTTTTTCCCCATCAAGAGGCACAGCCGTTGATTCCTATCCATAGAACAATTTCTATCCGGGATTTACTTTATCTATCGTAAAAACAAAAGTTGAGTCTCGATTTATGGATCCATCAGTCCAGCCTAACCCCATCCGATCCCATGGGTTAGCCAACCGCCCAACCACTGTAGTGATGGGATCCAATTTGGAATTTGGTTAGGTTTTGTCCCGGGTACCAAGGAAAAGAGTTCCAAGGCCCCCTAGCCGGAAGTTCATGCAAACATAAAACTAGCCACACCACTTACACACCCAATATGAAATTGCCTTTTTCTTAACTTCACTTTAAAACAATCCTTTAATGAAACCATAGTACCACTGATCACAATCTTCCAATTTATCCGGTTGATTCATAATTTCCCATCATTCCTTCATCAGAGTATCTATGGCATCATTGGCAACTAGAACGCTCACCACCTGTCCACACAGGGGCCGTTTCCTAGTTCCTAGCCCATAATACTCGGCAATATAATCACTTATCAAGATGGACTCTCGTTGAAGATCAGCAAGATCAACCAACAGATCCATATAAAGAGCCATGGACTCATCCGTTGAGGACCAGCAAGGTCAGTCAACCAGATCCATGCCCGGTTTCAGAAAACAACTCTTACTCCTTGTTCCAATATCTTCCACGACGCACGTGTGGGTATCTTCGGCGACCCAGAGCCCGAGCACCGTATGGTCAGCACCCTCTAGGATCCTTCGCAGGTGACCTAGCGCTTCACTCATAGGCCGCTTCCTTGGTCCCTCATCCACCGTACCGGAAGCTCACCATTTAAATCGAACCGAGGCTGGTCAAGACCTCGGTCGACCTTGCTACGCGAGACGTCCTCCATTGACTCTCCGTCAGCAGTTGCAACTTTAACAGTTAGGTCTTCATGACCTTAATCCATAAGACGATCAAAATGCTTCCCCAGCATTCTTGACATAAAACAGTCATTTACAAACAGTCACAAAATACAGTTTCTAAATCGAACTCTCGTCTTTCCACATTATCCCTCCTTAGTCCACATTACTTATTCCACATTCCATTCAATGTGTACTCATTCTCATCCATTTCCTCATATCGACGACACATTAATTCACATACACATTCACCTTCACATCCATACATCCACATTTACATGTATACATCCATTTTTACATCCTCATTTATACATCCACATCCCATATCCACATTCATACATACACATCCATATCCACATCCAACATCCACATCCACATCCACATTCACATTCACATCCACATTCACATCCTCATTTATACATCCACATCCACATTCACATCCATACATCCACATCTACATGCATACCTCCATTTTCACATCCTCATTTATACATCCACATCCCTTATCTACATTCATACATACACATCCATATCCACATCCATACATCCACATCCACATCCACATTCATATTCACATCCATATATCCACATCTACATGCATACATCCATTATCACGTCCTCATTCATACATCCACATCCACATACATACATACATCCACATCCACATACATACATACATCCACATCCACATTCTCATTCACATCTATACATCCACATCTACATCCACATACATACATACATCCACATCCACATTTCCATTCACATCTATACATCCACATTCATATACATCCACATCCACATTCCCATTCACATCTATACATCCACATCTACATCCACATACATACATACATCCATATCCACATTCCCATTCACATCTATACATCCACATCTACATCCACATCTACATCCATACTCACATCCACATTCCCATTCACATCTATACATCCACATCTACATCTATATTCACATTCACATCTATGCATATACATCTTCATGCATACATCCATTTTCACGTTCATATATCCATTTTCACATTCATACATCCATACTCCCATCTCCACATCCACACATCCACATACATACATCCATTTCCACATTCCATTCATGTAACCCCATATGCCTTCACATCTAATCTTTTACATCACATCCATTCTCGTCCTATCACAACCCATATGCATCTTATCCTATCACATACACTTCTTACCTCATCCCATACACATCTTATCACATCTTAATTCATCTTATCACCTCTTATCATCTCTTATACACCTCTTATCACATCCTATCACATCTCATATCTATTTATAGAATATAAGAGAACTCTTATATTTGATATAAGATTTCTTTATACATTTACTTATGCATAAAATCCATTTAAGGAGATTAATACTTCCGAAGAAAAATCAAATTTTTATGCATCTTCCTATGCATAAATTCATTTTAAATGAAAATGACACTTTTGAATTAAAATTCAATCTTTTTTTTTGCATCTTCCTATGCATAAATTCAATTTAGATGAGAATGACACTTTTGAATTAAAAATCATTTTTTTTAAAATGCATCTTCTTATGCATAAAGTCAATTTGGTAGGAATTACACTTTTAGAATAAAAGAATTTCTCTTATGCATCTAAGTTATGCATAAAATCCATTTATGATGAAAATCACACTTTTAGTATAAAAAGAATATCTTTTATGCATACCTCCATGCATGAAATCCAATTATGATAAAAGTTACACTTTTATAATAAAATAATCAACTTTTATGCATACCTCTATGCATGAAATTCAATTGTGACAAAAGTAACACTTTTTACATTAAAATAATCATCTTTTATCCATACCTCTATACATGAAATCCAATATGATAAAAGTATCACTTTTGATATTAAAAAAATTATCCTTTATGCATACTTCTATGCATAAAAATTAAAAATGATAAAAGTAACACTTTTGATATAAAAATTTTTCCTTTATGCATACTTCTATGCATGAAAATTAAAAATGATAAAAATAACACTTTTGATATAAAAATTTATCCATTATGCATAATATTAAAATTCAATTTCTCCATGATTGTAATGAAATTCTTTCAATTAATCTAGGATGATAATTCCTAGAATATGGTAGGAAGTCCTCTTTTTATGCTTTGAATGAGATTATTTTATGCATAATTTTTATAAAAATTTTGCCATAGCTCCGCTGCTATGACTGATAAATCTCAATTTTTCTAAGGGATAATGCTTATCATTAAGAAAATAATTAAAATAATCTCTAATTGGATTATCAATCCATAATGGATTGAATCATTAATATACATAAACTAAAAGCATAGAAAAAAGCCATTAATTTGGCCTCAAGCATAGCTTAATCTTGGGTTAAGGAAAAGCTTTATGAAAAGCTTGATTTGGATTGAGAACGGTTCATGAGTATGACCATTTCTTGAGTGAGAGAATTTACATAAAAATCATTAGAATTTAAACATAAATGAAAATTAACTTCAATAGCATTATGTAACTCTTCACTACTATTCAAACTTCAATAGCATAAAAAAAAAACCATACCAATTAAACTTCTCAAGCTTGAGAGGGGTTGAGAAGAGAGAAACATTGAGAAATTATAGAAAGATCAATATTCACTAATTACCTTACAACTTGCTTGATTCTTTGTTCACGGTAGAGGCCCCCAACCAATCAATTGGTTAAGTATGTTGATGGAGCCACTAATGGGGATTGAAGAAGAGGGAAGCTCCAAAAACTAGTGAATTATTAAATGAATTCACAGTTTCTGGCTTAGGTGGAGTAGAGTAACGATGCATAAACACTATATATTTTTCAACAAGGGGGAGGGTTCTATTTATAGGAAAAATTGAGCTCCTAACCAAACAAACTGATTCTAGAATTTTCTAAATCAGTTTGGTCAATATTTGACCATTTTTAGATCAGTTAAGCTAACTTTTTGGAACTAGACTTGAATGAGGAGAGAGGAGAGAGAGAATAATTATAAGATCAGAAAGGGAGATTCTTACTCCTGTATACCTCTAAGGCTAGGGGAGAATCTTACATTCTACCCCACTTGAAAAGTGCGAGATGTCCTCATCTCGCAAGGTAGAGGAAAACTCTTTTTCTTAAGATCCAATTTATTCTGGGGTTCCTTATATTCTGGTCAACCCAACAGAATACGGGGATAATTATCCCTTATATAGAACTCATCATTAAATAACAATTCATTCAGATCATATCATTCATATCTTTAACACGATAATGGTCCATTAGTCTGAAAATTTTCCTTCTGAACATTCCTCCACAGGAATTTTAGTTAAGCAAGTTCTCAATTTGTCATCCCTTAACTTAATCTACCGTCTCAAGTGTTGACAGTAGCAATCTGACAGCACAATCCACTAATCTCATAGTGATTTGCTGAAATCATTATCATCATTCCAGTTATGAATATCATCACTGGGACTCGTCCCATTCATCCTCATTGTGGTTTCGCTCAGCTTATTACATTTCAACTAAATTTCGAAAATCGTCATTTTTCAATCAGAATCCAATTCAATTCATCAATTCTCAAACAGAATTAAAAATCATATCAACCACATTCGAAATCATCATCTGGATAGCATTAACGCTTATAATTTCAAGTCTTAGATTTACTCGTATATACTGTCGGTAAAGAGCTGCAGTTATACCCTCGGTATATACGGATAGTCATGATACTCGAAACTATAAGGTAAATACCATCATGTCTAGGTCTCAAGCAAGTCAGGGTTCCATACAATTGCGGTACTTCCAATTGAAGACCCAATTACTAATTTACGAATTTCAATTTGAATTAACAATTTGTATGAATTATATCAAACAATTACAACCTTTTTGTGCGTCTTGATAAACTTTTGACATAATTTGCTCCTCAGTTGATCTTATTGGAGATCTATGACTTAAGTCTGATAAATAGATTTTTCTTTATCCGATCGTCCGTAAAAAAAACATTTGTATATTTATATACAAGTTGCAATAATTACATAGAGTGGCTCGGCTCCAAAATTCAAAATCTCTTCGAGAGACGTATAAGACGACGGTACTGGGCCATAGTCATTGGGCCATAGTCATGGGCCATAGTCATGCCCTGTTACATAAGTTCTCCAACTGCAAAGGAAGTTATTATTTTCTCCTTAGGGATAAATCGACTAAGGAGTCTATAAATTTGACATGAAAGTCTGAAATTTCGAGGTGTCGAATGATATAGAATGACACCACGCACCATTTTCAGCTTTAATAGGATCATAGTCAATGAGAGATTCTGCCACAGCATTGTACGGCGGTTGCAATGGGCGTGGACATATTGCCCTGCAACCCACTTATGTTGTATTCTCTCCACTGGGGTAGGAAAATATAAATCCGTGAAATGGCGTGCAAGTCTTACTCGGCTTGTTTGAGTTGAAGCGGAAGAGATGAGATGCTCGAAGGCAAATGCAATCATATCTTGAGACTGGGTGAGGTCGGGAATACCAGATAAATGTGGAACTTCCATCTATAAAAACAATTTCTTTGATTAAAATTTCTTCATTAAAGAAGCTTACGGGATGAAAATACATTATGAAAATGCTGTTTCTGAATTCTTATTACCAATTTCAGATAAGAATTTAATTATCTTTATTAGCTTTCAAAAGCTGGCTCTGATACCAACTGTGAGATCCCTGTTCCCCACCGATCAACGGATTCGGGGTACTAGCAGCGGAAGTAGCACATCATGCGTGGGTAGGGGTCTCACACTCGGGGCCTCGCCCACGGATATCCGGACAAGAGACTAATCCGTCGGTTTGTCCAAAACCGAAACTGGAAAAACTTCCTTTACTCGGAAAGCATGGGCGATTCCACCAGGATAACTCTTTACTCTAACGTAGTCAAGATCATTACGGATCAACTGATCTGACTGCACCTTTAACAGTACTTGGTCAAATCAAGGAAGAAACTTGCACTTGGATCATTGGGATCAACGCTTTTTTTCCCCATCAAGAGGCACAGCCGTTGATTCCTATCCATAGAACAATTTCTATCCGGGATTTACTTTATCTATCGTAAAAACAAAAGTTGAGTCTCGATTTATGGATCCATCAGTCCAGCCTAACCCCATCCGATCCCATGGGTTAGCCAACCGCCCAACCACTGTAGTGATGGGATCCAATTTGGAATTTGGTTAGGTTTTGTCTCGGGTACCAAGGAAAAGAGTTCCAAGGCCCCCTAGCCGGAAGTTCATGCAAACATAAAACTAGCCACACCACTTACACACCCAATATGAAATTGCCTTTTTCTTAACTTCACTTTAAAACAATCCTTTAATGAAACCATAGTACCACTGATCACAATCTTCCAATTTATCCGGTTGATTCATAATTTCCCATCATTCCTTCATCAGAGTATCTATGGCATCATTGGCAACTAGAACGCTCACCACCTGTCCACACAGGGGCCGTTTCCTAGTTCCTAGCCCATAATACTCGGCAATATAATCACTTATCAAGATGGACTCTCGTTGAAGATCAGCAAGATCAACCAACAGATCCATATAAAGAGCCATGGACTCATCCGTTGAGGACCAGCAAGGTCAGTCAACCAGATCCATGCCCGGTTTCAGAAAACAACTCTTACTCCTTGTTCCAATATCTTCCACGACGCACGTGTGGGTATCTTCGGCGACCCAGAGCCCGAGCACCGTATGGTCAGCACCCTCTAGGATCCTTCGCAGGTGACCTAGCGCTTCACTCATAGGCCGCTTCCTTGGTTCCTCATCCACCGTATCGGAAGCTCACCATTTAAATCGAACCGAGGCTGGTCAAGACCTCGGTCGACCTTGCTACGCGAGACGTCCTCCATTGACTCTTCGTCTCAGCAGTTGCAACTTTAACAGTTAGGTCTTCATGACCTTAATCCATAAGACGGTCAAAATGCTTCCCCAGCATTCTTGACATAAAACAGTCATTTACAAACAGTCACAAAATACAGTTTCTAAATCGAACTCTTGTCTTTCCACATTATCCCTCCTTAGTCCACATTACTTATTCCACATTCCATTCAATGTGTACTCATTCTCATCCATTTCCTCATATCGACGACACATTAATTCACATACACATTCACCTTCACATCCATACATCCACATTTACATGTATACATCCATTTTCACATCCTCATTTATACATCCACATCCCATATCCACATTCATACATACACATCCATATCCACATCCAACATCCACATCCACATCCACATTCACATTCACATCCACATTCACATCCTCATTTATACATCCACATCCACATTCACATCCATACATCCACATCTACATGCATACCTCCATTTTCACATCCTCATTTATACATCCACATCCCTTATCTACATTCATACATACACATCCATATCCACATCCATACATCCACATCCACATCCACATTCATATTCACATCCATATATCCACATCTACATGCATACATCCATTATCACGTCCTCATTCATACATCCACATCCACATACATACATACATCCACATCCACATACATACATACATCCACATCCACATTCTCATTCACATCTATACATCCACATCTACATCCACATACATACATACATCCACATCCACATTTCCATTCACATCTATACATCCACATTCATATACATCCACATCCACATTCCCATTCACATCTATACATCCACATCTACATCCACATACATACATACATCCATATCCACATTCCCATTCACATCTATACATCCACATCTACATCCACATCTACATCCATACTCACATCCACATTCCCATTCACATCTATACATCCACATCTACATCTATATTCACATTCACATCTATGCATATACATCTTCATGCATACATCCATTTTCACGTTCATATATCCATTTTCACATTCATACATCCATACTCCCATCTCCACATCCACACATCCACATACATACATCCATTTCCACATTCCCATTCATGTAACCCCATATGCCTTCACATCTAATCTTTTACATCACATCCATTCTCGTCCTATCACAACCCATATGCATCTTATCCTATCACATACACTTCTTACCTCATCCCATACACATCTTATCACATCTTAATTCATCTTATCACCTCTTATCATCTCTTATACACCTCTTATCACATCCTATCACATCTCATATCTATTTATAGAATACAAGAGAACTCTTATATTTGATATAAGATTTCTTTATACATTTACTTATGCATAAAATCCATTTAAGGAGATTAATACTTCCGAAGAAAAATCAAATTTTTATGCATCTTCCTATGCATAAATTCATTTTAAATGAAAATGACACTTTTGAATTAAAATTCAATCTTTTTTTTTGCATCTTCCTATGCATAAATTCAATTTAGATGAGAATGACACTTTTGAATTAAAAATCATTTTTTTAAAATGCATCTTCTTATGCATAAAGTCAATTTGGTAGGAATTACACTTTTAGAATAAAAGAATTTCTCTTATGCATCTAAGTTATGCATAAAATCCATTTATGATGAAAATCACACTTTTAGTATAAAAAGAATATCTTTTATGCATACCTCCATGCATGAAATCCAATTATGATAAAAGTTACACTTTTATAATAAAATAATCAACTTTTATGCATACCTCTATGCATGAAATTCAATTGTGACAAAAGTAACACTTTTTACATTAAAATAATCATCTTTTATCCATACCTCTATACATGAAATCCAATATGATAAAAGTATCACTTTTGATATTAAAAAAAATTATCCTTTATGCATACTTCTATGCATAAAAATTAAAAATGATAAAAGTAACACTTTTGATATAAAAATTTTTCCTTTATGCATACTTCTATGCATGAAAATTAAAAATGATAAAAATAACACTTTTGATATAAAAATTTATCCATTATGCATAATATTAAAATTCAATTTCTCCATGATTGTAATGAAATTCTTTCAATTAATCTAGGATGATAATTCCTAGAATATGGTAGGAAGTCCTCTTTTTATGCTTTGAATGAGATTATTTTATGCATAATTTTTATAAAAATTTTGCCATAGCTCCGCTGCTATGACTGATAAATCTCAATTTTTCTAAGGGATAATGCTTATCATTAAGAAAATAATTAAAATAATCTCTAATTGGATTATCAATCCATAATGGATTGAATCATTAATATACATAAACTAAAAGCATAGAAAAAAGCCATTAATTTGGCCTCAAGCATAGCTTAATCTTGGGTTAAGGAGAAGCTTTATGAAAAGCTTGATTTGGATTGAGAACGGTTCATGAGTATGACCATTTCTTGAGTGAGAGAGAGAATTTACATAAAAATCATTAGAATTTAAACATAAATGAAAATTAACTTCAATAGCATTATGTAACTCTTCACTACTATTCAAACTTCAATAGCATAAAAAAAAAACCATACCAATTAAACTTCTCAAGCTTGAGAGGGGTTGAGAAGAGAGAAACATTGAGAAATTATAGAAAGATCAATATTCACTAATTACTTTACAACTTGCTTGATTCTTTGTTCACGGTAGAGGCCCCCAACCAATCAATTGGTTAAGTATGTTGATGGAGCCACTAATGGGGATTGAAGAAGAGGGAAGCTCCAAAAACTAGTGAATTATTAAATGAATTCACAGTTTCTGGCTTAGGTGGAGTAGAGTAACGATGCATAAACACTATATATTTTTCAACAAGGGGGAGGGTTCTATTTATAGGAAAAATTGAGCTCCTAACCAAACAAACTGATTCTAGAATTTTCTAAATCAGTTTGGTCAATATTTGACTATTTTTAGATCAGTTAAGCTAACTTTTTGGAACTAGACTTGAATGAGGAGAGAGGAGAGATGAAATATCTCAATTTTTATGAGTTTAAAACTCATTCAAGCATGTGAAATATGCACCTCCTTTAAAGAACTCCCCTTCCTTACATATGTGTCATAATGGAATCATTTTAATATTGCTCATAGTTTTTTTACTAATAAACCTTGTACATTTTCAACTCTTCATCTTATGTGAAATATGCACCTCCTTTAAAGAATTCCCCTTCCTTACATATGTCATATTTTTAATATTGCTCATAGTTTTTTTACTAATAATCCTTGTACATTTTCAACTCTTCATCTTATGTGAAATATGCACCTCCTTTAAAGAATTCCCCTTCCTTACATATGTCATATTTTTAATATTGCTCATAGTTTTTTACTAATAAACCTTGTACATTTTCAACTCTTCACCTCATGTGAGCATTTACTCATTTTTGGGTATTTTCTTTTTACAAGTTGGATTTATCTCCTCCCTACACATGGATTGATGCTATTGGTCCATAGGAACCTTAATTGGACCATAGTCTAAAGATTTCTGAAAATCTAGACCCTTAGGCTAAGGTTCTTTATAGCTATTTTCAATTAATTCCAATTGCACATTGGAAAATTCTTTTTGAATTTCTGTTTCAGGGGAACTCATCTGAATTAGAAGAGATATTTTTCTATCCAAAAATAATCAAAATCTGAATATTCTCTCTCTAGAATAGGTCTTTATATTTCTGAAGAGGGATTGATTACAGGGAAAG
Organism: Cibotium barometz; assembly: GCF_041138505.1. Taxonomy (NCBI): domain Eukaryota; kingdom Viridiplantae; phylum Streptophyta; class Polypodiopsida; order Cyatheales; family Cibotiaceae; genus Cibotium; species Cibotium barometz. The sequence goes on along the minus strand of NC_141095.1, from coordinate 9,198,065 downwards.
ATACTAGACATCAAAAAGGGGGTGGGGGAGGAATCTTACAAGCACGTACTCCATCTGGTGACCCTTGTTTTGTGACATATGCCATGCACGCACCTCTGCACTTCCATGCGTATGTATCTACATCACACTTTCATATGGACATCCTTCACCTTCACATACACCATTCCAAGTTCATGTAGGTACACCCTCTCACACACAAACACCTATACCATCATTTTCGAACGCACGTACCCACATCCCTGATTGCTCATGCATGTTTCTACATCATGTGAATGTACATTTCCAAGTGTAGTAAAGACCTAATTTTCACAAATTCTAGTAAAATCATCCGTGAGAAACTAAACTTGAATGGCATTGGCCTCTAACCAAAACTCATTCCATGTACACACAATTTAGGAGAGTAGTCATAAGACATAGTATACCCTTGGAGGGAGGAAAGCACTTGAGCCTAGAGCACCACCTAGGGAGTTAGACATTGTCCACCCTTGGATGAAAGTGCTTCAAACAATGTTGAGTCTAGAGAACCATGAGTCAATGCACCACAACCCATCCAGGGGGAATTTTAGGAGCTATCATATGGCCTTAGCAATTGATAATATGAGCAATAGCAAGGACGCTAGCTCAGACGAAGCTTAACAACCTTGCATAGACAACAAGCCTTTGGAGGCCCGCACATTAGAATCCCTACACACTCTCAAAGGAGTCCTATTGCAAGACCAAAAGTCCCCTACACCTTCCAACCCTTATTAGTCAGTGTGACGAGGAAGTGACACTCTGCTTGTAGGAATAGACAACATGGCTTAAAGAGGAGCCACAAGAGAGCCCATCCTAAGGATTAGACCCCAACCTATTAGGACTAGGGACTTGGAGTAAAAACCCAAGAAGGGGGAACCCTTGCATCCCAAAGCCACGGTTAACCAAGCCTCTTTTTTGCAGCTACAACATTACGAGCCTTTGGCTTTCGGCTAGCTCAGATGCCCTAGTCCCAAAATTGTAAGCATAAACCTAGGAACTTAGATTATTTTGGTTGAGAAATTGAGGAAAGGGAGGAGCCTTGGATTTCACACCTCTGTTCTCTACAACACAAATACATATGAATGTCAAATTCAAGGCAAACACTAGGGTAACATGAGCTACAAGTGCACCTACCTTTTTATGCTAGCACAACACAAACCAAGAGGCTTTGATGTGGGACCAAACCTAGGGGACACTTCTATTCACTATAGAGTCACCGTATGATCCCATCATTTAGGGATACCCTACCCTTATGCTTACCCACCTCAACCACAATCCATCCTTGCACCCCAAGTAGGAGGATTAACCCCAAACATACTTAGGATAGCATTGGAAATAGGGAGGAGGTTGTAGCAATAGTCCACCACTTGCACCTACTGCAACACCAAGACAACCAAACAAGGTCAAACCCCTCTAGATTTATAAGCATATGTCTAGATTTAAGGGGGGAAAGTGATGCAATAGCACATTTAGAAATGTTTGACCACATGTGATATGGGTAGAGCGAGCAAGACAACTAGATGTGCTATTTAGAAATGTTTGACCAAATGTGATACGTGTAGTGAGCCAGATGACCAAGTGAAGGTGGGAGCCTTTGGCCCACCATGGTGGAAGTAAAAGGCAGAAATTGGTTTTGATCATCAAAGATTGAGGACACCCCGAGGATAAGGCAGAATTTAGCTCACTTAAAATAACCTTTACAATTGGGTATTCTTGACACGGAACCTAATAACACCATATTGGGGAATATGGGAATTTCCCACAAGTTTGGGACACGTGGTCAAAAGTTTGGATTAACCATAACTTGAACACCACTAATCCAAAATGAGCGCTTTATAGCTCTTTAGATTCCATTTTTCAAGCGCTTTCCAACGATAGGTCATATGATAGGGTTTTGAGAAACTTACAAACATGTTATCCATGTCCCCTTTTTTAAGTATTCAAAAATGGGAATTGGGAAATTCCCAAATTCACTAATATGGTGTTTAATGGAATCCCTTGGATCAAGTGACTCAAGAAATAAGCAATCCATGATTACATCAATTGTGTATGATATCTCCATTCACACTGTGTGTTGAAAGATAAATTCTCAAATGAAGTTGATGGGGATATTTTTGGAAGGGCTCCGAGACTCAACATTACACAATGCCTTAAACTCGAAGAAATACACCCTTCAAAACATGCTATCAATGCATAATCAACTTTTATGACTTCATGGGAAATTCCTTGTAAGAACTCCATTAGAGGAGGCTTCCTTTGGCATGAATCTCTCAAAGGTAGGGACAAAGGCAAAAAAGCCATGGATCCAGGATGATGCAAGTGGGTTTAGGGCTCAATTTTCCATGCTAATCACACCAATACTGAATGCCCACATTTAAGATCAAAACAAGAAAGGCTTTTCCATGCTAATCACACCAGCATTGAATTCCCACATTTGAGACCAAAACAAGGAAGGTGTTTTTATGACATTGTAATAAAGCTAGGAAGAACCATGACAATGACTCACTATTATAAGAACTAGGCCCTACTTGTGCGTGCACAGTAGGACAACTTGCTAGCTCCATCGATGAGGCGTATGATTGCTAACACTCCTCATGTACAACATGTGCCCCAAAGAAGAATTTTGAGGATTCTCAAGATGCCCATACCACACTTGAGAAGAATTCATAGGAGAGGGTTGTTGGAAAACATGGATCTAGGTCCATAGTTAATTGATTAAGAGAAGTAGAAGGCTTAATAAAGAATATAATTAAGAATGGATTAACTGATCAAGCAAAAGACTCAATGAGAATATAAAGAAATAGCATAATCACCTTGCATTAGAGTTGATCCAAGTAAATTCTTTTATAGTGCTCATGGAGCTCCCAAATCATAAGCTATATGTACCCTTGTGCCATTCATGTATCTGTAAATGCTCACACTCCATGTGCCTTCTTGTGCTTTCCATTTAGAAACTTTTTGACCATCGACTTCACCTTTTACAAGTAACCATATAAATCTACCTTTGTGTTAGAACCCTTTGTATTTATTCTTCCTTTCTAATGTGCATGGTCTGCCCCTTCCTCTACTCATGTTGCACCCTCACATTTCTTTTTCAATAAGGGTGAGTTGGAGCTCCTTTTAAGCAATAAATACACATGCACGTGCGCGAGTAGACAAGCACACAAGAGAGATGCACGGGAGAATTTTCTTCTATTATCTTCTCTTCTCTATAATATAACATAAAGATAAGAGTACACACTATAAGGAAAGAGATTCTTCTACTAGAATATACAAGGTCCATTCATAGTGTGAACCTGACTACACAAATTGACATTATAACTATGCCATAACTCTAGTGGATGAAACTAGATGCCTCATAGCCTATAAAACAATGGTGACATATCACCCATAATCTCACCAACCATGTCAGCAATGGCATAAATGTGGAGTTGGCATCCTAGCATGACATCCATATATTCAAACTAGTTTAGCTTGATATCTCAACACTCTCCCTACAGCTAACTACATACCCTACATTCTAGGCAAGTCTCCTAAACCTACGGAGAACTTGTGAAGCTTTTTTTTATCTAATGCCTTTGTGAAGATGTCAACCTCTAAACCTCTATGCTGACATATACCAAAATCCACAACACTTGCTAAAATGATATCATTCTTTTTCCTAGCATGATATCCTGGGTTACTATAGCTAATTGTATGTTACTCATATTTTTATAATAAATGACAACAACCCTTTCCACGAGCTCACCCATTTTTCTAAGTAGCTTCTACAACTAAGCTATCTCACATGATGTTGCCATAGTAGTACCCTTGTACTCTGCTTCTATACTTGATAAAGAAACCGTTGGTTTCTTCTTACTACACCAACTAACAACATCACACCCAAAAGAAAATATATAGCCACTAGTAGATCTCCTGTTTCAGACACTACAAGCCTAATCTACATTTATATATCCACAAACCTGTAACCTCATAGAAAAGTTGTGGAATTTAGGTACTTCTAGCTACATCCAAATGTGGTTTCCTCGGGGCCTATATAAACTGACTCACCAATCTAATACCATAGCTTAAATCTTGCCCTAGTGATAGTCATGTAGATCAAACACCCTACAATATCTATAGCCAAAGATCACATGTATATGCAACCAATTTTATGTTCTGCTTTCATGGCATTGAGATTGGCTTACAACTTGTCATTTCATGCTTAGACAACATGTACTCATTCTACAAAATCCAAATCCCCAAATATTTCATTTCAAACTTTGTCTTAAGGAGCATATTTACCTCAATAATGTCATTATCACTGTTCTTTGTGAGTGACAATCAAGTCATTAACATAGATGACTACTACATCAATGCTCCTGTTAGTCTTTTTCACATAAAGTGAAAATTTGGTGTAGGTATATAGAAAATCATGTTGTAGATTTATGAAGCCCAATATTAACAAGATACTCTTCTATCTTGTCCAACCTTTCTCTAGGTTCCTACTTTGAGCCATATAAGGCTTTACGTGATCTCCAAACAAAATCTGGGTGTGCATCATCCTTATATCCTAATGGTTGTACCATGTAAAAGAGAATTATTTATGTCCATTCATGTAAAGAGTATCCCTTACGTGCATGTGTAGCAATGACTACTAGTACAATTTCCATCCAACCAATCAGAGTGAAAGTTTCCTCATAGTCAATGCCATAGGTATGTGCATATGCTTTAGCTACCAATTTTATCTTGCACCTCATCATAGTCAATGGCATAGGTATGTGCATATTCTTTAGCTAATGATTTTTCCTTGTACCTATTTGTGAGGTGAAAAAAAGAAAGAAAACCACTGCCTCTACAGCTCTTCCACCTCGCAAACTTGGAATAACAACACGAACGGGGGCACCACCAGCCACACGGGCTGGAACACTCTCTCACACTTCTCCACCCAACCCACGCTAGACAAACAGCACAAAACAAGGGCACCATAGACAAAGTAAACACCCAGCAATATATTTCCAATCAAAACATTTCATACAAGCTTCTCCCGACACAGAAGCCTTACTCACACAACCAAAAACAAAACACTCAGACCCGTTCATTGTCGAGGATACACCACATCCCCAATCACCAACCTCTTGCCTGCCTGCTCTGCCAATCACACCAGAATGAACCCGGCCACTCACTCTTCAGAAGGAACCCACACTAGCTAACCCTCAAGTCTCTGCAGCCCATCTACTCTGCATGTGTCGTCAGCAACAGCAGCAGCTCGACCAATCATCTCTCTCTCTCTCTCTGTGTGTGTCACATGTAGCTTATCTGCACTGCTACCGGCCCACCACCAAGCAGCAACACCTGTCTCTTTGCTTCACTCGGCACCCTGCTCTGTCCACAGCCCTGTCTCCAAGGCGGCCCACACCAGCCAGCCTGTCACCTGCAGCTTATCTGCTCCCCTTTTGTCCTCGCTAGCAGCTCCCTTTGACGCCAGCACCCGCGCTCTTCACCAATCCAGCTTCTCTCAGCAGCCCGCCACACTTCCATCAGGGGCCTCACCTTGGTTCAGCTGCACCAGCCCAGCTTCCACTTATGCATGCCCCTCCACGCTCATAGCCGTCGGCTGTCCTTACCAAGGCGGCTCTGCTTGTGCTGTCTCCAACTGCAGCTCTTTAACACAAATGGCTGCGCATCACTATGCTTTCGCCAGCTCTACACTCCTCTTCTCTTGCGCTGGTAGCCCGTCAACCCACACGTCATGCTCTCCACGCCTGCAGAGCAGAGCAGCTACCCACTGTCTTCGCTGCTTTTCACAAGGGGGGCCCCAACCTCTACGCGATGGCCACACACCCCAGGCGCCTCTCTCTTCAGCTGCGCTCCACGCTTACCTGCTGTTGCGCCCAAGACTACGCCCGCCAACTAAACTACATAGCTGTGCTCTCCACGCCTGCGTAGCTCGTTGGCGCCGTTCACCAAGGGAGGCCTCTGTCTCTTTCCCAGTAGCCCTGTCTTCTAGCTTTTCTGTCGCCAAGCTGCAGCTTCACTCGAGGACCCCCACGTCTGCACGATGGCCACTCTCCAGGCGCCTCTCTCTCTGTCTCACGCTAGCCCGACCAGTTCCTTCATGCGCTGCCTACTGCAGTTGAGCCTTCCTCTGCAACACTTGCAGTTGTGCTTCGGAGATCCCCCCTATTAACACGGCGGCCCTTCTCTCCTTTTCTTCTGCAGGCGCCGACTCGCCAGCTTCTGATTTCGCCAACCTTCTGGAATATCCGTTGGCAGCCACTCAAGCCTCCAAGTGGCTTTGCCTTCTTATGGCCACGTTTCCTTTTCACACCAATCTAAATACTACCTTGGCCACATCTTTATTTGCCCATGTTCCACACACCTCAAATGCAGCTTACAATGCCCATTGTATTTCTTGGACGCCCGCACACTTCAAGACGACCGCGGACAGCTGAAACCTCCTGCATCGAACCTCTCACCGGACAAGCCTTAATCAAATGTCGTCCACCCTGTACACCTGGCAATGCATTCCAAAACAAAACCTTTATTCACACCATGCACACGTATGTACACAGGCCCGAAATACCTCTCAGAAAAACACCTGACATACTTTGCCACCCCCCCCATCTGCTAGAGCATTCATGCTCAGCAACATTCATCAGCATAAGTCCAATAGCTATCCACCAGGATCAAAGGGAAACATCAACTTACCATCCCATTCCCCAACATCCATAAAACACAATGGTTGCATCACTGCATACCAAACATCAACCATATAGGCTACAAAACCATTTCCATCCATCATCTGATCAGCATTCACGGACTCTGACCACACAGCATCATCTTCAAGCCTTTGCTCTTCACCCACAACCAACCTCCTCATTTTCAAAACCTGTGGCATTCCAGCATTTAACATCCTATCCATCAACACCAGTGAAGGCCAGGTTCCAGCATCTTGACCTTTATCCACAGAAAAATCCACATCCTCTCTAATGGGAGTGTCCACCAGCACTTCCAGCTCCTGTATTTCAAGCATCTCTTCACCACCATACAGTTCAACTGGCTCAGAATCTTTGTCTTCCAGGGACTTTTCCTTCAGCATTTCAACAATCCGCAAAGAAGCCTTTGCCACACTCTCGATCATATCTGCATCCATCTCCACCTCTGGCTCCTGTTCATCAAGGCTAGCAACTTCCTAGATATCATCCTCAAGCACAATACTCATCTCACAACGCTCTTCATCAGCCAAATCCACATGCATACCTTCTTCAGTGTTGCCAACCCCCCTGGTATCATCGTCCAAAGACTCCCCAGCACAAAATGTATCAAATGGAAAAACATCCATACCTTTCATCGCAGGTATCATATCACCATCAAGCTGTCCAAGAAAATCCAAGATGATAGGATCTTCCTCCACGCTCTCCACATCTGCATCACAAACCATCTTCACTTCATCAGAAGTTTGTACCCCATCCTCCTCCCTTATAGAATCCGGCAAAGAATCATCCTCAAAGCATCCTGTATCCAGCTCCTCTTCCTTCTTATCATTAGCTAATCCGGCTCGAGGATGGGGCAATTGTTGATGGACTTTGTAAGGATGCCTGCATGGTTGTCCGTCGTAGGAATGTCCTGGAGTCGGATGGTATCAATCTCAACCTTTTCCTTGGTAAAATGAAAATGGACACCCACATGCTTGGTACGGTTAGAAAGAATAGGATTGCCAGTAAGGACAATCACACTCTTAGATACTATCGACAAAGATGATAGAAGCGGTGTCAATGGGGATGCACATCTCTGTAAGAAGCTGACAAAGATACATAGCCTCAGTAGTGGCATCATAAAGGGCCTAGTATTCAGCTTCAGCGAAAGAACCTGCATAGTATTATACTTTTTGCTAGACCAAGAGAAAGGGGTAGATCTGAGGGAGAACAAATAACAACCATGAGAACGTCGGGAATCGATATCACTAGCCCAGTTGGAGTTCGTGTAACCACACAAGGTGATCCCACGATGGTAGTGAAGTCCATACAAATAGGTACCTTCTAGATAGCAAACAACCCTCATTGCTAAACTCCAGTGTGGCCCATTAGGAGCATTGAAATACTGTCTTAAAATGGATGTGCAATAGGATATATCAGGATGAGAATTTGAGAGCCAAATAAGTTTCCCAACCACTTGACGGTAGGCTCGCTCTTCATGTGGGGGTGAGTCCACTTCCTTTGATAGTTTGACACTGGGATCCAATGGAGTAACCATTGGGATAGCACCATCAAGAAAGTAGGAAGTAATGAGTCAACTGGAGAAAGTACTTCTATTGAGACACAAAAATACCATCAGGATGTTGGACGACCTCCATGCCAAGGAAATATGAGAGAAGACCGAGATCAGTCATCTCAAAAGTTTGTCTGAGCTGTGCCATGATATTAGACATTTTCGCTTGATGTGACCCAGAAATAATGAGGTTATCGACATACAACTTTAGGTAGAAAATCATCCCCTCATTAGTGTGAATATAGATATTGGGGTCACAATGAGATGGTTGAAAACCTTGGGTGCAAAACATTTTGTCAATGCAATGGGGGGCTTGCTTAAGTCCATACAGAGCTTTATGCAACTGAAAGACTATGTCCTCAAACCCAAGGAGCAGGAAGCCCGAAGGTTGGTCAACTTAGACCTCTTCTTTGAGAGTGCCATTTAAAAAGGCACTCTTAACATCCATCTGATAGAATGGCCATTTGTGGTGAGTAGCCAGATTGAGTAAAAGACAGATTGTCATCATTGAAGCAGTGGGTGTAAAGGTCTCGTTGGAAATCAATGCCTTCTTTCTGGTGAAAGTCTTGCATAACAAGCTGGGCTTTGTATTTGTCCAAGGTACGATTGACTTTAAATTTGGTGCAGAAGATCCATTTGGTTCCAATGACCTCCTTATGACAAGGGTGATCCACAAAAGGGACCACGTGCCATCATGGTCAATGCTTTTGAGTTCAAGTTCCATAGAGTGTTTCCAAGATGGAAGTTTGATAGCATCTTTCCATGATGTTGGATCATCATGCGCCACATGGTATGTGCAAAAAAGACAGAGGCAAATGAGGCACGAGGAGTGAGTCTGATGGACGGATGGACCATCCAAAGGGGTATCATGGGGAAGCATGCTAGAGAATCATGCTTGGTTTGTTGATACTAGTGAGGTAAAGGGTCCCTGGGTGGCTGTCGGAGGAGGAATCCTCCTCAAGAGGCGAAATTATAGGTGACTAATGGGGTTCATGTGGCACAGTCTGAGATTCTTGTTCAGTTGATATGGGCAGCGGGCAGAAGGCGAAGTAAATCTTGCTCATCGAAGACAACGTCTTGACGAACGAAGACTTTATTTGATCTTGGATCAAAAACTTTGTAATCTTTTTATTCAGAAGAGTATCCCACAAAAATGAGTAACTCACTCCTTGGCTCAAGCTTGCCCTTTATGTCATTCAGAGTGTGAGTGTATGCATGACACCCAAAGACATGGAAATGGGAAACGGTTGGCTTTTCACCAAAAAATGCCTCAAACAGAGTCCTGTGGGGAACAATGATCGTGGGGCAACGATTTAAAAGGTACAATGCAGTGTTGGATTGATTCTGACCAAAGGCATGTAGGCAGCTCAGTTTTACAAAAATCATGGAGTGTGCCATATCGATCACAGTTCAGTTCTTGCACTCTACCACCCCATTTTGTGAGGGAGAGTTAATGGAGGTGAGTCGGCATTGAATGCCCTGGTCTTGTAAGAACTTAGTAAATTGGTGGGAGATAAATTCCCTGCCATTGTCACTATCTACTACGAGCAATCCTAATTAAGACACCCATTTGATTGGTGACTAACCAAAACCATGTGGAAAAGTGTTTGAAAGCATTGGATTTATGCTTTAGGAAATACACCCACATGTACCTTGAATAATCATCAACAATCAGCATGTAGTAGAGAGATCCATTCAACGAAGGGGTTGGGGATTGGCCCCACTGAAGTCGAAATGAATCAATTTGAGAATTCTTGAAGCACGATGAGTGGCATGTGTTGGAAATTATTTCATCCTCAGATGGATTCTAGCTGCATATGAAGCCATGCATTGGCATATCTTAGCAAAGATTATTCAGCATTTTTCTACCATTTTTTGGTATTTTTAAAGGCATTTTATAGCATTTTTTTGCTACAGCCATGCTATTGACCTACCTAAAACTAAGGAGCATATTGAGGTAGTATATAAGGGCTGGCTCCCTTTTCCCTCAGATTATCTCTTTTTAGCTTCTGCAGTGATAGGCAGCATCTACGGGACCTCCTCATGCTGCTCCACATGATGTACTCCCTTTTCTGGTGATATTCAGCAGGTGATCTTCTTTTCTCCTTTATGCTTGATATTCAACAGGTGATCTTCTTTTCTCCTTAATGCTTGATGTCCATATATAGTATTGTACAATTCTTGCAGCATTTCTTTGTGGGTATCATAGCATAGTACCCATCCTTTCAAGGTATCAACGAAAGTAACATCTACAAGGACCTGCATTTTCTATTCCCACTATTCACTTGTTGCATTTTCTTCATCAGTAACCTGCGTTTTCATGTGGAGCTGCGTTTTCACTCGAGACTGCCTCAAGTGCTACAATTTCTCTATATAGAGCTGCTTTACAGCTTTTACCACTGGAGAGTCATTCTATTCTCTTCTCTTTTTGGTTCCCTCCCACTCACCCTCTCTTCTAGTCTTTCTAAAGGACACTTTCTTCTTGAGATAGTCTGCTTCTTCTATTTTAAGATTCCCACACTCCCTTCCCTTTCTTTCTTCTTTCTCTTACTATGCACAGCTTGAGAGGAGGTACTTTGCTGTTTTTTTACAGCCCACTTCAGCCCACTTTAGTAAGAGAAGGATTCTTTGTTAGAATACAGGGCTACCAGAGTGTTCTCTTCTCCCATTACTTCTCCATATTCTTGTGCACTGTAGAGCAGTGGTGCTTAGTAGGTTGTCAATAGACCACCTGAGACAAAGGAGTATTATTTGTCAATCGACATGGCTTCAGGAGACCACTTCTCTACAGCCATTCCTTCTCCTATCTCTTCTCCCACTCTATCACAGCCTGGATCCCTTACTCCCACCACTCCACTGGTGGTTCCTATTCTCAATCTTTCCTCTTTGATTTTCTCTCATCCAGGTCTTTCTCCCAGCCCTGCCCACATACCATCCTACAATCCTCCCCAAGTTAGTGACTCCAGGTCTTTGATTATTTACAGGAGTTTCTGACAGATACCTTATCAGCTCCTCTAATCCCTTTGGATGAGTATTTTCATTCTCTTGTGTTGTTCAATGCTGATGGTATTATTGCATATTTTCTCTCCTCTCGGAGGAGGATAATGGTTCTTCTACAGAGCAAGTGGATGATTTTGTTGAGATATCCTCACATATTCTTGAGCTTTCTACTTTGGCGGCTTCTCTCCTGGAAGTTTCTTCTCCTTCTTATGCTTCAGAGGAGGCATCTTCCACTGTCTTGGAGCCTGCTCCTACTTTGAACAAACCTGGCAAATTCAACTATTACTGATGATCAGTTTGTTCTAGTTGTTGTTTGAGTTTCTTCTTCAAAGGTCCTGGATTCTACTTGGGTCTCTCGATACTTGTTTGTTGTTGCCGATGCAGAGGAAGTACCATATTTTTCAGAGCCATCTATGGCTCCATCTGCCTAAGGGCTTCTCTCTCAAGATTGATCCTATTATTTTGTCTTTGATATCTTTTCAATCTTCTCATGGCTTCTTTCGGAGTCCTTCTCAGTATTCACATGTACCATATCTTTGCGAGCTTTGTGCCTTTTATGAGGAGGTTGTTCCTTTAGACTCTTTGGAGGATTTTTGCAGCTTACCGGACCTGGTCCACCCATCTAATGCTGAAGAGGAGGTGTTGGAAATTATTTCATCCCTAGATGGATTTTCCCATGCATGTTCATGCTTGTATCTGGCTCCATATGAAGCCCTGCATTGGCATATCTTAGCAAAAATTATTCAACATTTTTCTACAATTTTTTAGTATTCTGTAAGGCATTTTATAGCATTTTTTTGCTACAGCCATGTTGTCAGCCCGCTATACAAGTGGCCAACCAGCATACTATACTGAGGCAGTATATAAGGGTTGGATCCCTTTTCCCTCAGATTATCTCTCTTTTCAGCAATTGCAGTGATAGGCAGCATCTACGTGACCTCCCTCATGCTGCTCCACATGATGTACTACCTTTTTTGGTGATATTCAGCAGATCTTCTTTTCTCATTTATGCTTGATGTCCAACATTGTCCAAGGTAGCCTGGTTGGGGCCAGTGTTAGTGTCAAATAAGACGGTACCAATAGATTTGATGGGCATCATTGTGTTGTTGCCACATTAAACTTCTCCCTTAGCGAGACGAAGAGAGATGAAAATGTTAGCATCGCATGCCATATGTTTAGTAGCTCCACTGTCAACTACCCAAGTGATCGGATGACCACAGAGAAGAGTTGGATGGGCCTCAATGATGGGCACAAAAGGATTGATAGGTACCTAATAGATCTGAATGAAGGTAGAGGCTTTCCCCCGGAGGGCCTCGTCTAGGCCTTTGTTTCTTCTTCCTTCTGGAGGAGTGGCCAGAGTCAACCTTAAATGTGACTTGAGCGATATTTGCCAAGGGGCCAAGATGAGGTGTAAGGGAAAACTAGTTAGACATCTCTTCCGAAGTGGTGAAAGAAACTGACTGGGAGGGTGGGGCTTGAGCAACCTGACCATTGGATTGCCACTGAGAGAATTGTGGCGGGCAAGTAAAACCATTGCCTTGTTGCTGGGTCCTGGGTGGGGAGCTCTAGAGAGTAGGTGGTGCTCGAATATTACCCCCTCTTGACCTCCAATTCAGGGCATTTCTACCACCTTGGTTATTTTGATAGGTGGAGGTAGTGGTGTTGGAGGTGTTGCCTCTATTTTCCTTGGCTTTAAAGACACACTCATCATCAAAATGTCCAGTCATTTTGGTAATAAGTGCAAAATCTATTCTTTTTGGGCCATTGGGAAATGCATGTTGAGGTAGGGTTTTTGCAATCAGTATTGTTGCCGGAAGGTGTTGCCGGAAGGTTTGCCTTGATTACCTTAGTTGTTGTTCCCCATCCCTTGTCCTTTTTGATTAGAGGTGTTATTGGACACAAGGGCCCCCTCTTGAGTAGAGGAGGAAGAGGATGACTTCTTGGGATACCAGAATCAATTGTATCTTAAGGGAAAGAGTAGTCTCTAGTTTGCGAGATGAGGACATCTCGTGTTTTTTAAGTGGGGTAGGATGTAAGATTCCTCCCTCCAGCTTTTGAGGTGTGTAGGTGTAAGAACCTTCCCTTCTGATCTTATAATTATTCCCCCCTTTGAAATAGAAGAAAGATCCTATTTTACCCTGTTTTGGCCTGGAGAGAGAAAATGTCTAGAAGGAGGTAATTCAAAATTGAGATATTTTTGGATATAAAAATCCTCCTAGTGTATAAAATGGTTTCCCCTCAAATAGAAATTCAAAAAGAACTTTCCCAATGTGCAATTGGAATTAGTTGAAAATAGGTATAAAGGACCTTAGCCTAAGTGTTGGAATTAGGGTTGCACGAAAGCACACAAAGCTTGGAGAAGAAGAAGCAAGAATGCACACAACACACAATGTATTAGATTGTGTCAATGTACAAAAGATAAGTTAGTCCTAGAAGGATGGGCGTATATACAAGCCGGGAGAAAAAACCTCCTAAAGAGGGAAAAAGTGCCCCGGCGGTCCTAAGTGTGTTCACACACATCACTGCCTATATATATATGGCAACAAATTGGCACTCATGTATAGGGGAGTGCCATGCCCGAAGTAGATCAATCCACAAAGGGGAGCAAGCCCAAAGCTTTGCGGAAAGCTTCGAACTTCTCACGAGGAAGCGCCTTTGTGAAAAGATCGGTGAGGTTGTCCTGTGTTGGCACATAGGTCAAGCTGATCTCTCCTGCTGAGAGTCTCTCCCTAACATAGTGATAATGCACCTCAATGTGCTTTGTGCGAGCATGAAAAACTGGGTTTCTCGCAACTGCCAATTCACTCTGACTGTCAGTGCAGATAGAGGTGGTAGACTCCTGTCCACCAAGTCAGCCCATAAGCGTTCTGAGCCACACACACTCAACCGTAGCTGTGAAAGCTTACCTGTACTCAGCTTCACAACTAGAAGTGGCCACAGTAGGTTGCTTCTTGCTCAACCAAGATATGCATGAGCTACCGAGCATGAAACAAAAACCACTTGTGGACACTCTTGTGTCATAGCAACCAGCCCAATCTGAGTCCGAAAAAGCATGTAAATTGGGCGGCAACGATCCCCCCTTGGGATAAAACAACCCAAGATGTATGGTGCCACTCAAGTAGCGAAAGATGCGTTTAATTGCCTTCCAATGCTGAGACCCTGGGCTATGCATAAACCTGCTCACCTGTGAGACTGCAAAGTGAATGTCTGGCCTCGTAATGCAGACATAAATGAGGCAACCAACAGCTGTCTGATAAAGTGTGACATCAAAGTGATCTCCAGCATCATGAAGACTCAACTTCAAACCTGTCTCCATTGGAGTAGCAATAGGCTTGCAGTCTTCAAGACCAAATCTCCGCAACAATGTCTCAATATACTTTGTCTGACACAAAGCAATACCTCCATCACACTGCTTAAATTGTATCCCCAAATAATGATGCAAATGCCCCAAATCTGACATCTCAAAAGAGGCATTCAAATCAGCCTTAAAATCAGCAATATGTCTTTCATTTGGTCCTGTGAGCAGCATGTCATCGACATAGAGAGCAATGATTAGATGTACATCATCGACACATTTAACATATAAAGTGCTTTCTGTTGGACTATTCTGAAAACCATGTGTAGTCAAATATGCATGTATCTTTTCATACCAAGCTCGTGGAGCTTGCTTTAAACCATATAACGCCTTTTTCAACCTACACACTTTGTTTTCCTGCCCTTTTTGAACAAAACCACGAGGCTGCGATACATACACCTCCTCATGCAAATCTCCATTCAAGAACGTAGTCTTTATGTCCAACTGATGTGCATTCCAACCATTATTAGCTGCCAATGCACAAATGCTACGAATGATAGTTATACGACAAGTGGGAGCAAAGGTCTCATCAAAATCAATGCCCTTTTCTTGAGCATAACCCTTTGCAACAAGTCTAGCCTTATGGTGATCAACACTGCCATCTGGCTTTCGTTTCAACTTAAAAACCCACTTACATCCAATAGGCAAATCACATAAAGACCATGTACCACTCTTCATTATAGCATCATATTCACTTTGCGTTGCAGCCAACCAATTTTTTGATTTTTGTGCCTCATCAAATGAAAGAGGTTCTTCCTCTTCACACATACTAGACACAGCCAAAGCATAACAATCTGATGCATAAGAGGCATGCTTTGAAAACCTGAACGAGTACGACTAGATATAGGTGCATCAATTTTACTATCACACAAGGTTTGCACCAGCCATTTAGGCATACCTCTAGCCTCTGCTCATTTTCAGCCCTATCCTCAGAAATTACATCCTGTAAATCTGCATCAGAACTGGGCTGATCTATGATGTCGTTTGATATCTGCATAGGTTGAATATTTGCCTTATTAGGACTTACATTTGAATTCCCACCTGTATAAACAGAGGCAATAATGTATCAAATACATCCCGTGAGCTCACACCTGTCTCTTTGGTACATGATAACAAAGGCTGCACAGCATCTTCCACAAAAACAACATCTCAACTAATCAAGATACGCTTTGACTGCGGATGATAACACCATATTGGAGAATATGGGAATTTTCCACAAGTTTGGGACACGTGGTCAAAAGTTTGGATTAACCATAACTTGAACACCACTAATCCAAAATGAGCGCTTTATAGCTCTTTAGATTCCATTTTTCAAGCGCTTTCCAACAATAGGTCATATGATAGGGTTTTGAGAAACTTACAAACATGTTATCCATGTCCCCTTTTTTAAGTATTCAAAAATGGAAATTGGGAAATTCCCAAATTCACTAATATGGTGTTTGATACAATCTATAACCCTTGCTCTCAGCATTGTAACCAACAAAAATGCATTTGACAGCCTTATCATCCAATTTTCTGCGTTGTTGCACAGGCATTAAAGCATAGGCCAAGCAACCAAAGACACGCAAGTGAGGCTTCCTGCCATGCCATGCTTCGTATAGAGTAATAGACTGCAAGGCCTTAGTGGGACACCTATTGAGAGTACATATGCAGCACACATGACAACCTCAAGCCAAAACGCATGTGGCAAAGCTTGGCTCTTGACCATACATCGTGCCATCTCCATAAGTGACCTGTTTTTTCTCTCAGCAACACCATTTTGCTGAGGGGTATACGGCACTGTAAATTGGTGTTTTATCCCACGACTAGCCAGAAATGCATCAAACTCTTTAGACAAGTACTCCCCCCCTTGATCAGAACGGAGGATGCCCACAGTACAATTGAATACATTTTCAACCATAAGAAAAAACTGTTTGAAGCACAGAAACACTTTGGACTTTGCCTTCAGTGGATATACCCATGCATGCCTTGAGTAATCATCAATGAAAGTCACGAAGTACAAGTGTTTACCAAATGACGGAGTTTGCATAGGCCCACATACATCACTATGTACAAGTTGCAATTTGCGAGTGGCCCGCACAGAACCATCCTTTGGAAACGCAGAACGCTGCATTTTGCCCAAAATACAGCCTTCACAAACATGTTTCAATGGTGCCTCAAGAGGGGGCAATGAAGCAACCATATCAAACTTCTGCAAATGCAGCAAACTAGCAAAGTTCAGATGACCAAAACGAGCATGCCATAGTTTTGCATCTGAAACTGCCTTTTCATCAGAAACTGCATTTGCTGAATCTTCCACACACTTGTCATAAGAATTGAGCCTATACAGCCCATGAAACAAGGTGCCAGATGCAATAATCATATCACCAGAAGTCAAATCATGAACAGTACATCTGTCATCCACAAATTTGACTACAAATCCAAGTCTAGCAAGCGCAGAGACAGACAATAGATTCTTCTTTATCCCTAGTACAGACAAAGCATCTGAAAGTGTGAAAGCGCTGCCATTTGCAGCAGTAAGCATAATTTTACCAACGCCCTTCACTAGGTAAGAAGCATTATTGGCACATGTGACAGTATTCCCATTAGAGACAGCCTCAAGAGACAGCCTCAAGAGAAGTGAACATATCACGATGTGAGGTAATGTGCTTTGCAGCACCACTATCAAAATACCATACATTAGAGTCAACAGAAACTGCCAAACATGCATCATGTACAGATGGGTCATACTGGCAATACACACTAAACGCCCATTTTGTATCCTGCACACAACATTTGCAGAATCTGCATTTGTAGAAGCATCCGCTATTGTGGCTGCATTTGACTCTTTCTTCTTTGCCTCTTTAGCCTTTAGCTTAGGGCAATTCTTAATGACATGATCATTTGCCTTACAATAGTTGCACCTGGTCTTTTTCTTGACTTTATCAAGAGCCTTCTCAGACTTATTGTTGCTACCTGTGGAAGGAGAAGAAGTTGCAGACCTACTAATAGGAGAAGAAACAGTGGAAGGGGCTGCCTTACCACTTCTTCTCTGCTACTGGGCAGCAATAAATGCTTGATCAACTGCACGCTGCCTGGCCCTGTTTTGCCTGGACTGCGCTTCTTGCACGAGCTTATTGACTAAAGTATTATACTTGACAGCATCAGGTCTATTCTCGGTAAGAAGTCTCCACGTGGAAGCAAAAGTTTGATATGTCTCAGGTAAAGCATTAAGAACAGTCTGTACAAGAGAATGATCGGGAATGATCTCACCTGCAAAAATCAACTGTTCTTTGAGATCTTTAATCTCAGCAAGAAAAACATTCATGTCATCATCTTCCTGCATAATCTTCAATTCTAGCTCTTTACGTAGGTAAGAGATTTTTGCCTCGTTTACGACCTGCATACAAATCAGCTAGAATATCCCAAGCCTGTTTTGCTGTTTTAGCTGAACAAATATGTGGGGTGATGTTACGTTTGACAGAAAGTGCAATCAAGGCATGAGCCTGTGCATCTTTACCATCCCAACGAGCTTGTGCAGCACTGGGTAAAACAGCAGCAACAACAGTAGAGCTGCTAGAACCTGTAACATCCTCAATAGATCCTACATTCACAGAACCTGGACGTACATCCATACCCTGCACAATGTTCCACACTCCTTTTGCAACCAAAACATGCTACATCATGTATGCCCAAAGTGGGTAGTTGCCGTCTCCATCCAGTTTATCTTCAGCAGACAACATGCGAAATACATCATTTGCTGTTATCAGCCATGGCCACTAACTAAAACTGATCCAAAAGCTGCCTGTAATGAAGCAAAGACTGAACAAAAAACAACTTGTGCTATGTAGCAGGGTCCACAATAGAATACGTATGCCTGTTTTGCAGAAAACTGCACTATCGAAATTTCTACAGAAAATGACGAAAACACCTGTGCAAAACTTGCAATGCAAAAACGGAGCCCCAAACGATCTCACTTGCGATTTCTGAGAATGCTAAGCTCTATGGGCTCACTTGCAGAGTATAGGGACCTGCAAGCGATCGTGAAAGCTCACCTCAATCGGAGAACGTGAGTCGGAGGGTGCTGGCGGCATAGCCCTGGGAGCCGATGCTTGCTCTGATACCAATTGTTGGAATTAGGGTTGCAGGAAAGCACACAAAGCTTGGAGAAGAAGAAGCAAGAATGCACACAACACACAATGTATTAGATTGTGTCAATGTACAAAAGATAAGTTAGCCCTAGAAGGATGGGCGTATTTACAAGCCGGGGGAAAAAACCTCCTAAAGAGGGAAAAAGTGCCCCGGCGGTCCTAAGTGTGTTCACACACATCACTGCCTATATATATATGGCAACACTAAGGGTCCAGATTTTTAGAATTTTTTGGATTATGGTCCAATTAAGGTTCCTACAATGGGCCAATAGGATGAATCCAAATGTAGGGAGAAGATAAATTGAAGATTAAAAGAAAATCTCCCCAAAAATGAGTAAATGCTCACATAAGATGAATAGTGGAATAAGGAACAAAGAAAAGGATTAAAAAACTAAATTTTGACACCTCGGAGTGGGGATCTCCCCTCATGAAGTAGGTGCCTTTTTCTCATCTCATTACTCCCAATTTTTATTCAATTAAATGAGATATTTTCATCTCTCCTCTCTCCTATTTCAAAACTAGATCCAAAAATTAAGCCGAATTGACTCAAAAATGGTAAAAAATTGACCAAAATAATCTGGAAAATTGTAGAATCAGTTTGCTTGGTTAGAGGCTCACTTTTTCCTATAAATAGAAGCCTCTCCCTTTGTAAAAGCTTAATGGTGTTTTTGCATTGTTACTCTGCTCCTCCTGTTCTGAGCCATCTACAATGAATTTTTTAATATTTCAATTGTTTTTGGCCTAATCCTCTCCAAATTTAATTGGTGGCCACTATTGCTTCAAACAATAGTAGAACCCTCAATCCCTCAAGCCAAAGGAGAGCTTACAAGCTCCATGTAAGGTAATTTTCTTACTTTGTTTATAAATTTTAATGAAAAATCTATGGTTTTCTTGATTTTTATGAATTGCAGATGATTGAATCAAATTCAAATGCTATGTCTTTGATGAAAAGGCCACCCCCTTCTCTTCTTTTACAACCTTTCTTAATCCTAGAAAAATTAACTAAGTGATTAACTAAAGTCTTCTTATTGTTTACTCTCTTGAGTTTAGAAAATTAAATATATTAGAGTTCTATAATTCTAAATTAGGTTAATTAAGTTAATTGTAGAAAGATAAAAATGAGAAATGGTCAGCCATACAAAGGAGGTTATGGCAAAATTTTCCAAAATTTTGTGAAAACACCATATTGGGGAATATGGGAATTTCTCACAAGTTTGGGACACGTGGTCAAAAGTTTGGATTAACCATAACTTGAACACCACTAATCCAAAATGAGCGCTTTGTAGCTCTTTAGATTCCATTTTTCAAGCGCTTTCCAACGATAGGTCATATGATAGGGTTTTGAGAAACAAACATGTTATCCATGTCCCCTTTTTTAAGTATTCAAAAATGGGAATTGGGAAATTCCCAAATTCACTAATATGGTGTTTGAAAAAAGAAAGATTGTTTTTCACATCTCATTCACATCTATCTAGTTTCACATCACATCACATCACATTCAATCACATCACATATCATCCATTCACATCAATCCCAATTTTCATCACATCCATTTCACATCACATCTCATTCATTCACATCCCGATTCACATCACATTACATCTCATCCATTCACATTCCATATCATTCATTCACATCCCGATTCACATCACATCTCATTCACTCACATCTATCCATTTCACATCACATCACATCTTATCCATTCACATCCCATATCATTCATTTACATCCCGATTCACATGACATCACATCTCATTCATTCACATCGCAATTCACATCACATCTATCCATTTCACATCACATCACATCTCATCCATTCACATCCCATATCATTCATTCACATCCTGATTTACATGACATCACATCTTATTCATTTACATCCCGCTTCACATCACATCTCATTCACTCACATCTATCCATTTCACATCACATCACCTCCATCCATTCACATCCATCACATCACACCCATTCTTTCACACACATCCACATCCATTCTTCATCTACACATTCACATCCATTCTTTCACGTACACATCCACATCCATTCTTTCACGTACACATCCACATCCATTCTTTCACGTACACATCCACATCCATTCTTTCACATACACATCCACATCCATTCTTTCACATACACATCCACATCCATTCTTTCACGTACATCCACATCCATTCTTTCACGTACATCCACATCCATTCTTTCACGTACATCCACATCCATTCTTTCACATACATATCCACATCCATTCTTTCACATACACATCCACATCCATTCTTTCACGTACATCCACATCTATTCTTTCACATACATTCACATCCATTCTTTCACATACATATCCACATCCATTCTTCACATACGCATTCACATCCATTCTTTCCTCGAAATTGAGGAAAGCGTCTTGTCTTGGTCATAGTTTGATTCAAGGTCTGAGTCGGGTAAGATTTTTCCTAAACTATCTTTCTTGAAAAGGTTTGATAATTTAGTTACTATTTTATTGAATTTTTTTCTTTGAATATTTACTTAATTGATATCTAAATTAGTTACGAATTCCAATGAGGAATAAAGTAATCATTTATTTGAATATTTCGATCTCGATAGATTTTTTGAATTTTCTTTTTACAATCCGTGTGAATATAAAATGATAGAAATTTCTCTCTTAGAGTATTTAATTATTCATTTATCAAATACTCATAGAATTTAATCATAGAATTTAAGAGAATTCTAATTTTGATATAAAAATTCTTTATGCATCTATTTATGCATAAAAATCAACTTCAATGGGAATAACACTTTTATAAAAAATTTTCTTTTATGCATCTATTTATGCATAAAATCAAATTTAATAGGAATAACTCTTTTAAAATAAAAAAGAATTTCTTTATGCATCTTTCTATGCATAGAAATCAAATTTAATAAGAATAACACTTTTATAATAAAAAATTTCTATTTTGCATCTTTCTATGCATAGAAATCAAATTTAATAAGAATAACACTTTTGTAAGAAAAAAAATCCATTATCCATCTTTCTATGCATAGAAATGAAATCTAATAAGAATCATACTTTTGTAATAAAACAATTTCCTTTATGCATCTTTCTATGCATAGAAATCCAATTCAATAAGAATAACACTTTTATAATTTAAAAAAAATTGTTATGCATCTTTCTATGCATAGAAAATTTTTTTTAATAAGAATAACACTTTTATAATAATAAAAATCCCATTATGCATCTTTCTATGCATAGAAATCAAATTTAATAAGAATAACACTTTTGTAATAAAAACAAATTTCCTTTATGCATCTTTCTATGCATAGAAATCAAATTTAATATGAATAACACTTTTATAATTAAAAATTTCCTTTATGCATCTTTCTATGCATAGAAATCAAATTTAATAAGAGTAACACATTTATAATAAAAAATATCCTTTATGCATCTTTCTATGCATAGAAATCAAATTTAATAAGAATAACACTTTTGTGATAAAAAAATCATTTCTATGCATAGAAATCAAATTTAATAAGAATAACACTTTTGTAATTAAAAAATTTTCTTTATGCATATTTTTATGCATAGAAATCAATTTTAATAATTAATATCAGTGATATCCATGCATATTCATAGGTGAATATGTACATGGAATAATTAGAATATTTCTTTTAGATGCAAAAATGGTGGGAATTACTCTTTTGAAATAACATAAAAACAAACTTTCTTTTTCACAAAATTCTAGACACAAAATTTTGGAAAATTTTACCATAACCTCCTTTATATGGCTGACCATTTCTCATTTTTATCTTTCTATAATTAACTTAATTAACCTAATTTAGAATTATAGAACTCTAATCTATTCAATTTTCTAAATTCAAGAGAGTAAACAATAAGAAGAGTTTAGTTAATCTTTCTAATCTATTCAATTTTCTATTCAAGAGAGTAAACAATAAGAAGAGTTTAGTTAATCTTTCTAGGATTAAGAAAGGTTGGAATGTAAAGAAGAGAAGGGGATGGCCTTTTCATCAAAGGCATAGCATTTGAATTTAATTCAATCATCTGTAATTTATAAAAATAAAAAAAGCCAAAGATTTTTCATTAAAATTTATAAACAAAGTATGAAAAATAGCTTACCTGGAGCTTGTAAGCTCTCCTTTGGTTTGAGGGATTGAAGGTTCTATTATTGTTTGAAGCAATAGTAGCCACCAATTCACTTTGGAGAGGATTAGGCCAAAAACAATTGAATTATTAAAAAATTCAATGTAGATTCAGGACAGGAGAGGAGTAACAGTGCATAAACACCATTAAGCTTTTACAAAGGAGGAGGCTTCTATTTGTAGGAAAAAGTGAGTCTCTAACCAAGAAAATTGATTCTAGAATTTTCCAGATCAGTTTGGTCATTTTTTGACCATTTTTGGGTCACTTTAGCTTAATTTTTGGATCTAGTTTTGAAATAGGAGAGAGGAGAGATGAAAATATCGCATTTAATTGATTAAAAATTGGGAGTAATGATGAGAAAAGGAACCTCCTTAATGAGGGGAGATCCCCACTCTAAGGTGTCAAAATTCAGTTTTTGAATCCTTTTCTTTGGTCCTTAGTCCACTCTTCATCTTATGTGAGCATTTACTCATTTTGGGGGGGGGGGGAGTTTCCTTTTATTCTTCAATTTATCTCCTCTCCCTACATTTGGATTGATCCTATTGGCCCATAGGAACCTTCATTGGACCATAATCCAAAAATTTTTGAAAATCTGGACCCTTAGACTAAGGTCATTTTTACCTATTTTCAATTAATTCCAATTGCACATTGGAAAGTTCTTTTTAAATTTTTGTTTTAGGGGAAACCATTTTGGACACTAGGAGGATTTTTATATCCAAAAATATCTCAATTTTGAGTTACTTCCCTCTAGATATTTTCTCTCTCTAGGACAAAATAGGGTAAAACAAGATCTTTCTTTTATTTTAGAGGGGGGGGAATAATTATAAGATCAGAAGGGGAGGTTCTTACACCTACACACCTCAAAAGCTAGAGGGAGAAATCTTACATCCTACTACAGTTCAAAAACGTGAGATGTCCTCATCTCGCAAACTAGAGGACAACTCTTTCCCTTAAGATCCAATTGATTATGGGGTTCCTTATAGTCTGGTCAACCCAACAGAATCTTGGGATAAAGATCCCTTATTTAGAACTCATCACATCAGATAACAATTCATTCAGATCATATCATCCATATCTTTAACACAATAATGGTCCATTAGACCAAAATTTCCAACTAAACAGTCCTCCATGGGAATTTCAATTATATAGATTTTTAATTTGTCATCCCTTAATTGATTCATTGGGTCAAGTGTTAACAGCAGCAATCTTTCAGCACAATCCACTAATCTCATAGTGATTT
The DNA here is from genome assembly GCF_041138505.1 of Cibotium barometz. Lineage (NCBI taxonomy): Eukaryota > Viridiplantae > Streptophyta > Polypodiopsida > Cyatheales > Cibotiaceae > Cibotium > Cibotium barometz. The sequence continues at coordinate 9,173,925 of NC_141095.1, read as the reverse complement.
GCTAAAGTCATTATCGTCATTCCAGTTAATGAACATCATCACAAGGACTCGTTCCATTCATCCTCATTGTGGTTTTGCTCAGCTTATCGTTTTTCAACCAAAATTCAAGAATCATAATTTTTCAATTAGAATCCAAATCAACTCATCAGTTCTCAACCAAAATTTTAAAATCATATCAACCACATTCAAATTCATTATCTAGATAGTATTTTTATAATTTCAAGGTCTTAGATTTACTCGTATATACTGCCAGCAGTAAAGAGCTACAGTTTTACCTTCGGTATATACAACTCAAGAGACACTGTTAGTTTTTAGAAATATTTAAACTTAAGACACAAAATGTAAATTTTTATAGTATAACTAATTTTATTGATTTACTCAAAAATTTGAGTTAAACTAAAGTTAGCAAATTAACCCAATTAAATCAATTTGTAGGTTGTTTTGAGTAAATAGATATCAAATAAATGAAAAAACAAGTGGGCTAGAAGGGTATGAAAAAGGCCTGTGCGAAAGGCTCGCAGGATATTTTCACACCCCTTTGGCCCCTTTGGATTTTGATGTTTTGTGCAAAGGCACGAAGAAAAGAACATATAAAGATCAACTCAAAAACAAACTCCACATAAGACAATTCCATAGAGATTGCAATAAAATCGGACAACTATTCATAGAGATTGCAACATAACATTATGAAGGAGATTGTTTACATATGAGATGGTGGGATTTTGGATATAAGGGATGTCCAATGCTTTTTAAATATGGGTAGTTCCTCTGTTAAGACAACTTCTACTATGTCCTTGGGAAAGTTTTGGGCTACCATGATTTTGCAATTCCTATTTGGCCCATCATGTTGCCTCTATAGTTCATACCAAAAGTAGTCATTACAAGAGACTTCTTAACTAATATGACATAGATAATTGACTAGACTAAAGTGGCCACACATAGTTGCTTTGACAACGCTTTCAATGTAAAAAGTGAGAAAGTGGTAGATGGGGTGAAGCCTTCTGGATTATTAAAAAATCATCCACAGGGGGATGGGGAATGTAATGGTTCAGGGTTTTGTATGGGCCAATAGTTGACAACTATGTGACCCCCCACCGTGCGCCCCCCATCGTGCGGCCCTTTTGACCTTCACCACACAGCTTCCTACTTTTCATCTTTGTCTTTGTCGACTTTGCGTTCCAAATAAATCTTGGACCTCATCTCATCCAAATCTACCTTCTTTAAACTTCCACCACCCATCTTCCGGCACAGCACGTCCACAAGTTGGAGACTTTGTTGTGGAGTCTGAAACTCCTCCTCAGTTACATGAGCTTGTTCTGTGCTCTTCGCTTCCCCTACTAGTGCAATCGCCACTGTGTCCTCGATGGAATTTCTCAATGGAAGGAGGATGTCCTCAATGTAGCTTGTACCTGAATCATCTATAGGGAATTCACATTTCACTTTAAATATGCTAAGGCACTCATCCATGCAAATCCCACAAGATTTTTTGATGTTGTGCAAAAAGAGAAAGAGCCCCCCCTTTCTTTTTCTGGAATGGGAGTAGAGTTATCTTCCTCTTCAATTGCCATGCCGCTAGCACTAGCGTTGAAGCATTGAGGGTTCTCGGCCAACCCCAACGCACCCTCTAGGAAGTCTTTTTGGATGAGCACTGACTCACTAGGACCATCACTGGCTACCCTCTCTTGCTCACCCTTCTCTTCTATGGCAAACCCCCCAAGAAGGCGTAGCTGGAGGAGCTCAACCTCACCTTCCTCGGTTCCTTTAGAAATGTGGAAGACAAAACATGCCAACCATGAGAGGAAGCAATGGCCAATATACCCTTTGTCGAGCTTGCGGACTTGTTTGTTTTCAAGATCTATGAAGTGATCTAAGAGTTTTGCCATACATTCACATCTTTTAAGCCATTTTTGGAATGGTTTTTTGATGGCCATTTTCTCAAGTAGTTTACATGGCACCCACAAGCCATTATCATCTCGTAATTCTAGTGAGTGCGGCCTCTAGTGGGTCTCCATGTAGGTGTGCGTGTTAGAAAATAGATATGAGTGCAGTCAGATGGTGGAGGTCAAGTCATCCATGCGAGTGAACGTAGCATGTAGGTCTGTGGCCTGAGGAGTGTTGTTTAGGTGCTTTGGTGCTCTGGAGAGTGCGAAGAAAAAAGGACACATAAAAGGGGCCTTGGGTATTTATAGAAGGTTTTTGTCCTATCACACTAGAAGGTTTTTGTCCTATCACACTAGAGCAAAGAAAATCCTAGAAGGGGCATTGGGTATCCATAGAAGGTTTGTATGAAAATAAACCAACCATACCACAAAACCAAAATTTCAATAAACCGAAATGCCTATTCATTAAACCAAAGTAGTACTATAGAAAATAAATATATTTATAAAACTTTGTAATGGAGTGAGATTACAAAAACATCTACCCAAATAGGAGTGAGATTACAAAATGGACACTTCTAGCTTAGGTCCCTTGAGCCAAAGTGATGTCATCCTGTCCCCAATCCGAGGACACCCATTAAGACATTTTGGAGGTCATTTAGAGGATCTTTAAGAAGAGAGAGAAAATAGAAGCCCACTAATCAGCAACGTAACGTTGGAAAATAGCTAAATGAATATAAAAATCTATTAAAAAAGTTTATAGTATATTCAAAAACCACCGTTTTCATAAGAGGCCTGACAAAGTGCAAAGAAGGAGGGAAAAATATTATAGAGGAGGGAAAATTTTGAATGCTTCTTCATGTTTTATCTCCTTACCTGTTAGCCTATTCTTCTATCTTTTTTCAAAAATGCTCTCCCACTCTTTGACCTAGGTGTGTAAACAAGAAGGAGAAAGATTTCAGCCTATTCTTCTTCTTCTGTTTTTTTAAAGAAATGGAACCAACAAGGAGAAAGATTTCAGAATAAATAATTCAACGTAGATATTGCGAAATCAAATGTCAGTAGGTTCTTGTGCAGCTTATTTCTTCTTATGTTTGCATTCTCTCATTCAAGTGTTAAATGCTTTTTGTGTGCAAATGTGCATCCCTTCTCCTTTGAAGAGTGGCAAGTAATTGAGTGCAATATTAGGGCAGAAGTGCAAGAAGCCTTGTGGAGGTAAGTATTCTTCTAACTGACCACTTCTACATTGTGTTGGTCATTCGAAGGGAGTATACCCACACATGTATTCTTTCTTATGACCACTTCTACTTTTTGAGGTATACCCACACAAATAGTGACAATTGTCTTGTACATGCCAATAATAATTTTTGTGGAGCTATTCAATGTTTTTCAAGTGGAAAGTGCAAAGTCAAGATTTCTTTGCTGAAATTTAGAGGGTACTTTCTTAAACCACTTGATGAGAGTTGGGACTGTAAAGTCCATATGCAGGAGAGTATATATGATTACATAGCAAGAAAGATATTTTGATTTTGTTATATATGGTATAAATGTCATTTTGGAGCACACATTTTGCTGATAGGCATTTTTCTCTTTTTCTATAATAACCTTTTTCCAAAATTAATCCCTTTCTAACTATAATAACTCTGTTGAACAACAGGCACTTATTGGAACAAATCTATTATGTACTCTCTTTTTTTACTCCCCCCTCTATTTTTTTTAACAAAACAATTATATACTCTAGCTTTGATCTAGAAGAATCAATAGTGTTATGTACATACATATAAAGAGTTATATGCATATGGCACTAACCAAAGCTATCAAACAAGGCTGAAGGCTTTGTTCCAAATAAACATCACCTTCATCTCACTCAAAAGACTAAGTCACCGAAATTCTCTTCCTAAATAATTGCTCTATATGAATTAACTTCCTAAATTCTCTTTGTGACATGCTCTTTAACCTTGGAAAAATCTAGGAAATTGGTAAAGTTAGAAGATTGCAAACATTGCAAACTTCCTCAAACTTAAAACATTAAAAAATTAATAAATTGCAAACTTCCTCATCCTTAAAATTATACAATAAGGTAGGAAAATCACTTTATCCAACATATAGTATGATAGCCAATTGGCGCAAAAACACCCCTCCAAGTGAATCAAAATTCTGATATCCATGCCAAATGGATATCATCCCAAATAACATAAAAACTATTATGAGAGAGAGAGAGAGAGAGAGAATTATAACTACAAAGAGAGATTAAAAACATCCCTCTCTCTCTCTCCCTCTTTCTCTTAGAACATAAATGCGAGCTCTTTCTCTCCCTCTCTCTATGAACATGAATGTTAACCCTAACCCTAAGAGAGTGAGAGAGAGAGAGAGAGAGACTCTTCTCTCTCTCTCTCTCTCTCTCTCTCAACATGATGCTAACCCTAACCTTAAAAATAGCAGCTTCTCTTTCCTAACCCTAACCCTAACCCTAACCCTAACCCTAAGCCTAAGCCTAAGCCTACCCCTAACCTTAACTCAATCCCTAACAATATCAACTTCCCTTGACCTCCCTTAATATCATGAAGATGTCATCATGATGACATCAGCATAAATTGTACTTGCAATCATCATGATGACATTAATAAATAGTACTTGCAAGTTGTATTCATCATAAATTCAAATGGGCACACACTCTTGAGCCACTGGTTAAAATACACCCCCTTGGGTAACATTACAGTGTGACGAGAGGATAGCCCAAGTTGAAGAGTGGCTAAAGAACAAGGTAAGGGATGCAAAACTAGTATATCACAGAATATATAGAAAGGAGAGACTTGAGTACAGTGACTGCTTCACCAAGGATGCTAAAATTTTTTCTCAACTGAGGAGCTCAACTTAGGAAAGTAGCAGGTCTCAAAGACTCTTTTTAAGCGATAGTCTCCCACTTTTGAAATCTAGGTTTTGTGGATGCTCACTTTTGACAAGTTAGGCTTCTTTTTGAAAAGTCATTCTGTAATAATAGTCCCCACTATTAAATCCAAAGGAAACTCTCTTTTACAAGAGAAGGATAGTGAAGAAGATTGAGGGCTCCCCTTCCACTATAACCACCTACTCGTGGATAACCACTCCTAACTTAACATAAGCACCATTCTAGATGGCATATAACAATGCCCCATATCTCTATGCATAAGTCCATTTCCTAAACCCGACACCTGCCGAGGGTGCAATAAACATGAGGTTGAATAAATAAGGCCACTTACCTTGACAATGTCAAGCCAACCAAGAGAAAACAACAACACAAGATTAAACAAAAAATACAACATGTGATATTAGGATATTGTTAAGACCTACAATATTGCTTAGACATGTGCCCCTTTTAGATGGTAGCTTCTGAGGACTTTCCAAATGCTCCCCACTATTAAAGCCAAAGGCAAATCCTCTTTTTAAGAGAATATGCATAAGGCTACGCATAAGCCCTATTGCATAAGGCCTATGCATAGCCTTATTGCAATCGCCTATGCATAAGGCTATGTATAAACCTATTGCATAGGGCTTCTGCATAAGCCCTATTGGAATAGGCCTATGCATAGCCTATGTATAAGGCTATGCATAAATGCTATTGCCTATTGACCTAACACTAATCCCCAGCACCCAAGGGTGCAAAAACACAAAGACAAGAAGCATAAGCAAAAATGAAGAAAGAGGGCTTACCGTATGAGAGGCTATGCCCAAAACCTTGCTCACTTGAATAAACCTACAAAAAAGAAACATAATAAAAAGTTAGTCCTCATTAACACATTAGTAATCAAGAATAACAAGAGAAAAAAGAGGTGAGTACCCTAAACCCTACTCTTAATGCATAAGTGAATAGGAAAAATTAGTTTATGTTATGCCTAAACCCTAGCTCTATGCATAGAATGCTTAATAGAAAGCTAGATCTCCATCAAAGCTCTGTAGTATTAGAGCTCTATACATTAGGCTAGGGTTAGGCAAAGGGAGAGGAAAGATAGGGGAAGGGAGAAAATCTCACATAAAGCTATGTCCAAGCTTTCCATGAAAGCTTGGAAGAAAACAAAGCTTGAAGAAAACCATGAAAGCTTGAAGAAAGCAAGAAAGGGCTTACGTGGAGAGAGAGACTTGATTAATGCAAAACCCTTGAGAGGAAAGATAGGGGAAGGGAGAAAATGTCACATAAAGCTATGTCCAAGCTTTCCATAAAAGCTTGGAAGAAAACCAAGATTGAAGAAAACCATGAAAGCTTGAAGAAAGAAAGAAAGGGCTTACTTGGAGAGAGAGACTATGCAAAACCCTTGAGAGAAGAGGTGTGGTGGAAGGAATAGGGCTACAGGCATAAGCTGTCCATGTGCAGGATAGGGGAAGTAGGTAGATATTGACACCCATTTGGCGATGACTTAGGCGAGGGAGTCCTAGCTCCCAGATTGCTGCTCAGTAGCAAAATTTTGCTGGCTAGCTTCTCTAGTGAGCATCAAATTTTTGCTACTAAGGAGCATATTTTCATTTTATTGGGTAGCGGCTTTTTGCTACTATGGTCTCTGTTTAGCAGTGAAATCCTATGTAATTTTCTATTTGCAGTTCTCAATGTCATTGTATGTTTTGTATGAATCGTAAATTAGTTTTGGCTAGGTTAAAAATGTCTGACAGTGGTCATCAAGGGCCGAAAGTTGGCTCCGAGACATAGTTGAGAGAAAAAATTTGATGTGTGTGTGATCGATGCAAGAGTCAGTATATACGATAACGTCATATAACAATTGAGCAAGTCCTGACATATGGTCTTCATGAGGCAATGGCACGACCAAGTGCTGATGATGATGACATGGAAGAGAACCATAGGAGAGTTTTAGGTAACATGCCAAACTATTCGGTGACATTGGGTAGAGTGCGGAAGGTGGCAAGACTTTATATGGAAAGCATGGCTGAGACTCATCTTTCCCAACCAATGAATGAGGTGCCTCCACCATTGCCACATGAGGAGGAAGAGAATCTCATCATGGACGACATGGTGTACGACTTATTTGGACGGGAGATCATATATGATAGTGAGCAAGTTCTAATGTCACAAGAGGAGGAAACCTTGCATAGAGAGGCAAGCACCTCTCTGTATGAGGGATGTTTGTACTCCACACTACGAGCAAACTTGGAGCTATTGACCTTGCAAAACAACTTATGGATGGATTGATGCAAGTGTAACAAGTTTTCTTCAGTAAGACCGCCTCATTCTATTCTCTCAAATAGAAAATGTTCATGTTCTATATACTCTCCTTGTTAATATTTTTACATATGATTTCTTATGTTATGTTGTAGGCTTCTCAAGAAGATTCTTCCCCCTTAAAGTCTATTACTGAACTCATGAGATGGGTGTCGTAAAATGCTCTCTATGCTAGGTATGGTGTAAGATTCCTCCCCCAACCCCATTTTGATGTCTAGTATCTTCCCCTGTAATCAATACCTCTTCAGAAATATGAAAGATCTTATTTCTAACCGTTTTAACATAGAGAGAGAAAATATTCTAGAGAGAGAATATTCAGATTTTGAATATTTTTAGATAGAAAAATTTCTCATATTATTAAAATGAATTCCCCTAAAACAGAAATTCAAAAAGAACTTTCCAATGTGCAATTGAAATTTATTGGAAATGGGTATAAAGGACCTCAGCCTAAGGGTTTAGATTTTCAGAAATTTTTAGATTATGGTCCAATTAAGGTTTTTTATGGGCCAATAGCATCAATCCATGTGTAGGGAGGAGATAAATCCAATTTGTAAAAGAAGATACCCAAAAATGAGTAAATGCTCGCATAAGATGAAGAGTTGACTATGTACAAGGTTTATTAGTAAGAAACTATGAGCAATATTAAAAATATGAGATATTTTGGGTATCCAAAAATGAGTAAATGCTCACATAAGATGAAGAGTTGAAAATGTACAAGGTTTATTAGTAAAAAACTATGAGCAATATTAAAAATATGAGATATTTTGGGTATCCAAAAATAAGTAAATGCTCACATAAGATGAAGAGTTGAAAATGTACAAGGTTTATTAGTAAAAAACTATGAGCAATATTAAAAATATGAGATATTTTGGGTATCCAAAAATGAGTAAATGCTCACATAAGATGAAGAGTTTTACAAGATTTATTAGTAAAAAACTATGAGCAATATTAAAAATATGAGATATTTTGGGTATAATGATTCCATTTTGACACATATGTAAGGATAGGGAGTTCTTTAAAGGAGGTGCATATTTCACATGCTTGAATGAGTTTTAAACTCAAAAATAATGTGATATTTTTATCTCTCCTCTCTCTTGAACCAAACCAAATCAAAATGGAACCAAACCGAATCAAAAAGTAACCAAACTAGGTCCAAATCTAGTCCAAATTCAACCAAATTGAATTTGAAAAATTCTAGAATTCTATTCGCTTTGGTTAGAGCTTCCCTCTCCTATAAATAGAACATGAATCCTTTGAAAAAAAGGAGGAGAATTTTACTATTCTAGAACTATGCTGAAATAATGCTAATATTTACTATTCTCTAAAATTCTCTCCAATTTGTAAGAAATTGGAGCTTCCCTCTTTCTTCAATCTCCATTGGTGACTCCTTCAACATACTAAACCAATTGATTGGTTGGGGGCCTCTACCGTGAACAAAGAATCAAGAAATTTGTAAGGTAAGTGGTGAATTTTGATCTTTTCTATAATTTCTCAATGTTTCTCTCTTCTCAACCCCTCTCAAGCTTGAGAAGCTTAATTGGAATGGTTTTTGAATGCTATTGAAGTTAATTGATGAATGGTAGTGAAGAGTTACATAAGTTGATGAATGCTATTGAAGTTAATTGATTAATGATAGTTAAGAGTTACATAAATTTCCATTTATGTTTAATTCAAATGGTTTTTATGTAATTTCTCTCTCTCACTCAAGAAATGGTCATACTCATGACCCATTCTCAATCCAAATGAAGCTTTTCATAAAGTTTTTCCTTAATCCAAGATTAATCTATACTTGAGGTCAAATTAATGGCTTTTTTCTATGCTTTTAGTTTATGTATTTCATGAATATTGATTATTCAATCCATTATGGATTAATGATCCAATTAGAGATCATTCTAATTATTTCCTTAATGATAAGCTTTATCCCTTAGAAAAATTGAGATTTATCAATCATAGCAGGCGGAGCTATGGTAAATTTTTTATAAAAATTACGCATAAAATAATTTCATTCAAATAATGAAAAGAGGACTTCCTAACATATTCTAGGAATTATCATCCTAGATTAATTGAAAGATATTCATTGTAAGCCTAGAGAAATTGATTTTTATATTATGCATAATTGATTTTCATGCATAGAGGTATGCATAAAAGATTATTATTTTAACATAAAAGTGTTACTTTTATCATAATTAGATTTCATGCATAGAGGTATGCATAAAAGATTATTATTTTAATATAAAAGTGTTACTTTTATCATATTTGAATTTCATGCATAGAGGTATGCATAAAAGATGATTATTTTATTATAAAAGTGTTACTTTTATCATATTTGAATTTCATGCATAGAGGTATGCATAAAAGATGATTATTTTATTATAAAAGTGTGACTTTTATCATAATTGAATTTCATGCATAGAGGTATGCATAAGAGATGAATATTTTATTATAAAAGAGTTACTTTTAGCATAATTGAATTTCATGCATAGAGGTATGCATAAGAGATGAATATTTTATTATAAAAGAGTTACTTTTAGCATAATTGAATTTCATGCATAGAGGTATGCATAAGAGAAGAATATTTTATTATAAAAGTGTTACTTTTAGCATAATTGAATTTCATGCATAGAGGTATGCATAAAAGATATGGGAAGTAATAAGATGTGATAAGATGCATATAAGACGAGTTAGGATGTGATAAGATGAGTTAAGAAGTGATAGGATGTGTATGGGATGAGGTAAGAAATGTATGTGATGGGATAAGATGTATATGGGTTGTGATAGGATGAGATTATGGATGTGAATGTGGAGGTGGATGTATGCATGTAGATGTGAATGTGAATGTGGATGTATGGATGTATGGATGTGAATGAGGATGTGGATGTAGATGCATGGATGTAGATGTAGATGTATGCATGTAGATGTAGATGTATGAATGTGGATGTGGATGTATACATGGAGATGTGGATGTATGCATGTAGATGTAGATGTATAGATGTGGATGTGAATGTGGAGGTGGATGTATGCATGTAGATGTAGATGTATAGATGTGAATGTGAATGTGGATGTGGATATATACATGGAGATGTGGATGTATGTATGATGTAGATGTATGAATGTGGATGTGGATGTATGCATGTAGATGTGAAAGTACGCATATAGATGTGGGTGTATGGATGTGAATGTGCATGTAGATGTGGATGTGAAAATAGATGCATGGATGTAGATGTGGATGTATGGATGTGAATGTGGATGTGGATGTGGATATATGTATGGATGTGAATATATGATATGTGATGTGAAGGAATCTGAAGTGATGAGATGGAAAATGATGTGATGGGATGAGTACACATATAAATGGAATGTGGAATAAGTAATGTGGATTGATGAGGGATAATGTGGAAAAATGAGAGTTTATATAGAAACTGTATTTGTAAACTGTTTGTGAATACTGTTTGTAAATGACTGTTTTATGTCAAGCATGCTGGGGAAGCATTTTGACCGTCTTGTGATTAAGGTCGTGGAGACCTAACTGATAAAGTTACAACTGCTGACGGAGAGTCAATGGTGGACGTCTCGAAGTAACCAAACTAGGTCCAAATCTAGTCCAAATTCAACCAAACTGAATTTGGAAAATTCTAGAATTCTATTAGCTTTGGTTAGAGCTTCCCTCTCCTATAAATAGAACATGAATCCTTTGAAAAAAAGGAGGAGAATTTTACTATTCTAGAACTATGTTGAAATAATGCTAATATTTACTATTCTCTAAAATTCTCTCCAATTTGTAAGAAATTGGAGCTTCCCTCTTTCTTCAATCTCCATTGGTGACTCCTTCAACATACTAAACCAATGGATTGGTTGAGGGCCTCTACCGTGAACAAAGAATCAAGCAATTTGTAAGGTAAGTGGTGAATTTTGATCTTTTCTATAATTTCTCAATGTTTCTCTCTTCTCAACCCCTCTCAAGCTTGAGAAGCTTAATTGGAATGGTTTTTGAATGCTATTGAAGTTAATTGATGAATGGTAGTGAAGAGTTACATAAGTTGATGAATGCTATTGAAGTTAATTGATTAATGATAGTTAAGAGTTACATAAATTTCCATTTATGTTTAATTCAAATGGTTTTTATGTAATTTCTCTCTCTCACTCAAGAAATGGTCATACTCATGACCCATTCTCAATCCAAATGAAGCTTTTCATAAAGTTTTTCCTTAATCCAAGATTAATCTATACTTGAGGTCAAATTAATGGCTTTTTTCTATGCTTTTAGTTTATGTATTTCATGAATATTGATGATTCAATCCATTATGGATTGATGATCCAATTAGGGATCATTATAATTATTTCCTTAATGATAAGCTTTATCCCTTAGAAAAATTAAGATTTATCAGTCATAGCAGCGGACCTATGGCAAATTTTTTATAAAAACTACGCATAAAATAATTTCATTCAAATAATAAAAAAAGGACTTTCTACCATATTCTAGGAATTATCATCCTAGATTAATTGAAAGATATACATTGTAAGCCTAGAGAAATTGATTTCTATATTATGCATAATTGATTTTCATGCATAGAGGTATGCATAAAAGATTATTATTCTAACATAAAAGTGTTACTTTTATCATAATTAGATTTCATGCATAGAGGTATGCATAAAAGATTATTATTTTAATATAAAAGTGTTACTTTTATCATATTTGAATTTCATGCATAGAGGTATGCATAAAAGATGATTATTTTATTATAAAAGTGTTACTTTTATCATATTTGAATTTCATGCATAGAGGTATGCATAAAAGATGATTATTTTATTATAAAAGTGTGACTTTTATCATAATTGAATTTCATGCATAGAGGTATGCATAAGAGATGAATATTTTATTATAAAAGAGTTACTTTTAGCATAATTGAATTTCATGCATAGAGGTATGCATAAGAGATGATTATTTTATTATAAAAGAGTTACTTTTAGCATAATTGAATTTCATGCATAGAGGTATGCATAAGAGATGAATATTTTATTATAGAAGTGTTACTTTTAGCATAATTGAATTTCATGCATAGAGGTATGCATAAAAGATATGGGAAGTGAAAAGATGTGATAAGATGCATATGAGACGAGTTAGGATGTGATAAGATGAGTTAAGAAGTGATAGGATGTGTATGGGATGAGGTAAAAAATGTATGTGATGGGATAAGATGTATATGGGTTGTGATAGGGTGAGATTATGGATGTGAATGTGGAGGTGGATGTATGCATGTAGATGTGAATGTGAATGTGGATGTATGGATGTGAATGAGGATGTGGATGTAGATGCATGGATGTAGATGTGGATGTATTCATGTAGATGTAGATGTATGAATGTGAATGTGAATGTGGATGTGGATGTATGCATGGAGATGTGGATGTATGCATGTAGATGTAGATGTATAGATGTGGATGTGAATGTGGAGGTGGATGTATGCATGTAGATGTAGATGTATGGATGTGAATGTGAATGTGGATGTGGATGTATACATGGAGATGTGGATGTATGCATGTAGATGTAGATGTATGAATGTGGATGTGGATGTATGCATGTAGATGTTAAAGTACACATATAGATGTGGGTGTATGGATGTGAATGTGCATGTAGATGTGGATGTGAAAATAGATGCATGGATGTAGATGTGGATGTATGGATGTGAATGTGGATGTGGATGTGGATGTGGATATATGTATGGATGTGAATATATGATATGGATGTGAATATATAATATGTGATGTGAAGGAATCTGAAATGAGATGGAAAGTGATGTGATGGGATGAGTACACATATAAATGGAATGTGGAATAAGTAATGTGGATTGATGAGGGATAATGTGGAAAAATGAGAGTTTATATAGAAACTGTATTTGTAAACTGTTTGTAAATACTGTTTGTAAATGGCTGTTTTATGTCAAGAATGTTGGGGAAGCATTTTGACCGTCTTGTGATTAAGGTCGTGGAGACCTAACTGATAAAGTTGCAACTGCTAACGGAGAGTTCAATGGTGGACGTCTCGTGTAGCAAGGTTGGCCGAGGTCTTGACCAGCCTCGGGTTGATTAAAATGGTGAGCTTCCGGTACGGTGGATGAGGGACCAAGGAAGCGGCCTTTGAGTGAAGCGCTAGGTCACCTGTGAAGGATCCTAGAGGGTGCTGACCATACGGTGCTCGGGCTCTGGGTCACCTAGGATACCCACGCGTGCATCGAGGAAGATATTGGAACAAGGAGTAAGAGTTGTTTTGTGAAACCGATCATGGATCTGGTTGATTGACCTTGCTGGTCTTCAATGGATGAGTCCATGGCTCTTTATATGGATCTGTTGGTTGATCTTGCTGATCTTCAACGAGAGTCCATCTTGATAAGTGATTATATTGCCGAGTATTATGGGCTAGGAACTATTGAAAAGGCCCCTGAGTGGACAGGTGGTGAGCGTTCTAGTTGCCAATGATGCCATAGATACTCTAATGAAGGAATGATGGGAAATTAAGAATCAACCGGATAATTTGGAAGATTGTGATCAGTGATACTATGGTTTTACTAAAGGATTGTTTTAAAATTGGTTTAATCTGTGAAAAGGCAATTTCATATTGGGTGTGTAAGTGGTGTGACTAGTTTTATTTTTGCATAAACTTCCGGCTAGGGGGCCTTGGAACTCTTTTCCTTGGTACCCGGGACAAAACCTAACCAAATTCTTAATTGGATCCCATCACTACAGTGGTTGGGAGGTTGGCTAACCCATGGGACTGGATGGGGTTAGGCTGGACTGATGGATTCGTAAATCGAGATTCAAATTCTATTACTACGATAGATAAAGTAAATCCCGGATAGTAATTGTTCTATGGATAGGAATCAATGGCTATGCCTCTTGATGGGGAAAAAAGTGTTGATCCCAATGATCCAAGTGCAAGATTCTTCCTTGATCTGACCAAGTATCTTTATAGATGCAGTCGGATCAGCTTGATCAGAAATGGTCTTGACCACGTTAGAGTAAAAGTTATCCTGGAGGAATCGCCCGTGCTTTCCGGATAAGGGAAGTTTTTCCGAGTTCAGTTTTGGAAAAACCGACGGATTAGACTTTTGTCCGGATATCCATGGACGAGGCCCCGAGTGTGGGACCCTGCCTCGTGCAAGAAGTGCGACTTCCGCTGCTAGTACCCCGAATCCGCCGTTGCGCGGTGCGAACAAGGATCTCACATATGGATTACACAAAAATACATGCATATTCCAATGATTGCATGCTATTTAGAGGCATTAATAAAGATGCAACACAATGTCTACAGTGTGGGGAGAGCTACTATAGGGATGATTTGCTACATGGATGTGTATCTCGAGCCTTTGATTGAGGATCTTGAGACACTATAGCAAGGTATCAAAGTACATGATGTTTCAAGGCCACCAATAAATAGGCGTGAGAAGGAGGTGAAAGGAGTTTCGCTTTGGATGATGCATGACTATATTCTCAGAGTGCTCTGGTACCTACTTGAACCTTATATGCATAAGGCTTGAGCCTCTAAACTTTAAGTTTATATCTCTATCTTAATTTTAAAATAGGTTTGGCAACCTCCAAAAATCATGCATGTCTGGTTTGCGGACCATTAATTGTTTTCGAAAAGACCCTCTACACTTAAGAAGGTGGTGTATGACAAACATCATCGATTTCTCCGTGCTTCACATCCCAAGTATGTGCCACATGATGTCTCACTGCTTGTGATGAGAGGTAGAGATTAGTTTGAGGCATGGAGAAGCACTCGCAATCCACCACCAAATGGGATGTTTAGACACTTAATCTTCTTTCGACTTCCAAATTGGTGTGACATGAAGCTCAATGATCTTTTAGATCCCATGCATATCTTCAAGAATGTGGCAACAAATATTTGGGACCATTTAATTGATAAAATAGATACAAAGGATGCAAGGGATGGCTTACAAAACATTGGACTCCTTCAAAGTGCATGGCCAATTGAAAGTGAGAGTGGAAAAATAGTCCTACCAAAGGCATGATGGGTATAACCAAGAGGGAGCACAATAAGGTGAAAAGTCTGATTGCTTCTTTTTGTACACCAACAGAAGTAATGCATTCATTTAAAGGTGCCTTCTTTTTGTACACCAACAGAAGTAATGCCTTCATTTAAAGGTGCCTTCACAAAGACCAAAACAAAAGGAGAGGAACAATTATATGGCCTCAAGAGACATGATTGGCAAGAGATATTACAGGTATATAAATATTCTCTTATTCATTTTCTCTTTGTGGTACAAAATTTGTAAACTCATATATCAACTTCCATTTTTTCTATGGATAGTTTATTCCTCCAATTGCTATATTTGGTTGTGGAGGGACAAGAATGTGAGATCCCTGCCCTTTCTACACATCGAATTCTAGAGAGCTAGCAGTGGAAATAGCAACCTCACGTGCAGAACAAAGCTTCCCACTCCCGGCCTTGCCCACCACGAATGTCCGGACAATAGATTAATCCGGCCGTTCTTCCAAAACCGAACCCAGAAAAAACTTCCCTCATCCAAAAAGCATAGGCGATTCCTCTAGGAAAATCTTCCAATGTAGTCACCTTTGCATTTCGACCGAACCCACGGGTCACATGGCCGGATCAAGTGAGGAACCTGCACTTGGTTCATAGAGACCACCATAGAACAAGGATTATCCTGTGACTTACTTCAACTATCATAACTTTTGGCAAGAGATATTACAGGTATATAAATATTCTCTTATTCATTTTCTCTTTGTGGTACAAAATTTGTAAGCTCATATACCAACTTCCATTTTTTCTATGCATAGTTTATTCCTCCAATCGCTATAGTTGGTTGTGGAGAGACAAGAATGTGAGATCCTTGCCCTCTCTGCACGAATTCTAGAGAGCTAGCAGTGAAATTAGCAACCTCACATGCAGAACAAAGCTTCCCACTCTGGGCCTTGCCCACCACGAATGTCCGGACAATAGACTAATCTGGCGGCTCTTCCAAAACCGAACCTAGAAAAAACTTCCCTCGTCCAAAAAGCATAGGCGATTCCTCCAGGAAAATATTCTAATGTCGTCAAGAGCCTTAACTATCCTTTGCATTCCGACCGAACTCGCGGGTCACATGGCCAGATCAAGGGAGGACCTGCATAGAGACCACCATAGAACAAGGATTATCCTCTGACTTACTTCAACTATCGTAACTTCAAGAGAATTGAATTTTACTATAGGAATCCATCGATCCAGCCTAACTCCATCCAATCCCATGGGTTAGCCACCCACCCAACCACTGTATTGATAAGATCCATTATAAAAATTTGGTTATGTTTTGTCCTGGGTACCGGGGAAAAGAGTTCCCATGCCCCCTAGTTGGTACTCATGCAAAAATTAAATAGCACGCCACTTACGCACCCAAGATGAAATTGCCTTTTCTTAGACTCAACTATTTCCCAAAATAGCATTGCAATAAAACCACAGTGTTTCCATCATAATCCTCAATATTCTAGTTCCTAATCCAATTTGCAATCATTCCTTTCTCAGCGTACCTATGGCATCATCGGCAACCAGAAGACGCTCATCGCATGCTCACTCAGGGGCCTTTTCAATAGTTCCTAGCCCATAGTACCCAAGAATATAGTCAAGCTTTCTCCATAAAATCCATATCCCATTCATTCCTTCCTCAGCGTACCTATGGCATCATTGGCAAACCAGAACGCTCACCACCTGCTCACTTAGGGGCCTTTTCAATAGTCCCTAGCTCATAGTACCTAGGAGTATAATCTCATGAATGCTTGTGTGATTCATGCTTGTGTGAGAGAGTGAGAGAGAGAGAGTGATTGCCTTATGCAACGATACAAGCGACTTTACGGTGACAGTGTGGAGGTGGAGGTTAGAGGTTGGAGCTTAACAAGCGAGCTTGGAGGCCTTAAAGGACTCAAGTTCGAAGCATTGGTAAGTGCTCTACAATAGTTGTGATCTATTTCTCATCCTTTAGGTGAATGTGTTGAGTTCCCTTTTGGAGGTTTGGTATCCCATAACATTTTTGGCACCGTTGTTGCCGCGGAAACACCTTTGCTTCTTCCATCCTCTTGGAGTTTCAGCTCCCATTGCATAAGACATGATTGTGGGATCCTTGTCCCCACCATCGCGCAACAAATTCAGGGGTGCTAGCAGTAGAAATAGCACTACTTGCACAAGGAAGGGTCCCTCACTCAGGGCTTTGCCCACGGATATCCGTACAAGAGACTAATCCCTTGGTTCTTCCAAAACCAAACCTTGAAAAACTTCCCTTACCCGGAAAGCAAGGGCGATTCCTCCAGGATAAATTTACTCTAACGTGATCAAAGCCTTAACTAATTGAACTGATCTGACCGACCCCATAAGTCCCATAGTCAGATCAAGGAAAAGATTACACTTGGATCATAGAGTCCAATGCTTTTTTCCTCATTGAAAGACAGAGTCGTTGATTCTTTTCCATAGAACAATTTTTATCTAAGATTTATTTCATCTATCGTACTATAACAGAATTGAGTCCCAATTTTTGGGATCCATCAGTCTAGCCTAACCCCATCCAGTCCCGTGGGTTAGCCAACTGCCCACCAACCAATGTAGTAATGGGATCCAATTAAGAATTTGGTTAGGCTTTTGTCTTGGGTACCAGGGAAAAGAGTTCCCATGCCCCCTAGTCGGATATTCATGCAAACTTAAAATTAGTCACACCACATACACACCCAATATGAAATTGCCTTTTTCACAAAATCAATTGTCTTTAAAACAATCATTTAATGAAACCATAGTGTCACTGATCATAATCCTTCAAAATATCTGGTTGAATCCTAATTTCCAATTTTTCCTTCATCGATGTACCTATGGCATTAATTGCAAAACCAGAACACTCACCACCTGTCCACTCAGGGGCCTTTTCGATAGTTTCTAGGTCATAGTAACCGGCAATATATTCACATATCAAAATGGAATCTTCGTTGAAGATCACCAAGATCAACCAACGGATCCATATAAAAGAGCCATGGACTCATCCGTTGAGGACCAGCAAGGTCAATCAACCAGATCCATGCCCCAATTCAGAAAAAAACTCTTACTCCTTGTTCTAATATCTTCCTCGACACACGTGTGGGTATCGTCCATGCCGACGACCTAGAGCCCAAGCACCGTATGGTCAGCACCCTCTAGGATCCTTCACAGGTGACCTAGCGCTTCACTCATATGCCTCTTCCTTGGTCCCTCATCCACCGTATCGAAAGCTCACCATTTTAATTAAACGGAGGCTAGACCTCGGCCGACCTTACTATGCGAGACATCCTCCATTGACTCTCCATCACCTGTTGCAACTTTATCAGATTAGGTCTCCATGACCTCATTTCATAAGATGATCAAAATGCTTCCCCAACATTCTTGACATAAAACAGTCATTTAAAAACAAGTCATAAATATAGTTTCTATAATGAACTCTCTTCTTTCCACATTGTTCCACATCAATTCTCATTTATTTCATATGTATTCCCATTCTCATCACATCATTTTCCATTTTATCACATCTTTTCTCATTTATCAGCATCAGATCTCATCCACTCATATCTACCCATATCTACATCTCATCACATCACATTCATTCACATCTCATCCATTCAGACCACATCACATCGCATTCATTTTACCTCACATCTCATTCATTCACATCTATCCCGATTCACATCCCATCACATCACATTCATTCATATCCATCACATTCACATTCATTCATATCCATCACATTCACATTCATTCATTCATATCCATCACATTCATTCTCATCACCATTATATCACATCACGTCTATCCACATCATATCTCATTCATACACATCTCATCTCATTCATCCACATCCATCCAATCGTTCACATGTACGCCTTCTCACATCTATCTATACATTCATATCCATCACTTCACATCCACATATATTTATGACACATAACATCTCTTTCCATCACATCACATTCTTTCACATACACATCTATATCCATTCTTAAACATACTCATTCACATCCATTCTTCACATACACATTCACATCACATTTTTTCACATACACATCCACATTGGCCATTACTTGGCTTAGTTAAATTTGCGACTCAATTCAATTAAGTCCAAGTTTCTGGTCTCCTTTTTGGATCCTTGATCCTTTCAAGAATTCAAGTATATATTCATATCACATCACATTTCAACCACATCTCATCACATTCACATCCACATCCCTTTACATCACATCACATCACATCTCATCTCCACATCTACGTCTATTTATATCACATCACATCTTATCACATCCACATCCACATCCATTTACATTTACATCACATCCACATCCACATCCATTTACATCACATCACATCCTTTCACATATCCTCACATCTCATTCTCATCTCTTCATTCACATCCACATCCATTTACATCACCTCACATCCCATCCACATTCATTTACAACACATCATATCTTATCACATCCATATCCACATCCATTTACATCACATCACATCTTATCACATCGACTCACATCGTATCAAATCTTATTCACATCGACTCACATCGACTCACATCTTATTCACATCGCATTCACATTTAGTAACATTTTCTATTTTCAATAAAGGTACTTTTTCTCGACGCATATTTTCATATAATTTCTCAAATTTCTCAAGTGAAATATATTCAATATTCTTCTTTTGAGTAAAAGATTCATGGGATTTACAAAAATCAATTCTACCCATATTTTCCAATAATGCTCAAAATTTCACTTTTGATAAATACTCATAATTTGAATTATGCTAAAAATTCCTCTTTTTCCATTTAATTTCTAGGATTTCAAATATCATGGGAATTTCTATTTTTTCATTTAATTGATTAAATTCCAAATGTCATGGGAATTCCTCTTTTATCATAAAATAATTTTATCTAAAATTTCTCTTTAAATTTAAATAAAAATATCCATTAATTCAAATATGCCAAGAGTTTCACTTTTACCATTTAAATGATTGAATTTCAATTGTCATGGGAATTCCTCTTTTATCATTTAAATTTTCTCATGCATAAAATAAATTTATCTAAAATTTCTCTTTAAATTTAAATAAAAATATCCATTAATTCAAATATGCCAAGAATTTCACTTTTACCATTTAAATGATTGAATTCCAATGGGATATCCTCTTTTATCATTTAAATTTTCTCATGCATAAAATAAATTTATCTTAAATTCCTCTTGAAATTTAAATAAAAATATCCATTAACTCAAATATGCCAAGAATTCCACTTTTACTATTTAAATTATTGAATTCCAATTGTCGTGGGGATTACTCTTTTATCATTTACATTTTCTCATGCATAAAATAAATCTATCTAAAATTCCTCTTTAAATTAAATATTCATTAATATACCAAAATTTATCATTTTCCATTTAATTACATGGATCTCCATTATCATGGGAATTCCTCTTTTGAAAAAAAGAAAAATACCAAAAATTTCTCTTTCCTTTAATTAATTATTTATGCATAAATACTAAAAATTACTTTCCCATGAATTTGATGAAAATCATTCTTTTAGCATAGGATGTCTAATCCTAGAATATGGTAGGAAGTCCTCTTTTCACATTATGCATAGAAATAAGTTATGTATTAATTTCTAAAAATTTTACCATAGCTTTGTTTGCTATTACTGATAATTTTTAATATTTCTAGAAAGAATAAGACTTTGTAATACAATTAGGATAGACTAACTATCCTTAGACTTAAATCTAATTTATGAAATTAAATCATAAGTTTATCATAATTTTATTGGCATAAAAGCATAAAAAGCTATTTTCTTAACCTCTAGCTTAACAAGCTTAGCGATTGATTTTGAATTAAGAATTTATCAATGAGAAGCAATCATTTGCTAAAGCATTAGTCATAGGAATGACTATTCTTTTGGGAGAGAGAGAGATATACATAAAAAGCATTCTAATTAAGCATAAAGATTAACTTTTTTGAGATCAATCATTAGAATTCTTATAGAAAGCTTGATTTGCATTGAAAACAATTAATTTGAAACTTTTCAAGCTTGAGAGGGGTTGAAAAGTGGAATCTTTTGAGAATATTAATGAAAACCATGAAACTACTTCTTACCTCTTGATTTGTCTTGCTTCTTTATCTTAGAAGGAAGCCCCCAACCAATCAATATTAATGAAAACCATGAAATTACTTCTTACCTCTTGATTTGTCTTGCTTCTTTATCTTAGAAGGAAGCCCCCAACCAATCAATTGGTTTATTATGTTGAGAAGAAAGCTCCAAGGATTGTTGAAGAGAGAGAGAAGCTCCAAGTTTTCCAAAAGTAGAGGATTTTTAAGGGATAATAGAAAATATCATTATTTAAATGTAATACTGGCATGGTATAATTCATAATTTTTTTTACAAAAGACTAAGGATCTATTTATAGGTGAGGGAGGCCACTAATCAAGTCCAACTAGGTTTTAGAATTTTCCAGGTTCAGTTTGACTGAATTTGGACAAGATTTGGACCAGTTTGGCTCCCTTTTTGATTTGGTTGATCCAGGAGAGAGGAGAGATAAAAATATCACAATTTTTTTGAATTGAAAACCCTTTCGCATGTGTAAAATAGGCATCTACCTCAAGAGTCCCCCTCTCCTTATACAAAGGTGTCAAAAACTCATCATTTCTCCAAAACATCTCATTTTTTAGTAATATCTCTTAATTTTTAACTAATAAACCTTGTACTAATTCAAATCTTCATCTTATGTGAGCATTTACTCATTTTTGGGTATTTTCTTTTATTCTTTGGATTTATCTCATCCCAACACTTGGATTAATCCTACTGGCCCATAGGAACCTTAATTGGACCATAATCCAGAAATTTCTGAAAATCTAGACCCTTAGGCTTAGGTCCCTTACATTTTTAATTGATTCCTTATGCACATTGGAAAGTTCATTTTGAACTTCTATTTCAAGGGAAACTATTTTAGACACTAGGAGGATTTTTATATCCAAAGATATCTCAATTCCTCTAGATAGTATTTTTGCTTATAACTTCAAGGTCTTAGATTTACTCGTATATATTGTTAGTAAAGAGTTACAGTTATACCCACGGTATATATGGGTAGTCACAGTCCTTGAAGTTATAAGGTAAATACCATCATATCTAGGCCTCAAGCAAGTTAAGGATTCCATACAATTGTGGTAATTCCATCTAAAGACCCAATTACCAATTTATGACTTTTTATTTTGAATATCAATTTGTATGAATTTCATCACACAATATAATCTTTTACCAGTACATAAATTCTTGACATTTCTTGCTTCTCGGTTGATCCACTTTAGCCAATGCGCTCTGATACTAGCTGAAAGATCCCTGCCCCCTCTGCGCAATGAATAGGGGGTGCTAGTAGTGTAAGTAGCACTTCTTGTACAGGGCAGAGTCTCTCACTCGAGGCCTCACCCATGGATATCCAGACAAGAGACTAAACCCTTGGTTTATTCCAAAACCGAACTCAAAAAAGGTTTCCTAACCCAGAAAGCACAAGCGATTCCTTCCGGATATTTTTATTCTAACATAGTTAAGAGCCTAAACTAACCAAACTGATCTGACCGAACCAGTAAGTCACATGGTAAGATCAAGAAAGAGACTTGCACTTGGATAATAGAGACCAACACTTTTTTCCTCGTCAAGAGGCACAGCCGTTGATTCTTTTCCATAGAACAAGGACTATCCGGGATTTACTTCATCTATCATAACATAACAGAATTGAGTCTCATTTTAGGGATCCATTAGTCCAGCCTCAATCCCATGGGCTAGCCAACCACCCAACCACTGTAGTGATAGGATCCATTTAGGAATTTGTGTAAGTTTTGCCCCAAGTACTAGGGAAAAGAGTTCCCAAGCCCCCTAGCCGAGGCTTCAAGCGATAGTCACACCACTTACACACCCAATATGAGATTGCCTTTTTCACAGATTCAGCTGTCTTTAAAACAATCTTTTAATGAAACCATGGTATCACTGATCATAATTCTCCAAAATATCTAGTTGAATTCTAATTTCCAATCATTCCTTCATTGGTGTGCCTACTATGGCATCATTGGCAACCAGAACGCTCACCACCTGTTCACTCAAGGGGCCTTTTCAATAGTTCCTAGCTCATAGTACCCAGAAATATATTCACTTATAAAAAACCATATGGACTCTCCATTGAAGATCAGCAAGATCAACCAACAGATCCATATAAAAAGATCCATGGACTCATCCGTTGAGGACCAACAAGGTAAATCAACCAAATCCATGCCCGAGTTCAGAAGATAACTCTAACACCTTGTTCTATTTTCTTCCTCGACACATGCATGGGTATCTTCAGCGACCCAGAGCCCGAGTACCGTATGGTTAGTACCCTCTAGGATCCTTTGCAAGTCACCTAGTGCTTTACTCATAGGCCGCTTCCTTGGTCCCTCATCCACCATACCGGAAGCTCACCATTTAAATCGACCGAGGCTCGGCCGACCTTGCTATGTGAGACATCCTCCAATGACCTCATTCACAAGATGGTCAAAATGCTTTCCTATCATTCTTGACATAAAATAGTCATTTAAAAACAGGTCATAAATAGAGTTTCTAACGAACTCTCATCTTTCCACATTGTTCCACATAATTTCTTGTTATTCCACATTCTTCTACGTCAATTTACTTTTCTTAATCCACATCCAATCATATGTATTCCTATCGTGCTTCATCCATTCTCATACAATCACATCATCATCCATTCACATCATATTATATCTCATCCATTCACATCTACCCATATCCACATCACATCATATTACATCTCATCCATTCACATCTACCCATATCCACATCACATCACATCGATTCACATCACATCACATCGATTCACATCACATCTAATCCATTCACATCTATCCCAATCCACATCACATCACTCATATCCACCATTGTCATCACATCTCATCCATTCACATCACATCTCATCCATTCACATCTACTCCGATCCACATCACATCACATCACATCTATTCACATCACATCTCATACATTCACATATATCCCGATTCACATCACATCCATTCACATCTATCCCGATTCACATCACATCCATCAACATCTACCCTGATCCACATCGCATCACATCCATTCACATCACATCTCATCCATTCACATCTATCCTGATTCACATTACATCACATCACATCCATTCACATCACATCACATCACATACATTCTCCTCACATCTCATGCATTCACATCTATTTACATCACGTCACATTCACATCCATTCCATTCTTGTCACATCTCATCCATTCACATCTATTTACATCAGGTCACATTCACATCTATTTATATCACGTCACATTCACATCTATTCACATCCTATCGCGTCTATTCACATGCATCATATTCATTGCATATCAATCCCATCACATACATTCTACCCCCATTACATCACGTCCACATTACATCTCATTCATTCCATCCACATTACATCATGTCCACATCTATCCACATCATATCTCATTCATAACATCCACACAACCTCACATCCACATCTATCCACATCTCATCAGATCCATACACATCCAATCTCATTCATCCACATCCATCCAGTCATTCACATGTACGTCTATCCACATCCATCCATTCATTCACATTCACATCTATTACTTTACATCTTATTCTCGTCCATTTACATCACATCACACCCATACATATCATCACATCTCATTCACATCTATTCACATTCACATCCACATATATTCACATCACATCACATTTCATCCACATCTCATCACATTCACATCCACATCCTTTTACATCACATCACATCTCATCCACATCCACATCTATTTATATCACATCACATCCACATCCACATCCACATCCTTTCACATATCCCCACATCTCATTCTCATCTCTTCATTCACATCGACATCCATTCACATCACCTCACATCCCATCCACATTCATTTACATCACACCACATCTTATCACATCCATATCCACACCCATTTACATCACATCACATCTTATCACATCCACTCACATCTTATCACATCGCATTCACATCTTATTCACATTTAGTAACATTTTCTATTTTCGATACCGATGGGACTTCTCTAAATTTCTACCAATTGCTTGGCCTAGTTAAAGGTACTTTTTCTTGACGCATATTTTCATATTCTTTCTAAAATTTCTCAAGTGAAATATATTAAATATTCTTCTTTTGAGTAAAAGATTCATAGGATTTACAAAAATCAATTCTACCCATATTTCCCAATAAAGCTCAAAATTCCACTTTTGGTAAATACTCATAATTTGAATTATGCTAAAAAAATCCTCTTTTTCCATTTAATTTCTTGGATCTCAAATATCATGGGAATTCCTCTTTTTTCATTTAATTTATTAAATTTCAAATGTCATGGGAATTCCTCTTTTACCATAAAATAATTTTATCTAAAATCCCTCTTTGAATTTAAATAAAAACATCCATTAATACAAATATGCCAAGAATTTCACTTTTACCATTTAAATGATTGAATTCCAATTGTCATGGGAGTTCCTCTTTTATCATTTAAATTTTCTTATGCATAAAATAAATATATCTAAAATATATCTTTAAATTTAAATAAAATTATCCATTAATTCAAATATGCCAAGAATTTCACTTTTACCATTTAAATGTTTGAATTGCAATTGTCCTAGGAATTCCTCTTTTATCATTTAAATTTTCTCATGCATAAAATAAATTTATGTAAAATTTCTCTTTAAATTAAATATTCATTAATATACCAAAAGTTCTCTTTTTTCATTTAATTACATGGATCTCCATTATCATGGGAATTTATCTTTTTTCATAAAATAAAAATACCAAAAGTTTCTCTTTTCTTTAACTAAATATTTATGCATAAATACCAAAAATTAGTTTCCCATGAATTTGATGAAAATCATTCTTTTAACATATCCAATCCTAGAATATAACAGAAAGTCCTCTTTTCACACTATGCATAAAAATGAGTTATGTATTAATTTCTAAAATTTTTGAAATACCTTCGCTCTGCTATTACTGATAATTTTCAGTATTTCTAGAAAGAATAAGACTTTGTAATACAATTAGGATAGAATAACTATCCTTAGACTTAAATCCAATTTATGGAATTAAATCATAAGTTTACCATAATTTTATTAGCCTAAAAGCATAAAAAGCCATTTTCTCAACCTCTAGCTTAACAAGCTTAGAGATTGATTTTGAATTAAGAATTTATTAATGAGAAGCATTTATTTGCTAAAGCATTAGTCATAGGAATGACTATTCTTTTGGGAGAGAAAGAGATTTACATAAAAAGCATTCTAATTAAGCATAACGATTAACTTTTTTGTGATCAATCATTAGAATTCTTATAGAAAGCTTGATTTGCATTGAAAACAATTAATTTGAAACTTCTCAAGCTTGAGAGGGGTTGAGAAGTGAAATCTTTTGAGAATATAAATGAAAACCATGAAATTACTTCTTACCTCTTGATTTGGCTTGCTTCTTTATCTTAGAAAGAAGTCCCCAACCAATCAATTGGTTTAGTATGTTGAGAAGAAAGCTCCAAGGATTGTTGAAGAGAGAGAGAAGCTCCAAGTTCTCCAAAAGTAGAGGATTTTTAAGGGATAACAGAAAATATCATTATTTTAATGTAATACTGGCATGGCATAGTTCACAATTTTTTTTACAAAAGACTAAGGATATATTTATAGGTGAGTGAGGCCACTAACCAAGTTTAACTAGGTTCTAGAATTTTCCAGGTTCAGTTTGGTTGAATTTGGAAAAGATTTGGACCAGTTTGGCTCCCTTTTTGATTTGGTTTGATCCAGGAGAGAGGACAGATAAAAATATCACAATTTTTTGAATTAAAAACCCTTCGGCATGTGTGCAATAGGCACCTACCTCAAGAGTCCCCCCTCTCCTTACCAAAGTGTCAAAAATTCATCATTTCTCCAAAATATCTTATTTTTTTAGAAATATCTCTTAATTTTTAATTAGTAAACCTTGTACTCAGTCAAATCTTCATCTTATATGAGCATTTACTCATTTTTGGGTATTTTCTTTTATTATTTGGATTTATCTCATCCCAACACTTGGATTAATCCTATTGGCCCACAGAAACCTTAATTGGACCATAATCCAATTTTTTTTGAAAATCTAGACCCTTAGGCTAAGGTCCCTTATATCATTTTTAATTGATTCCTAATGCACATTGGAAAGTTTTTTTTGAACTTCTCTTTAAAGGGAAACCATTTTAGACACTAGGAGGATTTTTATATCCAAAGATATCTCAATTTTGGATTATCTCTCTCTAGACATTTTGTCTCTCTAGGCCAAAATAGGTAAAACAAGATCTTTCTCCTATTTCAGAGAGGGAAATAATTTCAAGAACAAAAGGGGAGGTTCTTACACCTTTACACCTCAAAAGCTAGAGGGAGGAATCTTACATCAAGAGTCTAGACGTGTACTTCATAATTCCAAAAGTTAATTGTGTTTGTGATTCCTCTTTCTGACTAAAAATTTATCCATGTTTTCTTGATGCATTACTGTGAATATTTTAATATTCTTTTCTCAATTTACCCACCAAAATAAAATATGCTCAATATTCCTCTTTTTGAATAAAAAAATTATGCATACGATCTCATGGGATTTACAAAATAAATTATACCCATAATTCCTCTTTCTGATTAAAACTTTATCTATGTTTTCACCTTATTTTCTCTATGTTCCCAAAAAAAAAATCATGAAAATCCCTCTTTTAGCATAAAAATTTTATGCACACTTACTAATCCATTTTTATCTAAATGAACTATATTCATAACCATTTCCACAATTCTCATAAATTGAATGAATCTAGAAATTTTTTGCATAACCTTCTTTATTTTTCTAAAAAATGAATAATGCTCAAAACTCTGCCATACCTTCTCCGTATTTTCTATGAAATGAGAATGCCTAAAATTCCACTTTTAACATAAAAATTTAATATGCATAAATCTAGATTTATTTTCTAAAAATTTTGCCATAGCTTCCCCACATTTTCTATGAAATGAAAATGCTTTAAAATTCAACTTTTAGCATAAAAATTAATTATGCATAAAATTCATTTTCTAATGTTAAAAATTTTGCCATAGCTTTCCTGCATTTTCTATGAAATGATAATACTCAAAGTTCCTCTTTTAGCATAAAATTTAATCTATGAATAAACCTTCATTTTCTAGTAATAAAATTTTGCCATAACCTCCGTGCATTTTCTATGAAATGATAATGTTGAAAATTACACTTTTGACATAAAAATTAGTCTATGCATAAACCTAAGCTTAAACATAAACATTAATTCATCATAATCAAGAAAAACTTGGTTTTAAGAGGAAACCCATAAAATAAAATGCTTCCCAAGCATGAGGGAGGTTAGAAAGAAGATTAACATAAAAAAGAGAGCATAAACTTCATTGTTTAGACTTACCCTTGGTTTGCTTGATTCTTTACCTTGCAAAAGTTGTGTAGCCCTCAAGAAAGAGGCTTGGCCACCAAGGGAAGAGGTAATCTCCAAGAGAAGAAGAGGTTTATTGAAGCTCCAAAACTCCACATGGAGGCCCAATGAAGAGAAATAAAGGAAATACACTAAATTAAAAATTACACTAGCATGTAAATACACTATGATGAAAATACAAAGGAATGGGGGTCTACTTATAGGTGAGGGAGGCCACCAAACCAAGTCCAACTGGGATCTAGAGGCTTACATCTTCAGTTTGATCCAATTTGGACAAGTTTTGGACTAGTTAGGCTCACTTTTTTTATTTGGTTTGAAGGAGAGATAAAATATCTCATTTTTCGATTTAAAAATAGAGTAATGATGAGATTCTAGGTGCCTTCTTCATGAGATCCCTCCCCCTTTCCTCAGGTGTCAAAATTTCTTTTTTTAATTAATAAGTCCCATTTTTTTACTAATAATCCCAATACTAGTCAACTCTTCATCTTATGTGAGAGTTTACTCATTTTTGGTGGATTTTCTTTTATTCTTTGCATTTTTCTTATTCAAACACTTGGATTAATCTTGTAGGCCCCTTTGATCACTCTTTGGACCTTAATCAAAATTTTCAAAAATTTGGCACCCCTAGGCTAAGGTGGCCAATACACATATTCAATTAATTTCTAATGCACATTGGAAAACTCTTTTTGAACTTCTGTTTCAGGGGAATTAATCTTAAGATAAAAGGGAAACTTTGTATCCAAAAATATCTCAAAATTGCATTATCTCTCTCTAGAATATTTTCTCTCTCTATGCTAAAAACAAAGGAAAATAATGTTTTCTTGCATTCTGCAGGTAGGGGGATTCTTTTCCATAGAACAAGGATTATCCTATGACTTACTTCAACTATCGTAACTTGAATAGAGTTGAATTTTATTATAGGAATCCATCGATCCAACCTAACCCCATCCAATCCCATGGGTTAGCCAACCGCCCCCCAACCACTATATTGATGGATCCATTATAAAAATTTGGTTATGTTTTGTCTCAGGGACTAGGGAAAAGAGTTCTCGAGCCCCCTAGCTGGCACTCATGTAAAAATTAAATAGACACACCACTTACACACCCAATATGAAATTGCCTTTTCTTAGATTCAATTGATTCCAAAACAGCATTGCAATAAAACCACAATGTTTCCATCATAATCCTCAGTATTCTAGTTCCAAGGTCCAAGTTCCAACTTTTCCAATTTTCAATCACAAAATCCAAATTCCAGTCATACCTTCCTCAGTGTACCTATGGCATCATCAACAAGAGCATCCACCACCTAGTCAGTCCCTCTAGGTTCACCTAGGACTTCACTCAGGGACCGTTTCATGGTTCCTAACTCATAGTACCTAGGAGTATGATCTCATAAAATCCATATGGACTCTCCATTGAGGATCAACTAGATCAACCAACAAGATCCGTTTATCAAAAAGAGCCATGAACTCATCTGTTGTTGAAGATTAGCTAGATTAATCAACCAGATCCATGCTCGTGTTTAGAAAACAACTCCAACTCAATGTTCCATTTTCTTCCTCGATGCATGCGTGAGTATCCTTGGCGGCCGAGCACTGTATGGTGAGCACCCTCTAAGTTTCTTTGCACAGGTGACCTAGCACTTCACTCATAGGCCGCTTCCTTGGTCTCTCATCCACCGTTACCGAAAGCTTACCATTTTAATTGAACTGAGGCTGGTCAAGACCTCGGCCGGATCTTGCCACGCGAGACGTCCTTCTTTGACTCTCCGTCAGCTGTTGCAACATTCTGCACTTAGGTCCACGACCTCTTTTCATATATGATAGTCAAAATGCTTCCCCCAGCATACTTGACATAAAACAATCTTTAAAAAATAGGTTTCACATATACAAATACAGATTCTAAGCAAATTTTCCATGTTTCTATATCATTCCTCATTATTTCACATCATTCCTCATCATTTCTCATCATTTCTCATCCTTCCACATCATTCCACATCATTCCTTATCTTTTCACATCATTTCACATCCTTCCTTATCACTCCACACATCAATCCACATCATTCCACATCAATCCACACCATTCCATACATCAATCCACATTAGCCCACATCACTCCACATCACTCTACATCTTTCCATCCATGAATTCACATCATTCCACATCACTCTACATCTTTCCATCCATGAATTCACATCACTCCACATCACTCTACATCTTTCCATCCATGAATTCACATCATTCCACATCATCAATCCACACCAACCACATCTTTCCATACATCAATCCACATCACTCCACATCTTTCCATCCATGAATTCACATCATTCCACATCATCAATCCACACCAACCACATCAATCCACATCACTCCACATCTTTTCATACATCAATCCACATTAGCCACATCATTCCACACATCAATCCACATCAACCACATCATTCCACATCAATCCACATCATTCCACATCAATCCACATCACTCCACATCTTTACAATTTCTATGAACAAGATGGTCTATTTTTGCTTTGAGCGAATCAGGTTTGATTTTATCAACTTTCCTTGTTCTAGTCAACAGAATCTTTGTTTCACAATCAGCCACCAGGCTAAAAGTATCGTTACCATACTTTTCGTACTGAAAGAACTTTCTAAGTTTCGACCATTACTTGGCTCAGTCAAAGGTAACTTTTTCTCGAGTCAATTCAATTAAGTCTAATTTTTCAGTCCCCTTTTTGGATCCTCGATCCTTTCAAGAATTCCATATTTCTTCCCTTTTTGGATCCTCGATCCTTTCAAGAATTCCATATTTCTTCCCTTGGGAATCTAGGAATAAGCCAGTCACAAGTATTTACATTTATCCAACTAAGCATGTTTTTGGTCTTTTTCTGAGAAATCCCTTTTCCCGTTCAGAGTGTACTTAAGATTCTATTCTCAAGAGTCTAGATGTGTACATAATTCTAAAAATTATTTCTGTTTGTGATTCCTCTTTCTGACTAAAAACTTGTCCATGTTTTCTTGATGTATTAGTATGAATATTTTAACATTCTTTTCTCAATTTACCCAAAATAAAATATGCTCAATATTCCTCTTTTTGAATAAAAGATTTATGCATATGATCTCATGGGATTTACAAAATCAATTATACCCATAATTCCTCTTTCTTATTAAAATTTTATCTATGTTTCCTTGATGCACCCCTATGAATATTTTCAAGTTATTTTCTCAATTTTCCTAAAATAAAATATCATGGAGATCCCTCTTTTAGCATAAAATTTTTATGCACACTTACTAATCCATTTTTATCTAACTGAACTATATTCATAACCATTTCCATAATTCTCATAAATCGAATGAATCTAGAAAATTTGTGGATAACCTTCTTTATTTTTCTAGAAAATGAATAATGCTCAAAACTCTAATTTTAGCATAAAATTTATTATGCGTAAATTCATTTCCTAATGATAAAAATTCTTCCATAGCTTCTGCGTATTTTCTATAAAATGAGAATGCCTAAAATTTCACTTTTAACATAAAAATTTATTATGCATAAATCTAGATTTTTTTTCTAAACATTTTGCCATAGCTTCCCCACATTTTCTATGAAATAAAAATGCTTTAAAATTCCACTTTTAGCACAAGAATTAATTATGCATAAAATTCATTTTCTAATGTTAAAAATTCTACCATAGTTTCCTTACATTTTCTATGAAATGATAATACTCAAAGTTCCTCTTTTAGCATAAAATTTAATCTATGAATAAACTTTCATTTTCTAATAATAAAATTCTGCCATAACCTCCCCCTTTTTCTATGAAATGAAAATGTTCAAAAATACACTTTTAACATAAAAATTAGTATATGCATAAATCTAAGCTTAAACATAAACATTAATTCATCATAATCAAGAAAAACTTGGTTTTAAGAGGAAACGCATAAAATAAAATGCTTCCTAAGTATGAGGGAGGTTAGGAAGAAGATTAGCATCAAAAAGAGAGCATAAACTTCATTGTTTGGATTTACCCTTGGTTTGCTTGGTTCTTTACCTTGCAAAAGTTGTGTAGCCCTCAAGGAAGAGGCCTCGCCACCAAGGGAAGAGGTAATCTCCAAGAGAAGAAGAGGTTTATTGAAGCTCTAAAGCTTCACAGTGGAGGCCCAATGAAGAGAAATAAAGGAAATACACTAAATTAAAAATTACACTAGCATGTAAATACACTAAGATGAAAATACAAATTAATGGGGGTCAATTTATAGGTGAGGGAGACCACAAACCATGTCCAACTGAGATCTAGAGGCTTCCACCTTCAGTTTGATCCAATTTGGACAAGTTTTGGACTAGTTAGGCATACTTTTTGATTTGGTTTAAGGAGGAGAGAGGAGAGATAAAATATCTCATTTTTTTTTTGTTTAAAAAATAGAGTAATGATGAGATTTTAGGCGCCTTCTGCATGAACCCCCTCCCCCTTTCTTGAGGTGTTGAAACTCCTATTTTTTTTAGTAATAAGTCTCATTTTTTTAACTAATAATCCCAATACTAGTCAACTCTTCATCTTATGTGAGAATTTACTCATTTTTGGTGGATTTTCTTTTATTATTTGTATTTTTCTTATTCAAACACTTGGATTAATCTTATAGGCCC
This sequence comes from Cibotium barometz, assembly GCF_041138505.1. NCBI lineage: Eukaryota > Viridiplantae > Streptophyta > Polypodiopsida > Cyatheales > Cibotiaceae > Cibotium > Cibotium barometz. The sequence continues at coordinate 9,140,655 of NC_141095.1, read as the reverse complement.
TTTTGATCACTCTTTGGACCTTAATCAAAAATTTCTAAAATTTGGCATCCCTAGGCTAAGGTGTCCAATACACATATTCAATTATTTTCTAATGCACATTGGAAAACTCTTTTTGAAATTTTGTTTCAGGGGAATTCATTTTAAGATAAAAGGAAAACTTTGTATCCAAAAATATCTCAAAATTGTATTACCTCTCTCTAGAATATTTTCTCTCTCTAGGCCAAAAACAAAGGAAAACAATGTTTTCTTGCATTCTGAAGTAGGGGATGATTACAAGGGACTGAGGGGAGAAATTATACATCTTTTTGGAGCTAGGGAGGAATCTTGCAATGTCCAAGGTAGCCTAAACGATTAGTAGTGCTAAAGCTATTAATGCATATGCGATGAGGTAGGCATTAGCACCAAGGGGCTATAAGGAACTTCATCAGTTTTGCTAGAAGACCCCCTTCACAAGAAAGGTATCACGCACAAACTTTTCGTGCCAGCTAAGAGGGTATCATTAGCTAAGAGAGTGAGCAATGATGAAGACGTCAAAATATGCAGGATTTGTGAGTACTATCACATCCAATGACACCCTCTCCATTACAACATGGGGGAAAAAGAAAACACATGATATGGTTTTGTTCCCTTACAACAAATTCAACAACATATTTGTGGACCTACAAATGTTGCAAAAAAATCCATGATATTATTCTATGGATTGCTTGCCGGATGTGAGTGGGATTTGCAACATTATAATGTTTTTATTCATGTGTACATTTTTGCAAAGAGCATAACATTGTGTGGATTTCATAGGTCAAACAATCTCATTTGTTTTGAAGTTGGATGAGTGTCAGATAGTGAAGGGAAGGAGGCTAGAGAGAGTGAGTATTACACTCATGAACTACGCTATGGCAGAAGCCTTTAAAGCTGGTGACGGTCATGAGGAGAGCGATAAAACTAGTGATTGGGAGATTGATGGAGCTCGTGATGAAGCTACTGATGATGAAGCTGGTGATAGGAGCAGAACAAACACTGACTTTTCATTCATTGTTCAATTATAGAAATAAATATGGTGGTTAGGAGCCTTTGAGGTTCCCAAGGAGATGCATGAGGTGTTGGCATGGATTGTCTTGGGTTATTAATGAGATTAAGGCACAAATAGAGGGGGAGCACTTGGATGTTGAGGGTCTAGGAAGTTTTGCCATTGATTGGCACCTAGGTGGTGTGGGGACCTAAAGACAATCAAGTGTATGCTTGGTTGCACTCAAGGTGTGCAAATATTGCTCATCCATGCCCTTGGTGCATGCATGGAGTGAAACAAAAACACAAGAAGAAATGCAAGGGGAGGGACATTGGTGAAGAGGAATGTGACAAGATGGGCGATTTACAGGAGGGGTGAATGGGATGGTGGTGTACTTTCATCACCTATGCAGGCACCTCCAACTTAGGTATTTGCAAGATAATAGTTGGAACCCCATTCTTCCTTATCCTCTCAAGAATGTTCCCTTTTGTACTTTGCATGCTTTCATGCGTATCTTTGACCACCTCTTAAAGTGTCACATACACTACACTTTCACTATGCCTAGTAAAGCTTGACAAGATGAGGCGATTGTTGAGATTCAAGCTCGATGTCAGTGTGAGCCAGCTATGCTATGTGCTGGCAGATTAGGTAGGAACATGTGTGAGACATAAATGATCGCGTGTCCAGCTGGTCATAGTGTGTGGACATTAGCTAGGGTTAGTAGAGTGTGGACACAACTCATTGTGTGTTGTGTGGATTATGGATTAGTGCATTATGCTTTGTGTGAGAGTGGACATGGCTTCCCTCTATGGTTAGGGTTTGCAATATACATTAGGGTTTGCTCCTGTGTGTGTGCCTCCTCCTCCTCTACCATTCTTTCAACATGGTATCAGAGCCTTGTGCTGTTTATTAGGGTTTATGAGTGAGTGAGTGAAGAGGGAAAAGAAGAAGCTGTGAAGCTTGCCATTGGAGCTGTGAAGCTTGGAGCACACCAAATCTTATCAGATCTGAGAGCTTGGCCTACCGGGTAAGGTCCTCTAAACATCCTTGAGCGGATTGCAGGTGAAACAGGCAAAAGCAAAGCATTTTAGAGCAAATCAAAGCAAAGCGAAATTCTGGTTTTTGAAGCTTTCCATTAAAGCTTGGCAATATTGATGTATGGTGGAAATACGTGTGATTCTGGCAAAAGACATATGCATTTGTCAAAGAGGGATGTATTGGCAACCCATGTGCAAGCCTTGAACAAATTTTGGAGCAATTTGAATGCATTTAATTGAGTGGAAAACTCTGGTTTTTGAGCTCTCACAAAACAGTGAAAAAGAAGCCCAAAATTGAAGCAATTGGAGTGTGATTTTGGCTCAAATCCAACCATTGGTGGATTGCACACATACCTAGGTGTCTTGGGCACTTTTAGCACTCATAAATTATCATCATAAAGCTTCCCAAAGGGCCCTACAGCAGGCGGCGCAGTCCATACAGAGAAAACAGAGCATTTTTCTGGTTTTTTTGCCTACGAGGAGTTTGATTTCTCATTGGTTGCTTGATATCTTCCACAAATTCTTTAGCAATTGGATGCTTTACACCTTGGAGAAGAGGTCTATGTAATTTGTTTGGTCAATGATGCCTAATTGAGCTGGGAATGAGCTGATTAAAACAGGCTGTCCACTGGTTTGCAGAGAAACAGAGCATTTTAATCGAGCAATTAATCTTTGGTGTTTTACAATTGGACAAATTCCTCTTACATGGACTTGATGGACACTATTGCTAAGCCAATGAATGCCTGGTTGCTCACTTTGGTGAAATATTGAAGAAATTAGAGCCAAATCATTACTGGTTTTTCTGGTTTTTCCAAAAACAGAGAAAGGGGTTTTAAAAAATTGATAATTACACATGTCAGATGGAGTTGATACTCAACATTGAGGTTCATTAGGTGTCAATGCAAGTTGCCCATACTTGATTGCACTATTACATTGCGATTTGGAGCCTTGGAAGGCGTGTCAATTCAGGGTATCCCGCACTGCGTGAGTCAGTTCATCTTGGATGATTACAGGTTGATTTCCTACATCAAATTTGGAGTTTGTTGGCTACCTTGGAGTATCTGGAACATTCATTGGAGTGTGGTTGAGCTGAGGAAGGCTCATTTATAGATTTGAAGTGTGCGGAAGGTGTACGCATTGAGCAACATGTCGGACAATCTAGTTCAGATTGTTGGTGAAAAGCTGGATAGGAAGAACTTCTAGGCATGGAAGTACAGGATAAAGAGTTTCTTGAAAGGAAAAGGATTTTGGAATCTCATTACAGGTGCTGAGCCTGAGCTACCTCGGCAACCTACATAGCAGCAGCTTATTGCTCATAAGCAATGGTCAGAGAGAGCATTCAAAGTGCTGCATTATTTGTCTATATGCATTTTTGATGCTATGCTCATACACATTCAGGATGCTGAGAATCCCAAAGATGCATGGGATACTTTGGTCAAGATGTTTGATACAGATACGAGTGCTCGCAAGTCTCAATTGCGACAGCAGATACACAATGTGAAAAGGAATAAAAGGAGCATACATGATTATGTGCAAGAAATCAAGAAGTTTGCAGATGCATTGGCCACAATAAATGCCCCCATGCCTGATGATGATTTGGTGGATATTACCTTGCGTGGTCTTGGCAATGAATACAAATCCTTTGATACATCTATCTCAGTGAGGAGTACAGGTCTACCCGACTTTGATGAGTTGGTTTCACTCTTATTGGTTGAGGAAATCAAGCTCAGTGATTCATTTCTGGATGCATCTTCTAGCTATGATGATGGCAGGAATCAGGCTTTCTACTTGCAGAGAGGCTTTAGAGGCAGGGGAGATTCGCATCACGTGGACGTGGTGGTAATGGTCGTGGGTGGCAGGATAGGCCTCCACAACAGAATTTTCAGCCTTCATATGGTGCTCGAGGTGGTCGTGGATATGCACCTCAGCGAGGTAGAGGTACCCCCCGTGGTAGAGGACATTGGCAAGGCCAACAAAATTCTATGCAAGATGTGGAATGCCATTATTGTGGCAAATATGGTCATATGGCGAGAGATTGCTTTCGCAAACAGAATGATTTGAGAGGGGGAAGAGCACAACGTGGTGGTCATTATGTTGGAAACTATGCACAACATGGTGGTAACTATGCATCAAGTAGCAATGATGGAACTGCAAATCATTTGTTTGCCATGAAGCATGTTGTGGGTTCTATGACAACAAGTGCTGAGAATGATGATACATGGTATATGGACTCAGGAGCATCAAACCATATGACATGTCATGGTGAATGGTTTGAGCACATGAAGCCAATGGATGTAAAAGGCTATGTGGAAACAGGTGATGATACCCAGCATGTCATTACACATGTTGGAAGTGTACCATTGGTCATGCACAATGGTCAGACAAAGTCTATGTCAGATGTGCTGTATGTGCCTTCGATCACTAAAAGCTTGGCCTCAGTTGGTCAAATGGTAGAACAGGGATTACAGGTTCGCTTCAATGAGCATGGATGCTTCGTTGAAGACTTCAAACATGGATGTAGAGTGATTGCTAAAGGCAAGAAAGACTCGGAAGACTGTTTAAGCTGGATGCTGGAATTCCTGAGCTAAAATCAGCCATGTTCTCAAAGAGAAGGAATGTGGTACAGGACATTGATATGTGGCACAAGAGGATTGGCCATGTCAATATACAGAGATTAAAGAACATGCAAACAAGAGGCATTGTCAATGGATTGCCTAGGTTCAAATATGATGGACATATGCATGTTTGTGAAGCCTGTCAGTTTGGGAAGCAGGCAAGGTTGAGGTTTCCTAGAGAAGGAAATATGAGTAACAGGCCACTTGAGATAGTACACAGTGATGTATGGGGTCCTGCACAAAACCCATCTATCAAAGGAAGTTTATACTATGTTACATTCATAGATGATTTCAGCAGGATGACATGGATATACTTTCTCAAAGAGAAGAGTGAAGTGTTGGAAAAATTCATGGATTTCAAAGCTTTTACAGAAAAGCAGTATGGCTGTTGGATTAAATGTCTGAGGAGGACAGATGGAGGTGGTGAATACACCTCAAAAGCTTTTGAGCATTTCTTGAGGAAGCATGGAATAAGGAGACAATTGACTTGCAGGTATACACCTCAGCAGAATGGTGTAGCTGAGAGAAAGAATAGAGTCATATGTGAAGTGGCAAGGGCGATGCTTAATGAAAAGAGCATGCCAGATTACTATTGGGCAGAAGCATGTGCTACTGCAGTTTATATATTGAACAAAACACCTACAGCAGCCATTCATGGAAGCACGCTAGAGATGCGGCTCACAGGTTACAGGCCAGACATTGGACATCTTAAAGTTTTTGGATGCATAGCTTATGTACATGTGCCTAATGAAAGAAGAAGGAAGTTGGATCCTAAAGTAGAGAAATGTGTATTTGTTGGATATGCACAGGATCGAAAGGCATACAAATGCTATAACCCTCAAACTAGACAAGTGGTCATCTCACGTGATGTGGTATTTGATGAGCTTGCTAGTTGGTATAAAGCAAAAGATGAGGGTGTTATTGAGTCACTTGAGGCTGATGTTCATGTGAACTTGCCACCACAAGCAAGTTCTAGTTCTACTACTATGTCTGGGCCAGCAGCACAGCAGAAGCTCTAAGAGTAGCAGTGTACGTCCATGGTCACGACGTTTGAGGCATGAGAGTGTAAGCACTGGGAGTAGTGCTATGGATAAAGACAAAAAGAAAGTCGAAGGAATTGGAATCACAGGATATGAGTCATCTAGTTCTGAGAGTTTGGATGAGGAGCTTGGCATACCTGTTTTACGCACACCTGGTGCGAGGCAGGACAGATATGTGCCACCACATGCTAGAGTTACAGGTGTACAGAGTGACCCGCAGGTATTGCGGAGATCCCAGAGAGTCAGATATCCTGTTGACAGATTGACATACAGAGATTTTGCTATGCACTATGCATATATGACATCTATGGTGAAGCATGTGGAACCTACATTCTATACAGAGGCTATGGGAGAGCATGTATGGGAAAAAGCAATGGATGTGGAGATGGATGCATTGGTCCATAATGATACATGGGACTTGGTTGCACTACCAAAGGACAAGAATGTTATTGGATGTAAATGGGTTTACAAAGTGAAGTGCAAATCTGATGGTTCTATTGAGAGACATAAAGCAAGATTGGTAGCAAAGGGTTATGCACAGACCCAAGGATTGGATTATGATGAGACGTTTAGTCCAGTGGCTAAGATGGGCACAGTGAGAGCAGTCATTGCTATGGCTGCAGCTAATGGCTGGGAAATGCATCAGATGGATGTCAAGAATGCATTTTTGAATAGAGATCTACAAGAGGAAGTATACATGGCACAGCCAGAAGGGTATGTACACCCTAGATATCCCACTCACGTATGCAGGTTGAAAAAGGCATTGTATGGTCTGAAGCAAGCACCACGTGCTTGGAGTGATAAGATGAGTAGATATCTTATCTCACTTGGTTTTCAGATTTCTACAGCAGATTCTTCACTGTATGTGAAGAAGACACAGCATGGGATTGTTTTACTAGTCATCTATGTGGATGACTTGATTATCACAGGTGATCATGGTGCAGATGTGATGCATGTCAAGAAAGCTTTGAGTGGGCAATTTGACATGAAAGATCTTGGTGAGTTGAGATACTTCCTTGGAATTGAAGTGGTGAAAGATCATGCAGGTACTTGGTTAGTACAGCGCCAATATGCATTGGATATGTTGGCAAAGTATGGCATGACAGGGTGTAAGCCTATGAGTATATATGACTATCACACGCCCGGATTTGAGTTATGCAGTGGGGCTAGTTAGCCAGTTTATGCAGAGCCCCAGGAAACCACATTTGGATGCAGTGAGACGCATCATGAGATATGTGAAAACCACAGCACATTATGGTTTATTTTATGAGAGTGGTAAAAGCTTGGACATACATGGCTACACAGATGCTGATTGGGCAGGTAGCGCATATGACAGGAGGTCTACTAGTGGATATGCTTTTACACTTGGAAGTGCCGTGGTGAGTTGGAGTAGCAAAAGCAACCTACAGTTGCTTTATCCAGTACAGAGGCTGAGTACAGGGGTGCAGCCATTGCTACTTGTGAGGCTATATGGTTAAAGAGTCTCTTGGCAGATTTATGTGAGCCTCTTGATGGGAAAGTTGTCATTCACTGTGACAACATGAGCAGTATACAGTTGGCAAAGAATCCAGTGTTTCATGCGAGGACCAAACACATAGAGGTCCATTATCACTTTGTCAGAGAGAAGGTGCTGGATGGTACAGTTGATCTTCACTATGTGAAGACTGATGAGCAGGTGGCAGACATCTTCACGAAGCTACTTAGCAGGGAGAAGTTTGAGTACTTCCGGACTATGTTGGGAGTACATGGGATGAGCTTGAGGGGGAGTGTTGAGAGTCTTGATATCCCAAGCTCATCTACATCTTCATCGCGGCAGTACATCATGAGCTTGAGAGGGGCTGTTGAGATTCAAGCTCGATGTCAGTGTGAGCCAGCTATGCTATGTGCTGGCAGATTAGGTAGGAACATGTGTGAGACATAAATGACTGCGTGTCCAGCTGGTCATAGTGTGTGGACATTAGCTAGGGTTAGTAGAGTGTGGACACAACTCATTGTGTGTTGTGTGGATTATGGATTAGTGCATTATGCTTTGTGTGAGAGTGGACATGGCTTCCCTCTATGGTTAGGGTTTGCAATATACATTAGGGTTTGCTCCTGTGTGTGTGCCTCTTCCTCCTCTACCGTTCTTTCAACAGCGATTACAAAAGTAGATAACATTCTAACAAAAGTAGATAACATTCTAAATTAGATTGGTCTTCATAGTAGTAACGTGGAGATTCAAGTGAACCAAAAGATCTCAGGAGGTTCTCATATGGTTGTATAGAAGGTCTCAATGAGTGGCACAAAGGCTAGAAGGTTTCTCCGGTGGCCTGCAAATATAGGCAAGAAGGTTCTAGCAAATACACACAAGGAAGGTGTGGAAATCATTGATCCAAGAGATGGGAGCAATGGAAAGACCATTGTTCTTGATGCTATGCTTTGCTGGAAAAGCTTTCGTCTGATTCACGGTTCGAGTCGGAAAAGATTTTTCCTGAACTATCTTTCTCGAAAAGGTTTGATAATTCAGTTACTATTTTATTGAATTTCTTTCTTTGAATATTAACTTAACTGATCCACGAATTCCAATGAGGAATAAATTAATAATTTATCTGAATATTTCAATCTCGATAGATCTGATCTTTCAAAATGGGAATTGGAATTTTCCCAAATTTTCCAATATGGTATTAGTTCTTTATAATCCCTTTTCATGATATGATTTCTTACTCTCGTGTGTAATAGAGTGCTTGTGTTAATCCCAAAATGGGTTTAACGTCTCTCCCTATATGATATAAGTTCCATCTTTGAAACTTTGTTAGCCTAAAGGCATTGCCAAACTTGAATCTATAATGGTTCCTTCTCGATTGTAGCCTTCAGACAATATTTTTGAAATAAGAATGTGGGGCCCAAAAATATGTGTATATCACGGCTTCCAATATAATATGCATGTAGCTTGGTACGAATGAAAGATAATGATAGTAATATAAACACCAATTTCAGAATTTTGGGAAAAAATCATAATTTTGGCACTTTTTCCTTTGGTCAATAGATGGAAATTTTAGAGTATTTCTTTTGCATAAAGTTATGAGTTAGAGATGCTAGAAGATGTTGTTCCTTAGGTTAAAAATGGGAAGCTTTTTGAGAAAGAGAATGGTTGCTTCAATGACTTGCTCTTGGAATCTCATTATATAGGTGAGGTAGAGAAAGATTACAATAAACTATATGTAAATATTTGAACTAGTTTAGTTTAAAGTATTGTAAATGTTTTTTAGTAATTAATCTCAACTAGTATTAAGAGGGAAGAATTTACAGAGGTAAATTTTAGAAGCAAAATAGTAAAGATTGGGGAGAAATTTTTGGGGGAGGTGGGTTTATGAAAAAGTGGGAGGGTGAATGAGAAGAGGGGAGAAGGAAAAGGACAAATCCCATAAGCTGAAACATGGGGAGTGGAAAGATGGGTATATATAGTGTGCTGGTTTCATTTGCATGTATCCAAGAGGTGAAAGAGAAGAGAGAGAGATTATGGGCTCTACTCACTTGCTCCTACTAATGACCTTGGGCCTTGGTTCTTGGGATCTTTATGGGCCTATGCTAGGATATACTTGGCTACCGTTGGGTGTACTTTATTTTGCAGGCTGGCTAGCACCCAGTGCATTTATGCAGCGTGTCTTTAGGATGTTTGTTACACTGAGGACTTTTTTTTTGCTTAGGTGGGGTGGCACGATTACCAAGGATTGGTTGCTACAGCACTTCTGGATGTGGTCCTAGCTTTGGTACCACTATTTGCAGGAGGGTTGTGGTCTTCATGCGCAAATTCAATAAAATAATGGACCAAGCTTTCTCTATCTTTCTCAAAATACCATTGCTTTTACTGAGAAATAAACTTACATGAACATGAAAGAACATGAAATAAACTTACATGAACATGAAAGAAGAGAATATGCACACACATTGGGTACAATATCCCCCCACATGCTTCATGGATCATGCTTTCAAGAAAGTGTATTTAGATATATTATTTTATGAGTCAAAAATTACTTTCACTCCACTTTGGGCCTTACCCCTAAACTTTAGAAAAGTGTCATGCATGAAGTAATGTGAATCATCTTTGGTCCTTCACTTTAGCAAAGTGTCATGCATGAATAAATATGGGCCATCTAGTAAGGGTAAACAAACCTCCCCAAAGATTGTTGAGATATTAAGCTCAACTAGTGCTACGATAGACATTGATGACCGGCTTGGGTGATAGATTCCTCACTTATTCCACTAGCATGGTTGGTGAGATTATGGTTGATATGCTACCAGTGGTGGATAAAAGGTTGTGTGACAATAGCCACTTTGGAGTCCTAGAGTTATGGCATAGTTATAGTGCCAACTCATATAGTCGAATTCACACTATAGACTGACCATTGTATGTTATTGTAGAAGAGTAATTTACCTTTATGTATGTACTCTTATCTTCTAGTTTTATGGTTGTAGAGAGAAGAGAAGAAGATGGAAGAAAATGCAACCATCCATCTCTCGTGTCTTGCTTTCTCTTATGTGTGTGTTTGCTTGCAAGAAACCTAGGCTCTCTCTCTCCTTCGCATTATCTTTATTGTATCAGAGCTTCAATTTGTGTGAGAGGTAAGGAGGCAAGCAAGAGGCAAGAACAAGCAAAGAAGGAAGCAGTACATGTGTAAGAGCATCATCATCTCTTTCCCTTCTTGGTTTAGGTACAACAGTGCCTTGGTAGCTCCCGAAGCTACACATCTCTAATTGAGGAGATGTCTTCATAGTCTTAGAGGTGCCTGTGTGGTATGTAGTATTTTGTATTGCAATATATAGCGAAAAGCGTGTTTTGGACATGTTTTGGTCTCTGTTTTGTCACTATAAGGTATTTTTGGGGCAGTTTTGGGAAGTTTTAAAATGGAGAACTGGCTCTGGTCAAAATTTGGTTTTTGCAGTGCAGCAGTGCATTTTGAGAGTGTAGATAGTGTTTACACATGTATTGTTGATATTAGGTGTATGTACATGTACTCTGGTTAGATTTGATGACATACAAGTTATGCTGAAGTATCGCTGTGCCCCACCAGTCATAGAAGATACTACTGTGTTATAGGTTGCATACAAAAAATGTATGTTTGCAGGTTTCTAATTACAGGAAAACATGTTTAACAAATTCAATCAAATTGTTAATGAGAAGCTGGACAAAAACAACTTCCATTCATGGAAGTTTAGAATGACCAATTTTTTAATCGGTGAGTAAAGGATTTTGGGACTATGTTGAAGGAGACAACAATGAGGAGCCTCCATAGTCTGCGGAGAATGCTACTCTAATAAATATAAAGGCATTCAAGGATTGGACTCAGGGTGCAAGGAAAGTTATGTATTGGCTTTTGATCAGTGTCATAGACACAATGATAGGACACATACAAGATGTCAAAACTCCAGCAAAAATTACATGGTAGAACTTGGTGTAGATGTTCCAAAACAATATAAAGGTAAGGAAATTGCAGCTAAAACAAGAGATGCATTATGTGGAAAAGAAAAGCATGTCTATCAATTAGTATGATTTAAAGATCAAGGGCATTGTTTAATCCCTTGGTTCTATCAATTTATTGCTAGAAGATGATGATTTAGTGAGTATCTGTTTCAATGTGCTTGGCAACCAGTACAAACCAAACAAGACCTCCATTGTAGTTATAGAGAATGATCCCAAACTGTCGGGACTTGGTGTCTATGTTGATCATAGAATAAATGTCACTGGGTCTACTCTAATTCAGGTAAAGGTATAGATAGAGGTCATGATCGAGGCCTACATGGTGGCCCCACGACAAGGAAACTAGAATTCTAAAACACAACATCATCCCAGTGATTCGCAGCAGCAACAACAATCATACAAAGGTGAAAAAGGCCAGTCTAGGGGGAGAGGAAGCCAAAGAGGCGACGGTTGTTGGCAAAGAAATTAGATTACAAATAGCATAGAGTGCTATTATTGTGGAAAACCAAGGCACATGGCAAAGGACTGCTATAAAAAGTAGAATGACATTAAAAGTGAAAAGTTGAAATAAGGAAACTATGCACAAATAGTAAACGAGGTGGTGATGATAGCAGTGAGCAGTTGTTTTTGATGTAGCACATGCTCAGCTCTACAACAGGAGATATGTCAGGATCTTAAGATATATGGTATGTGCGCCTCTAACCACATGACTATGAACATCTAGTAAATGGTGTGGTGATGAAGACAAAAGTGAGCAGTTGTTTGTGATGCAGCATATGCTCAGCTCCACAATCGAGAGATGTGTCAGGATCTCAAGATATATGATATGTGGTTTCTAGAGACTCTCACCACATGACGAGTCATGGTGGTGAGTGGTTTAGAGATATGTCAAAAATGAAAAAAATAGATTATGTCAAAACAGGTGATGATACTTCACATCCCATTCCACATGTTGGTAAAGTGCCAACGTCTACAAGATGGCAAAATAAAGTGCATGGCAGATATACTTCATGTTCCAAATATTTCAAAGAACCTAGCTTCTACTAGACAAATGGTTGAGCAGGTTCTGTGAGTGAGGCTTAATCCTCAAGGATTTTTCAAAAATTAGTGTCGCTTGTGGTTGCAAAGGATAACATAAATGACAGATGTTTACTTCAAATGTTAGCATGCCTAAGGTAAAGGCACCCATGTTTGTGCATGGAATAGGTATCATAGATATTGACAAATGGCACAAGTGCATTGGTCATGTGAATATACAATGCGATTGAAGTCTATGCAAGCCCAAAAATTTTTTGCAGGTTTGCCAAAGTTTAAGGTTGATGAAATGCATACACTATGTGAAGCAATAAGCAGGCCAGACATGCTTTCGCACATGAAAAGAATGTCAGTGCAAGGCCATTAGATGTTATACATTTAGATGTATGGGGACTAACCAAGACTGCAACAATTGCACGTTGTAGGTATTATGTTACATTCATTGATAACCACACTAGGTAGGTATGGTTTTACTTCATGAAAGAGAGAAGTGAGATGTTCGCTCAATTTCAGAGATTTTAAGTCTTGTTTGAGAAGAAAAAAGAACAAAGATAAAGTACCTAAGATCAAATGGTGGGGGAGATTATTTCTCCAATGAGTTCAACGATTTCTTGAGAAAGTAGGGAATAAAGAGATAGTTTATGTGATGCAAGTACACTCTGCAACAAACAGAATGGTGTTGTAGAAAGAAAAAATAGGCACATTACATAAGTGTCACGTGCCTGTATGGGGCTGAAAAGAATATGCCACATTATTTTTGGGCATAAGCATTAGCAATCACTGTGTATATTATGAACATGACACCCACTGTTGTTAATGGTATGATGCCGAAACAAAAGTTTATAGGCATAAGACCGGATGTGTCTCACTTTAAAGTATTTCAATGTATTACATATGTGCATGTTCTTGATGAGGAAAGAACAAAGTTGTATCCAAAGTCAAAAAACTTCATCTTTATTGGTTATGCTACGGAGTACAAAGGTTATAAATGCTATAACCCTACCTCTCATGCTATGCAAGTAAGAAGAGATGTTGTCTTTGATGAGATGAATAGTTGGTATGCACCAACATTGAAGGCAACAGAAGATGTAGAAGTAGCAAGTGTTGAGGCTGCATCACATGTAAAGAAGCAACCACAGGTGCTTAGTGGACCTGGAGATTCCTCTAGCAGTGGATCCAATGTTAGTCCATGGTCAGCTAGGTTGAGGATAGATGTAGGTACATATGTCTCATGCAAAGGGAAGGAAAAGGTAGATCAACCTTTTGTGCATGATCTGTTAGCAGGTCACTCATATGTGGATGGTGACTCTAGTAGCTTTGAGTCGAGCCTTGATGAGGAGCTTGGCATTCCGTCTGTGGTTACTCCTAGTGTAAGGAGCTCAGGAGCTTAGGAGCTCCAAGGCTGTTTTGAGGACACCTGGCAATGATCCAAGTGTACACGGGTCTACGGGGGTTAGGTATCTTGTGTGACGACAGGTTGAGATATGATGGATATATAGCCCACCATTATGCTTACATGGTTAAATCAATACAGGAGTTGGAGCGCACTTGTTTTGAGTTGGCACTTGGAAATAAGAGTTGGGAAGATGCCATGAATGATGAGATGGTGGCATTGGATGCAAATGCAACATGGGAGTTAGTTCCTTGTTTAAGGAAAAGTAGGCAATTGTATGTAAGTGGGTGTATAAAGTCAAGCATAACACTGATGGTTTAATGAGCACATATAAGGCAAGATTGGTTGCCAAGGGCTATGTGTAGACTTATGGCATTGACTATGAGGAGACATTTAGCCTAGTTGCAAGAATGGAAACCATGAGAGTTATCATTGCTATGGCTGCCAAAGGGTTGGTATTTACATCAGATGGATGTAAATAATGTCTTCTTGCATAGGGATTTGTAAGAAAAAGTATACATGATGCAGCCACCAGGTTATGAGAGTGATGGACACCCAGAGTTTTAGTGCAGGTTACGCAAAGCCTTGTATGGCTTGAAGAAGGCACCTAGAGCATAGTCAAACAAGATCAGGGAGAATCTTGTTACCATTGGATTTCAGATATCCAATGCAGAGTTTTCACTTTATGTGAAATAGACAAATAGATGTATCATGCTATTAGTCCTCTATGTGGATGACTTGATTATCAATCACTGGTGATAGTGATGTTGACATACATGATGTCAAGAGGCTTTTGAATTAGAAGTTTGAGATGAAAGATTTGGGTGAGCTACGGTATTTCTTGGGCATGGAGGTGGTGAGATCACCTCATGGCACTTTATTATTGTAGAGGCAGTATGGCTTGGACATGTTTTCCAAGTATGGTATGATAGGCTGTAACCCTATTTGAGTGCCATTGGAGCAAAACAAAAAGCTTTTCAGATACAGGTGAGATTTTAAAGGACCCCACCATGTACAAGTGCATAGTGGGTATATATCTTGATCTACATGACTATTACTAGGCCAAACTTGAGCTATGTTGTTAGACTTGTAAGTCAATTTATGAAGGCCCCTAGGAATTCACACTTGGATGTGGCTAGACGGAGGTACATAAATGTTGAGATATCAAGCTCAACTAGTTCTATGGCAAGCATTGATGACCTTCCTAGGTGATAGCTTCTGCACTTATGCCACTGGCGCATAGTTGGTGAGATTATGGTTGATATGCCACTTAGCTGACATGCTGTGTGGTAGCCATGTTGGAGTATTAGAGCTATGGTATAGTTATAGGGCTACTTTCCCTTTATGTATGTACTCTTATATTTTAGTTATATGGTTGTAGAGAAGACAATAAGATAGAATAAAATCCATCCATCCATCTCTCACTTATGTCTTTCTCTCTCTTGTGTGTGTGTGCTTGCTTATAAGAAACTCCAGCTCTCCCTCTCCCTCACATTTTCTTTATGGTATCAGATCTCCGGTTTGTGTGAGAGCTGAGGAGGCAAGAACAAGAAATGAAGTAAGAAGTACACAAGTAAGAGCATCATCATCTCTTCCCCTTCTTGGTTTAGGTACAACACCCCCTCTGTAGTAGCTCTGAGAGCTACACATCTCCTATTGAGTAGTTGTCTTCGATTGTAAGCTTGGAGGTGCTTGTGTGGTATGTAGTACTTTATACTAAACTTTTATTGGCCAAAATCATGTTTTAGGTACATTTAGGTCTCCATTTTTATCAGTGCAAGGTATTTTTGGCAATTTTGAGAAGTTCTAGTGGAGAACTGTCTCTGGTCAAAATTCGGTTTGGTGTAGTGCAACAATGCGTTTTGGGAGTGCAGATAGTGTGTGCACATGTATTTTTTATATTGGGTGTATATACATGTACTCTAGTCACATACATGTATTGTTGATATTGGGTGTATATACATGTACTCTGGTCACATCTGGTGACATATAGGTTGTACTAAAGTACCACTGCATAGCAGCCATAGAAGATACTGTTGTGTTATAGGCTGCATACAAAAATTATCTATTTACAGGTTTTTTATTGTTGCAAGAAAACATGTCTGACGGACTTAATTAGATTGTTAGTGAGAAGCTAGACAAAAACAACTTCCATTCCTAGAAGTTCAGAATGACTAATTTCCTGATGGGTAAAGAATTTTGGGACTATGTTAAAGGAGACAATGAGGAGCCTCCAGAGTTGTCTGAAGAGAATGCCACTCTTGCAGATATAAAGGCATTCAAGGATTGAAATCACGCTGCATGAAAATTCATGCATTGGATCTCAATCAGTGTCACAAACACAATGATAAGATACACAAGATGCCAACACTCCAGTAATTGTGTGGGAGAATCTAGTGTAGATGTTTTAGACCAACACAAATGCAAGGAAATTGCAGTTAAAGCAAGAGTTGCATAGTGTGGACAAGAAAAGCATGTCTATCAATGATTATGCTTTAAAGATCAAGGGCATTGTTGAATCCCTTGGGTCTATCAATGTATCGGTGGAAGATGACGATTTGGTGAGTGTCTATTTGAATTGTCTTGCAAAAGATTTCAAGCCACTCAACCATTAAAGTCAAAGAGAGTATTCTCAACTTTTGAGACTTGGTGTGTATGCTTATCATAGAAGAAAAATCTCTATAGGTAAGTAATCTTCTTCAAAACACGAGAATACATGAGAATATGACTTCTACTCTAATTTAGGTACATGCAAAGATAGAGGTCGTGGTCGAGGCCAATGTGGTGGCAGATAAGGAGATCAGAATTCTGGACAACAACAGTCTAATGATTTGCAGCAGCAACAATCATACACAGGTGGAAGAGATCAGTCTAGAGGTAGGGGGATCCAAACACGCCGAGGTGGTTGGCAAAGAAATCAGAATGAAATTATCATAGAGTGCTATTATTGTGGAATTCTAGGGCACATGGCAAAGGATTGCTATAAAAAGCATAATGACATTAAAAGTGAAAAGTTGCAGCAAGACAACTATGAATCATCTAGTAAATAGGGAGGTGATGATAGAAGTGGGAAGTTATTTGTGAGGTAGCACATGCTTAGTTCCATAACAGGGGATGTGTCAGGGTCTCAAGATATATGGTATATGGATTTTGGTGCCTCTAACCACATGACCAGTCATGCTGAGTAGTTTAGAGACATGCAGAAAATAAAACAGGTAATGATACTGTGCATCCCATTATGCATGTTGGTAAAGTGCCATTGCATATTCAGGATGCAAAAATGAAGTACTTGGTAGATGTACTTCATGTTCCAAATATTACAAAGAACTTGGTTTCTGTTGAACAGATGGTTGAATAGGATCTGCAAGTGATGTTTAATCCTCAATGATGTTTTGTGAAAGAATTCAAAAATCATTGTTGCTTAGTTGGAAAGGGTAATAGAAATGGACATAATATGTTATACATTTAGATGTATGGGGACCAGCCAAGACTGCAACAATTGCAGATTGGAGGTGTTATTTTACATTCATTGATGACCACACTAGGAAAGTGTGGGTTTACTTCATGAAAGAGAGAAGTGAGGTGTTTTCTCACTTTCAGAGATTTAAAGCCTTGTTCAAGAAGTAAAAAGGCATGCAAATAAAAGGATTGAGATCAGATGGTGGGGGAGAATATTTCTCCAATGAGTATAATGATTTCTTAAGAAAGCAAGGAATCAAGTGGTAGTTACATGTAGGTACACTTTGCAACAGAATGATGTTGCAGGAAGGAAAAACAGGCATATTACAAAAGTGGCATGTGACTTGATGGTTGAAAAAAATATGCCACATTATTTTTGGGCAAAAGTAGTAGAAACTACTACGTACATTATGAACATAACACCCATTACAATTGTTCATGGTATGATGCCTAAATAGAAGTTTACAAGCATAAGATCGGATGTGTCTGAGTTAAAAGTGTTTACGTATATTGCATATTTGCATGTTCTTAATGAAGTAAGAGAAAAGTTGGATTCAGAGGAAGAGAAATGCGTTTTTATTGGTTATGCTATGGAGTAGAAAGATTATAGATGTTATAACCCCACCACTCGTGAGATACAAGAAGAGTTGTTTTGTTTAACGAGATAAGTAGCTGGTATGCACCAACAGCAGTGAAGGAAATAAAAGATGCACATGTAAGAAGTGATGATGTTATACCCCATGTAGAGTAGGTGCTTAGTGGACATAGAGAGTCCTCTAGCAGTGGATCTAATGCTAGCCCATGGTCAGTAGACATGTTGAGAATAGATGTATGTAAAGGGAAGGAAAAGGTAGATCAAACTTTTGTGCATGATCTGTCATCATGTCACTCATATGTGGATGGTGACTCTAGAAGCTGTCAGTAGAGCCTTGATGAGGAGCTTGGCATTCCATCTGTGGCTCTTGGTGTAAGGAGAACTGGGGCTATTTTGAGGACACTTCGCAGTGATCCAGGTGTACACAGGTCTACAAGGGTTAGGTACCCTATTGACAAGTTAAGATATGATAGATATATAGCCCATGATTATGCTTACATGATGGTTAAAGAAATATAAGAATTGGTGCCCACTTTCTTTGAGCATGCACTTGGAATTAGAAATTGGAAGATGCCATGAATGAGGAGATGGTAGCATTGGATATAAATGCAACATGGGAGTTAGTGTCTTTGCCTAAGAAAAATAAGGCAATTGAATGTAAGTGGGTGTATAAAGTCAAGAATAACACAAATGGTTCAGTGAGTAGGTATAAGGAAAGATTGGTTGCCAAGGGCTATGCACAGATTTATGGCATTGACTTTGAGGAGACATTCCTCTCGATTGTTGCAAGAATGGAAACTGTGAGATCTCTCATTGGTATGGCTGTAGGAAAGGGTTGGTCTTTACATCAGATAGATGTAAAGAATTCCTTCTTGCATGGTGATTTTCAAGAACAAGTATACATCATGCAGCGACAAGGTTATGAGAGCCAAGTATACATGATGTAGAGCCACTAGGTTTTGAGAGTGATGCACACCCAAATTTTATGTGCAGGTTATGCAAAGCCTTGTATGGCTTGAAGTAGGCACCCAGAGCATGGTCAAACAAGATTGGGAAGTATCTTGTCACCATTGGATCTCAGATATCCAATGCATCTTTTCACTTTATGTGAAACAGACAGATAGAGGAATCATGCTATTAGTCTTCTATGTGGATGACTTGATTATCATCACTGGTGATAGTGATGCTAACATACATGATGTCAGGAGGCTTTGGAAGCAAAAGTTTGAGATAAAGGATTTGGATGAGTTGCGATATTTCTTGGTCTTAGAGGTGGTGAGATCACCTCATGGCATTTTGTTATTGCAGAGACAATATGGCTTAGACATGTTGTCCAAGTATTGCATGCCAGGATATAAGCCTATTTGAGTGCCATTGGAGCAGAACACAAAGCTTTCCATAGATACAAGTGAGATTTTGGAGGATCCCACTATGTACATGCACTGGGTAGCTTGGTCTACATGATCATTACTAGACCAGATGTGAGCTATGCTGTTGGACTTGTGAGTCAGTTTATGCAAGCCCTTAGGGAGCCACACTTGGATGCGGATAGACGAATTCTCAAGTACATAAAGTCCACAATTGACTCTTGGTACAACTAGATGGGTACATAGATGTTGATTGGGATGGTAGTGTTGCAGACAGGAGATCTATTAGTGGTTATAGGTTCTCATTTAGGAGTACTGCTATGAGTTGGAGTAGCAAGAAGCCCTTGTCGAGTACAGAGAAAGTGTACAAGGGTGCTGCTATTAGCAGCTTGTGAGGTAGCTTTGTTTTAGAAGCCATTTGGTGATATGGATGAGCTCGTGGATATGAAAGTTGTTATTTATTGTGACAACATGAGTAGCGTACAGTTGGCCAGTAACCCAATATACCATGCTAGAACAAAGCACATTGAGGTGCACTATTACTTTGTGAGAAAGAAGGTTCTAGCAGGTGATGTAGATCTAGTATATGTCAGCATTGAGGATCACGTGGCTGACATCTTCACAAAGGAATTGGGCATAAAGAAGATTCACAAGTTTAGGATCACGTGGCTGACATCTTCACAAAGGAATTGGACATAAAGAAGATTCACAAGTTTAGGAGCTTACTTGGAGTGCAATGTGTGGAGTTGAGCTCGAGAGTTAGTGTTGAGATATCGAGCTCAACTAGGACTACAAGACGGACATTGATGACCCTCCTGGGTGATAGCTTCTACACTTACACCGCTGGCATGGTTTGTGAGATTATGGTTGCTGCCAATGAATGACAGGTTGTTTGACAACCACTTTGGAGTACTAGAGTTATAGCATAATTATAGTGCCAGCTCATATAGTTGAGTTCACAATATAGATTGACCTTTGTATATTATTATAGGATAGTAATTTTTCTTTATGTATGTACTCTTATATTTAAGTTATATGGTTGTAGTGAAGAGAAGAAGATAGAAAAAAATTTAGCCATCCATCTCTCTCTTGTGTCTTGCACTCTCTTATGTGTGTTGTTAACGACTCTCGTCCATCAAGAGAAGAGCATACTTGAAAAACAGAGATAAAATATTGTCGCGCAGTCAACATACACAAGATGATGATACTCCAAACACATACATACATTATTCATAATAGGTTGTTCTTATAAAGATGGATGCCGAAGAGTTACAATAATTCATTACAACAAATACATCGCTTCAATTACGACGCTCCGCACTTCAGTGCTTTCAAACTTAGGCGGTTAGGTTGATATTTGGATTACCGAAGTTGGACAGCCGGCAACAGTCCGTAATCGGCGTTGGACATTCAGATAACACTTGGCACACTTGATGGTTTGGATTGGATAGAAAATCCAAGACTCGAACCCACCAAGGGACTACTCAACATCACCAAGGGACTACTCAACATCACCAAAATCATTGTCACTTGATGGTTTGGATTGGATAGAAAATCCAAGACTCGAACCCACCAAGGAACCCACCAAGGGACTACTCAACATCACCAAAATCATTGTCGCTACTCCATCATTTGTGTAGCTTGTCCACCCGTGAACGCCTCCAGCAAAACAGCAGCACCTCCAGCAATAGGTCTAGTGGGTTGAAGAGGTGGTAGAGGAGTCGGGACTAAAGCATGTTGATTAATGTAGGCCCCCAATCTCCCGTACCATATTGGTTCCACCAGGTTGGCTGTGGAAGACATCTGCGCGAGCCACAGAATGAATACACATCCGTGTCGGATTACCTAAATCTGGTTATTAAGTTGCTGCCTAGACGTCCTTTGCAGAGTTGTAAACCGTTGCTGTAGATCATCATACTGACTCTGTAAATGATTTATTTCTATTGTCAACTGTGTCTATTGTGCTCTAGCTTCTTTCTGTGTGGAATCTCCTTTTCAGCGTACAAACTTTTTGGTTTTCCGTTCCTTCTTAGCTAAGCAAGCTTTCAACGTTGTGATCTTCGACATTAGTTCTTTGACTTCTTTGGTATTGGCTTGATGCTCCTCCTTATAGGCCACCTTCGAGGCGAATAGCTGGTCATTCACAACGTCATAGCGTTGTTGGAGTGCCAATGAATTTTCCTTCAGTATTGCAAAAACATTGTGATCAGAGGAGGAACTGCCTGCTACTCGCATTAGCTCAAGTCCGATCAGTGGAGTTTGACGATCTTGTCTCCCAAAAGCGTTAGCTTTGAGCAGTTCTATTTCTAACTAACTGATTCTACTCAGTAAATGTTCCTGCTAAACATTGGAAGAGGATGAACCTACTTCCCATCACTCTGACATAGCACTGCGCCCACTGGCGGATATCGGAGCTTCAAGCAGTGGTTGTGTTAACACTGCCCGGCCCTCTTTAGTAGGTGCTTCTGAATCTGGATCTTCATCCTTCCATGGCAGGATACTGTCCGGCTTGCAGCACCTTTCCCAAAGTACCTGGAGTCTTTCCGAATGCTACTCCCAGATCGAAGTCAGCTCCAAGGTGAAGGTGTCGGATAAATCTGTTAAAGTATCAATGTCCAAGCGGAATTGTTCATCCAGACAAGCGCTGACCTGTACCACCTTGGGTTCTTCTACTGTGCTGAGATTCATGTCAACCAACTCATCTTCTTTCACCATCCTAGACTGGTACAATTTCTACTCAAAATCTTCTTTCGCTGCTATCACTCTTGTGGATAGCAGAAGTGTCCGCCTCCCCATCAATGGTAGGATCAGCATATCGCCCCCTACTTGGTTCCACCTGGTCACCTTCGGAATCCCCCTCCAAATCCTGCTTTGACTTGTATTTATCCAGAATGGATTTCACATCGACCTCAAACAAACTGACTAGATCCACATTTTGCCACCATAGGTATTCCTCCTCCTCATCCCCAGACCCAGTCCTTCCACCATATTAACCCCCTCCACTACCCGAGGGTGACTTGTGGCTCCACTCTCTGTCTCAAAACTACGGATAATTTTAGCTTCTTCTTCCCTTTCCGCATTGTGATCACATCAGCATGCTAGTCATGCTTAATGTGAGCCTGCCAGCCATTGATGAGCCAAGAGCATTTAGTATCCTCGATTCGCAGAAAACGTCCATGGTCAACCCCAACGGTTGCACCCATCGTCGATCAGCCATTTTAATGGTGAACAATGTAGGTTCCCATGTCATCTAACCTAACGTTTCACACATCATATCGGAAAGAATGTTGACTCTGGATCCTCCGTCCAATAAAACACCAGGAATCTGTTCACTCGCCAACTTCACAGTAATGATCGGAATAGCTTCATCAAACACCAAAGCTCAACTCTAGAATCGGAAACATCGACCTTTGCCAGGTCTACCTATACTGACGGATTACCCAACATTTTGCTACTGGGCTCCTCCATGCCCATAAACTAGCAGATCAACTGATATCCGAACGTCATTACCAAGGTGAGCAAAACTGCTCAATTGTCTTGTGAATTGGCTATTTTTTCAGCGCCTCCCATAACTCAAATATCGGACTACGCTCTCTACCCTTGTCAGGATCAGTTGTTATCGGAATCTTTATTGCCTTTGGCTCCACCAGGA
Organism: Cibotium barometz; assembly: GCF_041138505.1. Taxonomy (NCBI): domain Eukaryota; kingdom Viridiplantae; phylum Streptophyta; class Polypodiopsida; order Cyatheales; family Cibotiaceae; genus Cibotium; species Cibotium barometz. Next base: position 9,118,001 of record NC_141095.1, on the reverse strand, counting down.
CCGGTGGTACCCTCAGACCAAAGCCTCCACTTGGCCGCCCCAGAGGGCTCAAAAGGATGAATCTGCATGACCCATTCCATGAGCTGAGTCCGAATCTTATCCTAATCCTACCAATCCATTGCTGGCCGCTTTCCTTTCCTACCCAAAGCACCATCCTCCGTGGGCTGCATAGGCGGTATTCCTCTGAGCAAGTGATAGCCATCATCGAGGGCTGTTGGTTGGAATGATCTTCGTCCATCACTTCCAGCTCATCTAGAGCCACAATCTCCATCGCATTCACTATAGGCTATTTGGAGGAGGACAATGGTTCACTTGTTCCCCGGCTATTGTCCTTCTCTGCCTTCTATCGTTTCCACAACTCACACTCCGACTTGTGGTGGCCTGAAGCCTCACAATAGAAGCACACCATCTTTCGTACCGTTGTTTGCATGTCCTAACCAGCACGAGCAGCAAACTACACGCATAGCTGGAAAGGATGGGGACCTGCTCATCACCCATTATATCTGCAAGCATCAGCAGGCAGTGGATCGCTGTGTGACAAATCGCACACCACAAATCATTCAAGCCACATTCTTCTGCCAAAATGGCCAGGGTTCCGACAGCGAGTACACCATGCTCCTGACCGGGTATGCTGAGAAGTTCCTACACCACCTTCGGAATCCCGAGCTCTAGTCTCACCGACCTTTCCTAGGCCAATTTCCCAACCTTCTTTCTTGACTTCTTCTACTCACAACGCTTCTCCTCCTCCTCATCCAGCCCATCACTGGTCTCCGATTTGTCCGAATCCCGATCCTCCTCATCATCTGAGGAATCCATAAGAGAATGCTTGGACTTGCCTTTACTCTTCTCCTTAGTGGTCTCATCACCAGGACTCACACGAACAACCGCTTCCACTATATCTTCCAAGGTTGCAGCAGCAACCGGGTCACTAGTGCCGCCACCGCCCGCTCCAAATGTTTGCTCAGTCCTTTAATAAAATAAGAGTTGAGGATCTTTGCTATCAGTTGATTGGCTAGATCCAGCGGGCACCGTAGAGCTTCCGAAACTTGGCGACGTAGTCCTCCACCATAAGATCCTTTTGATTCATTTGACCCAACTTGTCGCACACATGAACAGAGGTCTTCTCCTCCCGGTAGCGGGCCAAGAAAGCATCACGAAGCGTATCATAAGTTGAAAAATTACCCACGCCATACTACGCGATCCAAACAGCCGCCTTCTTATAGAGGGTCAAAACAAAGGCTGCCTTCTTTAACTGCTGATGCACTGCACCCAAAACATTAACTTGCCATGTGCTGTTGAACAACAAAACATGGGTGTTTGTATCATCCGATGAACGCCAAAAAACTTTGGGTATTTGATCGTTATGGCAATAGGGCGGTTCACTGGCCCAAACTCAAGGCATCGACGGCCTAAAGGAATGTATCGATGAAAATTGATCGGTGGTGGTGGTGGCGGAGGGATTGGCGGGACTCCAGGGTGGAAACAACAAGTTGGACAGAGAGTCCAGAGAATGCAGAAAAACCTCTTCAGCTCCTTCGTTCGAGGCTGTACCTACACGAACCTCAGCTACGTCTCGTCAGTTGGTTCCAACATAGTTTCGTCCACCACAAGAGTTCCTACTTCGAGGCACGTGCATTCTGTGCCATCCCCATCTTTCAAAACTTGACAAATAGCCAAACATTGAAACCGCCGGTTTGCCACATAGCGTTGATGTTGCTCATCCCGTTCGGACATAAACCCATCAGGTCCCTACCACTCATGAGTTCGCTTGTAAATCGTCGGGTCGCCAAAGTGTTAACGGCTCTCACCCATCAATAGAAAGGCATACTTGAAAAACAGAGATAAAATACTGTTGCACAGACAACATACACAAGACAATGATACTCGAAACAAATACATACATTATTCTATCCTTATAGAGATGGATGCCGAAGAGTTACAATACTTCATTACAATAGATTCAACTCTTCTCACTTCAGTGCTTTTAGACTTAGGTGGTTAGGTGGATATTTGGATAACCGGAGTTGGTGGACAATTGGTAGTCAGTAATCAAAGTAGAACATTCAGATAACATGTGTGTTTGCTTGCAAGGAACTCAAGCTCTCTCTCTCCCCCACATTCTCTTTAATAAAGTCCATAGTTGATTATGGACTTTTCTATGAGGGTGGTATAGAGATACAACTACACGGGTACACAAATGTCGATTGGGTTGGTAATGTTAACCACAATGGTTAACATTACTCAAAGTGTGGCTACACTTCATGTAATTTATTTTTATGAAAAATCACGCTAAGAGCTTCATGTAAAAAGATATGGGATGACCAAACTTACGACATGTGTAATGCGGGCCATGAGCAAAAAAGCCTAGGATATGGTGTAGATAGAGCTAAAGAACCAATTTTGGGCCAAAATTGTTAATGGGCAGTGGACCATTGTAAAATACAGAATTGAGACCATTGAGGAATATGCGATAAAACTCCACACAATTAATAATTTCTTATATCCAAAACCTAGGCCTAGGAATAACCTCTTGGTGGAATAGTTTTTCCAGGCACTCCACTGCAAGTTCAAGCTATTGTGACGTCTACAGATTTTACAAGGAAAACTTTGAACATGGTAGCTGTAACCTATTCGGAATCAATCTTGGAATTAGCTATTGATCCACCCAAGAAGGGTAACGGTAAGAAGAAGAGGAAGCATGAATCTTTCAAATTCATCTCATTTTGATGAAGATAGTGATTTGGAATATCCCATTTAGCAAAGTCTCAAAAGAAGAAGGGTAGAAAGATGACTCACTAGAAGGGGTGATAGTAGTAGCCACTTTGTGCAAAATAACTATGGCAAATGCTATATGAGGTTTGGGAATCCATCACGGGACGTCAAGTGCACCAAATGTTCTAATTTGAGTCACACGAAGGAAGGCTGCAACCTTATTATTTGTGGCATGACCACTCATTCAACAAATGCTATGATAATTTCAAGGTCTGGTAGGAGAAACAATCCAAACAACTACATCGTCAATATCGAGGTAAATCAAGCCGGAGCTAACAACTAAGGTAACCCGGCGACCCGCTCCATTCTGTAGGGGGTAGACTTGGTGTTTTTCACAATGTTTCTATTGTAATTACAAGACAGGGTGTGCGTTATGGCATCGGGACCAACACCAGCAAGAATTACAGAATGCAAACCCAAAGATTGAGGGGGGCTCAACCTCATGACATCACAACGTGGTGATCATTGAGATGATTTAAAAACTATAGAAAAACACCGTCAAGTTCTTGTAATGATAGGAAAAAAGGGTCCAGCCTGACTATCTGCCTTGTGTGGGGAGTTGCCAAAGGTGAAGGAAACCAGATCTAGCCTCATTATTTGAGGTAGATATTGACAAGATAGTACCTCACTACACCCTAAGAAAAAATCCATATACATCATCAACACTCTTGTCTTGTCTACTAGATGATGAAGAAGGAGGAGTGCAAGAAGATATTAAATCCATAATAAAAGTCAAAGAAGCATATGACAACACCTACATAGTTAAAGAAGATGAGCTACGAGATATGAATATAGGAGATGAGAATGATCCAAAGATGGTATGGGGCATGCGTAAGTGCAAAGTTAGAACTAAACTTCTAGAGGAAGCTACATGAGCTATTGCTATTATGATCATATGTATATGCATACCACGTTACTGTGGTTAAGTCGGTGGATGGCCACCATTAAATGTTTTATGCAATCAAATATATTATGAGTGATAACCATTAAAAAATCATAAAATGATCTAATTTACCTCACTTTGTAATTTATGTCTACCCGAGTGATTTTTTTCACTTATAATATATTTTTCAAAATTTTCCCACTCTATTGTGCTAACATTATGTAAAAAAAAGATGACCGAGCTAAGTGTAAATGCCAATATTAAATTTCTTATGCATACTAGTAGCTTAAGTCACACATATATTTTAGGCATTACTACCCAACTACCTATAAGAGAAGCCATTTGATCAACTTCACACCCATTCAAGTGACAACCATGGGAGCTCTATATTTAGAGGTATCTGAAGAGAACTAGCTATGTTACGATGGGAGGTATAATATGATTATGGTAGGTGGCCTCCCTTGGAAAGCTACACATGGGCAACTAGAGCATCCCTACAAAAAGAGGTAAGTATTTCTCACTTCATTCTTGGCGCTACATTATAGGGAGGATACATCTTTGTAGAGACCCATAGATTTGTGAGAATAGGCTTGATTTTTATTAGGAATTGCATCGATCTTTGTAATTAGATAACTAAGGAATTTTCAATTAGATAACTTAGGCTGATTATGATTATTTTTTCTTATTATAAATTAATTTAAAAATCACAACTTCTCCCCGATTCATCTCTACCAAAAAAGACCAAGTTAGGCCATAAAGCCATAATTATAACACTTGGGCTCTTTGTAAAATAACCCAAGAGAAAGGGAGTTAATTATATCAACTACCAAATGTAGGAACTAGAGAGATAAGCTTCAATGTAATCATAAGGGTAGAGCAAGGGAGTTAAATATATCAACTTCCAAACATAGGAACTAGAGAGATAAGCTTCAATGTAATCATAAGGATAGAGTATGAGATTGGGCATCTAAAGAGAGGAAGAAAAAGAAACTAGCCTAGTAGATTTACACTCTAGTAAATCCTAGATCAATATAGTATTATCTTCTCAAGAATGTGTAAAAGTTAAAAAAAGGCTTATGGAAGATAAGCAGAGAAGGTTAATCACAATTGCTCTATGTGTCAAATGCATGAGACCTTAGTAAAAAGAGGGGACAAAAATAACCCTAGATTTCAACTAAGCATAGATCTTAAAGATAAGAAATATGCTAGAATTTTGACTAACCATAGAACTTAAAGATAACAAATCTACTGTAACTTCATGTGGAGAAGATTGAGACCTATCTATCTAAAGGTGGAAATCTAAGTTGGGAAATTGTACTACACCTTTCCTAGTAGTTAAAGCTAATCTAAAATAGGAGGGTGTTATTTAAAAGAAGTTGAGTCAACTTAACCTTTGAAAATAGGAGGGTGTTATTTAAAAGAAGTTGAGTCAACTTAACCTTTGAAAATAGGAGGGTGTTATTTAAAAGAAGTTGAGTCTACTTAACCTTTGAAAATAATGAGCTGTATGATTAAAGTTCTCAACCTAAGGTAGGGCTATGTCAGCTATGTGATCTTCAGGTAATCTAGTCTCTTATGTTTTAAGAGAATAAGAACACAAGAGTTTAGAAAAATGTTATGAACCTGAACTTGGATCAAATGTCATGTTATTAGTATTATCTTAAGTTTACCTAAACGGGTTGGAATTTGATGAGACACAGACATATAGCTTTTATAAGATCTTAAGTTCTCTTTTATGACTCTATGATTTATTGTTAGAGTGTTGTTGAATTCTTTATGGGATATAAGCCTAAAGAAACTAGAAAGAATATATATGTAATATGATCCCTTATTGTGTAATTGTGTATAATCTTGGTAACCTTAAAGGATCCTCGAAGAAATTAAGATAATTATAAATAAATAGAATCATGTGGGTCATGGTAGAGACTCACCAAGAAGGATTAAGTTATTGTGTCTAGTTTGTAATGGATTACTTGGTATAACTATGGTAAAAATCAGTTTTAATGCAAGTGCTCAATGAAACAATGTGCTATGAGAATATTGAACTAGGGATGGATAATGCTCAAGAGACCTAGAATGGTATAAATATTGAACTTGGTTGGTAATGTCTGAGCAACCTAGCAGGGTAAATTCTAAGTTATGACAATATTTAGCTTAGATAGATAATGCCCAAATAACTTGAAAGGGTGATTCCCACGCGACAATGATTATGTTTATGATGTTTTCTTTTATTAGATAATGCCCAAATAACTTAAAAGGGTGATTCCCATGCTACAATGGTTATGTTTATCATGTTTTCTATTATTAGATGTATGATGTAAGGGATTTAAGTAAACCAAGTAAATAAGCTAATATAGATTGTATGATGTTTTCTTTTGTTAGGTATATGATGTAAGGGATTTAAGTAAACCAAATAAATCAGATAATATAGATTGTAATACTTGAATTGGGAATTATTTAAAGAGGTGGGTGTGCCTATAGTTTTGAAGTGTGCATACTATTTAAGTGTCGTGACCTAGGGAGCTTGGGAAACAATCTTTAACTGATATAATCACTCCATAGACCTAGTGGTCAGGCATACTTCTAGACCCATGGGATTGGATGAAGCTATGGGAGTAGATGGGCCAACCAAAAAGCTAGTAGGGTTGAGCCTAAGGATCTAGTAAAATTAGATAAAGAATAAAATACCAAAAAGTGGGTGGCAAGAGGGTGGACTCGAGCATGCGGGTGGTTCCTATACAAGACCAAAAGTTGTTTTAAACCTTTGAGAATTGGGGTAAAATAAAAAATTAGGTTATTAGGAGGCAGGAATTATATTCATAATGTATTTAGGCTATCAACTTCACAATGGAGGAGTAGGACTCTTAATTGTGAGAATTATGGAGGAGACAGAACACGTTAGGCCATTCTTGTACGAATCTCCTAGGTGAGACTTTTCTCTCTAGACAAGTCTTCCACTTAGCTGTATTCTAATAAAAGTAGAGGGTTATTATCTCTTCTCTTAGTTTTACTACCTTGCTCAAAACTTTCCATTACACCATAATCATTTGTGATTATTTTAGAGTCTACATCTCTTAGTTTTACTACCTTGCTCAAAACTTTCCATTACACCATAATCATTTGTGATTATTTTAGAGTCTACATGTTGAGTGCAAAAATGTTAATATTCTAACCATGTTGCATTATATACTTATACTAAAGATAATCAAAACACTATATATATTAGTAAAATAAAACATCTTTACTTACATGGTGGCCACATCCCCTTGTATACTCACATTCTTCTCTTGTACTCACCTCTCCTACCATATTAGCTTACTCTAGGGAATCTCTAAGCTCTTTAATATTGCAACCCTTTGGGAGAGCCTCTAGGTTAGTTAGGTATGCCATGTGCATATGTGTTGGTCTATCATTCTCTTTCTTGCATCATGAAGATGAAAAAAGTAGTATCTTGTATACACAAGGGGAGGCTGTTAAAAGATTGAGAGAGATGATGAAAACCCTAAGATTGAGGAGCTTAGCATATAACCAGAATGGTAAAAACCATTTTTAGCTATTCAAGAATATGGATAGATGTATAAGTGGGCATCATCAACACTAAGGGTGGATATTATCTATATGCCCAATCAAAATAAGGTTCATATAGCAAAGTTTTCTATGGAATAATGAAGGAATCTCATGTTTGTAAATAACTTTCCACTATTTGATTCAGCATGCTTTAATAACTTAGAGAGCCAAATACAATGTCTTCTAAAGGATATTGAATCCAATGATCGTAGCACCATACAGATTTATAAAGCTAATCATGTTACTTTAGGACTAAAAGAAGCCAGTCTTGGAGAATTATGATAAAGAAGTCTTATGCTTTGACATGAATATAGGCATTATCATAGTCTTTGATGTATACTAGGTTACACGCATATCACATTTGAAGATTTCATTAAATACATCTTTTTGGTTCCCACATCCTTATTTCAGAAGGACTCTCCCAAGATCATGGGTGGTTGCAAGATGAGGTTATCTAGTTTCATGTAGTGGGTGCCCTTGGCTTTAGCCAGAAAACATGCATTTTTTCAAGAAGAATAGCCAATCTCTCCTAATTAGCCAAGGAGTTTCACTTCAAGGTCTTCTAATGAAACATCATATGCAAAGTTGGACACCTAAAACTATAATCTGATCAAATGTCCAATAATTGCAAATCCCCTTTTCTTTGGGAACCAAAATTGTATACATGCCCTGTCGAAGGTTTGGACAGGTATAGTGAATGTGAGTAAATTGCCTATAACTTTTACATTATTACTCGTATGATGTTCCCACTTTGCATATCACAAACACAAATAACATAGAGCTTAACTTGATTTATCAAGTAATTTTTGATGTGTTCTACTATTCTCTATATTATTTAAAAGGTATTAGAATTGTTAAAAAACATACTATTTTATCCTCCCACCACATCTACCATTTAAAATGCTCAAATTGTATGGATCTAGTGATGATTAGATTGGGAAAGATTAGTATAATGTGGGTATAAGGTAAAATTACAAATCTAACGGTTGGATTTTTGTAGATTTACTTTGGAAAATTTGTTATGACTGTTAGAGGCCCATTAAATCAATTGTAATTTAATTCTAGAAAATTAAATATTGAATCTTTCAATCTAAAAACTCTAGGGATCAATACGCTTGTTGCCATGAATTTATTAAAAAAATTTAGCTTAATTTGAGTATGGGAAGGTCCATTTTCAATCCTCCCAAGTGAAAATTCCCATATTGTGTCCACTTTTCCCTTTTCAAGTCTAAAACCAATCCTAGTTAGGTTTAGAAATCTAGGCTTGGTAAACTTCAAAGCTTAGATATCATTCCATGTGTGAGGCTTGGGTAGGCACAAATCTTATATATGCATGCCACTTTATGTCCACATGAGCTTCGAGAGGATCCACATAAGCAGCTTGCCACCTCACCTTGCCACCTCCACCCTCCATGTCAACATGGTCAACCTAGTTGACTCCCCACCTCATCATCCTAGTCGTCATTAATGCCACATCTTCTTGCCACCTTTGCATGCCACCTCGCACTTGGTGACATGGCATGCCACATCATGGAATTGCCACATCAACCATAATAGTGCCACATGTCAAGAGAATGCCACGTATCATGCACGCATGTGACACGTGGCACCTCCTTCCCACCTCCCCTTTCTTTTCAAAAACATATTTTTGAAAAAGTTAATTTAGTAATTTAGAGAAATAGAATATAAAATTTTAAATAATAAAATATATATAACTTATTAAATAAAAGAACTTAAAATCACTAATTTTAAAGGATTATATTTTGAAATTAGATCAATAATATTATTATTAAAGTTAATATTATTCAATTTCAAAAAATAATTTTTTAAGTTTAATATTCCTTGAAAATATTTTTTGTAGAATAAACCTTTGAATAAAATTTAAAAAAAAAATACATTATTTAAAAAAAGCAGTTATATAATTATAAAATAAAAGATATATTTATATATCTAGGAATGATAAATATTTAGACTTGTTAATAAACATTACTAATAATATTAATTTTTAAGTGGATAATAGTTTATCTTTAATTATCTTTATGTTTATCTTAATTATCCAATCATTCTTAGATAAGAAATCCGATGAGATTTGAAGTGGATAACCTATTTTTCCTATATAATCACACATCTCTAGTACTACCCCACACTTATCTCTAGTACTATCCCATCATTGAGCCTTTATAATATTTTTTCTCTCTTAGCTTCCTTGAGAATGGGTTCTCAAAGTCGTAGGAGTCGGAAACGTGATAGAGCCCCCCGGGGGCCGTGCCGTGACGCCCTCGCAGCCCCCCGACGGTGCCGCGCCGCAAATCCACTGCCATCATTATCACTCTGAGAAAAGCCCACACTACTACAGCGATCATGTATTTTAGCTACAACAGCCACGACCACCATCTTCTGCAGAGCCGCCCAATCACTCACAGCACAGAAAAAAAAACAAAAGAAACACGCCTTTTCTAGCGGCTTGACAAAGCAACACACCACTGCTGCGCTACTAGCAGCAACCTCAACAATGTACACACACATAAATAACTCTCTCTGGCATCACCAGCCTCAGAGAATTGGTGGCCAAACACAACAAACCTCCTCGCCGGCAGCTATACTGTCTCTCTCAGTCGCCACCAGCCACCGCCTTCTTCTTGTCTTTCAGACTCTCCGGCTCTCAGCCTCGACCAAAAGTTCCTCTCTTGGCGTTGATAGCTGCTCCTCTATCGGCCACCTCCAGTGCCCAGGGATTTCACTGACGTAAACGAGAACATGTGAACATGTTAATAACATATGTTAATAACACAAAAAATCTTGTGATCACATGTTATAGTCACAAACCTTTCACAAGGACCTGAAAAAATTATCTTTGTCGGGCATAAAAAATCTTCTTAGGTGGCCACTGACCTGCTATTATGTGAAGATGGTAACATGAGAACATGTGAATAGCTTATTCCCATGTGTAGCCAAGCTTTTAAGGGGTTCCCAAATGGCAAGTGACCTGTTATTTTGTGAACGGTAACATGAGAACATGTGAATAACTTGTTCACATGTGTTATTATCACAAAAAATCTTGTGATCACGTGAATATTAAATCCCTACCAGTGCCTTTAGGCTCCGATGCTGCGGCCAGTAGCACCTCGATCACCTTTCCGACTCTCTCTGCTTCTCTGCAGGTGACGCCAACTCCCTGTTGGTTGACACCGCGAATGCCTTTCTCCCCTTCTCTACTGTCGACGTGCCAGAACAGCAACAACTCCAACTGGTGGCGGCTTCATCAACATCAGCACACTCTCTTTACTGTGGCGATCTCATACATCCGCTGTGATGGCCACGATCATTCTTTTTTCAGAGCCGCCACACACTTCATTAGCTACACTGTAAATTACCAAACATGGCTATTGCCCATGCGCTGCGATCCACCTTCACGTGTTTACTAAAAATGGCCAACATCTACACACAATTGGCGCCCAAGAATAACATCCAAAATCAGCCCACGACGACTCTTCCCCATCATCACATTTTGGGGTTCCCATATATTTCCATGCGGAGGCATTATATTAATATATGATGGTAAGAGTGCATCCATTAAAACCATGACTCCATACTTGCTTCGTCCAATCATTATCCCAATATGGAGGCATTACCAAGAGCTCTTAAAACCATGACTCCATACTTGCTTCGTCCAATCATTATCCCAATATGGAGGCATTACCAAGAGCTCTTAAAAGAGCATGAAATCATCCTGTTCCAACATACATGCATCAAAGCCCAAAGGCTGCCAACATCAAAAGCCTTCTGCAAGCTTTCCACACATTGGAGACCAACCTTCCTCAAGGCCACACGCACAGCTACAATAAAAAGAAACTTAAAACCTCAAGCACCTGCTCCCAAAAAAAACATGCATGTACTAGCCTACTGCAAAACCATCCACTCTGTACATCTGCCAGGGCATTTCAGGGCAAAGCTTTTTTTCATGCCATGCATCCCATATGTACACAAGCCCAAAACACCTTACAAAATTTTTTCTGACACCTAGCAGAGTTTCCTATTGGTGTGGTCGTCTCTGTGATTGATTTTGCAGAGAACTACACCTTCACACCTTTTCATGAGATACAATCTGAGTATTACTTCTCAGAGAGCAAGTAATGGTTATATTTCATAATATTTGTTTCGTGTTTGAGCTATATTACTTATTTGATTTTTTGTGTCCTAAACATCTGCATTGCTTACCTCACCAGGTTGCTATTATGGTCCACATTAGCTATCAACATGCAGAGGCTCATGTAGATGAGATAGCGAGGACCCCCGAGACCCGTGTCATTATTCGAGAGTATCATTTCTATATCAGTGATGAATCATTCACATGATGCACATTTTGTGCAACACTGTTTTCGTCTCCATGACGATTTTTTAGGAGATTGTGGGATCATACGTGGCTAGCGATGGGTTTGGTCGGATGGTTGTGGCACATAGTTCAAGTCGTCAAGAGAATTCTATTGGCTCTACAGGTAGTACTTATGGTTCTCTTATATTTGCAATTAAACTAAATTCACTAGAACATCTTAAAGAAAACAATAACTAAGACTATCTTTTATGGATTTATAGGTGGCATGTGCAGTCTAGTATCCCAGTGATTTGGTCATTCTTTGAGACTGGTCACAGGAAGGGAGAGCATGATGGTTCAGGCGTGTGTGTGAAACATGCCCTGAGGCATCATCAGCTGTGCTGCTCTGCAGGATGCTCAGCGGTTCAGAGATGTGGGCCACGTAGTCAAGTGGTGCTCCCAACATTTGTGTGGGAGTGCAGCATTATCGTATCCCAAACGTGATGCTCGGATTGTCATGAGATTTTTTTTGCATGTGGATGGTGGCATGATTGACCATAGAGCCTCCCATGATTGTGACATAGTACCTAGCACCTTGGGCTTACATTCCATCAGGAGCACATGCATGGCGGCCCCCACGATTTACACACGACGGTTTGCATGCTTTTGTGGAGCATGTATGGATGGCGATTGGTCACATTGTGCCTCGAGAGGATGGGCAGATGCATGGATACAGACATTCCTCTCCCCCGAGCATCCTTCACATCCAGTGTTGCCTGATGAGCACACAGGTCCTGCGTTCATGGTCAGTTATGATGACCTGATAGATTTGCTACAAAAGGGTGATGTATTTGCTGTTATTGCCAGTGAGGAAAATAGCGAGGGAGTAGACTACTATTTGATGAGTTGCACTAGGCCAAACTGCATCCTTGACCAAGATATAGTGGATGATCATGGGTTTTCTTTTGACGCCCATAGCATGATTGTGGCAGGCCGGTTCTACCAGCAGATTCGACTTCATCGGGGGAATCTTGAGTTCCAGCAGTGGAAGTGGGAGTTAGAGGCATTTCAGTTCTCTCATCTAGTGGTTACTACCAGGCTCACTCTTGATCGAGTACAGAGCTGAAAACACAGTTCTCACCCTCGTTTTCGGCTTTGAAAAAGGATGACCATGAGAGCATTCTAGAGCAGTTGAGAGCTAGAGAGGGTGCTACTGACTAGATCTCTATCTTGATAGTGACTAAACTCAAACTAGCTGGGTTAGCTCATGAGAGCATTCTAGAGCAGTTGAGAGCTAGAGAGGGTGCTGCTGACTAGATCTCTATCTTGATAGTGACTAAACTCAGACTAACTGGGTTAGCTCACTTACATTGTACTTAGATTTTTTGGGAGTGACTAATCTCGAAATAGCTGGGGTAGCTCATTTTCAAAATACCTTGATCTTTTGAGTTAGTGGCTAAACCCAGAGTGGCTATGTTAGCTCACATTCTGATGTACTTAGTTGATGCTTATATCATTATGAGTTTTCTCATTATTGAGGATCATTGCATTTTAGTTGATGTTCATGGCTTTCTGATTTTTTAACACTTTGGCTACCATATCGTTTTTTGAAAATCACCATCACCATATTGTTTGTTGTTGAAAATCACCATCACCATATTGTTTGTTGAAAATCACCAAACTTTGCAAGCACTGGGTGGTAATTACTAACCTGAACATGCTCCGATCATGACCAAACTTTGCAAGCATGTGGGGGTGGGGCCCCCCACATGCTTGAAAAGTTGGGTCCCCATTGGAGCATGTTTGGGTACGATGCTATGGGGAAGGCCCAAATTTTCCATGGCCTCTTAAGCACCAAGAGACTTGAAAAATCCACACTGACCGCTAATCCAAACATGCTTCGATTGTGACCAAACTTTGCAATCATTCATGTGGGAGGGGGCCCATGCTCCCACATGCTTGCAAAGTTTGGTTCCCATCGGAGCATGTTTGGATATGATGGTATGGGGAAGGCCCAGCTTTTCCATGGCCTGTTAAGCACCAAGAGACTTGATTTTCTATGGCCTCTTAAGCACCAAGAGACTTGAAAAATCCACACTGGCCGCTAATTACCAACCTAAACATGCTTTGATTGTGACCAAACTTTGCAAGCATGTGGGGGTGGGTCCCCTCACATGTTTGCAAAGTTTGGTCCCCATCGGAGCATGTTTGTGTACGATGGTATGGGTAAGGCCCGGATTTTCCATGGCCTCTTAAGCACCAAGAGACTTGAAAAATCCACACTGGCCGCTAATTACCAATCCAAACATGCACCGATTGTGACCAAACTCTGCAAACATGTGGGGGTGGGCCCCTCCCACATGCTTGCAAAGTTTGGTTCCCATCGGAGCATGTTTGGGTATGATGGTATAGGGAAGGCCTGGATTTTCCATGGCCTCTTAAGCACCAAGAGACTTGAAAAATCCACATTGGCCGCTAATTACCAATCCAAACATGCTTGGATTGTGACCAAACTTTGCAAGCATGTGGGGGTGGGTCCCCCCACATGCTTGCAAAGTTTGGTCCCCATCAGAGTATGTTTGGGTACGATGGTATGGAGAAGGCTCGGATTTTCCATGGCCACTTAAGCACCAAGAGACTTGAAAAATCCACACTGGGGGCTAGTTACCAATCCAAACATGCTTTGATTGTGACCAAACTCTGCAAACATGTGGGGGGGGTGGGCCCCTCCCACATGCTTGCAAAGTTTGGATCCCATCGGAGCATGTTTGTGTACGATGGTATGGGGAAGGCCGGGATTTTCCATGGCCTCTTAAGCACCAAGAAACTTGAAAAATCCACACTGGGACCGCTAATTACCAATCAAAACATGCTCCAATTGTGACCAAATTTTGCAAGTATGTGGGGGTGGGTTCCCCCCACATGCTTGCAAAGTTTGTTCCCCATCGGAGCATGTTTGAGTATGATGGTATGGGGAAGGCTGGGATTTTCCATGGCCTCTTAAGCACCAAGAGACTTGAAAAATTCACACTGGCCGCTAATTATTAATCCAAACATGTCCCGATTGTGACCAAACTCTGCAAACATGTGGGGGTGGGCCTCTCCCACATGCTTGCAAAGTTTGGTTCCCATCGAAGCATTTTTGGGTACGATGGTATGGGGAAGTCCCGGATTTTCCATGGCCTCAAGCACCAAGAGACTTGAAAAATCCACATTGGCCGCTAATTACCAATCCAAACATGATCCGATTGTCACCAAACTTTGCAAGCATGTGGTGGTGGGCCCGTCCCACATGCTTGGAAAGTTTGGTTCCCATCGGAGCATATTCGGGTATGATGGTATGGGGAAGGCCCGGATTTTCCATGGCCTCTTAAGCACCAAGAGACTTGAAAAATCCATACTGGCCGCTAATTACCAATCCTAACATGCTCCGATTGTGACCAAACACTGCAAACATGTGGGGGTGGGCCCCTCCTACATGCTTGCAAAGTTTGGTTCCCATCGGAGCATGTTTGGGTACGATGGTACGGGGAAGGCCCGGATTTTCTATGGCCCCTTAAGCACCAAGAGACTTGAAAAATCCACATTGGCCACTAATTACCAATCCAACCATGCTCCGATTATGACCAAACTTTGCAAGCATTTGGGGGTGGGGCCCCCCCACATGCTTGCAAAGTTTGGTCCCCATCAGAGCATGTTTGGGTACAATAGTACGGGAAAGACCCGGATTTTCCATGGCCTCTTAACACTATTTTGGTACCAAAACAGGACACTTAAAGTGTCCTTTTTGGGGGGTTGTGAAAAAAATCAAACTCCTAATGTAGGCTTTAAAAACCAAAATGCTTCATTGGGCATGTAGAACATAACCCTATGCTTATGTAAAAAATGCTAAACATATAAAATGCCTTTTTATTTGGAAGTACATAAGCAACAAAGTAGCATATGTCTTGAAAATGAACATTTTTTAGGATTTTTCCAAATATGCAAGCCTCATTCTCTCAAAAAAAAAATCCAATGATATCAATAGCATTTCTCCCAAGATATTTTGATAGCATACATCAGTCCAAGGAGGTAGAAGTTCACCAAAAAAATCATTTTCCTTTCCTAGAATTTTTTCCAAAAAAGTGACATAAAATCAGCAAAAGTAACGCGTATTATCAAAACTCAATCACGCCACTAAAAAATAATGTAGCCCTATCAATGAGAATGTTGATTATTGGTTTTCATGCTTGAGATGAGATAAATAAGCCATAATTGGATGTGTATGACACTAACTTAGCCTCCACTTAAGTAGGTTCTTATCGCCTAGTTCTAAAAAAATTGTAAAAAATAAAAATGCAAAATTTGATCATCTTTTATCAAAAACTAATCATAACTATGCTTGCACAAGTAGTCTACACCTATAGTTACAACAAATAATGCACTTACACAGCTTTCCCCTTTGATGAAAATCAAAATTAGGCTCATAATTAGACATTTTATGTATTAAAAACAGGTTGCGCAAAAGGCCATGTATGAGAAGAGGCCCAAAAAGTGACTCTAAAGTTTTGGAAAATTCAAAACAAAGTAGTATTTACCCTATATAACATGGGTGCACCTCAACTTTTACATTATTAGCTTGCATATGGAAGGAGAAAAATTCATGCTCCACCTGTATAAAAAATGTCATTTCAATATTAGCGAGTCAAAAATTTATCCAATAATTGTCGTTTGATGATTCCAGGATTTAGTTTACATCATGGGCTTTCCATCAAGCCAAGTTTCATGATCAAACTATGTCCCTTCTAAAAGTTATATCCAAATTACTACTATAATTTTGAAAACAGCAAAAATCATGTGTTTTATCAGCATGTGTCTAAGAAAATTAAAATATTGCCTTGCAAAAGCTAAGAAAAGTGAAATTTAAAAAATCTCAAGGATTTTTTGGGTCTTGAGGAACATCTGTGGATGTTAAGCATTTCAAAACTCTTAATAGATTGCCCACAAAAATTCAAGAAAAATGCTATTTTTCAGGACACTTTAGTGTCTCAAGACACTTAAGTGTCCAGTTACAGAACTAGTCTTAAGCACCAAGAGACTTGAAAAATCCACACTGGCCGCTAATTACCAATCTAAACATGCTCCGATTGTGACCAAACTCTACAAACATATGGGGGTGGGCCCCTCCAACATGCTTGCAAAGTTTGGTTCCCATCAGAGCATGTTTGGGTACGATGGTATGGGGAAGGCCCGAAATTTCCATGGCCTCTTAAGCACCAATAAACTTGAAAATTCCACATTGGCCGCTAATTAACAATCCAAACATGCTCCGATTGTGACCAAACTTTGCAAGCATGTGGGGGTGGGTCCCCCCCACATGCTTGCAAAGTTTGGTCCCCATCGGAGCATGTTTGGGTAGGATAGTATGGGGAAGGCCCGGATTTTCCATGGCCTCTTAAGCACCAAGAGACTTGAAAAATCCACACTGGCCGCTAATTACCAATCCAAACATGCGTCGATTGTGACCAAACTCTGCAAACATGTGGGGGTGGGCCTCTCCCATACATGCTTGCAAAGTTTGGTTCCCATCGAGCATGTTTGGGTACGATGGTGTGGGGAAGACCCGGATTAACTAAAATGTAATGATACTCAATAATGAAAAAACTCATAATGATATAAACATTAAATAAGTACATCAGAATGAAAATGAGCTACCCCATCTAGTATGAGGTTAGTCACTGCCCATAAATCTAAGTACAATATAAGTGAGCTAACCCAACTAGTCTGAGTTTAGTCACTATCAACGGTAACCCAATCAAAATCGTCATCTTCAACTGCTGGTCGACGTGTGCGGTTAGTCACCACCCATAAATCTAAGTACAATGTAAGTGAGCTAACCCAGCTAGTCTAAGTTTAGTCACTATCAACGGCAACCCAATCAAAATCGTCATCTCTAACTGTGTCGACGTGCGCGTTCGAGCCTGCTATGCATGTCAAGGAGGCTGTGCCGGCTGGCGGGGGTCGTCAAATGTCTGCAGGGAGGTCTGCCTCAAAGGCAGGATCATGAGCTGGTGTCGGTGTACTCGGGAGCTCACGAGTCCCCTCTCCCTCTCTCTACGTCGTGCTACTGTAGGATGTCTCTGTCTGTTGTAAACCCAAAATGGTACGTGTCCCACTCTGCTCGTGTAAGCTCCTCTGCTCTATAAGGACACGTGCTCTGTAAGGACACGCTGCTCATGAGAAGCAGCACTGCTGCTAGCACCATCACCCGAGGTGCCACTAGGACCAGCACCACCCACACGCTCGTATGCTGTGATCTGGCTCTCGTGAAGGACTCTCTGGTATGCATCAAACTCATGTGCACTCCACTCAATCTCTGGAGGAACCTCAGGCTCCTGATCTCTATCATCGAAGGCATCGAGTCCCAAGTCAGTAGAGCTGAGGTAAAATCAATAGTCCAGCATCTACTCGAACGACGCATGGGTGAAGATCATCAATGCCCAAAACTCTGTATATCGCTAGGTCGACGTGTGCACGACAAGAGGGACATGCTGAGAAGCGTACTAGCTCCTGGGGGTCATGCAAGACAAATGAAAAAAATGTCCACATCCCAGGGCATATCCACCAGTACTGTCAATGTCCTCGATACATAGAGCACAGCAGGCATCACGTAGAAATGGTGGTGCATCCTGAGGGAGAGGTCATCAAAAAACCTCTGTTAACAGGCCGTGAATATAAAGGCAAGTAAGGCACTGTCATGTCTGAGGATCTACGGAACTCTCGAATATGTAGCATCAACTGCTCTGCCCTATGCTGTGCAATCCGCTCCATAATCTGGTGATGCTGCGCCTTAGCTCTAGAACTCTCTACCTCAATCTGAGCCTACGCAAAAAAGTAAAGCATAAAAATAATTGATTAGTCTCTCTCATAGGATTTAGTTAAAGAAATTTATAACTTAGGACCTTAATTATAACTCAATTACATGCAAGAGAAATTTATAACTTAGCACCTTAATTATAACTCAATTACATGCAAGAGAAATCTACCTACTGGATGTCAGACTCTCTCACATGCCGTGCCTCTGCAGTAGCTACCTTTGTAGTAATGCAACTCTAAGGCGGTCAATCTCCACTCTTGCCTCTACCAACTCCTGAGTGAGTCTCTCAGTGGTAGGTGTGGGACCCTATGTAACACAATCAACCATGCCGCTCATGTAAAAATATAGAAAAGTACATATAAACATGTAAATAAATGACTAAAAAAACTTAAGAAGTAATAAATATGTAAATACCTTGACATTTGTCGTCGGTATCGATTATTAGAACAAGCGCACCACATGCTGGATGCTCTCCGTGGGGTGGTACTTCGTACATCGATGCCAACCTGGGTGCTAAGAGCCTCGACTGTCGACATAGGCACAAATGAAGGATCTGTAGTAGGAGCTACACGAAGGGCTGGTGGGGGCCGCCTACCCTGGTCTTGGAGACGGCCTTGGCCAGCACCACCACCTGGCCGATGGCTAGTGTAATCCACCTCCTCCCCTAAGACAAACTCCACATATAATTGCTTTGCGAAGTATATGGGAATCTGGCGGTTGTTCGGAATCCTCCCATATGCGGCAACATATCGACTATAGATATGTGCCGCCATACGAGGATGCGACCAATCACAGACCTGACGATATGTCAGGCCATGTGACATAGGAACAGTGCGATGGTGGGCTATCCAATCATCTACATAAACAATATCCTGAAGGCTACGAAGGAACGAAAGCATCACCTCTAAGTCTGCCACAATATGTAATGTAGACGGTGTGTCTCTACGGTGTGTCTCTAGCACTCCTACGGATAGCCGCTAACTCGCGGTCTACTCTGCGATGAGGTCCACAATAGACGAGCGGCCCTCCTCGTGGCCCTCCTCGTGTGACTCCGCGATGAGGTCCACAATAGACGAGCGGCCCTCCTCGTGTGACTCCATGCTAAAACCTAAGCCTAACACAAAGGTCCAATGTGAAGGGTCCAATGCTTAGTGCTAAGTAGCACTAGTGAAGCTATAAAACAATGCTAATGGGCCCACTAATGCTAATCCAAATCAAGAGAGCAAGGAGAGTGAAAACAACTTCTGACAATGAGGCAAAAAAAAAAGTTTTCTGGTTTTATACCCTCGAAGGTTCGGTGGCATCATGCACTTTAGGGTTTGCAAGATGTACGCTCTGGATTTTAGGGTTAGTGAAACAAACGGCCAAGATACACTTTAGGGTTAGTGAAACAAACGGCCAAGATACACACTTAATTTTAGGGTTGGTGAAGGATCGACGGCTGAGATTTGATATTAGTATCTCGTTTGATTTTAAGTCATTACCACGACCGAGGTATGTCAACGGTCGAGATTCATTAAATACCTCGATCGAGATATTTAAACGACTGGGATCACATCTTCCAATGTGCATGAATGGACGGTGGAGATTGCATCTCTATACCTCAAACGAGATATTTGGATGATGGAGATTGCATCTCTGTACCTCAAACGAGATATGTGGATGGTGGAGATTGCATCTCTTTACGTTGAACGAGGTATTTCAATGGTCAAGATTTGATCTCAATATCTCGTTCGAGATATGTGGACGGTGGAGATTGTATCCCTATACCTCGAACAATGAATGGTCGAGATTTTATTTCAATATCTCGTTCGAGATACGTGGACGATGGAGATGGGCTAGTCAAATATGCCTAGGGGGATACAGCGTGGCATTGATGTGGATCCGAGTGGCATGAATATCTCGATCGAGATAGTGTGGTGGCGGTGACCTGTATTGGTGACATGGATGATGACTGGAAACCCAGACCTACTAGCGTGGCATTAGTTGGTATCTCGTTTGAGATATGTCGCTTTAGGCTTGGGAGGCACGTGTGGTGTTTTAATTCATGGCGATATCACGATCGAGATACTCCGCTCGAGATGTGTGGATGTCCCAATTTTAGAGAGAGTGAACGAAAGTGAGTACCCTCATCTTGCAACCGCCTAGATGCATTCCAGACGAAACCATTACAGAGTTAAGTTTAGTAACCACATTAGGAACTTTTTGAGGTCATTTTGGGGCCCTGTAAGGAAGTTTGACCGGAATATTCCCTCCAAAAAGGGGCACCGAATAAATTTTTTGCAAATGAACTCCAAATTTGTCGGACCTCACATATTTAGATTCTACTCTTCAAAAGCTATCCATTGATATATAACACGATAGGGTTCGGAGAAGGGACAAGACAGATACCTAGAAGATTCCTTTTTGCCTGGGAAAGATTCGCGTTACGTGAATCTTTCCCAGGCAAAAAGGAATCTTCTAGGTATCTGTCTTGTCCCTTCTCCGAATCCTATCGTGTTATATATCAATGGATAGCTTTTGAAGAGTAGAATCTAAATATGGGAGGTCCGACAAATTTGGAGTTCGTTTGCAAAAATTTTATCCGGTGCCCCTTTGTGGAGGGAATATTCCGGTCAAACTTCCTTACAGGGCCCCAAAATGACATCAAAAAGTTCCTAATGTGCCTTGTTGAGATATCGAGCTCATCTAGTGAGGTGGTGGACACTGATAACTTGCCTGGGGGATAGGTCCCACACTTACACCACTGGCATGGTTGGTGAGATCATGGGTGATATACGGCCAGTGGGATGACAGGCTGTGTGATAGCCACTCTAGAGACTGGCAGAGTTATAGCGCTAGCTCACTTTGTTGGGTTCACACTATAGAGAACCCTTGTATGTATTTGGTTGAGTACCTTTTCATATATGTGTACTCTTATCTTGTATAGAGAACCCTTGTATGTATTTGGTTGAGTACCTTTTCATATATGTGTACTTTTATCTTGTATATGGTGTGTTGATGAGTGAAGAAGAAGATTTTCAACCTCTCACCTTGTGTGTTCTCTATTAGGGTTTTGTGAGTGTGTGTGTGCTTGCAAGAGCTCAAGCTCTCTTCCCCCTTGCATCTTTTCATGGTATCAGAGCCTGGTTCATGCTAAGGGCTGAGCTGCAACCAAGAGAACCACAGGAAGCGGTACGAGGGTAAGAGCTTCGACTACTCTTCCCTATTTGTGTTGGTGACTACACCCTTGTCGGGAGCTCTACGGGAGGCACTGGCAAACGATCTCTGATTGAGGAGCTTTCTTCGTGGGAGTAAAGTTATAGGGCAACTATATTGTCCTATGGGACCTGATTTTCTGGGCCAAAAACGCGTTTCGGGCACGTGTGGACCTTTGTTTTTCAGAAAGCAGGTGATTTTGAGAAGTACGGGTAAGTCATTGATTCTCTGCAGAACTCTGTTTTAAGAACTGCAGGAAGATAGATTGGCTGTGCAGACACTGTGTGTGCTGCAAAGAGGTCAATAGTTGCCATTGGGTGTATGTATGCACATTGAGGTTACTGGTTGTGACATTTGAGTGTACTACAGTACCGCTGCAGAAAATACAGCAGTTTGTGCAGGACAAACTAAAGTGTTGTTTCTGGTAAAATTGTGTGTCTGGCAAGATGTCAAAATCGTGGCATAACCCAGATTGTGGCTGAGAAGCTTGATAAGAATAACTTCCATTCTTGGAGGTTCAGGTTGACGAATTTCCTGATGGGAAAGGGCTATTGGGACTACATAGAAGGTGAGCATGAAGAGGCACCAGAGATACCGGACATAAATCTGACTGCCTATAGATTGTGGCTGAGAAGCTTGATAAGAATAACTTCCATGATGCTTGGAGATTCAGGTTGACAAATTTCCTGATGGGAAAGGGCTATTGGGACTACATAGAAGGTGAGCATGAAGAGGCACCAGAGATACCGGACTACTCTGCAGATGTGAAAGAGTTTAAATACTGGAACCAAGGAGCCAGGAAAGTTATGTATTGGCTCTCCATTAGTATACAGGATACCATGATTGGGCACATTCACGATGTTAAGTCCCCCAAGGAGGCGTGGGACACCTTGGTAAAAATCTATGAAACAAATACCAAGGCACGCAAGATACAGTTGAAGAACGAACATATTGTGGAGAAAAAGAGCATGTCTGTGAATGACTATGCATTGAAGATAAAGGGTATTGTGGAATCCCTTGCATCTATTGGTGTTTCAGTAGATGATGATGATAAGGTGGAAGTCTGTCTACGTGGTCACGGGCCACAATACAAGGCGAGGACGAGGTAGAGGAGGCTATGGACGCGATCAAGGAGGTGGCCGAACAGGTAATCAGAATTATGGCAAGTAGCAGCAACAACAACAGTCCCAGAATTCACAACAACAACAACAACAACAACACAGGTGGAAGAGGCCAATTCAAAGGCAGGGGGAGTCAAAGAGGCCGTGAAAATTGGCAAAGGCAGTATAATGATGCACGTGGATACTTTTATTGTGGTAAGCCTGGACATGTGCAGGCAGAGTGTTATAAGAAGCAGGCCGACATGCAAAATGGGAAATTGTAGCAAAACAACTATGCATCCTCGAGCAGAAACAATGAGGATAATGAAAGGTTGTTTGTTATGCAGCATGTCATGAATGCCATGTCTGAAAATGTTGAAGCAGCACAAAAAGATGATGTATGGTATGTTGATTCAGGTGCTTCGAACCCACATGGAGAGTGGTTCAAGGAGATGAAAAACCCGGAAAGACCAGGTTTTGTGGAAACAGGGGGGATGACACTGCTCATCCTCCCATGTTGGAGATGTGCCATTGTCTATGCAGGATGGCAAAGTGAAGTACCTTGCAGATGTACTTCATGTACCGAACATAACAAAGAATCTGGTTTCAGTTGGCTAGATGATTGAGTAGGGTTTGATGGTTCGGTTTAACCCTGATAGTTATGTTGAAGACTCTAAAGACAAGTGCAGGTTGGTTTGCAAAATGTAAGATCCCTGTCCCCACCGCGCGACGGATTCGGAGTGCTAGCAGCGGAAGTAGCACATCTTGCACAGGCCAGGGTCCCACACTCGGGGCCTCGCCCACGGATATCCGGACAAGAGACTAATCCGTCGGTTTTTCCAAAACCGAACCCGGAAAAACTTCCCTTATCCGGAAAGCACGGGCGATTCCACCAGGATAACTTTTTACTCTAACGTAGTCAAGACCATTACTGATCAAACTGATCCGACTACACCTATAAAGATACTCAGCCAGATCAAGGAATGAAACTTGCACTTGGATCATTGGGATCAACGCTTTTTTCCCCATCAAGAGGCACAGCCGTTGATTCCTATCCATAGAACAATTACTATCCAGGATTTACTTTATCTATCGTAATAACAAAAATTGAGTCTCGATTTACGGATCCATCAGTCCAGCCTTACCCCATCCAGTCCCATGGGTTAGCCAACCTCCCAACCACTGTAGAGATGGGATCCAATTAGGAATTTGGTTAGGTTTTGTCCCGGGTACCAAGGAAAAGAGTTCCAAGGCCCCCTAGCTGGAAGTTTCATGCAAACATAAAACTAGTCACACCACTTACACACCCAATATGAAATTACCTTTTTCTAAGCATCAACTAACTTAAAAACAATCCTTTAATGAAATTACCTTTTTCTAAGCATCAACTACCTTAAAAACAATCCTTTAATGAAACCATTATGTCACTGATGACAATTCTCGAATTCTCTAGTTGAATCCTTATTTCCAATCATTCATTCATCGGTGTACTTATGGCATCATTGGCAACCAAAACGCTCACCACCTGTTCACTCAGGGGCCTTTTACATAGTTCCTAGCTCATAGTAACCGGCAATATATTTATATAACAGAATGGAATCTCCGTGGAAGATCAGCAAGATCAACCCATAGATCCATATAAAAGAGCCATGGACTCATCCGTTAAGGACTAGCAAGGTCAATTAACCAGATCCATGCCCGGTTTTAGAAAACAACTCTTACTCCTTGTTCCAATATCTTCCACGACGCACGTGTGGTATCTTCGGTGACCCAGAGCCCGAGCACCGTATGGTCAACACCCTCTAGGATCCTTCGTAGGTGACCTAGCGCTTCACTCATAGGCCGCTTCCTTGGTCCCTCATCCACCGTACCGGAAGCTCACCATTTAAATCGAACCGAGGCTGGTCAAGTCCTTGATCGACCTTGCTACGCGAGCCGTCCTCCATTGACTCTCCGTTAGCAGTTGCAACTTTAACAGTTAGGTCTTCATGACCTTAATCCTCAAGACGGTCAAAATGCTTCCCCAGCATTCTTGACATAAAACAGTCATTTACAAACAGTCACAAAATACAGTTTCTATAATGAACTCTCGTCTTTCCACATTATCCACTCTCGGACCACATTACTTATTCCACATTCCATTCAATGTGTACTCATTCTCATCCATCCACTCATATAGACTACACATTATTTCACATACACCTTCACATTCATTATTTTACATACATATCCATGTTCGTACGACCACATCATACATCCAATTTCACATTCATACATACGCATCTACATGCATACATCCGCATCCACATTCATACATCCATACATACGCACCTACATGCATACATCCGCATTCATACATCCATACTTCCATTTCCACTTCCACACATCCACATTCACATTCATACATCCACATTCACATGCATACATCCATTTTCACATCCTCATTCATACATCCACATTCACATACATACATCCACATCCGTATCTACATCCATATATCCACATCCACATCTTCATTCACATTCACATCCATACATCCACATCTACATACATATATCCATTTTCACATCCTCATTCATACATCCACATCCACATACATACATACACATCCGTATCTACATCCATACATCCACATCCACATCCACATTCACATTCATACATACACATCTACATGCATACATCCACATCCACATTCATACATCCACACTTCCATTTCCACATCCACACATCCACATTCACATTCATACATCCATATCTACATTCATACATCCATATTACATCCATTCTCGCCCTAACACATCCCATATATATCTTATCCCATCAGATACACTCTCTACCTCATCCCATACACATCTTAACACATCCTAACTCATCTTAACACATTCTATCACATCTCATACACCTCTTATCATATCTTATCACATCTCATACACATCTTTTCACATCTTTTCACATCTTTTCACATCTTTTCACATCTCATACACCTCTTATCACATCCTATCACTTCCCATACGCATCTTATCACATCTTATCACATCTCATACACCTCTTATCACATCTTATCACATTTCATATCTTTTTATAGAATACAAGAGAATTCTTATATTTGATATAAGATTTCTCTACACATTTATTTATGCATAAATTCCATTTAAGGAGACTAACATTTTCGAAATAAAAATCAATCTTTTATGCATCTTCCTATGCATAAATTCATTTTAAATGAAAATGACACTTTTGAATTAAAATTCCATCTCTTATGCATCTTCTTATGCATAAACTCAATTTAGATGAGAATTGACACTTTTGAATTAAAAATCCATCTTTTATGCATCTTCCTATGCATAAATTCAATTTGGATGAGAATAACTGTCACTTTTGAATTGAAATTCCATTCTTTTATGCATTTTCCTATGCATAAATTCAATTTAGATGAGAATGACACTTTGAATTTAAAAATCAATCTTGTATGCATCTTCTTATGCATAAATTCAATTTGGTAGGAATTACACTTTTAGAATAAAAGAATTTCTCTTATGCATCTAAGTTATGCATAAAATCCATTTATGATGAAAATCACACTTTTAGTATAAAAAGAATATCTTTTATGCATACCTCTATACATGAAATCCAATATGATAAAAGTAACACTTTTACAATAAAATAATCAACTTTTATGCATACCTCTATGCATGAAATTCAAATGTGATAAAAGTCACACTTTTATAATAAAATAATCAACTTTTATGCATACCTCTATGCATGAAATTCAAATATGATAAAAGTCACACTTTTATAATAAAATAATCAACTTTTATGCATACCTCTATGCATGAAATTAAAATATGATAAAAGTCACACTTTTATAATAAAATAATCAACTTTTATGCATACCTTTATGCATGAATTCAAATATGATAAAAGTCACACTTTTATAATAAAATAATCAACTTTTATGCATACCTCTATGCATGAAATTCAAATATAATAAAAGTCACACTTTTATAATAAAATAATCAACTTTTATGCATAGCTTTATACATGAAATTTAAAATGACCCGCCTAGGGGGGATAGGCCCCACACTTACACCACTGGCATGGTTAGTGAGATCATGGGTGATATGCGGCCAGTGGGATGATAGGCTATGTGACAGCCACTCTAGAGACTGGCATAGTTATAGCGCCAGCTCACTTTGTTGGGTTCACACTATAGAGAACCCTTGTATGTATTTGGTTGAGTACCTTTTCATATATGTGTGCTCTTATCTTGTATATGGTGTGTTGAGTGTTGAGTGAAGAAGAAGAAGATTTTCAGCCTCTCACCTTGTGTGTTCTCTATTAGGGTTTTGTGAGTGTGTGTGTGTGCTTGCAAGAGCTCAAGCTCTCTTCCCCCCTGCATCTTTTCATGCCTTTGGGTAGTAATAGTAAAGTTTTGAGGATGGAACTTACATTAGGTAGAGAGGGGTGTTAGGACATATTTTGGGAAAACATTTCTACTACACAAGAGTGTAGCAATAAGTGTCATGAAAATGCACTATAGAATTTATAAAAGATATAAGAAAAGCCCAACGATTAGTTAGCAAGTTTTAAGTTTTAGGCACCCAAATGTGAATAAGGGCCAGTTGTATATAAGACACTTTCTAATAATATAAAGACATAATCCCCTTTTGTGCTAAGAGAGTTCTTACTATTACTCCGTGTGTATGAGAGAGAGAGTTAAAAGGATATGCTTGCTTTATTGCACCTAGTACATGTGTATTTCTAAGTGTGTATAAGAGAGAGAATTACAAGGAGATGCTTGCTTGCACCTAGTACATGTGCATTTCTATGCTTAGTGAGTGTAAGGTTCCCCCCTTCCACAAATAGGGGAAACACTTAAGATAGTCCACTAAGTCTTATCTTAGAGAAAATTTCCTACTCATCGACACCTTGACCATACAGAGATTCAAGGATACGATTCATAGGTAAGACCTAGTTCTATCCTGCAGCAGCAGGGGGAGCGTGGTCTTCTAAAATCAAATCACCCATAGGGTAATTGATCACATAAATTGGGCAACTACAAGACTTGATTTCTAGAGGCAATGCTTTTTTCCTCATCCATGCAAGGCACAGCCGCCGCTGGCCTACTAGTCTTCTAGAATAGAGTTGCCCGAGAACCTATTTATCTAGCGTAGGGCTTTCACTTAATCTGTTGGAAAGCTACCTGACTAATCGGGTCCAGCCGTCCGTAGGATGGTGCCGTCGGGGCATTCCATCCTCCTACTTTCCACCCTACTCACGCGTCAATTTGTTTTCTAATTAATCCTACCACACTGTTTGACATAAATAAACATGTTCCTTAATTAAGGCCCTTTTCACAAGATTTATTAAAACAGCCTTTTTCTACAATACAATCATACCAAAGACAAGATTTATAAAAACAAAGTTTAATCATGAATCAATTTCATACAAGCCGAATTGGCTCTCTTTTATTCTTTTCCTTTATACCGCCGATGATCTAGAATTCGGCCTTCCAGCCTCCACATGCTGGGCAAAACCCTACGGGACCATACACCTCATCGTCGGCCGCTGCTCTGGTGGCGAGGACTCAAGCCGGCCTGTCGCCCTCTTAGGCTCCATCGCTCGATCCTCCCGCCCCTCAGAGGGATGTCTGCGCACTAGGGTGGGCTAATTCAGCGCACTAGCCTGGGCCCTCAGAACTAGGCAGCATCATCACAATCACTTGCCTCAATCGGCAAACCTCATTCTCCCCAATGGTATGAGGGATACCATGGGCCAACTCCAGGCCTTACTAACGTCTCCGCCGTCCAAGCACAAGAACAGGGCAGCGTCAAGGCAGGGAGAAGTTGTACCTGTACCTTAATTTAACCAAGATAACAATCCCTTTACTCACTAAACCATATGACTAGGATCCATGTCACCTTCTTTAAGAAAACAATCTTTTTCACAAAGATTTTAGCATTTCAACTTGAGATTGCGATAAGACATTCTTTATTAAGGCATATGCTATTGCTTAAAAGAATACAAACTTTAAATAGTAAATCAATCAAATATATCACTATTAACAATTAATAGAGAAGCCGGGGCCATACCTCAACCCCTTAGAATGATATATAATTGAAAAACAAAATATGTATACACCTCATAGAAATTTGTCGTTTATCGTTGTCTTTGCTCGTATTAACAAGAGCTTTAGAACTTGACATATGAGAATAGAGTCTTCTAATACCTTGCCTTTTGATTGAAATCATCCAATAATCTCTAAGCTTTATCTTCTCTTACTCATACTGTGACTCTTCTCTCTTTCTAAGGTCTATGGCAAAATAGCCTTCTCTTACAGGACTACGGTCTACTATTCTTTCTCTTACAGGACTAAGGTCTATGGCAAAATAGCCTTCTCTTACAGGACTACGGTCTACTATTCTTTCTCTACAAGAAAAGCTATAGAGTTTTGGTATCTTCCTTCGAAAGACCATAGCAATCTAAGCTTCTTTTCTAAGATATTAGATAAGAATGAAGGGATATATACATCTCAAACTCTAGGATTACCTTGAGGCTACTTGTTGCCTTCTCACAGTTTTCTCAGTGTAGAGACCCTGACAGAAACATCAAATTGTTTTGACCATAACTCTCTGATAAAAACTCAAAATATAGTCGTGTAACCAGTCAAAAGAACGGGAAGGCATCTGGTCTACAAGGTTAAGCGGGCAGAATAGGCAAAAACATTTGTATATAGCCACAAACACGCCATCTTTAGAAACGCGTTATTTTTTCAGATTTTTAGTATGCATGGACTCTAAATGTGTAAAAGTACTCTAAATATTACCTCTTATCACCTAAACTCAAAATTCTATTTTTGGGAATACTTATCTCTTAATAGAACTATTCTTATCTTCTTATTTCTTTTAGGATTTTTGGAGCCAGTATTTTTATTCTAACACTTTCCTAATGTTTCTAGCCTTATTGTCTTACTCTTCTCTAAGTGCACTCTCTTTTCTTCTTGAAATCTATATTAAAAGAGACACATACATACGTGGCTTGGGAGGGCCCTTACAATCTCCCCCACTTAAAAGATTCGAGATGTCCTCATCTCGCGAGCTAGGGTAATATCTAAGTAAATCTTCCTGTCTCTTTCAAAGTGGTGTTCCCACTAGGTAGAAATCTTCTCTTATCTAAACATTGTTCCGAGTCCCTTATTTCCTATGTTTGGCTCGTTTTGTTGTGCCTCCAAAAGGTCTATTATTCTAAAGTTAATTGGCCTTATTATCTTAAGTTCATGCATCCATATATCTCTCATATGCTATGAACCTTTGAATTCCTTATTCTATATCCCCATGTAATATGGTACTTAACAAATTGTCATGGAAAAACGTAAGGGAATCAATCCTTTACGCAATCTAACCTATGATAGCAATTTCATAATCTTAGTATCGTCTTGTAGAATACCTCTATTCATCATGCACATTACTTCACATGAATCTTGCACCAATCCTCTTCTATTTACTCATAGAAAGACTTGTTGAATTTGATTATCTTTAACCCTGTTATCTCTATTTCTTGACCTAATGTTTGCTCTAGCTCATGATTCCTTGTAGCCAAGGGTGGGCTTGACGTTCCTCTTGAATTAGGAGACCTCTTCTTGATTAACATGGAAGGACTCATGTCCTTCTCGACACTTTCTATATAAAAAAAAACTTTATCACAGTCTCTGGCTATAATTATGGCTTCTGAAATAGAGGATGGTTTCACATTCTTGATGAGGTTATTCAAAGATAGATTAAGCTTCCAAATGAATCGATGGAGAAGAATTACCTCATTCAGCTTTTGAGCAAATTGGAGAAGTTTAACAAAAGTTTGGTGGTATTCTTTTAGGGTCTTCCCTTCTTGGGTTAGCTCCAAAAATTCGTTCATTTTATCCTCTCGGAATCCTAGAGGACAAAACCTTCACGACGGTGTACTTTCATGTCATCTCATAACTGATTCTAGCTCCAGTGGTGGTTAGATTGACAACAATGCTCTAACTTTTTAGCTCCAATGGTTAGATTGACAACAATGCTTCCAACTAATTTGGCATTTCTTATGATTTTTAGACGTGAGCAAGGGTGAACTTGTTTCTTTCATTATATCCATTAAAAGTTTAAAACTATCAAATACTTATCATAGCACCACATTTGAAGGCAGTCAGGATTAATACATCTGCTGAGATCTTCATTTTCTTGAGAATTACACATCTGGTGCCTTGGGATTGACACATCCAAAGATTATCAAGATTGACATATCTGAGATGATTAATTTTCTGAAAATTACACACCTAGTATCTAGGGATTAACACATCTAAGAGCATGATCCTTTGGGAATTACACATCCGAGATTCATGATGGGTTCTAGATCTTGGATGATCGTCCTAGTGTAAAGCATCCAATGGATGGCATTCACATGTCAACTATTCAAATCTTAATGGAGTAATAATCTTAATAATTTATAATACACAACTTAATGAGATATCCTGAAAATTTCTCTAAACAAAGTTTCGGTCTATCCTTCTAGTCATTCAGTCTCTCACTAGTTTCTTAATTTGATCACCCTATGTTTTCCTCACAAAAGGTGTTCTCCCCAATCTCATTTCTCAAATTTATTGTATAAATATCTTGCGTGTACACCCCCAAGATATAAGCACAATTTCATAAGATGATTGTCTCAACATGTGAGGATATTCAAATCACTTCTATGGCCAGTAGAGATGATTGATTCGTCCTCGTATGATAAACAATCACTTGTTTTAATCCCTTGACAGTTAACCTTTGAAAAACAAATCCTAGGAACTAAGATCGGCTCTGATACCACTTGTAAGGTTCCCCCCTTCCACAAATAGGGGAAACACTTAAGATAGTCCGCTAAGTCTTATCTTAGAGAAAATTTCCTCCTCATCGATACCTTGACCATACAGAGATTCAAGGATACGATTCATAGGTAAGACCTAGTTCTATCCCGCAGGGGGAGCGTGGTCTTCTAAAATCAAATCACCCATAGGGTAATTGATCACATAAATTGGGCAACTACAAGACTTGATTTCTACAGGTAACGCTTTTTTCCTCATCCATGCAAGGCACAGCCGCCAGCCTAGTCTTCTAGAATAGAGTTGCCCGAGAACCTATTTATCTAGCATAGGACTTTCACTTAATCTGTTGAAAAGCTACCTGACTAATCGGGTCAACCCGTCCGTAGGGATGGTGCCGTCGGGGCATTCCATCCTCCCACTTTTCACCCTACTCACGCGTCAATTTGTTTTCTAATTAATCCTACTACACTGTTTGACATAAATAAACATGTTCCTTAATTAAGGCCCTTTTCACAAGATTTGTTAAAATAGTCTTTTTCTACAATACAATCATACCAAAGACAAGATTTATAAAAACAAAGTTTAATCATGAATCAATTTCATACAAGTCAAACTGGCTCTCTTATTCTTTTCCTTTATACCGCCGATGATCTAGAATTCGGCCTTCCAGTCTCCACATGCTAGGCAAAACCCTACGGGACCATACACCTCATCGTCGGCCGCTGGCGAGGACTCAAGCCGGGGCCTGTCGCCCTCTCAGGCTCCATCGCTCGATCCTCCCGCCCCTCAGAGAGATGTCTGCACACTAGGGTGGGCTAATTCACCACACTAGCCTGGGCCCTTAGAACTAGGCAGCATCATCACAATCACTTGCCTCAATCGGCAAACCTCATTCTCCCAATGGTATGAGAGATACCATGGGCCAACTCCAGGCCTTACTAACGTCTCCGCCGTCCGGCTACACAAGCACAAGAACGGGGCAGCGTCAAGGTAGGGAGAAGTTGTACCTGTACCTTAATTTAACCAAGATAACAATCCATTTACTCACTAAACCATATGACTAGGATCCATGTCACCTTCTTTAAGAAAACAATCTTTTTCACAAAGATTTTAGCATTTCAACTTGAGATTGCGATAAGACATTCTTTATTAAGGCATATGCTATTGCTTAAAAGAATACAAACTTTAAATAGTAAATCAATCAAATAGATCACTATTAACAATTAATAGAGAAGCCGGGGCCATACCTCAACCCCTAAGAATGATATATAATTGAAAAACAAAATATGTATATACCTCATAGAAATTTGTCATTTATCGTTGTCTTTGCTCGTATTAACAAGAGCTTTAGAACTTGACATATGAGAATAGAGTCTTCTAATACCTTGCCTTTTGATTGAAATCATCCAATAATCTCCAAGCTTTATATTCTCTTACTCATACTATGACTCTTCTCTCTTTCTAAGGTCTATGGCAAAATAGCCTTCTTTTACAGGACTACGGTCTACTATTCTTTCTCTACAAGAAAAGCTATGGAGTTTTGGTCTCTTCCTTCGAAAGACCATAGCAATCTAAGCTTCTTTTCTAAGATATTAGATAAGAATGAAGGGATATATACATCTCAAACTCTAGGATTACCTTGAGGCTACTTGCTGCCTTCTCACAGTTTTCTCTGTGTAGAGACCCTGACAGAAACAGCAAACTGTTCTGACCATAACTCTCTGATAAAAACTCAGAATATAGTCGTATAACCCGTCAAAAGAACGGGAAGGCATCTGGTTTCCAAGCTTGCGTGGGCAGAATAGGCAAAAACGTCTGTATATAGCCACAAACGAGCCATCTTTAAAAACGCGTTATTTTTCTAGATTTTTAGTATGCATGGACTCTAAATGTGTAAAAGTACTCTAAATATGATCTCTGATCACCTAAACTCGAAATTCTATTTTTGGAAATACTTATCTCTTAATAGAACTATTCTTATCTTCTTATTTCTTTTAGGATTTTTGGAGCTAATATTTTTATTCTAACACTTTCCTAATGTTTCTAGCCTTATTGTCTTACTCTTCTCTAACTACACTCTCTTTCCTTCTTGAAATCTATATTAAAAGAGACACATACATACGTGGCTTGGGAGGGACCTTACAGTGAGAGAGTGTAGAGAGTGAGAGAGGTGTGTCCATAGAAGCAAACTCCTTGTTGATAATGTTGTGATATATTTCTACTCTTCCAAGGACCTCTACCATTCAAGAAAGTAGTGAAACAAGAAACCACCATCATGGGATTATCACCTTGCTTCCAACCCAATATCTATTTGACCTCTAATCTCCACTAGTCATGATTGCTAGTTCTAACTCCCAAGCCTCCTTGTTGTAACTAAGAAGTTTGTTTCACTTCTCTCTAAGAACTTACCTATCTTATTCTTTACACTCTCACACAAAGCATAAAGAGGCACATGTGCAAGAAGCTACAATCAACTCTTCTTAATTCTCTCTCTCTCTCTCTCTCTCTCTCTCTCTCTCTCTCTCTCTCTCTCTATCTTTCTCTCTTTCTCCATACACATAGAATACTAGAGCTCACCCAAATCTTTCATCTCAATTTTTTTCTTTAAAAGCATCTTGACATGATATCACCAATGTTAATCAAGTCATCCACATAAATTACTAACACCATGATCCAATTTTCTATCATTTTCACATAAAATAAAATAAGTGCATTGGATAGTTGAAATCTAATGGTAACAAGATACTCCCTAAATGTTTTTGACATGCTTTGAGAGACGTCTTCAAGATATACAAGGCTTTCCATAACATGCACACAAAATCAAGATGTGCATTGCTCTCAAATCCTAGTGGCTGCATCATGTAAACTTTTTCTTACAAATCACCATGGAAGAACACATCCTTTATGATGTAAAGATCAACTCTTTTCTATAGCCATAACAATGAAAGATCTCATGCTATTATTTTTTTCCTTGAAAGAGAGACTTAGAACTATTAGGTATGAAAAAAATATAATTAAGGGAGATTTTAGATCAAGAAGGGGGGAAATCTTAACCAATCTAGTGCTACTAGCAAGGTCCCATATGAGTGGTAGTAGTGAAAAAGATACCATGATCCCACTCTCTCATAAACTAGCCACACTTTCTCTTACTGTTTCCATTCTCATAACCAAGCTAAATGCTGCCTTATAGTCAATGCCATATGTCTACACATAATCCTTGTAATCTTGCTAGATTCATCTAAGTTATGCTTGACCTTGTACACCCACTTATATCGAATTGCCTTCTTTCCCTTAAGTAAATGCACTAATTTCCATGCCACATTTTACTTTAGCCATGTAAGCATAGTGATGGGGTATCTAACCCAAGTAGACTTGTGTACACTGCATGGATCACTATTGGGTGTCCTCAAAATAGCCCTTGTTCACCATGCACTAAGAGTAACCATACTGATAGGATGCCAAGCTCCTCAAGCTTCTCATCAAGCCACTAGAGACATTGTCCACATAAGAGTGACCTATTGATAGATCATGGAAAAAGGTTGATTTACATTCCTTGCATATACTATCATTGACTTGCTTAACCATGGATTAACATTGGATCCACTACTATAAGTGAAAGATCCTTGTCCCCTCCGTGCAATGGATTCGGGGCTGCTAGCACAATGGAAGTAGCACTTCTTGCGCGGGGCAGGATCCCTTACTCGGGGCCTCGCCCATGGATATCTGGACAAGAGACTAATCCCTTGGTTCTTCAAAAACCAAACCCAAAAAAACTTCCCCCTACCGAAAAGCACGGGCGATTCCTCCAGGATATTTGTATTCTAACGTAGATTACTGACCAAACTGATCCGATCAAACTTCTGAGTCACTTGGTCAGATCAAGGAAGAAACTTCACTTGGATCATAGAAACCAACGCTTTTTTTCCCATCGAGAGGCACAGCCCTTGATTCTTTTTCCATAGAACAATTACTATCCGGGATTTACTTCATCTATCGTACTATAGTAGAAT
The DNA here is from genome assembly GCF_041138505.1 of Cibotium barometz. Taxonomy (NCBI): domain Eukaryota; kingdom Viridiplantae; phylum Streptophyta; class Polypodiopsida; order Cyatheales; family Cibotiaceae; genus Cibotium; species Cibotium barometz. Next base: position 9,082,464 of record NC_141095.1, on the reverse strand, counting down.
TGAGTCTCATTTTACGTATCCATTAGTCCAGCCTAACCCCATCGAGTCCCATGGGTTAGCCAACTACCCAAACCACTGTAGTGATGGGATCCAATTAGGAATTTGGTTAGGTTTTATATTGGGTACCAGGGAAAAGAGTTCCCAGGCCCCCTGGCTAGATATTCATGCAAACTTAAAACTAGTCACACCACTTACACACCCAATATGAAATTGCCCTTTTCATAGAATCAGCTATCTTTAAAAACAATCATTTAATGAAACCATTGTGCCACTGATCATAATCCTCAAAATCTTCGATTGAATCCTTAGCTCATAATAACCGATAATATATTCACATATCAATAGAATCTCCATTGAAGATCAGCAAGATCAACCAACGGATCCATATAAAAGAGCCATGGACTCATCCGTTGTTTGAGGACCAGCAAGGTCAATCAACAAGATCCATGCCTGAATTCAGAAAACAACTCTTACTCCTTGTTCTAATATCTTCTCTGACGCACATGTGGGTATCTTCGGTGATGACCAAGAGCCCGAGCATGATGGTCAGCACCCGCTAGGATCCGCAGGTCACCTACCGCTTCACTCATAGGCCGCTTCCTTGGTCCCTCATATCCACCGTACCGAAAGCTCACCATTTTAATCGAACCGAGGCTGGTCAAGACCTCGGCCAACCTTGCTACGCGAGACGTCCCCCATAAACTCTCCGTTAGCTCTTGCAACTTTATCAGATTAGGTCTCCATGACCTCATTCACAAGACGATCAAAATGCTTCTCCAGTATTCTTGACATAAAACAGTCATTTAAAAACAGTTCAAAAATATAGTTTCTATAACAAACTCTCGTCTTTCCGCATTGCTCCACATCAACCCACATTATTTAATTCCACAACCATTTCATAAGTATTCCTATTCTCATCCAATCACATCATTTTCATCTCGTCACATCTTTCCTCAATTTATCCTCATCAAATCCATCCACTCGCATCTACCCATATCCACATCTCATCGGGTGGTTGCAAGATCAGGGTGCCCAGTTTTGTCCACTCAAACACCCTGTAAACAGTAAAAAAACAGGCATTTGGCTAATCTCTCTTACATAATGAAGGAATTTCCTTTCAAGTTCTTTTGTTGGAACATCACATGCAAAGTTAGGAATATAGTTGCATAATTTGATTAAGAATTAGATAGTCTAAAGTCCTGATTTCCTTAGGTATAAAGTCAATGTATACACCCTGTCGTCCCAAATTTGGACCGATTCTAAAAAATGCTAATATGTTTTACACATAAGCTCATATGCAATTCCCACTTTGGACCTTATATCTTCGCATAATATAGAGCTTAACTTGATTTTTTGAGAAAATTTTAAGCTATTTTTTTATTTTCTTTAAAAATTTCAAGGTCTTTAAAGTGTTATAAAATATGACACTTTTTGTACCCACGATCACTACCACTTAAAATGCTCAATCTTGTAGATCAAAAGAGTGGTAGATAGTGAGACATTATTAGAATGTGGTGGTTAGTCAAAATCGCAAATCCAATGATTGGACGATTAAGGCTTATGATACTGTTAACCTATGACGTACTATGTTTTACGTCATTAATTTAAATATTCTGAGTCATGGGCCGGGCTTGTCGGCACCATATGTTAAGGATGAAGGGATTGGGTGATCGCCGATGAGAGGCGCACCTTGAATATCAGTAGGATAAGGGTTAGGATCGGCCGGCCATGTATGGGCGCCCAAGTGTGAACGGCCAAGTCACCTATAAGAGTCAAATGTAACCCTAAAATCCTCATTCTCATGTGTTGTGAATACAAGAGTGCTTTTGCCTTATCTCCTTGGTTTCTTTCTCCTGCGTGTGAGAGAGAGAGAGAGAGAGAGAGTGAGAGAGTGATCGAGCACTGTGTAGCGGCACGGCGGCGGAGAGGCGGTAGAGCGGCGACGACGGCTCCTTCTTCACTGCGATGCGGGAATCCTTCAAGGCGGCGGTTGAGCGGTGAGTGACACACCCTTTGCATTCTGTCTGAGCTTCCTTCCTTGGTTGTATGCTTGCAGTCATTCGTGGCTCGCATACGGTGTCCGAGTCCCCAGCTACTACGACCTGTGCAGCAAAAGCACACATTTTTGGTGCCGCTGCTGGGGAGTTGTGCACCAAGCTCCAGTTTGCAGCTCGAGCTGCTGCGTGAAGTTTAATGTACACTGTTGGAAAGTGACTGTGTGTTTGTTGTTGAGGTGTTTCTGTGTTTGGCAATCTGTTTTTGAAATTTGTCTTCTGCATCTCTGTTATTTTTCCGCTCCGCGTCGTGTGGGCGTGCGTTCTGTTATCTAGTTTTCTATGTGCGAGGGGGATTTTTGAATCCCTGGGACCTGTGCTGTGTGCGAACCGTGCCGCGGCCAAGATTGAAACCTAGAAAGAAACCCTAGAAAACTTTTCTCAAAAATAAAAAATAAAAAATAAAAATTTCAAAAAATAAAAAAAATAAAAAATAAAAAATTAAATTTTATTTTTAAAGAAAAAAACCAAACGTGTGGAGAGGAAAGATTTTTAATTGGAGAAAAAAATTTTGAAAAGAAAAAACCCCAATGGACCCACGACCCCGGCCTCGATCTCGGTCTTTTGATATATATATACAGGAGAGTGAGCCTCCATAGCTTTCTTTCAAGTGAGAGCTTATGGGAAGTTGTGCCCTATATGTAGCCCACTCCCCAAGGAGTAAAGTGAGCATGTGGGATAAAGCCCTCACGCTTTCCTCCACAAGCAAATAGGCTTTTGCCCCTTCCTCCATAGGAAAACGGACTGTTTTGAGGACCACAAGAGCTCTGGATAGGCAAACACGGTGCTGTAAAGCATGCTAGGACCCTTTAAACGATACGCTCGTTTCAAGCTATCACACGCCCTAGTCCAAGTTCGACCGTAAGTAAGGGGATCAAAAACGAGTTAAAAACAATCTAAAAACAAGTAAAAACGGGGTGCGAAACACCTAAGAAACCACTTGTGTGAGTTTCAAGGGTAGTTACCAACGCACGTAGGTTACCCACGTCACATGCATCTACGTTCTGGTCGGGTGCTAGAGCCTAAACCACTAGAAAGCGTTTCAGTTTATGCAGGCTCACACCATCCCTCCACGTTGGCATCTTGGCCTAGGGAGTGCAACCCAAGATCCACGAATAGTGGATAGTGACTCGTCCTCTGACTCAGAAGCCATGGAAGGGCACCTTACCAAGAACCCTGAGGAGACAAGCCAAAACATGCCAGGTTGGGCCCCACAACCCGGATCTAGCATGTTTAGTCGTCTAATAGAGACCTTTAGTAGAGCTACACGCTCTGAGCATGCAACAAGCAAAGTAAATGAAGAAGGAGGGGTAGTAGATTCACCATTCACATCTTATGTGGACCCTACCCTCCCAAAGAGTGTCCATGTGGATATTCTACCCACTTCGTTTAATGAGGGCCCTACTGAGCTACCACATTCCGATGCTCTTCCTAAAGTAGAGGTCCCTAGAAGCCAACCCATAAGAAGTGAAATTGCGTCCACTTCAAGAGAACCGTTTGGCACACCAAGTCTGGATATGGGATATTTCTCAATGAAAATTGGGAATATGATCTACACACAGAGACTCTAACGGACCTATACACGGGTTACACATACCATGTGGGTTGGTTAGAAGTCCTACGATCTACATCTAGCGCCACTAATCTAGAAGAGCAACATCAAATGATATGTGACATTATTCATAGAATTATCCAAATTGAGAGGCAAAATAGGAGAGTGAACCTAGTTTCCACTGGGCCCTATGAGGTTTTTGGATACGGGCAAGGCCAAACAACCAACCCTATCACAATTATGGAGACTCCCTCGGTGAGTCCCATAGACCCTTCGTATGTTGTTTCGCCTGGAGTCTCAATGCAGGTTGAGCCCACGAGCAGTAACTTTAGCTTTCCAACCTTGGCTCAACTTTCCATTAGGGAATCCGTAATGCTTACCCCAATGATGAGCTTAACGGAAAGTGCACCTGTTACCGCTGTAGTTAGTACAACGCCGCTACCTAGTGGAACAGTACATACAACAGTGCGTGCAAGTGCCTATCAACCATATGTACCTATCGCTACTCATGTTCATGTAGCTCCTACGCCTCTCAGTATGCCAATGGCGTATGCTCCACGACGACTGCCTTATCACAACCCTTATCCAAGAGGAGCTAGGCCTAGTCACATATCATATCCTATGTCATTTGCCAACATACTCAGACCAACACCAACTCCTATCAGCCACGCTATCCCAGAAGTGCCTCCACCAGCTATGCCTGCTCACCTAGGTGATCTCGCAGCGTTTGCTCAGACGATCGGACGATCCATTGCGGAAAACATGCGGGGTATGCCTGAGAGAGAACCTAGAAGCAAGGCAGTACAAGTGGCTAAGCTCACTCAAAACTTCAGTGGTGGTAACGAGGATGTTAGGAAGCACATTGAAGTCTTTGAACACGTGTGTGATTCCTTGGAAGAGCACAATGAGCTGCATAAGTGTAAAGCCTTAGGCTTAACCTTGAGTGGGAAGGCCGGAGATTGGTATCGAACCTTAAGGGTTGAAGAGCGCACTCACTACCCCACTCTCAAGAGATTGTTCTTGAAAGAATACATACGTAAGGGTGTGCTTTGGGTAGCATCTCAACTCCAAAAAGCTGAACGCGAGGAAGGGGAATCAGTGAGAGACTTTATAAGTCGATTGAAGCATCCAAATTCTCACTGCACTCTTGATGAATGCTTCAATAACAACCAACTCCTCGATAGATTCATTCGAGGATTGTGCCACGAGGACATTTACAATGGCCTAGTCATTAGAGGTCTTACAACGTGGGAAGCAGTCACACTGCCAATGCAATACACTTAGAAGACAACTTGATGATTGCAGGTAAAAAGGTGTCTTCGGAAACAAAATCCGTTAGTTTGCAAGTATCTGGGCACGAGCCAATGACGGTGAAACCTATTGCCAAGGAGCCCAAGATATCTGAAATGTCTGTATGACCGACTTTACTAAGGCTCTCCAAGAATACTTTAGGGGTAATCGAGCTCCTCAGAATAGCCATATGTACCCAAGAAGAGAGCAACAATGGTGTTCGGTGTGCTTAGGACCACATAGCACGAGTGAATGTCCCACATTCAGAGTCAAATTCAATGGGAATTGCAATGCATGTGGTAAGTACGGCCATCAATCTAAGGATTGCCTAGTACTTAAGCGAATGTTGGCAAATCAGGCACCACTAGCCTGGTCAGACACACCTCAAGTAACCGCGCTAATGCCTGCACAACGTGTCGAGCAACCATCACAGCACATAGTTCCAAGGAATCCAAATGTAGTCCAGTCTGTGCCGTTACCACTGCCAGTGCTAGGACCACAACCTCCACATCCAAGGATTACCCCAATAAACCAGATGGGTTGTGAGTCACATAGTGCGTGTGGGGATTATGAAGAGGAGATAGACCCCACTGCTCCATATGGGATTGATACGTTTGAAATGATTCCCCAGTACTGCATGGAGGATCATTTTGGGCAAGTCAAGCCTGTATATCAAGCGGCTACTCTCGCCCACAAGAGGGCAAAACCTTAATACCTTGGCGAGGAGACCACCTCTTCAATGCTACAATTGTGGTGGACCGCATCGTGTAGCGGAGTGCCCTAATAGGCTACAGAAGATCGCTACTCAAATGCAACCAAATCAAGGGAGCACATCGGGAATGCCGGTACTTACATGTAATCGTTGTGGCATAGATCATTTGATCGCTCAATGTCCACATAATTCTAATGCACCCAAGATTACGCCATTGAATTTGGTTGAGGTCACCAACCAAGCACGAGGATCCACACCCGTTGTACCCGCGAATGTAGTTACACGGTCAATGCTTCAAAATCAAAACTACATTCTTGAAGAGAGGGATACTGCATCAATCGCTCAGGCAAAGAAAAAGAAAACACGATGGAAGAGATCACTTAATGCCACGAGCTCCAAGCCTAGTTCAAAGACTAACATAGGGACAGGAGACGACCCCATGTATATGAATGATCCTGAAGATGATTCTGATTCAATAGAAGCCATGGGGACCAAAGCCACTACCTTAAGGGAGGAACCCACTCGGGAGCTCAATGAAGGAGAATCAAGCGAGTACATAAATAAGGGGAAACAGAAGGAAACTTCCTCGGCCCCACAACCAAGTCAGTTAATGCCTCTCGACCACCCGAACTGACTGAGATTCCCCAAGACAAGCCCCGTGGGGTGAAGACCCTCAAGAAAAAGATTGGAACTTACCCAAACCCAGTTGAGGAGATTGAACAAGTGCAACACTTAAGGGGTTTGGTAGAAGAAACACAAAGAGAACTGGAACCAAACCTGAGAAAAATCAAAATTCTAGACACAGTGTTTCCTACGCAAGTTCAGCCTCACAGGAACCATAAACCGTTAGCTATACCTAGTATCATTCGGGAAGAAAGTGAGGATAGGACATTAGGAAGTGGGTAAACACCCTTTTTGCTTGAAAGAATGTTTAGTGAGGGAATGCCTGACTCCATCGAAGAGGAAGTGATTCCATCTTCACCAGTCCCTAGTCAAGGGGCGATATCTCGAACAGTACCATTGAATGTGTCCAAGCTAATGGATTTCATGTCGTCTGAAATCAGAACCACGATCATATCCAAATTATATGGAGATCCTGAGCTATTCTTAGCTCTTCAGGCATTTCTCAATGGAGAACTAAAGGCGGGGCTACCACAATTTGCAAATATGGATAGAGCCGACACGCTTCAAGATGAGGAGGAACATTGGGATCTACAACCCAACCTAGATGAAAACTCGATCATGGAAATACCTGTTAACAAGTTGGGACAGTACTTTGAAGGTGACGAATCTAATGCAACCCTCCCCATTACTACCAAGGGATTAACTCTAAAGGGAATCCTTGATGGTGGTGCTGGAGTGAGCATTGTGACTAAAAACTATTGGGAATCTATGGGGAGACCTCACCTCGAGGTCACAAACATAGTGGTCAAGATGGCAAACGGAACTATTGCTAAACCTATTGGAATGTTAAGGGATCTTAAGATCAAGGTTCTGGGATACAAGGTACGACATACCTTCATTGTAATGGATTTCTCCAAGCATCCTATGTCATATCAAATGATCTTAGGATGTCCTTTCATGAGGGAAGCACAAATGGTGCATGAGTGGTCAAAAAACCATGTCTACCTACAATTCCAGGACTCTGTCATTCGAGTTGATCTTGAGAATGGTCGTGCGCATCCTTTAGGAAGCAAGGTTATCATTGATAATCGATCGGATACCACTATTCACTCCGCCCCATTAAGGTATTGCTATACATGCAAAAAAGAGACTGATGATGGGATTGGGTATGACTGAGTCGGATAACGTGGATTGGGTACACCTAGCGGCAACCATAGACACATGGGGAAATAGAGGCACAAGTTGGGTAACACCTGAGGGGCAAGATATGCCACCGTTAGTGCCAATAAACATGATAGGTGTTATGCACTTGACTCTCCTGATGGGCGAGAAAGTGGCAAACTCCACTGACACTGACAGTAGCGAAGACTCTGACCAATGTAACTCTGAGTATGAATCTCAAGAAGAAACTGACTCTGAGCCTGATGGGAGGGATGAATCAAATATTCACCTAAATGGGGAAGCAATGTGCTCAAGGCCTAGGACAGTGACCTCTTGCAGTTCATCCGAAAGTGAAGATTGACCAAGTGAGTCCGAATCTGATAGAAACAAAAATCAAAAACTTGGTAAGAAGAAAACGAGACATAAGAGCCAATGCTATCGAGCTAATGTACGCACTGCAATAAACAAGGAAAGATCCACTACAGAATGGCTTAGTTATGTAGGAGCCATTGACGCTCATCGGAAGATAGCAGATAATTGGGGACAATATCTCCAAAGTGTCATGTGGTGTATTCCGCAACCTCATGACGTCGCCCAATTAGAGATCGAAGAGAAGCCGAAACTAAGTCGTACTGCAAGAAGACAACAAAACCAAGAGTTGGCTCAGTAGCAAAAGGAAGCAGAATTGAAAGAAAAAAGCCTGGCACAACAAGAACCAGTAGACTTACACCCCGCACCCGAGCATTTCAAATCATTCACCACAGGGGAACGTAAATTGGTCTACACAAAAGCCCAACGAACGCCTACCAATGGGAGTAGCGGTGTCTACGATGGCCTGGCGGTAGTTAAGGAGATAGACTTAGCAGATCCGGGTGAGGAGTCTAAACCAGTTTTTATTGCTCAAGACCTCACCAAGGCGGAAGAAGCTGCACTTACGAAGCTTCTTAAGGAATTCAAGGACATATTTTCCTGGATATATCATGATATGAAGAGTGTTCCACCCTCTGTGGTGCAACACACGATTCCAATGATTAGCATTGCTAAACCAGTCCAGCAACGTCCCTACCCAATGAATCCTAAGTACGCAAAGATTGTACAAGAGGAAATTGAAAAGCTTGTAAAATGTGGATTCATATACCCTATTGAGCACTCAGAATGGGTTTCTCCGATAGTCATCGTACCAAAGAAGAATGGGAAACTCAGAGTGTGAGTTGATCTCAAAAAGGTTAATGCAGCCACCAGAAGGGATCATTACCCCTTGCCATATTCTGAAGAATGTGACCGTGCCTATGAGCTATTAAAGAAGGCCTTGGCAAGTGCTCCAATCTTGAGAATGCCTAACTGGGATTTACTCTTCCATGTGCATATTGATGCATCAAACTTTGCTATTGGGTGTGTGTTAACTTAACCTGGAGAACACAAGCTAGACTACACCATTAGCTTTGCCAGTCGCCAGTTGAACGATGCTGAGATGAACTACACCACTACGGAGCGAGAAGGGTTGGCAATGATATATGCAGTAAGGAAATTTCGTTATTACCTCCTTGCCACCACGTTTGTTTTCTATGTGGATCATCAAGCATTGTTGTATTTGGTAAACAAACCATGCTCCACAGGAAGAATCACGCGATGGCTATTGATTCTTCTTGAGTTTGATTTCACTGTTGTTGTGAGACCTGGCAAAAAACATGTTATGGCTGATCATTTGTCTCGCATACCTAATGGTGAGGCTCCTACGGGGGTTGATGATGACTTACCAGACACTTCCCTGTTCATGGTGGAGACAATGCCTGAATGGAGTGAGAAGATTGTTAACTTTTTGGTTAATGGCTTTCCACCCAAAGAGCTTCGTAAAGATCTAGCTTGAAAGCTAATCAAAGAATGCGAACCCTATTGCCTGATAGCAGGGACTCTTTATAAAAGAGGAAAGGATGACGTTCTTAGGCGTTGTGCCCGAGAGGATGAGTATCTATACATTTTGCAAGAGGCACATATGGGCGTAGCCGGTGGGTCACTTCTCAGGAGACTTAACTGTGCGAAAGATTTTACAATCAGGGTATTGGTAGCCCACTATGTTCCAAGATGCATCACTCTTTGTGAAGGGTTGCGATGAATGCCAATGATACAAGAAACCCCAACGGAAAGATCAGATGCCCCTATATCCAATCAAAGTAAACCAACCATTTGAAAAGTGGGGTTTAGACTTTGTGGGTCCGATTAGCCCAGCGGCCCGAAACACACAATCTCGCTATATTATTGTGGCCACTGACTATATGACCAAATGGGCTGAAGCGAAAGCGACACGTAAGGCAGATGCAAGGACAACAACCAAGTTCCTCTTTGAAAATATAATCACACGATTCGGTTGTCCTTTTGAACTTGTGAGCGACAATGGTACGCATTTTATAAATGAAGTGATTAAGGAGCTCACAACAAATTTCATGATATCCCATCATAAATCTACTCCTTATTATCCGCAAGCAAATGGCCAAGCCAAGAGTACCAATAAGACCTTAATCTCTGTTTTGACAAAGACAGTTGAAGCTCATCGCACGGATTGGGATCTAAAGCTCACGACAGCTTTATGGGCCTATCGTACTGCGTACAAAGTGGCTATTAATTGCACACCATTCAAAATGGTATATGGCCAAGAAGCAGTCATGCCGTGGGAATTTGTCATTCCTAGTCTTCGTGTTACAACTCAAGAGGGTTGGGATGGTAATCCCTTAGCAGAGCGTCTGTATATCCTTGAGCGGCTAAACGAAGAAAGACAATTGGCTGTGTACAATGCCCTTGTGGAGAAGGATAGAAGGAAAAAATGGTTTGATCGCCACCTCAAGGACAAGGACATCAAGGTTGGGGACAAAGTCCTAATGTATGGAGTGCGAAACGAAAAGAAGAAGCTCAAATATGCTGGTAAGGGACTGTATAGAGTATGCAAAATTACCCCGCAAGGTACCATCAGAGTGGAGACTCTCGACGGAGTTGAAACCATTGGATTCCTTAATGGGAGTAAATTCAAAAGATACTATGACCCCCTAAGCCAAGAGGAGTTATATGCAATCCATCAAAAGAAGGCAGCTAAAGAACAAGCTGAGCTTAAGAAAATACAAGCGAGAGTTGAAGCCAAAGAACATCAACAGCATGCTAGGCGCCCAACGAGAAGCCAACTTAGGAATGACAAGCATTTTTCGAGGAGGCAGACGAGGATTCACTGGAATCTGACCCACCTCTAAGATACCCAATTGAGTTACAGAGTCCTTACGGAGAGGTGCTGTATAATGCATTATTGGATACAAGAGCACAACACAATTTGCTATCATATGGCGTGTGGTGTCAACTTGGAAAACCACCTTTATCCAAGAGTGCTATCCAAGTTCAAGGTATCAAGAAGAAGAAAACCCCTATCTCAGGAATTCTGCACACTCCGGTTGCCTATGATAAGGGGACCGTAATTCAAAGCTTTTTGGTTATGCCTGCTGGTACTATGGAAGGCACTATAAACTTAGGGCGCAAATGGATGATGGCCACCAAGTGCAATATCGATTGGGCAACTAGACGAGTCACAACGCAAGAACCAACACTAGGTCTGACCGCTCAAAATCCCGCTCCTAAGCCATCAACCTTGGACAAAATGTTAGATAATGAAAAATCACAACGCAAGAACCAACACTAGGTCTGACCGCTCAAAATCCCGCTCCTAAGCCATCAACCCTGGACAAAATGTTAGATAATGAAAAATCACAAAATTCAGTAGCAAAACCATCTTTGATTGTTTGCCACCCCTCTAATGCTTCAACGCCAAGAGTGGAAACATGCAGGGTGGTCTCCGAAAAGCTCCGCTTACTATGCCAAAAAACACATACAAATGGGTCCCAAAAGCTTTGTTAATAGCTACTTCCCCTGCTCAATCTCGTTTAGCCACCAAGAAGCCTCGTAAAAGGAAAGCAGCTACCCACCCGAGAAAGGGCAATGTAACATCGCGATGGATCCCTAAAAAATTATTAGTAGTCCAAGGGTACTACGAGGGGAATGACCAGATTTGGGTCCCCAAACATAAGCTGAATCCCTCTACATCACCTGTAAAACCTTGCAAACCAATTGTTGCCACCCCAATGACAATTCAAGACCGTGGTAAGGGAAAGGTAACAGAGTGCTCCTCACCACTTCTTCCAGAGTTAGTTTGGATTCCCAAACGATATCGATCATTACCACCTAGCTCAGGAAGGGGGGAGCCACATGAACCTTCTAGCTCCTCATGCCAGGCACACACTCATATAGAAGTTTCTACATGCTCTACACCTACTCTTGTCAACACCCAACAAAAAACCGATGAGTCTATGTCTCCCCTTGTAATAGTATCGTCGGAAACCATTTCCTCCATTCGTCAATGGGAGCGTACACTACCATCTCTACAATTGGATGTGGCCACAAGGGTCATAAAAAGCTATCTGCCCACATCACAACCTATGACCCCCTGGACAAATTGGTTCCAAGAGACTGCAACATCATTGCAAATAATATGATCTACCCAAGGAAAGGGGGAGCATGTACTCACGCTCGACATTCTAATGCTTCCTCCTTAACCTTCTCCCCTGACCATGTAATTGCCAAATTCAAGGGGATGTATATATATAGCTTCATACATTTTATAAAAAAAAACAAAGAAAAGAAAAACAAAAAATAGTAAAAAGAGCAAGAGCACAAAAAGAGGAGAAATATCCGTATACAATCAAGAATTAGATTGACCTTCATAAACCTACTGATGCTATATCTGTGTTTGCAGATATGGCAGATGCACGATCATCATACACTTCATCCACTCCCACCTTTGGTGAGAGGTATCATCTATACCTTTCTCAGATATTTCACATGTGCTAAACTGAATGGGATCATATAGATGTACTAGCCAGAGAGGAAAATGTTGAGGAATTAGAATGGCTAATTCTCCTATTGACCATGACTGACCCCTACTCCGTAGAGGAAATATCCCCGATAGCCCAATGCCTTCCTTTTCCACAAGATGACTATCCTCGCATGGTTACATTCTTGATGAGTTTATGTGGATGGGAAAATGAAACGGAAATATCTGACAATGATGAATGGACGGATGAAACTCATGGCACTACTGAGGTTGACTTTATTTATTTGGATGATGCGGATAGAGGCTTAGCCTTAGGGCTAGAGCCAGGACTCTACAACATCCTCTTACCGTATCCTCAGTAGTAGTGTGGTGACTGGTAGGTAGGTTAGAGTTTTCAAGTTTTTTCTAGTTTGGATTCCTTAAACGAGTCTTTAATTTTTCACACTGATGTGCCTCTCGAGGTATAGTGCTTGTTAGTTGATTGTACAGGTTAAAAAGTTTGAGGTGGGTTCGCTTTCAAGTCCTGAGACTGCCGCAACGTTCATCAAAATATATCTACATCAAATTGCAAGCTGTCTCATCAAATCAAGGAGATCTCCAATTTTAGGTGTAATTCTTCCATGCCCACTCTCTTTAATTTTTTACTGTTCAATTAATTGCATGAACTATAATGCATGACCACATGAAAATTGTCAATGTACTACTTAGTTTTTGAAGTTGCTTGACGTGCTAGTGTAAATCATTAATAAGCTTAACCTTATTGGATATATTCCTGAGAATGCATGACGTCTTTAGTTAACCATGGAATACGATTGTCTTAGGTCTAGGTCAAACCATCTTAATGTTTGACACTTGACCATGTGTGTGTTGACCTCTAGGACATAGCTTTTACCCCTTTGTCGAAAGGATGCAAGACAAATTATAGTTCAGGAGCGAAGATCAAAACTAGGCTCGTGGTATTAACTTGTTCTTAGAGTAGACACAGTGTGGTCATCTGTTTATTTATTAAGCTTGGTTATTTTCCTTGACTTAGGCCAGTTATAAACCTTGATTAACCTTTGACACCTTGCTAACTCTTGATTTACTTTCAATAATTTTAAACTCCTGTTAATTTGCTACACTAGCTCATTCATGTGACCCTTAAACTAAGTTCTCATAGCAGCTTCCATTGTGGTCTAACATGCTTGAATTTATACACTTTATATCTTTTGAATTCCAGCATACTTTCACTCTACTTCCCTGTTTTGCAGACGGTCTACCACAACACCCCTCTCGAGCTTACCATACCATAGCTTCCGAGGACGGAATCTACATCAAGAAGGGGGGCATGTTTTAACCTATGACGGACATTGAGACGTACTATGTTTTACGTCATTAATTTAAATATTCTGAGTCATGGGCCGGGCTTGTCGGCACCATATGTTAAGGATGAAGGGATTGGGTGATCGCCGATGAGAGGCGCACCTTGAATATCAGTAGGATAAGGGTTAGGATCGGCTGGCCATGTATGGGCACCCAAGTGTGAATGGCCAAGTCTTTGGGGAAATGATGTTGCCATCTTGGGACAGTTGGCTCTAAAGTGTCCCGGCTCATTGCACTCAAAACACAGAGGGCCTTCTCTGGAAGAAGCAGCATACGAGCGAGGGGCAAAAGAGTTGCCTTGTCGCCCTCTGTTGTAGTAGGAAAAATTCTGTTGAGGTTTCTTGTAGGGTTGATCTCTAAGGTTTGCCTCAGGGTAAGCCTCAGGGTAAGCCTCAGGGTAAGATCTCTTTTGATTCTTCGGTTTGTTAGCCTTCATTTCTTTCACAAGGGGCTTTGCTCGTATGAGAGAATCCTGTAATGTGCTTGGCCTCATTGCTTCAAGGCGGGAATCTAGGGGTTCATTTAGCCCTTGGCAGAAACGAGCCACTTGCTGGGAAGTAGTCATAGCTGGGGCATACTTCCGAAGGGTAATAAATTTGGAATAGTAATCCTCAAGAGTTAAGCTGCACTGTCTAAGACTAAAAAACTCATTCATCTTTATGGATTCATGGGATGGAGGAAGATATCTTTCCTTCACTGCCTGCTTGATGTCTTCCCACGTTTGAGAATGTTCGGTGACTTCCTTGTCACGGCACCACTGTTTCCACCAGAGTTTAGCATCTCGAATGAGGCGAAACCGTGCGAGCATAGACTGATTTGCTACTCCAGTACCGGCAGCAGAGAAATAATCATCCATCGCCTCAATCCAGACTTCAGCATCCTTCTCAACCTTTGAACCTTCTCCTTTAAAGGAGGGAGGTTGCATTTGCTTGAGTAGGAGCTTCTTCTCCTGGGTATCGGTGTAAAGCGCATTGGGAAGTGGAGGGTGGTCGTCCTGGCCACCATTGTAAAAACAATTTTAAGATTACAAGATTCATATTTGCACAACGCTTAATTTGGAAAGTAAAACATTGAAATTATTTTATTTCCAAATATTTACAAGGACAAGTTTTATTACAAAGATCTGAGACTAATATAATTAGTCTTATTTGACATCAAGGGGAATTCCTAGGCTTGACTATGACATAAGGGTAGAGCGGTCCACATAGGTGAAATATGGGGGTTCCACTGTAGTTTCTAAGACTCTAGAAATTGATGGTGGTAAGGGTGGTAAACTCTGTATTGGGGTAGATCCCAACACCGCTACTCTATCAGCAGGTAAGACCTGCATCACTTTATCATACACCCAACGATCCTGAGGTATGCGAACCCCATCTATAGTCACCGAGGTGTCGGCCCTGGGGGTACCGACGAACCAAAATAAGCGGATCATCTTCAGCTTCTCAATCCAACAAATCCGCTTAAGGTCGGTGGTGAGGTTCCCAATCTGATCTGCTCGGATGAAGAAGTATCTCGGCCCATGACTCCAGAAATCTCTACCCCATCCTCTTTGAATACGAGAGAAATGAGGGAGGGATATCTTCTCTAATATCTGCACCATGGTGTCACGGAACTCGAAATTCGATGAGTATTCTTATTCTGCCGATGATCTAGAATTCGGCCTTCCAGCCTCTACATGCTGGGCAAAACCCTACGGGACCATACACCTCATCGTCGGCCGCTGGCGAGGACTCAAGCCGACCTGTCGCCCTCTCAGGCTCCATCGCTCGATCCTCCCGCCCCTCAGAGGGATGTCTGCACACTAGGGTGGGCTTATTTACCGCACTAGCCTGGGCCCCAGAACTAGGCAGCCTCATAATCTCTCGCCTCAATCGGCGATCCTTATTCTCCCAAAGGTATGAGGGATACCTTGGGCCATTCCCGGGCTTTGCTAACGACGCCGCCCGGCTACACAAGCACGGAACGGAGTTAGCGTTGAAGCCAAAAAAAAATCTTGAATTCTAAAGATAACAATTTCAATGCAATTTACTAAATATAGCATTCACAATTCATGAAGATAACAATTTCAATGCAATTTATCGAATACAACATCACATAATTCGTAACTTCATATAATTTTTATGTCCTCATTTTAAAAGAAAAAGACACCATTCATTAATACTAATTTAAGGAAAAATCTCTTCTTTTGAAAATTAACCAAGCTAACCTGGCCACCGTTTCCTTGAGGGGCTTAAAAAGGGAGGACTGGAGCCGCATTGGGCGCATCTTCCCCCATCTCGTTGTTACGTGCTCCTCTTGAGGCAATATTTTGTCGTCTCCGAGATGAGGCCATCTTAGGCGTCGCCTTGTAGAGCTCGCTGCTGCGATCGAAATGCTTCAGTCGGATCTGAATTTCGAGCTCGTTTGCTCACCGTATGAGCAAAAGAATATGGCGCACGAACCCTCGCTTGAGTCAAAAAACCCTTACTAAAGTCTACGCAAATGGGGGGGGGGGGAGAATTGTGAGATGTCCTTAAGGGCAAAGGCAAAAACGTGGAGAGGGCTGGGAGGGGTTGCTGCAAGCCTCTCTGTAAGTCTATTCACACGGGGGGGGAGAAGAGTTAAGGACACTGGCCCTTAGCAAGAGGAGGATGGAGGAAAATTGGCTTATCTGAAAAGAGCCAAATGAGGGGGTGTGAGAGGGGTGGCTGCAAGGGCGGCTGTACTTGCAGCAAGTACGCTACACAGGTACGGACGGCGGTACGGACGGCGGCACAACAGGGCATACGCTACACAGAAATGCGTGCCGAACTGAGGAGCACCCTGGGGGTTTATATAGCTGAGGGGTGAGGGTACGGGCGTTGCGCAAAGCAAGGACGAAAGGACGGTGTACCTTCAAAGGCTATGGATCAGTGGCCTGCATGGGTCTAGGGGAAAGGTACGGTGTCGGTTGTCTGGGAAAGGAGTGGTACGCATGTACCTTATCTGGTCTGGGTGTCCACCTAAGGGTACGCGTGGACCATACAGTGGGCGGCCGCCGTCCTTTGGTTCTTGGGCGGCCATTGTACGGGTGCCCTAGTAAGTGTGTACGGACCAAATTTTGGAGCGGGATACCCACATTTGGGGCGACCGCCTCGATTTACGTGCCAGAAGCGAAAATTTTTTTTGTCCGGGAGGTTCTCCTGGTCACAGGGGTTCAGACCGTTCGTCAATCGGACATGCGGTTGTGCATTTATTAAGGTTTAAAGGTCACCGTTTTTTAACTAAAATGATTGAAATTAGTATATAGGCTTGATCCGGTGTTCGTTTTGGATGCTGTAAAATCCTATATTAGGGTAAAATCGCACGCAAATTCCTAATTTGGGCTCAGAATTTGAAGATTCTAAGTAGAAATGACTCAAATAATAAAATCATTGATATTTATACCATAAAAACTCATAATTACATGGACATTTCTTTATTAGTGAAGATGGTTACGTTACCAAAACAGAGAAAGGGGTTTTCAAAAATTGATATGTACACATGTCAGATGGTGTTGATACTCTACATTGAGGTTGTTTAGGTGTCAATACAAGTTGTCCATACTTGATTGCACCACTACATTGTGATTTCGAGCCATGGAAGCGCATCAAAACAGGGTATCTCGGACTGAGTGAGTCAGTTCATCTTGGATGCATACAGGTTGATTTTCTACATCAAATTTGAAGATTTGTGGTTACTTTGGAGTATCTAGAACACTCATTGGAGTGTGGTTGAGCTGAGGAAGGCTTCGTTACAGATTTGGACGAGTGCGGAAGGTGCACATTGAGCAAACATGTCGGATAATCCAGTACAGATTGTTGGTGAAAAGCTGGATAGGAAGAACTTCCAGGCATGGAAGTACAGGATAAAAAGTTTCTTGAAAGGAAAAGGATTTTAGAATCTCATTACAGGTGTTGAGCGAGAGCCTAAGCTACCCTGACAACCTACACAGTTAGCAGATTACAGCTCACAAGCAATGGTCAGAAAGAGCATTCAAAGTGCTGCATTATCTGTCTATATGTATTTCTGATGCTATGCTCATACACATACAGGATGCTGAGAATCCCAAAGATGCATGGGATACTTTGGTAAAGATGTTTGATACAGATACGAGTGCTCACAAGTCTCAGTTGCGATAGTAGATACATAATGTGAAAAGGAATAAAAGGAGCATACATGATTATGTGCAAGAAATCAAGAAGTTTGCAGATGCATTGGCCACAATAAATGCCCCCATGCCTGATGATGATTTGGTGGATATTACCTTGCGTGGTCTTGGCAAGGAATATAAATCTTTTGATACATCCATCTCAGTTCGGAGTACAGGTTTACCAGACTTTGATGAGTTGGTTTCACTCTTGCTTGTTGAGGAAATCAAACTCAGTGATTCATTTCTGGATGCATCTACTAGCCATGATGATAATGGCAGAAATCAGGCTTTCTATTCTCAGAGAGGCTTTAGAGGCAGGGGGAGATTCACATCATGTGGTCGTGGTAATAATGGTCATGGATGGCAGGACATGTCACCACACAGCAGAATTTTCAGCCTTCATATGGTGCTCGAGGTGGTCGTGGATATACACCTCAGAGAGGCAGAGGTAACCCCCGTGGTGGTAGAGGATGTTGGCAAGGCCAACAAAATTCTATGCAAGATGTGGAATGCCATTATTGTGGCAAATTTGGACATATGGCGAGAGATTGTTTCCGCAAACAGAATGATTTGAGAGGGGGTAGAGCACAACGTGGTGGTCATTATGGTAGAAATTATGCACAACATGGTGGTGGAAATTATGCATCAAGCAGTAATGATGGCACTGCAAATCATTTGTTTGCCATGAAACGTGTGGGTTCTATGATGACAAATGTTGAGAATGATGACACATGGTATATGGACTCTGGAGCATCAAACCATATGACATGTCATGGTGAATGGTTTGAGCATATGAAGCCTATGGATGTGAAAGGCTATGTGGAGACAGGTGATGATACCCAGCATGTCATTACACATGTTGGAAGTGTACCATTGGTTATGCACAATGGTTAAACAAAATCGATGTCAGATGTATTGTACGTGCCTTCTATCACAAAAAGCTTGGCCTCAGTTGGTCAAATGGTGGAACAGGGATTACAGGTTCGTTTCAACGAGCATGGTTGCTTCGTTGAGGACTTCAAACATGGATGTAGAGTCATTGCTAAAGGTAAGAAAGAAGGCAGATTGTTTAAGCTAGATGCTGGAATTCCTGAGTTAAAATCAGCCATGTTCTCCAAAAGCAGGAATGTGGTACAGGACATTGATATGTGGCATAAGAGGATTGGACATGTCAATATACAAAGATTGAAGAACATGCAGACAAGCGGCATTGTCAGTGGATTGCCTAGATTTAAATATGATGGGAATATGCATGTTTGTGAAGCCTGTCAGTTTGGAAAGCAGGCAAGGTTGAGGTTTCCTAGAGAAGGAAATATGAGTAGCCGGCCACTTGAGATAGTACACAGTGATGTATGGGGTCCTGCACAAAACCCATCTATCAAAGGCAGTTTATACTATGTGACATTCATAGATGATTTCAGCAGGATGACATGGATATACTTTCTCAGAGAGAAGAGTGAAGTATTGGAAAAGTTCATGGATTTCAAAGCTTTTGCAGAAAAGCAATATGGCTTTTGGATTAAATGTTTGAGAACAGATGGAGGTGGTGAATACACCTCAAAAGCTTTTGAGCATTTCTTGAGGAAACATGGAATAAGAAGACAATTGACTTGCAGGTATACACCTCAGCAGAATGGTGTGGCTAAAAGAAAGAATAGAGTCATATGTGAAGTGGCTAGGGCGATGCTCAATGAAAAGAGCATGCCAGATTACTATTGGGCAGAAGCATGTGCTACTGTAGTGTATATTTTGAACAAAACACCTACAGCAGCCATTCATGGAAGCACGCCAGAGATGCGGCTTATAGGTTATAGGCCAGACATTGGACACCTCAAAGTTTTTGGATGCATAGCTTATGTACATGTGCTTGATGAAAGAAGAAGGAAGTTGGATCCTAAGGTAGAGAAATGTGTATTTGTTGGATATGCACAGGATCGAAAGGCATACAAATGTTATAATCCACAAACTAGACAAGTGGTCATCTCACGAGATGTGGTATTCGATGAGCTTGCTAGTTGGTACAAAGCAAAAGATGAGGGTGTCATTGAGTCACTTGAGGCTGATGTGCCTGTGAACTTGCCACAAGCAAGTTCTAGTTCTACTTCTATGTCTGGGCCAGCAGAGGCTGAGAGTAGTACTGTACGTCCATGGTCAGGATGTTTGAGGCATGAGAGTGTGAGCACTAGGAGTAGTGCTATGGATAAAGGAAAGAAGAAGGTTGAAGGAATTGGAATCACAGGTTATGAGTCATCTAGTTCAGAGAGTTTGGATGAGGAGCTTGGCATACCTCTTTTCATCTGGTGCTAGGCAAGATAGATATGTGCCACCACATGCTAGAGTTACAGGTGTATAGAGTGACCCGCATGCATTGCGGAGATCCCAGAGAATCAGATATCCCGTTGACAGGTTGACATATCGAGATTTTGCTATGCACTATGCATATATGACATATATGGTGAAGCATGTGAAACCTACATGCTATACAGAGGCTATTGGAGAGCATGTATGGGAGAAAGCAATGGATGTTGAGATGGACGCATTGGTCCATAATGATACATGGGATTTGGTTGCATTACCAAAGGACAAGAATGTTATTGGTTATAAATGCGTTTACAAAGTGAAGTGCAAATCTGATGGTTCTATTGAGAGACATAAAGCAAGATTAGTAGCAAAGGGTTATGCACAGACCCAAGGTTTGGACTATGATGAAACCTTTAGTCCAGTGGCTAAGATGGGCACAGTGACAGCAGTCGTTGCTATGGTTGCAGCTCTAATGGCTGGGAAATGCATCAAATGGATGTCAAGAATGCATCAAATGGATGTCAAGAATGCATTTCTAAATGGAGATCTACAAGAGGAAGTGTATATGGCACAGCCAGAAGGGTATGTACACCCAAGATATCCCACTCATGTATGCAAATTGAAAAAGGCATTATATGGTTTGAAGCAAGCACCTCGTGCTTGGAGTGATAAGATGAGCAGATATCTTATCTCACTTGGTTTTCAGATTTCTACAGTAGATTCTTCACTCTATGTGAAGAAGACAGAGCATGGGATTGTTTTACTCGTCATCTATGTGGATGACTTGATTATCACAGGTGATCATAGTGCAGATGTGATGCATGTCAAGAAAGCTTTGAGTGGGCAATTTGACATGAAAGACCTTGGTGAGTTGAGATACTTTCTTGGAATTGAAGTGGTCAAAGATCATGCAGGTACATGGTTAGTACAGTGCCAATATGCATTGGATATGTTGGCAAAGTATGGCATGACAGGGTGTAAGCCTATGAGTACACCTTTGGAGCAAAATGTGAAGTTGCAGGCTGATTATGGTGATGAGCTTGATGATACATCTATGTACAGAAAGATGGTTGGTAGTCTCATTTACATGACTATCACATGCCCGGATTTGAGTTATGCTATGGGGCTAGTAAGCCAGTTTATGCAGAGCCCCAGAAAACCACATTTGGATGCAGTGAGACGCATTATGAGATATGTTAAGACCACTGCACATTATGGTCTACTTTATGAGAGTGGTAAAAGCTTGGATATACATGGCTACACAGATGCTGATTGGGCAGGTAGCGCATATGACAGGAGGTCTACTAGTGGATATGCTTTTGAACTTGGAAGTGCCGTGTGGTGAGTTGGAGTAGCAAGAAGCAACCTAAATTTGCTTTATCCAGTAGTACAGAGGCTGAATATAGAGGTGCAGCCATTGCTACTTGTGAGGCAGTATGGTTAAAGAGTCTCTTGGCAGATTTGGGTGAGCCTATTGATGGCAAAGTTGTCACTCATTGTGACGACATGAGCAGTATACAGTTGGCCAAGAATCTAGTATTTCATATGCGAGGACCAAACACATAGAGGTCCATTATCACTTTGTCAGAGAAAAGGTGCTGGATGGTACAGTTGATCTACAGTATGTGAAGACTGATGATGAGCAGGTGGAAGACATCTTTACAAAGCCACTTAGCAGAGGGAGAAGTTTGAGTACTTCCATACTATGTTGGGAGTACATGGGATGAGCTTGAGGGGGAGTGTTGAGAGTCTTGATATCCCAAGCTCATCTACATCTTCATCGGCAATACATCATGAGCTTGAGAGGGGATGTTGAGATTCAAGCTCGATGTCAGTGTGAGCCAGCTATACTATGTGCTGGCATGTTAGGTAGGAACATGTGTGAGACATAAATGGCCGCGTGTCCAGCTGGTCATAGTGTGTGGACATTAGCTAGGGTTAGATGTGTGTGGACACAACTCATAGTGTGTTGTGTGTATTATGGATTATGGCATTATGCTTTGTGTGAGTGTGGAGATGGCTTCCCTCTATGGTTAGGGTTTGCAATATACATTAGGGTTTGATCTTGTGTGTGTGTCTCCTCCCCCTCTACCGTTCTTTCAACACTACCCTCTACAAGGAAAGAATGGGAGGCTCAGGCACAATTATGGGATCGTGTCAATGCCCGTGTGCATTCTTTCATCTTCCTTAATTGCACACCCCTGGTAATTAATTATATCAAAAACATGACGCTGACCAGAGGGATTTGGCAGAACTTGGCTTCTCTGTATAACTGTAAGATCCCTGTTCCCACCGAGCAACGGATTCGGGGTGCTGGCAGCGGAAGTAGCGCTTCTCGCACGGGACAGGGGTCCCACACTCGGGGCCTCGCACACGGATATCCGGATAAGCGACTAATCCGTCGGTTGTTCCAAAACCGAACCCGGAAAAACTTCCTTTACCGGAAAGCACGGGCGATTCCACTAGGATAACTTTTTACTCTAACGTAGCCAAGATCATTTCTGATCGAGATGATCCAATTACATCTATAAGATACTTAGTCAGTTCAAGGAAGAAACTTGCACTTGGATCATTGGGATTAACGCTTTTTTCCCCATTCAAGAGGCACAGCCGTTGATTCCTATCCATAGAATAGTTACTGTCTGGGATTTATTTTTTTTCTATCGTAAAAACAAAAGTTTGAGTCTCGATTTACGGATCCATCAGTCCAGCCTAACCCCATCCAATCCCATGGGTTAGCCAACCGCCCAACCACTGTAGTGATGGGATCCAATTAAAAATTTGGTTAGGTTTTGTCCCGGGTACCAAGGAAAAGAGTTCCAAGGCCCCCTAGCCGGATGTTCATGCAAAATAAAACTAGTCACACCACTCACACACCCAATATGAAATTGCCTTTTCACAGATTCAACCAGTTTAAAACAATCCTTTAATAAAACCATAGTATCACTGATCACCGTCTTCCAATATCCAGTTGATTCTTAATTTTCCCATCATTCCTTCATCAGAGTATCCATGGCATCATTGGCAACTAGGACGCTCACCACCTGTCCACACAGGGGCCATTTCTTAGTTCCTAGCCCTTAATACTCGGCAATATAATCACTTATCAAGATGGACTCTCGTTGAAGATCAGCAAGATCAACCAACGGATCCATATAAGGAGCCATGGACTCATCCATTGAAGACCAGCAAGGTCAATCAACCAGATCCATGCTCGATTTCAGAAAACAACTCCAACTCTGTTCCAATATCTTCCTCGACGCACGCGTGGGTATCCTAGGTGACCCAGAGCCCGAGCACCGTATGGTCAGCACCCTCTAGGATCCTTCGCAGGTAACCTAGCGCTTCACGCATAGGCCGCTTCCTTGGCCCCTCATCCACCGTACCGGAAGCTCACCATTTTAATCGCACCGAGGCTGGTCAAGACCTCGACCGACCCTGCTACGCGAGACGTCCTTCATTGACTCTCCGTTCAGCAGTTGCAACATTATTAGTTAGGTCTCATGACCTTAATCACAAGATAGTCACAATGCTCCCCCAGCAATCTTGACATAAAACAGTCATTTACAAACAGCATTTACAAACAGTTTACAATACAGTTTCTATTTTTACTTTCATTTTTCCACATTATCCCTCATCAATCCACATTACTTATTCCATATTCCATTTATATGTATACTTATCCCATCACATCATTTTCCATCTCAACACTTCATGTTCCTTCACATCACATATCGTATATTCACATCCATACATATGTCCACATCCACATCCACATCCACATTCACATCCACACATCCACATCTACATCCATACATCTAATTTCACATCCATATCTACATGCACATTCATGCATCCACATCCATACATCCACATCTACATGCACATTCACATCCATACATCCACATCTATATGCGTACATTCTCATCTACATGCATACTTCCACATCTCTATGCATACATCCACATCCACATCCACATTCACATTCTCCTCATACATCTACATCTACATGCATACATCCACCTCCACATTCACATCCACATCTATACATCTACATCTACATGCATACATCCACATCCACATCCACATCTACATCTATACATCTACATCTACATGTATACATATACATCTCCATTCACAACTACATCTACATGCATACATCCATATCTCCATTCCCATCTACATCTATGCATCTACATCTACATGCATCCATCCACCTCCACATCCACATCTACATCTATACATCTACATCTACTACATGTATACATCCACATCTCCATTCACATCTACATCTATACATCTACATCTACATGCATCCATCCACATCTCCATTTACATCCTCATCTACACATCTATTTCTACATGCATACATCCACATCCCATGCATACATCCACCTCCACATTCACACTCACATCCATACATCTACATCTACATGCAACATCCACATCTCCATGCATAATAAAATTCTTTTAATTAATCTAGGATGATAGTTCCTAGAATATGGTAGGAAGTCCTCTTTTTATGCTTTGAATGAATTTATTTTATGCGTAATTTCTATAAAAATTTTGCCATAGCTCCGCTACTATGACTGATAAATCTCAATTTTTTTCTAAGGGATAAAGCTCATTATTAAAGAAATAATTAGAATGGTCTCGAATTGGATCATCAATCCATAATGGTCTCTAATTGGATCATTAAGAAAACAATTAGAATGGTCTCTAATTGGGTCATCAATCCATAATCCAGATTGAATCATCAATGTGCATAAACTAAAAGCATAGCAAAAAGCCATTAATTTGGCCTCAAGCATAGCTTAATTTTGGATTAGGGAAAGGCTTTATGAAAAGCTTCATTTGGATTGAGAATGGGTCATGAGTATGACCATTTCTTGAGTGAGAGAGAGAAATTACATATAAACCATTAGAATTTAAACATAAATGGAAATTAACTTCTATAGCATTTATTAAATTATGTAACTCTTCACTACTATTCACCAATTAACTTCAATAGCATTTAAAAAAACCATACCAATTAAACTTCTCAAGCTTGAGAGGTTGAGAAGAGAGAATCATTGAGAAATTATAGAAAAGATCAAAATTCAATATACTTACCTAATGATTAGCTTGATTCTTTATTCACGGTAGAGGCCCCCAACCAATCAATTGGTTTAGTATGTTGATGGAGCCACCAATGGGGATTGAAGAAAGAGAGAAGTGTCAAAAACTAGTGAATTATTAAAGAATTCACAGTTCTTAGCTTAGGTGGAGTAGAGTAACAAGGCATAAGACTCTATATGCTTTGGCTTAGGTGGAGTAGAGTAACAAGGCATAAGACTCTATATGCTTTGGCTTAGGTGGAGTAGAGTAACAACGCATAAGACACTATATGCTTTGGCTTAGGTGGAGTAGAGTAACAAGGCATAAGACTCTATATGCTTTGGCTTAGGTGGAGTAGAGTAACAAAGCATAAGACACTATATTTTTTTCAACAAGGAGAGGCTTCTATTTATAGGAAAATTTGAGCTCCTAACCAAACAAAATGATTCTAGAATTTTCCAAGTCAGTTTGGTCACTTTTTGACCATTTTTAGGTCAATTAAGCTAACTTTTTGGAACTAGACTTGAATGAGGAGAGAGGAGAGATGAAATATCTTAATTTTTAATGAGTTTAAAACTCATTCAAGCATGTGAAATATGCACCTCCTTTAAAGAATTCCCCTTCCTTACATATGTGTCATAATGGAATCATTTTAATATTGCTCATAGTTTTTTACTAATAAGCCTTGTACATTTTCAACTCTTCATCTTATGTGAGCATTTAAGGGACTCCCCTTCCTTACATATGTGTCATAATAAAATCATTATTCCCAAAATATCTCATATTTTTAATATTGCTCATAGTTTTTTATTAATAACCCTTGTACATTTTCAACTCTTCATCTTATGTGAAATATGCACCTCCTTTAAAGAACTCTCCTTCCTTACATATGTGTCATAATGGAATCATTTTAATATTGCTCATAGTTTTTTACTAATAAACCTTGTACATTTTCAACTCTTCATCTTATGTGAGCATTTAAGGGACTCCCCTTCCTTACATATGTGTCATAATAAAATCATTATTCCCAAAATATCTCATATTTTTAATATTGCTCATAGTTTTTTACTAATAAACCTTGTACATTTTCACCTCATGTGAGCATTTACTCATTTTTGGGTATTTTCTTTTTACACTTTGGATTTATCTCCTCCCTACACATGGATTGATGCTATTGGCCCATAGAAACCTTAATTGGACCATAGTCTAAAGATTTCTGAAAATCTAGACCCTTAGGCTAAGGTTCTTTATACCTATTTCCAATTAATTCCAATTGCACATTGGAAAATTCTTTTTAAATTTCTATTTCAGGGAAACTCATCTGAATTATAAGAGATATTTTTCTATCCAAAAATATTCAAAATCTGAATATTCTCTCTCTAGAATATTTTTCTCTCTCTAAGCTAAAACAGTTAGAAACAAGGTCTTTATATTTCTGAAGAGGGATTGATTATAGAGGAAGATACTAGACATCAAAAAGGGGTTGGGAGAGGAATCTTACATTCTACCCCACTTAAAAAACGCGAGATGTCCTCATCTCGCAGGTGGAGTATACTCTCTTTCATCATCTTTTTCTTCTTCAATCACATTCAACGTTTTTTTTTTTCAATTGCAGTAAGGATCTGCCCTTCTTTCCTCTTCTACTTCTTCTGCAATTGTGACTGCTCTGGCTACTGCAGTCTGAGGTGGAATTCTTTCTCTTTGGTTGCCCCTATTCTGGAAAGGATTTCTGAGGTTACTCTGGGTAGAGCCAGATGGTTGATTTGGAGTTCTTCTGGGGTTATCCTGGCTTGGGCGAGACGGACCCTGGTATGAAGGAATTGGTCTCTGAATTCGGGGTCCTAGACTTCCCTGTCCCCTTGACATGGCAGGAGTTGGGCAGTCTTTTAACTGATGACCAAAACCTTGGCATCCAAAACACCGGTTCTCACTTCTGGTCTCATTGTTCTGCATCCTTAAAATAGATGGTCCTCCTGAGAAAGTATTCTGGGGGAAGGATCTTCCTTCACTTTGGAATCTTCCTGCATCTTGATTCTGAATTGGTCCTTGCTGCCTCTTTGGGGGTGGAAAGTTTGAAGTACCTTCCTGGGCTTGGAATCTTTTAAAGTTAGAGGGTGCAGGCTTTGGCGGGACCTTTACTACAAAGGCCTTGGCAAAATCCTTTGCCATTTTTACTGCTTCAGCCCCATGGACACTGGTTTGGCATTTTTGACCAATGTGTCTAAGGGTTCGTTCATTCCCCGAATGAACTTGGCCCATGAGCTGTTCTTCGTCTAGAGGTGGTGAGTATTTGAGTAGAAGAGCAAAGGCCTGGTGATATTCTTCAATGGTTTTGTTCTCCTGCTTTAGTTCTAAAAATTCGTTCATTTTGGTTTCCAAAAATCCAGGGGGACAAAATCTCTTTCTCAAATAGGTTTTTAGGTCATTCCAAGATTGAGTATTTCTATTCAGACGGTTGGTGTCACAGTGGTTCCTCCATGCTACCCTGGCTGTTTCCACTATTTTCAACCGGCCAAGAGCCATTTTGCTCAGCTCATTATAACCTGTGACGTCAAAATACTCTTCCATGGCTTCCACCCATTTCTCCACAGTCTCACCCAGGTTCTCCCCTTCTCCTTTGAAGGGTCCTGGCTGAGTCCTATGAAGAGCCTTGCGAACATCAGGGTCAAGTTCGTTATCTTCAAGGATAGGGTCTGGCTGCTACTGACGGCTACGGTTTCCTCGTCTCATGATTCTGTCAAAATTTATATATTAGAGAGAGAATAGTTATAAGATCAGAAGGGAGATTCTTATTTTTGAATACTTCAATAACTGGGGAGAAATTTTACATTCTACCCCACTTAAAAAGTGCGAGATGTCCTCATCTCGCAAGGTAGAGGATAACTCTTTTTCTTAAGATCCAATTTTTATTCTGGGGTTGCTTATATTCTGGTCAACCCAACAGAACACTGGGATAAATATCCCTTATATAGAACTCATCATTAAATAACAATTCATTTAACATGATAATGGTCCATTAGACCGAAAAATTTCCTTCGGAACATTCCTCCACGGAAACTTCAGTCAAGCAAAAGTTCTCAATTTGACATCCCTTTAACTTGATCTACCGGTCAAGTATTAATAGCAGCAATCTGACAGCACAACCCACTAATCTCATAGTGATTTGCTGAATTCATTATCATTATTTCTAGTTATGAATATCATCACAGGGACTCGTCCCATTCCCCCTCATTGTGGTTTCATTTTATTTCAACTAATTTTTAAAAATCAACATTTTTCAATCAGCATTTTCAATCAGAATCCAATTCAATTCATTCATTCTCAAACAGAATTAAAAATCATATCAATCACATTCGAAATCATCATCTAGATAGCATTAACGCTTATAATTTCAAGTCTTAGATTTACTCGTATATACTGTCAGTAAAGAGCTGCAGTATACTCTCGGTATATACGGGTAGTCACGGCCCTTGGAATTATAAAGTAAATACTATCATGTCTAGGCCTTAAGCAAGTCAGGGTTTCTATATAATTGCGGTATTTCCATCTGAAGAACCAATTACCAAATTATGAATTTCAGTTTGAATATCAAATTGTATGAGTTATATCACACAATTATAACCTTTTTGTGTTTCTTGATAAATTTTTGACATATTTGTCTTCTCATTTGATCTTTATTAACCAAAGGCTCTGATACCAACTGTAAGATCCCTGTTCCCACACCGAGCAACGGATTCGGGGTACTGGCAGCGGAAGTAGCGCTTCTCGCGCGGGACAGGGGTCCCACACTCGGGGCCTCGCCCACGGATATCCGGATAAGCGACTAATCCGTCGGTTGTTCCAAAACCGAACCCGGAAAAACTTCCTTTACCGGAAAGCACGGGCGATTCCACCAGGATAACTTTTTACTCTAACGTAGCCAAGATCATTTCTGATCGAGATGATCCAATTACATCTATAAGATACTTAGTCAGTTCAAGGAAGAAACTTGCACTTGGATCATTAGGATCAACACTTTTTTCCCCATTCAAGAGGCACAGCCGTTGATTCCTATCCATAGAACAGTTACTGTCCGGGATTTATTTTTTTTCTATCGTAAAAACAAAAGTTTGAGTCTCGATTTACGGATCCATCAGTCCAGCCTAACCCCATCCAATCCCATGGGTTAGCCAACCGCCCAACCACTGTAGTGATGGGATCCAATTAAAAATTTGGTTAGGTTTTGTCCCGAGTACCAAGGAAAAGAGTTCCAAGGCCCCCTAGCCGGATGTTCATGCAAAATAAAACTAGTCACACCACTCACACACCCAATATAAAATTGCCTTTTCACAGATTCAACCACTTTAAAACAATCCTTTAATAAAACCATAGTATCACTGGATCACCGTCTTCCAATATCCAGTTGATTCTTAATTTTCCCATCATTCCTTCATCAGAGTATCCATGGCATCATTGGCAACTAGGACGCTCACCACCTGTCCACACAGGGGCCGTTTCTTAGTTCCTAGCCCTTAATACTCGGTAACATAATCACTTATCAAGATGGACTCTCGTTGAAGATCAGCAAGATCAACCAACGGATCCATATAAGGAGCCATGGACTCATCCATTGAAGACCAGCAAGGTCAATCAACCAGATCCATGCTCGATTTCAGAAAACAACTCCAACTCTGTTCCAATATCTTCCTCGACACACGCGTGGGTATCCTAGGCGACCCAGAGCCCGAGCACCGTATGGTCAGCACCCTCTAAGATCCTTCGCAGGTAACCTAGCGCTTCACGCATAGGCCGCTTCCTTGGCCCCTCATCCACCGTACCGGAAGCTCACCATTTTAATCGCACCGAGGCTGGTCAAGACCTCGACCGACCTTGCTACGCGAGACGTCCTTCATTGACTCTCCGTCAGCAGTTGCAACATTATTAGTTAGGTCTCACGACCTTAATCACAAGATAGTCACAATGCTCCCCCAGCAATCTTGACATAAAACAGTCATTTACAAACAGCATTTACAAACAGTTTACAATACAGTTTCTATTTTTACTTTCATTTTTCCACATTATCCCTCATCAATCCACATTACTTATTCCATATTCCATTTATATGTATACTCATCCCATCACATCATTTTCCATCTCAACACTTCATGTTCCTTCACATCACATATCGTATATTCACATCCATACATATGTCCACATCCACATCCACATTCACATCCACACATCCACATCTACATCCATACATCTAATTTCACATCCATATCTACATGCACATTCATGCATCCACATCCATACATCCACATCTACATGCACATTCACATCCATAAATCCACATCTATATGTGTACATTCTCATCTACATGCATACTTCCACATCTCTATGCATACATCCACATCCACATCCACATTCACATTCTCCTCATACATCTACATCTACATGCATACATCCACCTCCACATTCACATCCACATCTATACATCTACATCTATATGCATACATCCACATCCACATCCACATCTACATCTACATCTATACATCTACATCTACATGTATACATATACATCTCCATTCACAACTACATCTACATGCATACATCCATATCTCCATTCCCATCTACATCTATGCATCTACATCTACATGCATCCATCCACCTCCACATCCACATCTACATCTATACATCTACATCTACATGTATACATCCACATCTCCATTCACATCTACATCTATACATCTACATCTAAATGCATCCATCCACATCTCCATTTACATCCTCATCTACACATCTATTTCTACATGCATACATCCACATCCCATGCATACATCCACCTCCACATTCACACTCACATCCATACATCTACATCTACATGCAACATCCACATCTCCATGCATAATAAAATTCTTTTTATTAATCTAGGATGATAGTTCCTAGAATATGGTAGGAAGTCCTCTTTTTATGCTTTGAATGAATTTATTTTATGCGTAATTTCTATAAAAATTTTGCCATAGCTCCGCTACTATGACTGATAAATCTCAATTTTTTTCTAAGGGATAAAGCTCATTATTAAAGAAATAATTAGAATGGTCTCTAATTGGATCATCAATCCATAATGGTCTCTAATTGGATCATTAAGAAAACAATTAGAATGGTCTCTAATTGGGTCATCAATCCATAATGGATTGAATCATCAATGTGCATAAACTAAAAGCATAGCAAAAAGCCATTAATTTGGCCTCAAGCATAGATTAATTTTGGATTAGGGAAAGGCTTTATGAAAAGCTTCATTTGGATTGAGAATGGGTCATGAGTATGACCATTTCTTGAGTGAGAGAGAGAAATTACATAAAAACCATTAGAATTTAAACATAAATGGAAATTAACTTCTATAGCATTTATTAAATTATGTAACTCTTCACTACTATTCACTAATTAACTTCAATAGCATTTAAAAAAACCATACCAATTAAACTTCTCAAGCTTGAGAGGTTGAGAAGAGAGAATCATTGAGAAATTATAGAAAAGATCAAAATTCAATATACTTACCTTATGATTTGCTTGATTCTTTATTCATGGTAGAGGCCCCCAACCAATCAATTGGTTTAGTATGTTGATGGAGCCACCAATGGGGATTGAAGAAAGAGAGAAGTGTCAAAAACTAGTGAATTATTAAAGAATTCACAGTTCTTAGCTTAGGTGGAGTAGAGTAACAAGGCATAAGACTCTATATGCTTTGGCTTAGGTGGAGTAGAGTAACAAAGCATAAGACACTATATGCTTTGGCTTAGGTGGAGTAGAGTAACAAGGCATAAGACTCTATATGCTTTGGCTTAGGTGGAGTAGAGTAACAAAGCATAAGACACTATATGCTTTGGCTTAGGTGGAGTAGAGTAACAAAGCATAAGACACTATATTTTTTTCAACAAGGGGAGGCTTCTATTTATAGGAAAATTTGAGCTCCTAACCAAACAAACTGATTCTAGAATTTTCCAAGTCAGTTTGGTCACTTTTTGACCATTTTTAGGTCAATTAAGCTAACTTTTTGGAACTAGACTTGAATGAGGAGAGAGGAGAGATGAAATATCTTAATTTTTAATGAGTTTAAAACTCATTCAAGCATGTGAAATATGCACCTCCTTTAAAGAATTCCCCTTCCTTACATATGTGTCATAATGGAATCATTTTAATATTGCTCATAGTTTTTTACTAATAAGCCTTGTACATTTTCAACTCTTCATCTTATGTGAGCATTTAAGGGACTCCCCTTCCTTACATATGTGTCATAATAAAATCATTATTCCCAAAATATCTCATATTTTTAATATTGCTCATAGTTTTTTATTAATAACCCTTGTACATTTTCAACTCTTCATCTTATGTGAAATATGCACCTCCTTTAAAGAACTCTCCTTCCTTACATATGTGTCATAATGGAATCATTTTAATATTGCTCATAGTTTTTTACTAATAAACCTTGTACATTTTCAACTCTTCATCTTATGTGAGCATTTAAGGGACTCCCCTGCCTTACATATGTGTCATAATAAAATCATTATTCCCAAAATATCTCATATTTTTAATATTGCTCATAGTTTTTTACTAATAAACCTTGTACATTTTCAACTCTTCACCTCATGTGAGCATTTACTCATTTTTGGGTATTTTCTTTTTACAATTTGGATTTATCTCCTCCCTACACATGGATTGATGCTATTGGCCCATAGAAACCTTAATTGGACCATAGTCTAAAGATTTCTGAAAATCTAGACCCTTAGGCTAAGGTTCTTTATACCTATTTCCAATTAATTCCAATTGCACATTGAAAAATTCTTTTTAAATTTCTGTTTCAGGGAAACTCATCTGAATTATAAGAGATATTTTTCTATCCAAAAATATTCAAAATCTGAATATTCTCTCTCTAGAATATTTTTCTCTCTCTAAGCTAAAACAGTTAGAAACAAGGTCTTTATATTTCTGAAGAGGGATTGATTACAGAGGAAGATACTAGACATCAAAAAGGGGTTGGGAGAGGAATCTTACATTCTACCCCACTTAAAAAACGCGAGATGTCCTCATCTCGCAGGTGGAGTATGCTCTCTTTCATTATCTTTTTCTTCTTCAATCACATTCAACGTTTTTTTTTTTTTCAATTGCAGTAAGGATCTGCCCTTCTTTCCTCTTCTACTTCTTCTGCAATTGTGACTGCTCTGGCTACTGCAG
Source organism: Cibotium barometz (assembly GCF_041138505.1). Lineage (NCBI taxonomy): Eukaryota > Viridiplantae > Streptophyta > Polypodiopsida > Cyatheales > Cibotiaceae > Cibotium > Cibotium barometz. The sequence continues at coordinate 9,049,086 of NC_141095.1, read as the reverse complement.
TCTGAGGTGGAATTTTTTCTCTTTGGTTGCCCCTATTCTGGAAAGGATTTCTGAGGTTACTCTGGGTAGAGCCAGATGGTTGATTTGGAGTTCTTCTGGGGTTATCCTGGCTTGGGCGAGACGGACCCTGGTATGAAGGAATTGGTCTCTGAATTCGGGGTCCTAGACTTCCCTGTCCCCTTGACATGGCAGGAGTTGGGCAGTCTTTTAACTGATGACCAAAACCTTGGCATCCAAAACACCGGTTCTCACTTCTGGTCTCATTGTTCTGCATCCTTAAAATAGATGGTCCTCCTGAGAAAGTATTCTGGGGGAAGGATCTTCCTTCACTTTGGAATCTTCCTGCATCTTGATTCTGAATTGGTCCTTGCTGCCTCTTTGGGGGTGGAAAGTTTGAAGTACCTTCCTGGGCTTGGAATCTTTTAAAGTTAGAGGGTGCAGGCTTTGGCGGGACCTTTACTACAAAGGCCTTGGCAAAATCCTTTGCCATTTTTACTGCTTCAGCCATGGACACTGGTTTGGCATTTTTGACCAATGTGTCTAAGGGTTCGTTCATTCCTCGAATGAACTTGGCCCATGAGCTGTTCTTCGTCTAGAGGTGGTGAGTATTTGAGTAGAAGAGCAAAGGCCTGGTGATATTCTTCAATGGTTTTGTTCTCCTGCTTTAGTTCTAAAAATTCGTTCATTTTGGTTTCCAAAAATCCAGGGGGACAAAATCTCTTTCTCAAATAGGTTTTTAGGTCATTCCAAGATTGAGTATTTCTATTCAGACGGTTGGTGTCACAGTGGTTCCTCCATGCTACCCTGGCTGTTTCCACTATTTTCAACCGGCCAAGAGCCATTTTGCTCAGCTCATTATAACCTGTGACGTCAAAATACTCTTCCATGGCTTCCACCCATTTCTCCACAGTCTCACCCAGGTTCTCCCCTTCTCCTTTGAAGGGTCCTGGCTGAGTCCTATGAAGAGCCTTGCGAACATGAGGGTCAAGTTCGTTATCTTCAAGGATAGGGTCTGGCTGCTGCTGGCTGACGGCTACGGTTTCCTCGTCTCATGATTCTGTCAAAATTTATATATTAGAGAGAGAATAGTTATAAGATCAGAAGGGAGATTCTTACTTTTGAATACTTCAATAACTGGGGAGAAATTTTACATTCTACTCCACTTAAAAAGTGCGAGATGTCCTCATCTGGCAAGGTAGAGGATAACTCTTTTTCTTAAGATCCAATTTTTATTCTGGGGTTGCTTATATTCTGGTCAACCTAATAGAACACTATATAAATATTCTGGTCAACCCAATAGAACACTGGGATAAATATCCCTTATATAGAACTCATCATTAAATAACAATTCATTTAACATGATAATGGTCCATTAGACCGAAAAATTTCCTTCGGAACATTCCTCCACGGAAACTTCAGTCAAGCAAGTTCTCAATTTGACATCCCTTTAACTTGATCTACTGGTCAAGTATTAATAGCAGAAGCAATCTGACAGCACAACCCACTAATCTCATAGTGATTTGCTGAATTCATTATCATCATTTCTAGTTATGAATATCATCACAGGGACTCGTCCCATTCCCCCTCATTGTGGTTTCATTTTATTTCAACTAATTTTTAAAAATCAACATTTTTCAATCAGCATTTTCAATCAGAATCCAATTCAATTCATTCATTCTCAAACAGAATTAAAAATCATATCAATCACATTCAAAATCATCATCTAGATAGCATTAACGCTTATAATTTCAAGTCTTAGATTTACTCGTATATACTGTCAGTAAAGAGCTGCAGTATACTCTCGGTATATACGGGTAGTCACGGCCCTTGGAATTATAAGGTAAATATTATCATGTCTAGGCCTCAAGCAAGTCAGGGTTTCTATATAATTGCGATATTTCCATCTGAAGAACCAATTACCAAATTATGAATTTCAGTTTGAATATCAAATTGTATGAGTTATATCACACAATTATAACCTTTTTATGTTTCTTGATAAATTTTTGACATATTTGTCTTCTCAGTTGATCTTTATTAACCAAAGGCTCTGATACCAACTGTAAGATCCCTGTTCCCACACCGAGCAACGGATTCGGGATACTGGCAGCGGAAGTAGTGCTTCTCGCGCGAGACAGGGGTCCCACACTCGGGGCCTCGCCCACGGATATCCGGATAAGCGACTAATCCGTCGGTTGTTCCAAAACCGAACCCGGAAAAACTTCCTTTACCGGAAAGCACGGGCGATTCCACCAGGATAACTTTTTACTCTAACGTAGCCAAGATCATTTCTGATCGAGATGATCCAATTACATCTATAAGATACTTAGTCAGTTCAAGGAAGAAACTTGCACTTGGATCATTGGGATCAACACTTTTTTCCCCATTCAAGAGGCACAGCCGTTGATTCCTATCCATAGAACAGTTACTGTCCGGGATTTATTTTTTTTCTATCGTAAAAACAAAAGTTTGAGTCTCAATTTACGGATCCATCAGTCCAGCCTAACCCCATCCAATCCCATGGGTTAGCCAACCGCCCAACCACTGTAGTGATGGGATCCAATTAAAAATTTGGTTAGGTTTTGTCCCGGGTACCAAGGAAAAGAGTTCCAAGGCCCCCTAGCCGGATGTTCATGCAAAATAAAACTAGTCACACCACTCACACACCCAATATGAAATTGCCTTTTCACAGATTCAACCACTTTAAAACAATCCTTTAATAAAACCATAGTATCACTGATCACCGTCTTCCAATATCCAGTTGATTCTTAATTTTCCCATCATTCCTTCATCAGAGTATCCATGGCATCATTGGCAACTAGGACGCTCACCACCTATCCACACAGGGGCCGTTTCTTAGTTCCTAGCCCTTAATACTCGGCAATATAATCACTTATCAAGATGGACTCTCGCTGAAGATCAGCAAGATCAACCAACGAAACCATATAAGAAGCCATGGACTCATCCATTGAAGACCAGCAAGGTCAATCAACCAGATCCATGCTCGATTTCAGAAAACAACTCCAACTCTGTTCCAATATCTTCCTCGACGCACGCGTGGGTATCCTAGGCGACCCAGGGCCCGAGCACCGTATGGTCAGCACCCTCTAGGATCCTTCGCAGGTAACCTAGCGCTTCACGCATAGGCCGCCTCCTTGGCCCCTCATCCACCGTACCGGAAGCTCACCATTTTAATCGCACCGAGGCTGGTCAAGACCTCGGCCGACCTTGCTATGCGAGACGTCCTTCATTGACTCTCCGTCAGCAGTTGCAACATTATTAGTTAGGTCTCACGACCTTAATCACAAGATAGTCACAATGCTCCCCCAGCAATCTTGACATAAAACAGTCATTTACAAACAGCATTTACAAACAGTTTACAATACAGTTTCTATTTTTACTTTCATTTTTCCACATTATCCCTCATCAATCCACATTACTTATTCCATATTCCATTTATATGTATACTCATCCCATCACATCATTTTCCATCTCAACACTTCATGTTCCTTCACATCACATATCGTATATTCACATCCATACATATGTCCACATCCACATCCACATCCACATCCACATTCACATCCACACATCCACATCTACATCCATACATCTAATTTCACATCCATATCTACATGCACATTCATGCATCCACATCCATACATCCACATCTACATGCACATTCACATCCATACATCCACATCTATATGCGTACATTCTCATCTACATGCATACTTCCACATCTCTATGCATACATCCACATCCACATCCACATTCACATTCTCCTCATACATCTACATCTACATGCATACATCCACCTCCACATTCACATCCACATCTATACATCTACATCTACATGCATACATCCACATCCACATCCACATCTACATCTATACATCTACATCTACATGTATACATATACATCTCCATTCACAACTACATCTACATGCATACATCCATATCTCCATTCCCATCTACATCTATGCATCTACATCTACATGCATCCATCCACCTCCACATCCACATCTACATCTATACATCTACATCTACATGTATACATCCACATCTCCATTCACATCTACATCTATACATCTACATCTACATGCATCCATCCACATCTCCATTTACATCCTCATCTACACATCTATTTCTACATGCATACATCCACATCCCATGCATACATCCACCTCCACATTCACACTCACATCCATACATCTACATCTACATGCAACATCCACATCTCCATGCATAATAAAACTCTTTTAATTAATCTAGGATGATAGTTCCTAGAATATGGTAGGAAGTCCTCTTTTTATGCTTTGAATGAATTTATTTTATGCGTAATTTCTATAAAAATTTTGCCATAGCTCCGCTACTATGACTGATAAATCTCAATTTTTTTCTAAGGGATAAAGCTCATTATTAAAGAAATAATTAGAATGGTCTCGAATTGGATCATCAATCCATAATGGTCTCTAATTGGATCATTAAGAAAACAATTAGAATGGTCTCTAATTGGGTCATCAATCCATAATCCAGATTGAATCATCAATGTGCATAAACTAAAAGCATAGCAAAAAGCCATTAATTTGGCCTCAAGCATAGCTTAATTTTGGATTAGGGAAAGGCTTTATGAAAAGCTTCATTTGGATTGAGAATGGGTCATGAGTATGACCATTTCTTGAGTGAGAGAGAGAAATTACATAAAAACCATTAGAATTTAAACATAAATGGAAATTAACTTCTATAGCATTTATTAAATTATGTAACTCTTCACTACTATTCACCAATTAACTTCAATAGCATTTAAAAAAACCATACCAATTAAACTTCTCAAGCTTGAGAGGTTGAGAAGAGAGAATCATTGAGAAATTATAGAAAAGATCAAAATTCAATATACTTACCTTATGATTTGCTTGATTCTTTATTCACGGTAGAGGCCCCCAACCAATCAATTGGTTTAGTATGTTGATGGAGCCACCAATGGGGATTGAAGAAAGAGAGAAGTGTCAAAAACTAGTGAATTATTAAAGAATTCACAGTTCTTAGCTTAGGTGGAGTAGAGTAACAAGGCATAAGACTCTATATGCTTTGGCTTAGGTGGAGTAGAGTAACAAAGCATAAGACACTATATGCTTTGGCTTAGGTGGAGTAGACTAACAAGGCATAAGACACTATATGCTTTGGCTTAGGTGGAGTAGAGTAACAAAGCATAAGACACTATATGCTTTGGCTTAGGTGGAGTAGAGTAACAAAGCATAAGACACTATATTTTTTTCAACAAGGGGAGGCTTCTATTTATAGGAAAATTTGAGCTCCTAACCAAACAAACTGATTCTAGAATTTTCCAAGTCAGTTTGGTCACTTTTTGACCATTTTTAGGTCAATTAAGCTAACTTTTTGAAACTAGACTTGAATGAGGAGAGAGGAGAGATGAAATATCTTAATTTTTAATGAGTTTAAAACTCATTCAAGCATGTGAAATATGCACCTCCTTTAAAGAATTCCCCTTCCTTACATATGTGTGATAATGGAATCATTTTAATATTGCTCATAGTTTTTTACTAATAAGCCTTGTACATTTTCAACTCTTCATCTTATGTGAGCATTTAAGGGACTCCCCTTCCTTACATATGTGTCATAATAAAATCATTATTCCCAAAATATCTCATATTTTTAATATTGCTCATAGTTTTTTATTAATAACCCTTGTACATTTTCAACTCTTCATCTTATGTGAAATATGCACCTCCTTTAAAGAACTCTCCTTCCTTACATATGTGTCATAATGGAATCATTTTAATATTGCTCATAGTTTTTTACTAATAAACCTTGTACATTTTCAACTCTTCATCTTATGTGAGCATTTAAGGGACTCCCCTTCCTTACATATGTGTCATAATAAAATCATTATTCCCAAAATATCTCATATTTTTAATATTGCTCATAGTTTTTTATTAATAACCCTTGTACATTTTCAACTCTTCATCTTATGTGAAATATGCACCTCCTTTAAAGAACTCTCCTTCCTTACATATGTGTCATAATGGAATCATTTTAATATTGCTCATAGTTTTTTACTAATAAACCTTGTACATTTTCAACTCTTCATCTTATGTGAGCATTTAAGGGACTCCCCTTTCTTACATATGTGTCATAATAAAATCATTATTCCCAAAATATCTCATATTTTTAATATTGCTCATAGTTTTTTACTAATAAACCTTGTACATTTTCAACTCTTCACCTCATGTGAGCATTTACTCATTTTTGGGTATTTTCTTTTTACAATTTGGATTTATCTCCTCCCTACACATGGATTGATGCTATTGGCCCATAGAAACCTTAATTGGACCATAGTCTAAAGATTTCTGAAAATCTAGACCCTTAGGCTAAGGTTCTTTATACCTATTTCCAATTAATTCCAATTGCACATTGGAAAATTCTTTTTAAATTTCTGTTTCAGGGAAACTCATCTGAATTATAAGAGATATTTTTCTATCCAAAAATATTCAAAATCTGAATATTCTCTCTCTAGAATATTTTTCTCTCTCTAAGCTAAAACAGTTAGAAACAAGGTCTTTATATTTCTGAAGAGGGATTGATTACAGGGGAAGATACTAGACATCAAAAAGGGGTTGGGAGAGGAATCTTACAATAACAAGGTATCAACCATGAAACGAATTTCCTTAGAAATGCAGATGCGAGTGATGGATCTTACAAAGTCTTTGACAATGCGGGAGAACATCAACAAGCTCCAAGCTCCAAGCTCTTCAATAAGAGGTTCTTCAGGCTGGGAAGTTCAGAGGCCATCACTTTGATGTCTCATATGACCTCTCATATTTCTTCTCTTCTTTGATCACCAGTGGGAGGCTCAGCACCATCACATGGGAGGAGCTTGTGCCTATGGTCTTGGATGTTTAGGGTTCTCAAACACAACACAACTAACTACTTCTGACACAGCAAAGACACCCCCATTAGGTAACACTAACTTCAATTCCCACATCAGGCTAAACACAAACAGAGCATAGAGAACACGGATTGAACAGAGATTTGTTAAACAAGATAGAGAATAACAGAACAGAACTGAAATACCATGTTTGATTGATCAAGATGAATCATACATTGCTTTCTCCTTGTAAAAGACGACTACAAAGCCCCTATAAATAGGCGACTTCAGACAGTTTAGACAGTTGTAACTAGAATGTCACAAGACACTAACCAACAGATGATATCCGACTAACCAGATCATAACAAACTCCGAGACTGATCAACAATCCGACTGAGTAGAATTTCGACTGAGCAAAGATACATATATCCGACTAAGCAACTATTAGGTAACTATTAGGTATTCTATCTGTAGTTCAACATTGGACTAGGAAGAACTTTTTACAAACCCTCCACAGGCCATAGGTTTTGGTGGCCTTGAGTGGCCACCAAATGGTCAAAAGTCCGTAGTAAGGGCAAAGGGAAGTCTTCATAGGTGAAGTCTTCATAGGTGAAGTCTTTCAAGCAGAAGCCCAAGTCGGATCGTGATGCCTTGAAGGAAGATTGGACTTGTAACCATTGTGGCAAGAAAGGCCACTATTGGAGGAAATGTCCTTAAGCACAACACTGAGAGAGGTGGAGATTCCTCAGCAATATAACTCTGAAGACTCCAGCTTTTATCCACTTGGAGACTATGGACACCGGTGTTTCATCTTCTTCAAGGAGGGAGGCAGTTGGACTCACCGAGCTAGGGATACTCGGGAATAGATTCTAGAGAATGGTGCTTCCGAGGACATGACTCCTTCCCGATAGTTATTACAGGATCTTCGAAGGCACGCAGGCAACATCCTTTTCATGGAGCAACAAGAGATAGCCAACTATTGCCTTATCTTCTACTGAGGCAGAGTACCAGGTTGTTTGTGGTGTTTCTTTGTGAGGTGGTTAGGTTGCAAAGGCTACTTGGCAAGATTGGGTTTCCACTGGTGGAACCCATGGTCATCTAGAGTCACTTTGTTCATGAGAAATTTTTCGCTAATGACATATTGCTAGAGTTTTGTTCGACGAAAGACAATGCGGTGGACCTCTTCATGAAGTCTCTACCTCAGGCTATGCTCCAACAACACTCTAGCTCACTAGGGTTGGTTCCACATCTAGGAGTTAAGAGGGAGTGTTTTCATGAAGTCTCTACCTCAAGCTATGCTCCGACAACACTCCAGCTCACTAGGGTTGCTTCCACATCTAGGAGTTGAGAGGGGGTGTTCGTAGTCATCTCCTATCTCTGTACATATTACTTAGTGAGGGCCCCCAAGCAGCTTGGCTGACCTCTTCGTGAAGTCTCTACCTCATGCTGCTATGCTTCGGCAACACTCCAACCCACTAGGGTTGGTTGCACATCTAGGAGCTGAGAGGGGGTTTTTGCAGTCATTGCTTGTCTGTACCTATTACTCCGTGAGGGTCACCAAGAAGTTTTTCCCAATTTTTTATATTTTTTTCCTATTTTGAGGTCATGGGAGGCTGTCTTGTGCTGGTTGGTTCTCTCTGGACTGGATGACTAATGTCTTCTGCTAACTGATGGTGGCCGAATGGCTATTTCCCTAGTCGTGGTGGACATATGAGACTGCTATCGACTATTTTAAACCTGGCGGACTAGCACTGCAGGGTGGTATTTAACCCTTGCTCCATACACCATTTTTGTATTCGATATTCGTATATATAGTAGAGTTTATACATCTTCTCTCTCTCTACACTTCTACATTTTCTTTCTCATCACAGCACTTGTCTCATTTTCCACTGTACAATAAATGCTCGCGTCCAGCTGCCCACATTGTGTGGAAATTAGATAGGGTTATTTAGTGTGTGAACACAACACATGTAGTGTGTGGTGTGTAGTCTTGTTCTATTATGCATTGTGTGAGAGTGCGTATGGCTTCCCTCTATTGTTAGGGTTACATTAATCTATTAGAGTTTTCTCTCATGTGTGTGTGCTCTCTCATTATCTATCTTTTATCGTGGTATTAGAGCTTGCTGTTCTCTATTGAGGTTTTGTGAGTGAGTAAAGAAGAGGGAAAATTTCTATTTTGGAGCCATCCATTGGAGCTTGGAGCTTGGAGCTTGGAGCTTGAAGCAAAGAGAATCTTGGAGCACACACCTACTCAACAGATTTGAAAGCTAAGGACCACGGTCAGGTAAGCAAAGCTAAACACCCTTGAGCAGATTATAGGTGATTTGACACAAGAAAAGCAAGATTTGAGTTGCCCAAAACAAGTGGAAATTCTGGTTTTTGCAAGCTTTAATGGAAAGCTTGAGAGTTTGATTCTTCGAAGAGAAAAATGCATGTAATAGGTGGACACATGTATGTGGAATTGTGTGATGTAATAGAAACTCGAGAGCAAGCATAAGCATTGATTTGAAGCCATTTGATGCATTGAACAAGAGGGAAAATCACTGTTTTGGAAGCTTCACAAAACCAGATAATATATGCCCAAAATTGAAGTCATTAGAGGTGTTTAATGCACAAATTGAAAGCATTAATATGTTGGGAGTATACATAGGTGGATTGCTAAGGTATATGTGCACTCATTAATAATTGAAAAGCTTCCCAAATTCACTAGGAGCATGTGGTGCTAAATATACAGGTCATTTGAGCAGAGTTATGCCATTTTACACTTGTTTGATGCCTCTCAAGGCCATATGAATCGTAAGAATGCATATAAAACTTATAAAATGTGTGCATGTGAGTTTGGAGAAGCTTTACAGAAGCTCATTTGTGAGAAACAAAAAGATTCGATCTGATTTGGAGCTGATTAGTAGAGGTTTATGCCTATAATAAGCAAAACAGAGCTCATTAAATCATCAATTACTCACTCACTACTCAAAATTGGAGAAATTCCTCTTACAGAGAGGTGCAGCAACATCATACAGAGCTAATGAATTCTTGGGCCCTGAATTTGGATCTCATTTGAAGTAATTATAGAGGGATTAGTGACTAAAAAATCATATTTATTGGTTTTGGCAAGTGTTTGGCATGTAATGATCTTAGATGATGGTTATATGCAACATGGAGGATAACATGGAGGATGTATGGATGTAAATGTACATGGTCCACAATTGATTTGATCATTTCCCAGTGATTTGAAGGATTGTAAGGCTCGAAAAAATGTGTCACAATAGGTCGTACATAGTTGAGCTCAAATGCTATGTGGGTGATCTTGTATGCATAATATGAGCAAATCAAAGGTTTTTGTAAAGTGGAGGACTATTTTGGATGCATTTCTTAGATTTTGTGAGTGGCTTAAATTGTTTTCAGCTTTTGCAAACAGTGTTTTTGTGTCCAAGAAGTTATTGCCATAAAAATTTTTATTGCCATAAAAATTGTGGGATGTATGGACAGCATTGGTGCGGAGGTATATGTATGTTATGTATGTTTGAGTTCATTATTGGAAATCCTCAATGAACATTATGCTAAGAAGCATGAGTGACAATCCTAATAAAATTGTTGGTGAAAATCTTGATAAGCACAACTTCCTCACCTGGAAGTATCGTATAACAAATTTCCTTAAAGGCAAAATACTATGGAACTTGGTGACAGGCAAGGAGACGGATCCAAGGGTTTCCCAAATGAATGCAACACCTACTCAGCTTAGAACACATTGCAATTGGACATAGAGGGCCTTCAAAGTGTTGCATTATTTCTCAATTTGTGTGACAAATATCATGTTATGCCATATATAGGACACACATAATCCCAAGGATGCATGGGACACTTTAGTGAAGTAGTATGATACGACTACAGCAACAAAGAAGATGAAACTGAAGTAGAAGATACATGGTGTGGTTCAAAACAATAGGAGCATAAATGATTATGTGTAGGAGATCAAAGAATGTGCTGATGCACTAGTATCTATTAGTGCCCCCATGGATGATGATGATTTGCTAGTAGTCATTGCATTGAATGGCTTGGGTAAGGAACACAAGGCATTTGAAACCTCTATCAGGGTTAGAGGTGGAGAATCCCTAGATTTTGATGAGCTGATTTCAATGCTTATTATGGAAGAGATGAAACTTGGTTTGTGTGCCTCATCTAACACAAATGAAAATGCAAGGGATCAAGCATTTTATACTTATCGAGGGGGGAGATTCAGTCCGAGAGGACATACAGGTGGACGTGGTTGGTAGGATAGGTCACCACAGTCTCAACAAAATTTTCAGCCATCATGCTTATGCACCTTAAAGAGGTCAAAGGTCGTTTGGCAAGGCCAACAATCATCTATGTAGCATATAGATTGTTACAATTATGGAAAGTTTGGTCACATGGCTCGTGAATGTTATCGCAAACCACATGATTTGAGAGAGGGTAGAGTACATGGTGGTAATTTTTTATCCAGCAATCATGATGGTAGTGCAAATCATTTGTTTGCAATGAAGCATGTAGTGGGTTCTATGATGATACATGGAGACAGTGATGATACATGGTATATAGATTTAGGAGCGTCAAATCACATAAATTTCCATGGTGAGTGGTTTGAGCACATGAAACCAATGGATGAAAAAGGATATGTGGAGACAGGTGATGACACTCAGCATGCTATCACTCATGTTAGGAGTGTGCCATTTTGGTGATGCATAATGGCGAGATGAAGTCTATGTCAAATGTTTTGTATGTGCCTTCCATTACAAAGAGTTTGGCTTATGTTGGTCAAATGGTTGAGCAAGTATTACATGTACGATTCAATAAAGTTATTGCCAAGGCCAAGAAGGAAGGAATGTTGTTCAAATTGGATGCACGTATTCCAGAGTTGAAGTCGGCTATGTTTTCTAAAAGCCGTAATGTGGTCTAGGATATTGAGATGTGGCACAAACGTATTGGGCATGTGAACATACAGAAATTGAAGAATATGCAATCAAGAGGCAAAGTTGGTGGGCTACCCAGATTCAAATATAATGGGAGTATGCATGTATGTGATGCTTGCCAGTTTGGAAAGCAATCAAGGTTGCCATTCCCTAGAGAAGGCAACATGAGCAGCAGGCCACTTGAGATTGTTCATAGTGGTATGGGGCTTGCACAAAGCCCATCCATTAGTGGGGCAGTAGGTACTATGTAACCTTCACTGATGATTATAATAGGATGACTTGGATCTATTTTCTCAAAGAGAAGAGAAAAGTGTTAGCAAAGTTCATGGATTTCAAAGCATCACAAAATCAATATGGTTGTTATATCAAATGCTTGAGGAAAGATAGAGGTGGTGAATACACCTCACATGCATTTGAGGACTGTAGAGCGGTTCTCTCTACCCGGGTGTAATATAGTGCTCATAGAGTACTATATTACAAACTCACGAATATAGTGTTACCGTGTAATATAGTGCTCATAGAGTACTACCGATCAACAAATGTGTTAAGAAACACAATGTCAATCCGAGGACTCGACCCGATTAGTGCATAAAGGCTTATCCCTTGCGAGAGAGCTCACATACACGAACCACCACTTGATGATTCAACCATTCAACACCTCAATCAATCTCTCAATCCCTTAAACCCACTACACTAATCAAGAGAACAAGCAATGCATGGCAATCTCTTAATCCCATTCAAACATTGATTAAATCTTAGCTTTCCCTAATGCCTGCAAATCCATAAGCGTGCATCTACTAACCCACAAGCTTAAGCAAGCATAGAATGTAACATTCACAAACCCACAAGCTCATAGAAAGAGTCTATCCATGAATAACTCATTGCCAATGAAGTGGGAAAGAGCTTGCATCAATGGAGACTACACACACACACACACACACACTACAAGCATGCAGCATACTCAAGAGAAAGAAAGAAGCATTCAACTAATCATAGATTAATCTACTTCAATGATGCTAAAACAGATTAAGAGAATGAAGTGGAGCTATACTCATTGGAGCTTGATGCTCATTAGAGTACAATAGAGAGAGAGTTAGAGAGTTGCCATAGCTTGAGAGCTCAAGAGCTTCACTCAATAGCTTATTAGAGTACAATAGAGAGAGAGTTAGAGAGTTGCCATAGCTTGAGAGCTCAAGAGCTTCACTCAATAGCTTATGAGAATGGCCAAAAATGTCCCCTTTCTTTAGCTAACATCTCTTTTATAAAGATGTCACTAACCCTAACCCTAGGCCTCTTTCACACATGGGCAGAACCCATAAGTGAGCCTTGCTAAATACACTTAGAACTCTCATTTAGAACCCACATTGACCAAAAACGATTTACATTGCACTTCGGCACAAAAATATGGAAAAATTATGTGCATCTTTATGTTCCCATGGCTACAATCCCGCTCTCTTGCATTAATCCGTGTTCCCATGAAACATTCCCCCCTTCCTAAATCGTGCACGTCCTCGGGCACGGTAGAAGCAAAAGCTGCAAAAAACAATGGAAGACAAGTAAAGCCTTTTATTGAAAAAAAAACCAGCAACAATGACAATCTCACACGTGAGCATGCAAGTGAAAGGCCGATTAGAGTTTTAAAGAGTGCTAAAAGAAGTGAGTAAAGACTAGCCAAAGTGAGACTAAGTGGTAGATAGTGCTTTGCAAAGGCAAGTGTGCTTGTACACACTGCAGGTTATGACCGCAGTCTCAATGTTCTACAAGTGTTTAAGTTATTCCTAAGTGGCAACCCTACTCCTAAATATGAGCAATGGTGATTGGACCTTTCTTTTTTCTCTCTCTCTCTTTTGTGTGTGTGTGTGTGTGTGTGTGTGTAAAAGATGATAAAGAGGAAGGTTCCATCCCAATGAGACCCAAGCAATGGCCAAGAGACCTCCGCCAAGAGAATCTAAAGGCTGCTAAGTATCTCAAGGGCGACAGACCCTTTTCTTTCTTTTTGACATAAGGAGTACCCCATGAAGATGAGGGCATCGGTCTCGAGGGCCCATAATGTACCCCAGAGTCCTACCAGCATCTATCAAGGCGATAGAGTCCTTGAAGGTCTTCTTCTTAATCTTTTAGACGTCAGTGTTCACCCCATGGAAACCAAGGCATCGGCCCCAAGGTGCTAAGACAACCCAAGGTCCTACCAAGCATTCCACATGGCTGTAGACACGTCATGTCTCAATTTACTTGTAACCATTTAGGAGCTGTCTCTACAAGGAAAAGTGTTGAATCTAACATATCATCATCCACACCCACAGGAGCTTCTCCAGAGGTGATTTGAGACAAATGATCTGCCCTAAGATGAGTTGTTCCTTTTCGGACTGCCACTTCAAAATCAAACTCGAGAAGGATGACAAACCACATCACAATCCTTCCAGTTGCACAAGGCTTATTCACCAAATATAGCAGTGCTTGATGATCCACAAAAAATATAAATTTGTTTGGCAAAATTTTTTCACTGCATATATCATGGACAAACCTTCTCTTTCTGTTGTGGTATAATTCTTCTCAGCATTGTTCAACTGTCGACTAGCATATGAGATTGGAAAATCCTTATTATGTTCTCCCGATTGAGCCAAAATACATCTAATTGCAAAGTTTGAAGCATCAATATGGACATGAAAGATTTGGTTCCAATCTGGTGTCTGTAAGATGGGTGCAGACACTAATGCTTGCTTCAACTTTTTAAAGGATTCCTCACACTCGTCAGTCCAATTAAACTTTACAAGAAGAGCATATAATGGTCTGGCTAGGACAGTGTACATGTAGATGAATCGACCATAATAGCCACAATGTCCCATGAATATTTGTACCCCTTTAGGGTTGATAGGCCAAGGTAATGAGACAATGACATCAATTTTATCCATATCTATTGAAATCCCATTGTGAGAAACAATATGGCCCAAAATTTTCCCTTGTCTTACCATGAGTTTGCACTTGTCAGGATTCAAGCATATACGATAAACTTGAAACTTTTGAAACACAAGTCTGAGGTGTTCTATATGATCATCACGCTCTTGTGAGAACACATAAATCATCCATGAAGATCTCAAGAAATAGCCTAAGGTACTCCTTGAATACATGACTCATTAACCGCCGCTGAAAGGTTGCTGGTGCATTTGTTAGACCAAATGGCATAACACGATAGGCAAAGATGCCATCTTCAGTAGCAAAGGCTGTCTTGTGTTGATCCTTTGGATCATTTGACACTTGATCGGAGAATCCATCCAAGAAACTATATGCCTTTTTCCCTGCAACTCGTTACAAAACATGATCCGTGTGATTGGAAGTGGGTAATGATCACGTACAGTAGCTGCATTTACCTTCTTGAGGTTTACACATACTCGAAGTTTTCCATTTTTCTTGGGCACCACTACAATAGGGGAGACCCATTTAGTGTGTTCAATCTCATAGATAAATTTTTCCTCTAAGAGCTTGTATATTTCTTCTTTTATTTTTCGTGCAAAATTCTCATTGTAAGTATAAGGACGTTGCTTAGAGGGCTTTGCATCCTCTCGTAATGGAATTGTATGTTGACATATGCTTGGATCAACTCCTTTGAGGTCTTTATAACTCCAAGAAAAAACATTGCGATACTCCTTTATTGTTTGAATTAATAACTTCTCCTCATCTAAGGACAAGTCTGTGGCAATCCACACATAGGGAGGCTCTTCTCCTGGCTTAGCGATATCAATTTTTTTGCATCTTCTGGACCATCATTTGAAACCCCTGGCATGCTTGGCTTTTGTCGCATAGGCTGTTGAAGAACAATCTTCCGATCTTGAAGAGTTTATTGTGTGAAGTTGGGGGGAACATTGAGACCTTGTTCTTGTCCACTTGAGTCATCACTAATTGAAGACCATGCGGTTTTGAGCTCTTTTTTGCAATCTTGCATCAGAGTTTTTTGTTCAATTGTTATCTTTGCACTTCTGACACTCTCTTTTGAATCGGTTTGAGACTTGAGTTTTTGTTTTGGTTTCTTCGTTTTTTTACGATTTTTGCTAAACAATTTTTAGATTTTCTCTCGGTTGGAATCCATCTGATCGTTTTACTTGGTCTTTGATACTATCTTGTGCTTGGACATAGTATAGATATCCATTCTTTCCTGAGAAGTGAGGTGGTGGTCGAGATTTCATTCTTAAACTCCTCGTCTTCTTTTTGTATTCTCTCACATTGGTCCCTCTCATCTTGTTTATGGATTCTCTTATGGCTCTTGCAGCATTTACGTTTAGGTCATCTTCGAGGGATCTCTACTTGAACCTCCCTTGCTCTCAAGAGTAGGCATGCCTTTCCTAACTCTTCCTCAGGGATTATCACATCATCATCAAAATCAGAGTCCCATCCATCTTCCTTATTAGCATCATTAGCAGATTCGAGTGTTAAATCCTCCACTGAGACTTCCTCTACATGCAGTGCTGTTGTGGATGCATCCCCATAGTACAAATCATCTAGAAGGTCACGTGGTTGTACCATTCGTATAGGAATAATGTCATATCCATCTGAGTCACAAAATTGAATTGGCTTAGGTAAAGCACATGTCGATAATGTTGCAAGGACATGACTCCATTCTAGGGGATCAATTAAGTGCTCAGGGAAGGGTTGTGGAATGTATGCCTCATCTGATACACTTTGATTACTCTTAAGTCTCCCAGTGTTGAAATCCTTACATGAGGCTCCACACATCCACAGATATTCTCGCCCATCTGACAATGTAACTCTTGAGCCTTCAGATGAAGCAGAATCAAACTCATCTATTGGAGACCGCGTTACATCACCGATATGAGTGATTCCTTAGGTTGACCCTTGTGATGACTGAATCATGTCGAAGGTACAAATAATTGTATCCCCAATCTTGAATCATTTGAAATTTTCGTATGAATGGTCTACCTAATATCACTCCATAGTTTGGATGCTTTCCAAAATCCACTATTGCAAATGTGTGCTCATATTCAATCCCACATGTGGTGACCAATATGTTCTCTAGTAGCAGCCCAATGGGATGTTCTAAGCTTCCATCTGCTAGTAGCTACAAGCGCATCCTGGTACTCCTAATAGCTGGTTTGCCCCACTTTTCCCAAATGGACCTTGTCACAATGCCCACTCCTGCACCACTATCAAGTATTGCAGTTGAAGCTACTTTTTGCACTTCTAATGGGAGGGTAGCATTTCCCTGATCGTCCTCACAAAATTTTCCTACTTTGTTGATAGGAAGCTGATAGGAACTGGCATAACATGCTTTGTCTCAGGATGTATAGTACATTGATGGTGACCCTTTTGTAGCAATACCTACTCTGGCAAACATGTGGCAATATCATTCCACAACTCTGGTCGAAGCTTTATCAAATCAAGCAAAGGTAAGGTACAAGCCACTGGTGCTGACAAAGTAGCTTGCACGATACCCATATCCATCTCCTTTATCAACCTTCTATGCATGAAGGGTATCCTCAAGGTTTGAGAACAGTTCTCATATTCTCCCAAATTAGATGGTAAGGTTTTCATTGTATGCTTACTTCTAGGAGAAGCAATTGTTTGAACTTCCTCCTGGATGCTTGGGCATCTTAAGTTGTTTTCTGTGCCCCCGGTAAAATCCACTTCAGAGAATGGAGGTGAAATAATAGAGGACATATTGTCATTAACTTTCTCAGCCCACATCTCATTTGCCATGTCCTCGTTAGCATCAATAACTTCATCATTGCATGGGAAGGCAAGACTAGGTGGTGGCAGAATGCCTTCTTTCAATGGGGTGTCAATTGGTGCAGACTCCTCGCTATGTGAGATCAGCTCACTTTTCATTTCCCAACTTGATGACACTTCTGGTATGGTTTCTAATGTTGGCTTAAGAGAAGTGGGGCCCCGAGGGATAGGTGGAGGTGGGCCCTCAAGTATTGATTGAGCTTCCCTAATGAGTTACTGATGTACACCTAGATTAATCTTCTCCTCACATGAGGGTTTGGGTATTCTTGAAACTTCTTGGGTAGCTCAGATAAAGCTGCAATGCGACTTTTATGAGCATCAATGATGGCATCTAGAGTCTCGTTCACCTTATCCACAAAAACAGAACCCCGTGAACTATCCTCGGTTGTGGTAGCCTCATCTTGTTTAGCGCTAGGCCCAGGTTAAGGTTGTACAGCTAGATTAATCTTGTTTAGCGCTAGGCCCAGGTTGAGGTTGTACAGCTAGATTAATCTTCTCCTCATGAGGGTTTGGGTATTCTTGAAACTTCTTGGGTAGCTCAGATAAAGCTACAATGCGACTTTTATGAGCATCAATGATGGCATCTAGAGTCTCGTTCACCTTATCGACAAAAAAAGAACCCCGTGAACTATCCTCGGTTGTGGTAGCCTCATCTTGTTTAGCGCTAGGCCCAGGTTGAGGTTGACGCTCCTCAGGCACTTCTTGGGATGTAAAAGCTTGATCCTTCATGTTTTGTTTAGAGACTTCTTGAGAACTACTGGTTTGCTCGTTGCGGTTCTTTTTCCTCCTACTACTGGTCCTTTTTCTATTGGAATGTAGGGTCTTGTCCACTAGATTTGCCTTTGCATCCCTAGTTCAAGGTGTCTCATCAGTCTGCATTTCGGCATTTTGTGTCTGTGATCTAGTCATGACTCTAAGTGGCACGACATCCTCATTCTCTGATGAAGGTGGCGATGGAACTGCCTCTACAAAGTTGAGTGAGACCTTTAGTTGAGAGGTGCCTTTCTCATGTGGTTTCAGCAACAATCCTTAGGAAAGTGTTCTACACAACATCCTAGACAATATCTTTCAATTGGTGGAAACTGTGGTACTGTTGTATTGGATCGAGCTGCTTGCCTTGGGCAATGTGGACAATCACAATGGGGTTCTCCACACTCATAATAGGGGCCCATTAGTTTGGCTTCTACTTTCCTTTGCTGCCATTGACCTAAGGGGTCTGGAGTCCTAGGTTGGTAGCCGCCTAGCAACATCAAAGAATTTTGTTCCCCCGATTGAGGCTCCAGTGCTTGGCTTGGATATGCAGGACTTTCAAAGAGATTTTCCTTGGATGAATACGATGCATATTCCTCCTCCACATAGCTTGGTTTTACCAAGTCTCTACACATATTTGAATTTCCGTAGTCAACAAACCTCACAGGAGCAGTCCCAGGAGCAAGAGGTTGAGCTCCAAGTACAGGTCGTGCTTGCTCTTGTGCCATCCGTGGCTTACGTTCAAAATTAGTATACTGTTGATGCATTTGTGGAGCCACTGCACCCCTTTGCTGCTCACGCTCCTGTCTCATTCTTGCAATGCGAGTATATTCCTGTGTGGTGTGGGTATAATTCCAAGCACAGGCTTGGCACCACTTCTTTGTGGGTTGGTTTGTGACTAGAGGAGAAAAGGTATTACATTCTTCGGTTTTATGGTTACCACCACATGCTCCACAAAGATGAGGACCTGTAGGTAGTACACTCCTCATTCGCTGTGCTGCTGCTATTGTTGTTGTGGCTGCATGGGTGGGCGATAGGTTTGTCCCAATCTCCTTAGTACTAGGTTAGCTATGTGGTCTGGATTTACTAGTGTGCTAGACCCTAAACATCACCCCACTGATCTCTAGGTTACAACTCAGGGCCAGTACCATCTTGGAATTTGAAGTTATCTGTGAAATCCATAGCATCATGGCAACACTCATTGAAATTTGAAGTTATCTGTGAAATCCATAGCATCATGGCAACACTCATTGATAGAGATGTGTGTGCAGTGTTGAATTTTTAAGTCCTTTTAAGAAGAGAGAAATTAATCGACTCTGGGTGGGCTTCTCATCTTCTGGGCAACGATTAATGTACTGCTTCATCCTATTTACACAATCTCTAACACTCTCAGTCTCACCTTGCTTGAAAGAGTTGATGTTTGCTACTGTGTCATGCTGAATCCCCATCAAGGAAAAAGCAGCAATGAATCTCTCTTCCAAAACTCGTAAAGAAGATTTGTCTGAAGCCTCTAGTGCCTGAAACCATGCAAGGGCCTTTCCCTCAAGAGTGAGCCCAAATCCTTCAATTTGCGTATGCTTGTCTCAACTCGAACTACTTGCCTAAATGCTGCTACATGGTCATATGGATCTCCCGACCCTTCGTACTTCTTTACCAGTTTCTGAAGAGTTGATGGCCTTACTCGTCTTGAATACTCATCATTGGGCCTACGGCCTCTCACTCTCAGTGGGAACTGTTCCTCTCTTTGGTAAGATGGTCCACATGCATCCCAAATTGGTGTGGGTCACCTATTACCTGCCTCACCAACCCCCTCCAAAGATCTTGTTACCCGCATTTCAGGAGGTGCATTTATGGGAGGCTGAGTTGGCTCCCCTACCCTCCGATTGTCATAGTGAGAGAAACATTGTTGTGGTGTGATCTGTGGTCGCACTTTTGGTGTAGGATAATATCTTGGTGCTAGAGTTGGGCTACTTGCAGTGGTCCACTTTGATGTCGAGGGTCCCTCTCTTGTGAATTCTCGTAGGGGAGGAGCAACAGTTTCTCCATGAAAGGTTGTCTCTCCTGGTTTAGCTGTATTAGTTGAGCACTTCCATGAATAATGGTTGTCCTCTCCACGTGAGCTCACAAATCTCCTTCCAATCTAAGGTTCGGTATTCATTGGCCCATTTATCAACAATTCGGTTCTTATATCCTGCAAGCTTCTCGACTACCACCACAAGTGCTAGAGGAAGATCTAGCTCTGGCAATCTAGTTGTGGCATAATATCCTTCTAAAGAGTCCTTATAGACCTCTTGAAGTGGGTCATCCTAAAAGACTTTTGTCACTGGAATTTGTCGTACAAACTCCCATTGGTTCTCAGTCCCCTGATCCATTTTGCTCTTGCCTTTCCTGTCCCTTTCCAAATTTAGATCTACAAAAAGTAAATCATCTATGGATGGCTTTGAGGACTGGGCATTGGATGGTCCAGGCATGTCCAGCTCAATGAGCCAATCATCTCTAGACTCCCTTGCTCCGGAAGGCTTCGATAAGTCTAGGAACTCACTCTTAGAGAGTCCTCCTAATTTGTCTACATTCTCTGGATGATAGGTGACTTCGTAGTAGCGAACACCATCTCTGCCCATGTACATGTTACCCTGGTCATTGACTAGAGGTGCTCTATCAAGCTCTGAGAAAAAGTCTGCAATTTTAACGAGATACCGTTGTTGTGGATCCCTAAAGATCTCAGCTCCTTGAGCATTCGTGTAGACATATTGAGGTCTCACATTGAGTGGTAACCCCATGATGTCGGCTTCAAATGGATTAAAAGATCTTGTGGGTGTCCTATTTGGGGCTAAGGGATGACTTTGATGGCCCTAGATTGTCCATCAACAATGAGCTAGTTGTCCTGGAAAGGGTATTAGATTAGGATTCAGAAAAGGTTTCAGCAATATCTGCCAAATTTCCTACCGATTGGGTCCCACTTTCCTGCGTAGGTACACTAGAAGGTGCCCTAGACCCTATGGCATTGTCTATATGACATCCCGACCGCAAGTGCATAAGGTCAAATTTTAAGGTTTTTTTTTATTTAATTTTTTTTTAAAATCCAAAAATTTTCAAGTTGGCTCAAACTTTGCCTGAACCCATTTTGAACCCCCTCGAACACATTAGGCCAAAAAAATAGCGTATTTTTTCGGATCAAAAATCGCCTAAAATTTACCAGTTTCCCATACTGACTCCCGAAATTTCGACGATGGGTGTTTTCTAACTCCTCTCGAAAAGTTAGATAACCTTCCAATTTTTTGCGGGCAGAAAATGAAAAATTTTCCAGACTTCTTTTTTTTCACCCC
Source organism: Cibotium barometz (assembly GCF_041138505.1). Classification (NCBI taxonomy): domain Eukaryota; kingdom Viridiplantae; phylum Streptophyta; class Polypodiopsida; order Cyatheales; family Cibotiaceae; genus Cibotium; species Cibotium barometz. Next base: position 9,027,436 of record NC_141095.1, on the reverse strand, counting down.
CTTATCTGGTGCAATGCGGTCTTTATGGTGTGGTGCGGTCTTTATGGTGCGGTGCGGTCTTTATGGTGCGGTGTGTGGGTCTCTCCGTGCGGTGCGCTGTTCATGCACAACCGCCTTTTTATTATTATTATTATTATTATTATTATTATTGAAGTGCGTGTGCAGCGAATTCAATGCGTGTGCAGAGGGAACTCAATGCATGTGCAAGGAACTCAATGCGTGTGTACAGATTTCAGTTTCTCTACAGGTGCAGGTTTAACAGAGAACTAAAATGCACAAACTTAAAGATGTAGAAAACTAAACTAAGCTAAGAATAGAAAATAAAATGAACATGTAGAAAATTAAAACTGTAAAAATTATCCTCAAACAGAATGACAGAAATGCAAAATAGGCCTCTCTCTTTCGCACACAAATTGAAATTGGCAGGTTTAGCTCCTACCTCCAATCCTTCCCGTGTGTTGAATCCTTGTCCTGACCGCAAGGGAGAGGCATAGCTAGCCAATCGCACTCAAATTGCAAGACAATAAAGAGAATTTAACAACAGATTAGTCTTAAATAAGTACCAAAATTAGTCCCAAAGCCTACTCTCCTATCCAATAGTTTTGCAACCGATTGGAGCTTAACAAGGAGTGGTAGTGTGTGTATGGTGCTCAACTAATGTAGGCACTCGCTCCCCAACAACGGCGCCATTGTAGAGCGGTTCTCTCTACCGTGCAATATAGTGCTCATAGAGTACTACCGATCAACAAATGTGTTAAGAAACACAATGTCAATCCGAGGACTCGACCCGATTAGTGCATGAAGGCTTATCCCTTGCGGGAGAGCTCACATACATGAACCACCACTTGACGATTCAACCATTCAGAACCTCAATCAATCTCTCAATCCCTTAAACCCACTACACTAATCAAGAGAACAAGCAATGTATGGCAATCTCTTAATCCCATTCAAACATTGATTAAATCTTAGCTTTCCCTAATGCCTGCAAATCCATAAGCGTGCATCTACTAACCCACAAGCTTAAGCAAGCATAGAATGTAACATTCAAACATTGATTAAATCTTAGCTTTCCCTAATGCCTGCAAATCCATAAGCGTGCATCTACTAACCCACAAGCTTAAGCAAGCATAGAATGTAACATTCACAAACCCACAAGCTCATAGAGAGAGTCTATCCATGAATAACTCATTGCCAATGAAGTGGGCAAGAGCTTGCATCAATGGAGACTACACACACACACACTACAAGCATGCAGCATACTCAAGAGAAAGAAAGAAGCATTCAACTAATCATAGATTATTCTACTTCAATGATGCTAAAACAGATTAAGAGAATGAAGTGGAGCTATACTCATTGGAGCTTGATGCTCATTAGAGTACAATAGAGAGAGAGTTAGAAAGTTGCCATAGCTTGAGAGCTCAAGAGCTTCACTCAATAGCTTATGAGAATGGCCAAAAACGTCCCCTTTCTTTAGCTAACATCTCTTTTATAAAGATGTCACTAACCCTAACCCTAGGCCTCTTTCACACATGGGTGGACAACCCATAAGTGAGCCTTGCTTAATACACTTAGAACTCTCATTTAGAACCCACATTGACCAAAAATGATTTACATTGCACTTCGGCACAAAAATATGGAAAAATTATGTTCGTCTTTATGTTCTCATGGCTACAATCCCGCTCTCTCGCATTAATTGCTTCCGGTCTCCTTCCATAATCTGTGTTCCTGTGAAACAAGGACTTCTTGAGGAAGAATAGCATTAGAAGGCATCTTTGCAGGTACACACCTCAGCAAAATGGTGTTATTGAGAGGAAAAATAGGGTCATTGGTGATGTGGCTAGGGAAATGCTAAATGAGAAGAGCATGCCAAAATTTTGTTGGGCAGAAGCATGCATCACAGCGGTGTACTTTCTTAACACGACACCTACAGTTGCCATATATGAAAGTACGCCAGGGATGCGTCTTACTGGATATAGGCCACACATTGGGCATCTAAAAGTGTTTGGTAGCATTGCCTATGTTCATGTGCCAGATGAGAAGAGAAAGAAGCTTGATCCAAAGGTTAAAAAATGCATCTTTGTTGGGTATGCACAAGATCACAAAGCATACAAATGTTACAATCTAGATACTAGGCAAGTGTTCATTTCATGAGATGTGGTGTTTGATGAGATTTCTAGTTGTGCAAAGAAAAAGATGAGGATGCCAGTGATTCCAGTGATGATGATGTGCATGTGGACTTACCACAAGCAATTTCTACGTCTATGTCTAGGCCACAAGAGTCAAGTGGTAGTAGTGTACGTCCATGGTTAGGGCATTTGAGGCATGCTAGTGTGGAAGCACTAGTAGTAGTGTTGTGGACAAAGGAACGAAGAAAGTTGAAGGTATTGGAATTACAGGAACGAAGAAAGTTGAAGGTATTGGAATTACAGGATATGAGTCATCTAGTTTGGAGAGATTTTATGATGAACTTGGCATACCAGTCTTACGCACACCAAAGGGAGATATGTACTTCCACATGCTAGAGTGACATGTGTACAGAGTGATCCACAAGGTTTGCGGAGACCACAAAGAGTCAGGTATACAATTGACAGGTTGACATAACATGGTTTTTCTATGCACTATGCATATAACACTTCTTTGGTAAAGCATGCGGAACCTACATTCTATGCAGAAGCTATTAGAAAGCATGTATGGGAAAAGAAGGCAATGGATGAGAAGATGGACGAATTGGTTCATAATGATACTTCAAATTTGGAGGCTTACCCCACAAGGCAAGAATTTCATTGGATGTAAATGGGTTTATAAGGTGAAATGCAAGTCAGATAGCTCGATTGAGCATCATAAAGCACGGCTGGTTGCTAAGGGTTATGCACAGACCCAAGGCTTGGATTATGATGAGACGTTCAGCCCTGTAGTAGCAAAGATGGGAACTGTGAGGTCAGTTATCATCACCACCATGGCTACGATAAAATGCATCAAATGGATATCAAGAATACATTTCTAAATGGTGATTTGCAAGAGGAAGTTTTTATGGAGCAGCTAGAGGGTTATGTACACCCCCAAGGTACCCCACTCATGTATGTAAGTTGAAGAAAGCACTTTATGCACTGAAACAAGCACCTCGTTCTTGGAGTGATAAGATAAGCCGATATCTTATCTATATTGGTTTTCAGGTTTTTGTGGCGAATTCTTCACTATATGTGAAGAATATAGATCATGGGATTGTTGTGGTTGTCATCTATGTGGATGACTTGATTCTGAGACAAGTGATCATGCTATAGATATTATGCATGTCAAGAAGGCATTAAGTGGGCAGTTTGATATGAAAGACTTGGGCGATTTGAGGTATTTTCTTGGCATTGAAGTGGTCAAAGATCATGGAAGAATATGGCTAGTCCAATGTCAATATACATTGGATATGCTGGCTAGATATGGGATGATTGGGTGTAAACCCATGAGAACACCCTTGGAGCAAAATGTGAAGTTGAGGGCTGATTTTGGTGAAGAGTTAGAAGACCCATCTATGTACAAGAAGACCCATCTATGTACAAGAAGATGGTTGGAAACCTCATTTACATGACTATTACACGATGACGAGACTTGAGTTATGCTCTGGGGCTAGTGAATCAGTTTAAGAAAAGCCCTAGAAAGCCTCATTTGGATGCAGTGAGATGGATCATGCATTATGTAAAGACCACTACACATTATGGTATTGTTTATGATCATGGTAAAGGCTTAGATGTATATGGGTATACAGATGCAAATTGGGTAGGTAGCTCTTATGATGGCAGGAGATCTACATTTGGGAGTGCAATGGTGAGTTGGAGTAGCAAGAAGCAACCCACTGTTACTTTATCCAGTACATAGGCTGAGTATAGAGGAGCAGTATAGCTACATGTGAAGGAGTATGGTCAAAGAAACTCCTGGGCTAATTTGGGTGAGCCTATTGAGAGGGCAAGGTTTTCATACACTGTGACAACATGAGAAATTTATAGTTGGCCAATAATCCAGTTTTTCATGCGCGGACCAAACATATAAAGGTCCACTATCATTTTGTCATGGAGAAAGTGTTGGATGGAATAGTGAAGTATGTGAAGACTGAAGAGCAGGTTGCCATTATATTTATGAAGCCACTTGGGAGAGAGAAGGTTGAGTACTTCCGTACCATGTTGCGAGTACATGTGATGAGCTTGAGGGGGAGTGTTGATAGCCCAAGCTCATCTTCATCTATGGCTATACATCATGAGCTTGAGAGGGACTGTTGAGATTACAAGCTCGATGACAAGTAGAGTCAAGCACGATATGCAGGGATTTAATATTCACGTGATCACAAGATTTTTTGTGATAATAACACATGTGAACACGTTATTCACATGTTCTCATGTTATCGTTCACAAAATAACAGGTCACTTGCCATTTGGGAACCCCTTAAAAGCTTCGCTACACATGGGAATAAGCTATTCACATGTTCTCATGTTACCATCTTCACATAATAGCAGGTCAGTGGCCACCTAAGAAGATTTTTTATGCCCGACAAAGATAGTTTTTTTAGGCCCTTGTGAAAGCTTTGTGAATATAACATGTGATCACAAGATTTTTTGTGTTATTAACATATGTTATTAACATGTTCACATGTTTTCATTTACGTCAGTGAAATCCCTGACGATATGTGTTGGCTTTGTAGACAGTAGCATGTGTGTGATAGTAAATGGCCGTGTTCAGCTGGCCACAGTGTGTGGACATTAGATAGGGTTATTTGGTGTGTGAACACAACAGATGTAGTGTGTGGTGTGTAGTCTTGTTCTATTATGCATTGTGTGAGTGGATATGGCTTCCCTCTATGGTTAGGGTTACATTAATCTATTAGGGTTTTCTCTCATCATGTGTGTGTGCTGTGTCATTATCTGTCTTTTATTAGAGATTACCAGGTCCCTTCCCCAATTTCTACCAAAGAGTTCTCATAGTCACACCCAAATTAGAAGACTATTTCGTGATATAGTGCCCTCTCCCCTGAATGCCGACTCGCTCACCACCCACACCTATGATGGATGGTCTGAGAGGCCGATCGAGCTCCCTCTTAGTTGCTATGAGCTACATAACAATATGACTTGCTCATACATGAATTTAGGAGGTTTGACTTTCTTAGAGGCTCTAGCCTTTGCCCATTTAGTGAAATAATCACTAGCATAGTAATATAACATAATTCAGTCTGCCACTTGGTTCATGAGAGTAGGAAAGTGCAAAATATAGATCCTATGCAAGTTGATAGGGATTTCCCATCCATAGCCTGCATGATTCATGAGCTAGTCATTGGTAAAGATCTGGTGGATGTTGGGTATGGGGCTAATGTTTTGAGCTATTCTATTTTTGTCGAGTTAGGGCTCACATTTAATGGTGTACCTGAGAGTGGTCTTAGGATGGAAGATCATTGAACAATCTAGCCAGAGGGGTTTTTCCAAGGGTTACCTGAGAGTGGTCTTAGGATGGAAGATCATAGAACAATCTAGCCAGAGGGGTTTATCCAAGGGTTACCAATCACTATTGTGCAAGTAGAATAATAATAGTGGGGACTTTTATGTCATTAGACTACGCCAAGGGTCTGGTCAATATCAAGTGTTATTAGGGCGTCCTTAGCTCAGAAAGAGTGATTGCATGGTAGATATACCTAGAGGCTATCTTATCTTTGGGAGAGGGAAATAAAGAATTAAGCTTGATGCATATCCTTGAGCTCCACAGTCTCTGACAGGGGAGAAGATTCAGATGAATTAGCTAGTGATGATGGGAGTGAGGGTTCATCCAATTCCCCTAATGTTTACACTATCTACCCTGATCACACGGAGATTAGCTTTGGTGAGGAGAAGGAAAAACCACCCTTTTCTAGAGATGTTGACACCATTAAGATTCCCATTAAAAGTCCTGACAAAACAATCATTGTGAGTGCATCCATGGACCCTAGCCTATAAGAGGGTATTATTGAGCTTTGTACCTAGTATCAAGATATTTTATCTTAGGATTATTCTGAGTTAAGGGGGATTCCACCCAAGTTGGTTGTCCACCATATACCTTTAAAGCCGAATTTCCAACCTGTGAGACAAAGACAAAGACAAAGACACTTGCCTAAGCATTATCGACTTGGGGTGTACAATGAGCAAAAACTATTATTATCAGCAAGGTTCATGTTTCCAATAGAAAAAACTGAGTGGGTTTCCCCTACAGTCAAAGTGCCTAAGAAAAATAAGCAATTGCACATTTGTGTAGAGTATAAACAATAATTGAATAAGGAGTACTATGAAAGACTACTATCCCCCTCCTTTTATAGATCAAATTCTTGATTCCTTAGATGGGAGGGAGATCTATTCATTCATGGATTATTTTTATGGATATAATCAAATGGACATAACTAATGACTAATACCACCTTTGGGACATGCATATCATGTCATCCCATTTGGGTTATGTAATGCATCGGCCACATTCCAACGTTTCATGAATAAATCTTTTTGGGATGACTTGGCTGAGTTCCTTAAGATTTTCATGGATGACCTTGGGTTGGGAACTGAGAGACACAAACACTTGAGAGCGCTAGAGTATGTCTTTGAGTGGTGTTTGTGTCTCTCAGTAAACCCATAAAAATATTTTTGGGACATCTCATTAGCAAACATGTCATAGAAATGCACCCTTTCAAGGTTGAGGCTCTTATCCAAACAGGAGCACCTAAAATAGTGAGATAGTTGAGAGATTTCCTTGGGGTAGCTAAACACTATAGTTAATTCATAAAAGATATGGCTCATGTTTTCCTTCCTTTGAATGCTCTCTTGAGGATTGAAATTAAGTTTCATTGGGTAGAGGGACACCAAAAGTCATTTGATACCCTTAAAGATGCCTTTACCCCAAAGCTCCAAATATGAAACCTCCTGATTCTATAAGACCATTTCATCTTTACTCATGTTGTTCATGACACGTCATTTTAGCTTTCTTAGCTCAAAAATATGATAAGAGGGATCACCCCATAGCTTACTATAGCCAAAAGTTGAAGGACACGGAAACTAGATACACTTGGGTGGAGAGAGCATGTTTAGCCATTATAGAGGCAGCTAGAAAGTTTCAACCTTATCTTACTATGCAGCATAGTACTATCATCTATGTACCAAAAGATTCCTTAAGCTTTTATTGAATAAGTTAGAGCCCCCTGAAAGAATCATGAAGTGGGTAGTAGTAGAGTTACAAGCCATTGATTATGAGTTGAAAACCAAACCCTTGGCTCTTCAAAAATCGATGGATTGCTTAGCTGACCTCTGAAATGTTGAAAAAGAAGCACCTAGTGACTCGATGGTTGACTTGTTTGGTACTGAGAAATCTCAAGAGTGGTATGACAAAATAGCCTCTTATCTTTCTATCTTGGAGTTTCTCGATGAATTGAATAAAGGAGAAAGAAAAACATTAGCTACACATGCACCAAACATTTCTATTTTATTGATGGGAGACTTTATAGAAAGGGTATGGAAGGAGTATTTAGACAATCTATTGAAAAAGAGGAGATATCCCACATATTGAGGGAATGTCATGATTCAGCTTGCGGGGTACATTTTGCTGGGAAACTCACTACCGTGCACATTCTAAGGGTGGGTTTTTGGTGGCCTATTATCTTTAAATCAAACCAAGGCTGGTCAAGACCTCGACGACCTTGCTATGTGAGATGTCCTCCGTCGACTCTCCATCACAGCTGATGCAACTTTATCAGTTATGTCTCCACGAGCTCATTCACAAGATGGTCAAAATGCTTCCCCACCATTCTTGACATAAAACAATCATTTTATGGCGGCTTTACCTTTTGAAAAATGGGGGATAGACTATGTGGGACCCATAGCACCTACATTAGGAGACAAAAGAACTACATCATAGTAGCCACTAATTACTTCACCAAAATGGTCTGAGGCATGAGCTGATAGAAAAGATGATGATGCACAAACCATTGCTAATTTCTTGATTGAGCAAAATTTCATTTATTGTTTTGGAGCTCTAGCCGAACTTATATCTAATAGGGGGACACATCTCCTCAATGAAGTTATTGAAGGTCTCATTGATTATTTAAATATTAATCATGATACAACCACACCATATTCACCAATGGGCAAGTTGAAAAGACATTGATCACTATCTTAAGAAAAACCATTGCATCACACAAGGGGGATTGGAATGATAAGTTATGTGCTGTTGTTTGGGCTTATAATACTAGATATAAGGAGGGTACTAGCTTTACCTCTTTTTCATTGGTTTATGGAAAAGAATGTGTACTTCCCATTGAGCATGAATTGTTGAGCTTAAGGTTTTTGCATGAGCATAACCTCCCTTTAGAAGAGTCTTTGCAAGAGAGATTAAACACTTTGAATCATTTAGATGAGTGGCAGGTTGAGAGCTTACTTACATCTCAAGAGATTTCCAAAAACAGAAAAACAATACAATGAGCTAGAAAAGCCAAATCTTATGAGTTTGAGAAGCACCAATTAGTATTGCTTTATTATGCATGATGCCACCATGAGTTGTTCCCAGGAAACTTAGTCATGTATGGTCAGGTCCTTATCGTATAGTTGAGGTGAAACCAAATAATAAGGTCCAATTTGCAGAAATGGATGGGACATGGTTTCCCACCAAAACCAATGTTGATAAAATCAAGCCCTATTGGATTTGATTCATATTCTCACTATGCATCTAAATACCTTTTCTCCTTTGTGTTGGAGATGAGGAGGTAGTAGATAAGTAGACAATGTGGTTTGATTGAGCTAGGAGAGGGTCTACAAAGTCTCGATCATGTGGCATTATTATAGATCATCTTGATGGGTACATTAGTCTTCTAGGGGTTAGGGGTTAGTTTGGGGGACAATTTTAGTAACAATATGGCCGAATATCAAGATTTGCTGATTGGGTTGAGGGCATTGAGAAAATTTGGGGCATCATTGGTTCATGTTAAAGGGGATTCACAATTAGTTATCCACCAACTTTTGGGCATTTCGTAAACACTCCATGCTCTCATGCATTACTCTACTGCCAACTGTCAGGTGTTTTTCTGTAAAGATGTTTTGAGTCCGTGTACATATGGGATGCGTGGTGTGCAATAAAACTTTGCCTTGAATGCCCTGGCAAATGTACAAGCTGAGTGGTTTTGTTGTAAGCTGGTATATGCACGTGTCTTTTTTGGGAGCAAATGCTGGGATTTGAAAGTTTTATAGCAACGGTGTGGTGTACGGATGGTTACTAAAGCAGGCCACCGATTGGAAAATTGTCGGGTTTGGTAAGTTAATGCTGATGATGATGAGCGATGGGCAGCTCTCATATGGTTTTGGAAAGTTGTGGATCATCGTGTGAGAGGAGGAGCCTTGTTGTTGCTAGTGTGGCCATCACTTTAGAGCTTTAAAAATAATAATAATAAATATACAATACACATGGCCAATGGTTTTAATGGCCACGTGGGAGTTTTTAAAGGCCACCAGCTTGATGTCTAGAAAGCGCAACGGCGTGAAGGATGAGGAGTGTAGCACTACAAAGAGTAGGCAGAGAGAGAGAGAGGGTCGCTTTTGCAGAGTGCCGCTCTGGGCGTGTGGTGCAGACTACGGTGTGCAGAGGGAGTTGACCGCTTGGGAAAGGAGAGCTCGGGGTCGTGAGTAGGCAGAGAGAGAGAGGGTCGCTTTTGCAGAGTGCCGCTCTGGAGGGAGTTGACCGCTTGGGAAAGGAGAGCTCGGGGTCGTGAGAAGAAGCCATCTTGCTGTGGTGCTGTGGGGAAAGGAGAGCCATGGCCACCTTGCTGTTGAAGAGGGCTGGTGATTGCGCAGCGTGGAACAGTAAGGAAGGTGAGAGGCCGACGTGAAGGAAAATCGCCTTGCGTGGGTGATCTGCAGCAGCAGCCGAAGACGTGAAGGTCGCCGAGTAGAGAGAGAGAGAGGGCCGGGCCTTACACAGGCGCAATAGAGCTGCAGAGAGGCAAGAAAAACCAGGCACTGCAGAGGTGGCTAGTAGGCCTGGGGACCAGTGGACTGCCTTGCTGAAGTGAGAGGGAGCCAGAGCAGAGGAGCCGCCTTGTGAGCCTGGTGAAGTTGCTGCAGAGGCCAGCGTTGGTGAAGCTCGTGTGTGGGAGAGCTGGCGACAGAGAGTGGACGCTCTCCCTCAGGCGTTGCAGACATAAAAGGAGAGGCTGACTTGTGTGTGTTCTGAGGCTGGCAAGAGGAAGGCAGAGCCAGAGGTTGGCGAGTGAAGACAGCAGGTCAAGGATTTGAAGCTGATAAGTGTGGGACAGTTGCGTGGAAAGGAGACCGGGTCCAGACAAGGTTGCGCTCGAGTGGCTCTACTGACAAAGCGAGCAAAGCTGCTGCAAGCTATACAGATGGCCGCCAAAGAGACGGTGGGCTGGTGATTCTAGGTAGCCGCCGTGTGGAAGGCCAGGTGATCCAGTGAAGCAGCTCTGACCAGCGGGTAAAGGACAAATGTCAAGGTGAGAGCTGGGCTGTCTGTGAGACTAGGTGTTGGTGCAGCTGTGCTGGCTTTCTACCGGGAGGTGGCCATTTGTTTCGAGGCCTCTGGTGTGAGACCAAGAGGCCTCTGGTGTGAGACCAAGAGGCCTCTAGTGTGAGACCAAGAGAAGCTTGGGCAGTGTGTGTGTGTGTTGTTTGCTGAGAGTGTGTGATAAAAGGTGAGTGCGAGGAAGAGTGGGTTGAAGTTTGTCAATTAATAAAATCTATGGTGATGGATCACCCCTTGTAGATGGACAAACAGGGTTTGTGTTGATGATATGTGAGTGGCTTAGCCTTGCTGACAGATAAAGGCCTGGATAATGAAATATGTGAGCTATTTAAACTGCCTTTCTTTGGGTATCTCTGGGTGGTAGAGAGAGAGAGAGAGATTTTTCTTTCCAGCTAGAGAAGCTGGTGGTGCCCCTTGTGCTTGTGAGTGTTCTGAAGGTGGTGAGTCGGCGAGCTATAGTGGCCTTCTTGTGTTCCTGAGCTACCTCACACCAACAAGCCTATGATCTTCTTTCGTATTTCCATGACCCCATTCTTGAGTATGTCCCACATTAACAAAATTACACCATTTCCCCAACACACTTTCCATGATGGCTCTCTTTGGATCCTTTGCTGCCCACACCAGAACCTGGGGACTTTGTCAACTTGTTCTCGCTTAGAAGATCTTAGCACCAATGATTTTATATTCACGTGATCACAATTTTTTTTTTTGTTAATAACATGTGTTAACATGTTATTGCCGGTGGGAGGTTCCCTAGTAACCGGCCAAAATCCCGTCGGGATTTTTGCAATACTCGGCGGTCCTTTCGGGAATTTTAAAACCCCGGTGGGCCCGCCGGGGTCGTCATTTAGCCCGGCGGGCTACTTTTTCATGGATTAAATCCAAAATGAGATGTAATAATCAGTGTATGTGTCAGTCATCTGCCACAATACTCCATTATCCCTGATCAAAGCAAGGGGGGATTATTGTGCATGAAACTAGTATAGGCCATGGTTCACTAAATCCCAAAGTTACCTTGGCCCTAGTTGGGAACAAGCTACATGAACCTCTAAGCCTCCTAGCTATGCTAGTGTTGAGCCTTTGAGCCTATTGAGGACATGCTCACACTAGCCTTTACGCCAAGCTTACCAATCTCTCTAAGCCAAGTTACATGAGTCTCTGAGCCAGAAACCATGAAAATGACAAGTTTGGACCAAAGATGGAGCATGCGTATTCCTAAGGGTTAAAGCATGTATTGGTGGTACCAAAAAGGGGTGTCTTAGACATTCTTTTTCATGTAGCGAGCTTGGGGGAAAATAATGGAAATAAAGAAAAGAAAAAACTATTGTTTGCAAATAATTGCAACTACGTGCCCACGACCTCCTTGGTAATGACCATCTCTCTCTCTCTCTCTCTCTCTCTCTCTCTCTCTCTCTCTCTCACTCACACACACACACACACACACACACAGGCAAGACAGCTTCCATCATTATGTGTATCCCTCTCCCCCCCTCTCCCTCTCCCCCTCCCTCTCTCCTGTGCAGAGTCAAGACAAACAGTCAGCGTCAACTTCCATCATTATGTGTATCCCTCTCCCCCTCCCTCTCCCTCTCCCTCTCCCTCTCCCTCTCCCTCTCCCCCCTCCCCCTCCCTCTCCCTCTCCCCCTCCCTCTCTCCTGTGCAGAGTCAAGACAAACAGTCAGCTTCCTTCCTTATGCATCTGTATCCCATGTAGAACAACCTAATGCCTAGATGCCATTCATTGTTGTCGTCTTGGCTCTTGAACGAGGCATCATCATCTACCGTAGCCCAAGCTCCAAATATTCAGGTCGTTCCTAGTACTAAGAGTCTCTTTGAGTTGCGATTAGTGACATCCATTTGTTACACTATACCGAGGACTTAGCCAAATGCATGGTGTAAGATTCCTCTCTCCATATTTTGACCATGTAAAGATGTAAGAACCTTGCCTTCAGTCTCTTGTAATCACCCCCTCTTTCAGAATGGAAAAATATCTTGTTTGACCCTGTTTTGGTCTAGAAAGAGAAATACAGTTTTGAAATATTTTTGGATAAGTAATTTCTTCCAGTCAGTAGGAAGTGATCCCTTGAAACATAAGTTTAAAAAGAGTTTTCTAATGTGCATTAGAAATTAATTGAATATGTGCACTCGACACCTTAGCCTAGGGGTACCTATTTCCAGAAAAAATTGGATTAAGGTTCAAAGAGTGTTCTAATGGGCCTATAGGATTAATCCAAGTGTTTGGGGATAAGAAAAACTCAAGAATAAAAGAAAATCCCCCAAAAATGAGTAAATTCTCACATAAGATGAAGAGTTGACTAGTACTAGCACTTAATAGTAAAAAAATGGAAATTTTGACACCTCAGGAGGGTGAGTGGAGCTCATGAATGAGGAGCCTAGAACCTCCATCATTACCTCAATTATTTTATCCAAAAAACCTCTCACCTCTTTCAAACTAGATCAGAAAAGTGGGCCTAACTGGTCCAAAACTTATTCAAATTGGATCAAACTGAGGCTGGAAGCCTCTAGATCCCAGTTGGACTTGGTTGGTGGCCTCTCTCACCTATAAATAGACCCCAATTCCTTTGTATTTTCATCTTAGAGTAATTCCATGCTAGTGTAATTTTCATTTTAGTGTAATTCCTTTATCCCTCTTCCTTGCCACTCCATTGTGAAGCTTTGGTGCTTCACTAAACCTCCTCTTCTCTTGAAGATTACCCTCTTCTCTTGGTGGCCAAGCCTCTTCCTTAAGGGCTACACAACTTTTGCAAGGTAAATAATCAAGAAAACCAAGGGTAAGCCTAACCAATGAAGTTTATTCTCTCTTTTTGGATATTAATCTTCTTCCGAACCTTCCTCATGCTTTGGAAGCATTTTATTTCACGGTTTTTCACTTAAAACCATGCCTTTCTTGATTTATGTTGTGGTTTAGATGAAATAATGTTTATGTTTATGCTTAGGTTTATGCATAAACTAATTTTTATATTAAAAGTGAAATTTTAAGAATTCTCAATTCATAGAAAATCTAGAAAAATTATGGTAAAATTTTTATCATTAGAATATAATTTTTTGCATATATTAAATTTTATGCTAAAAGTGTAATTTTGAGCATTCTCGTTTCATAGTAAATGTCAGGAAGCTATGGTAAAATTTTTAGAAAATTAATTTAAATTGATGCGTAATAAATTTTATGTTAAAAGTGGAATTTTAGGCATTCTCATTTTATAGAAAATGCAAGAAAACTATGGAAGAATTTTTATTATTAGGAAACGAATTTACGCGTAGTAAATTTTATGCTAAAAGTGGAGTTTTGAGCATTATTCATTTGCTAGAAAAATAAAGAAGGTTATGCATAAATTTTCTAGACTCATTCAATTTATGAGAATTATAGAAATGATTATGAATATAATTAATTTAGATAAAAATGAATTAGTAGGGGTGCATAAATATTTTATGCTAAAAAAGGGATTTCCATGATATTTTATTTGGGTAAATTGAGAAAAGAATGTTAAAACATTCATAGGAATGCATCGAGAAAACATGGATAAAGTTTTAGTCAGAGAAAGAGGAATCACGAACATATTAACTTTTGGAATTATGAAGTAGTATACGTCTAGACTCTCGAGAAATGGAATCTTGAATACATTTTGAATGGGAAAAGGGATTTCCCAAAAAAAGATCAGAAACATGCTTAGTTGGATGAATGTAAATACTTGTAACTGACTTATTCATAGATTCCTTAGGAAAGGAATCTGGAATTCTTGAAAGGATCGAGGATCCAAAAGGGGAACAAAAATTTAGACTTTATTTAATTGAGTCGAGAAAATGTTACCTTTACTAAGCCAATTAATGGACAAGACTTAGAAAGTTGTGTCAGTATGAAAAGTAGAGTAACTGTACTTTTAACCTAGTTGATTGTGGAACATAGATTCTGATGACTAGATCAAGGAAAGTTGATAATCAAACCTGATTCGCTCAAAGCGAAAAGAGACCATCTTGTTCGTAGAAATTGGAATTAATGAGGGTGATGTGTGAAATGATGTGGAGTGATGTGTGGAAGGATGTGGCATGTGTGGATTAATGTGGGGCGATGTGTGGATTGATATAGATCGATGTGGAGGGATGTGTGGGATGTGTGGACTAATGTGTATTGGTGTGGGAATGATGTGGGATGATGTAAATGAATATGGGAATGATGTGGGATGATGTGAATGAATGTGGGATGATGTGAATGAATGTGGGATGATGTGAATTGATGAATGACGTGATGTGAATTAATGTGGAAAAATGTGAAATAATAACAAATGACATGCAATGATGAGAAATGATGTGGAATGATGAGAAACGATGAGGAATGATGTGAAATGATGAGGAATGATGGGAATTTATCTTGGAAATTGTATTTGTATGTGAAATCTATTTTTTAAAAGGTTATTTTACGTCAAGAATGCTGGGGGAAGCATTTTGACTATCTTATGGAATGAGGTTGTGGGGACCTAAGTGAAAAATATTACAAACCGCTAATTGAGAGTCAAAGAAGGACGTTGATGACACGGAAGCGGTATAGATATATATGCCTTTATAGAGTGTCACACTTCCACACACTGATACAAACACACCCAGAACACCAGACCCAAGAGTATGAACAAAACTTTATTTCAGTATATCTCTGTCTACAGCCACCTCACCACATATAACATGGCTAGCCTTGATGATGTAAAGAAGTGCTTCAACTAGCTCTCAGCAAAACGCGGCAACCTCCAAGGCTCCTCATTTCTGGTATCCAGAAAGAGCATCTTTCAGCCCATGCAAACTGCACACCACCTCCAAGCTTGGCGTCCCTATGTCCTCGATTTCCTCTACACATGAACTGCCTCACGACTAGCAAAACAAACTCTCCACGACATGCTCACTTCTACTTAGAGACTGTAGCCTGGAGAACCGACATTCTCACCCTAATTCTCTTCTTTGCGCGGGGTTCCAAACACCTTCCAGTCACCTTCCCTCTGCATTTCCTATCACCATATCTTGTAGCCTCGCTTCTGTTGAACCAAACCCCAGCCATCTCTCTTTTGTGTTTTGTGATGCGCAACACACGGGCTCTCAAGAGAACAACCACACAGTTGTCGGCCTTTCTCAAAAGGCTCCCTCTCAACAGCAACTTGTCTCCACCTCAACTACTCCATTACTCTAGCTCGTTCATAGAATATCACGAGCACTCAGCCCTTCTCATCATGATCGGATTCAACGACGACCTTCAGGCTGGATCACGCTACTTCAGCTCCTCCGTTCCTACAAAACTCTTACAGCCCATGCTCTCTTTCTTCTGCTCCTGCGTCGTCCTTCGTTCCAGCCCACAGCAGCTCACGCTCCTGCACTCGAGTCTCTTCCAACTCCATCACACTCCTTCTCTGCTTCTCATGTTTTGCTGCTCCTCCTCTCTGCTGTTTATCCACTCCTCTCTCCTTCTCCCCCTCAACCTTCGCGGGTACTGCCCCTCGTTCTGGAAAAACCCGCCATGTAAGATTTCTCCCCAGCCTCTCAAAATGTCCAACATATTCCCCTGTAATCAATTCCCTTTTCTGAAATATAAGAGATCTTGTCTCTGCCTGTTTTGGCATAGAGAGTGAAAATATTCTAGAGAGAGAATATTCAGATTATGAATATTTTTGGATAGAAAAATAACTCATCTTATTAAAATAAGTTCCCCTAAAACAGAAATTCAAAAAGAACTTTCCAATGTTTTTGTGCAATTAGAATTGATTGAAAATGGATATGAAGGACCTTAGCCTAAGGGTCTAGATTTTCAGAAATTTTTGGATTATGGTCCAATTAAGGTTCCTATGGGCAATAGCATCAATCCATGTGTAGGGAGGAGATAAATCCTATTTGTAAAAGAAGATACCCAAAAATGAGTAAATGCTCACATAAGATGAAGAGTTGAATATGTACAAGGTTTATTAGTAAAAAACTATGAGTAATATCAAAAAAATGAGATAAATTGAGTATCCAAAAATGAGTAAATGCTCACATAAGATGAAGAGTTGAATATGTACAAGGTTTATTAGTAAAAAACTATGAGTAATATCAAAAAAATGAGATAAATTGAGTATCCAAAAATGAGCAAATGCTCACATAAGATGAAGAGTTGAAAATGTACAAGGTTTATTAGTAAAAAACTATGAGCAATATTAAAAATATGAGATATTTTGGGTATAATCATTCCATTTTGACACATATGTAAGGAAGGGCAGTCCATTAAAGGAGGTGCATATTTCACATGCTTGAATGAGTTTTAAACTAAAAAATAATGTGATATTTTTATCTCTCCTCTCTCTTGAACCAAACCAAATCAAAAGGGAACCAAACCGAATAAAAAAGGAACCAAACTAGGTCCAAATCTAGTCCAAATTCAACCAAACTGAAATTGAGAAAATTCTAGAAATCAATTAGCTTTGGTTAGAGTCTCCCTCTCCTATAAATAGAACATGAATCCTTTGAAAAAAAGGAGGAGAATTTTACTATTCTAGAACTATACTGAAATAATGCTAATATTTACTATTCTCTAAAATTCTCTCCAATTTGTAAGAAATTGGAGCTTCCCTCTTTCTTCAATCCCCATTGGTGGCTCCATCAACATACTTAACCAATTGATTGGTTGGGGGCCTCTACCGTGAACAAAGAATCAAGAAATTTGTAAGGTAAGTGGTGAATTTTGATCTTTTCTATAATTTCTCAATGTTTCTCTCTTCTCAACCCCTCTCAAGCTTGAGAAGCTTAATTGGAATGGTTTTTGAATGCTATTGAAGTTAATTAATGAATGGTAGTGAAGAGTTGTATAATTTGATGAATGCTATTGAAGTTAATTGATTAATGATAAGAGTTACATAAAATTTCATTTATGTTTAATTCAAATGGTTTTTATGTAATTTCTCTCTCTCACTCAAGAAATGGTCATACTCATGACCCATTCTCAATCCAAATGAAGCTTTTCATAAAGTTTTTCTTTAATCCAAGATTAATCTATACTTGAGGTCAAATTAATGGCTTTTGTCTATGCTTTTAGTTTATGTATTTCATGAATATTGATGATTCAATCCATTATGGATTAGTGATCCAATTAGGGATCATTCTAATTATTTCCTTAATGATAAGCTTTACTATGGTAAAATTTTTATAAAAATTATGCATAAAATAATTTCATTCAAATCATGAAAAGAGGACTTCCTACCATATTCTAGGAATTATCATCCTAGATTGATTGAAAGATATTCATTTTAATCCTAGAGAAATTGATTTTTATATTATGCATAATTGAATTTCATGCATAGAGGTATGCATAGAAGATGATTATTTTATTATAAAAGAGTTACTTTTAGCATAATTGAATTTCATGCATAGAGGTATGCATAAGAGACGAATATTTTATTATAAAAGAGTTACCTTTAGCATAATTGAATTTCATGCATAGGGGTACGCATAGAAGATGATTTTTTTATTATAAAAGAGTTACCTTTAGCATAATTGAATTTCATGCATAGGGCTATGCATAGAAGATGATTATTTTATTATAAAAGAGTTACTTTTAGCATAATTGAATTTCATGCATAGAGTTATGTATAAAAGATAAATATTTTATTATAAAAGTGTTACTTTTAGCATAATTGAATTTTATGCATAGAGGTATGCATAAAAGATGAATATTTTATTATAAAAGAGTTACTTTTAGCATAATTGAATTTCATGCATAGAGGTATGCATAAAAGATGAATATTTTATTATAAAAGAGTTACTTTTAGCATAATTGAATTTCATGCATAGAGGTATGCATAAAAGATGAATAGTTTATTATAAAAGAGTTACTTTTAGCATAATTGAAATTCATGCATAGAGGTATGCATAAAAAATCATTATTTTATTATAAAAGTGTTACTTTTAGCATAATTGAATTTCATGCATAGAGGTATGCATAAAAGATAATTATTTTATTATAAAAGTGTTACTTTTAGCATAATTGAATTTTATGCATAGAGGTATGCATAAAAGATATGGGAAGTGATAAGATGTGATAAGATGCATATGAGATGAGTTAGGATGTGATAAGATGAGTTTAGAAGTGATAAGATGTGTATGGGATGAGGTAAGAAGTGTATGTGATGGGATAAGATGTATATGGGTTGTGATAGGGTGAGAATATGGATGTGAATGTGGATGGGTATGTATGGATGTATGCATGTAGATGTGGATGCATGAATGTGGATGTATGGATGTGAATGAGGATGTGGATGTGGATGTGGATGTGGATGTGGATGTGGATGCATGGATGTAAATGTGGATGTGTATGTATGGATGTATGCATGTAGATGTGAGTGTGAATGTGGATGTATGGATGTAAATGAGGATGTGGATATAGATGCATGGATGGGATGTGGATGTATGCATGTAGATGTGAATGTACGCATATAGATGTGGATGTACGCATATAGATGTGGATGTATGGTTGTGAATGTGCATGTAGATGTGGATGTATGGATGTGAATGTGCATGTAGATGTGGATGTATGGATGAGGATGCATGAATATGCATGTAGATGTGGATGTGAAAATAGATGCATGGATGTAGATGTGGATGTATGGATGTGAATGTGGATGTGGATATATGTATGGATGTGGATATATGTATGGATGTGAATATATGATATGTGATGTGAAGGAATCTGAAGTGATGAGATGGAAAATGATGTGATGGGATGAGTACACATAGAAATGGAATGTGGAATAAGTAATGTGGATTGATGAGGGATAATGTGAAAAAATGAGAGTTAATATAGAAACTGTATTTGTAAATTGTTTGTAAATGCTGTTTGTAAATGACTGTTTTATGTCAAGAATGCTGGGAAAGCATTTTGACCGTCTTGTGATTAAGGTCGTGGAGA
Organism: Cibotium barometz; assembly: GCF_041138505.1. Taxonomy (NCBI): domain Eukaryota; kingdom Viridiplantae; phylum Streptophyta; class Polypodiopsida; order Cyatheales; family Cibotiaceae; genus Cibotium; species Cibotium barometz. Next base: position 9,007,993 of record NC_141095.1, on the reverse strand, counting down.
CCTAACTGATAAAGTTGCAACTGCACGGAGTCAATGGAGGACGTCTCGCGTAGCAAGGTCGACCGAGGTCTTAACCAGCCTCGGTTCGATTAAAATGGTGAGCTTCCGCCGGTACGGTGTGGATGAGGGACCAAGGAAGCGGCCTATGAGTGAAGCGCTAGGTCACCTGCGAAGGATCCTAGAGGGTGCTGACCATACGGTGCTCGGGCTCTGGGTCGCCTAGGATACCCACGCGTGCGTCGAGGAAGATATTGGAACAAGGAGTAAGAGTTGTTTTGTGAAACCGGGCATGGATCTGGTTGATTGACCTTGCTGGTCTTCAATGGATGAGTCCATGGCTCTTTATATGGATCTGTTGGTTGATCTTGCTGATCTTCAACGAGAGTCCATCTTGATTTTTATAAGTGATTATATTGCCAAGTATTATGGGCTAGGAACTATTGAAAAGGCCCCTGAGTGGACAGGTGGTGAGCGTTCTAGTTGCCAATGATGCCATAGATACTCTGATGAAGGAATGATAGGAAATTAAGAATCAACCGGATAATTTGGAAGATTGTGATCAGTGGTACTATGGTTTCATTAAAGGATTGTTTTAAAACTGGTTGAATCTGTGAAAAGGTAATTTCATATTGGGTGTGTAAGTGGTGTGGCTAATTTTATGTTTGCATGAACTTCCGGCTAGGGGGCCTTGGAACTCTTTTCCTTGGTATACCCGGGACAAAACCTAACCAAATTCCAAATTGGATCCCATCACTACAGTGGTTGGGCGGTTGGCTACTAACCCATGGGACTGGATGGGGTTAGGCTGGACTAATGGATCCGTAAATCGAGACTCAATTTCTATTATTACGATAGATAAAGTAAATCCCGGATAGTAATTGTTCTATGGATAGGAATCGGCTGTGCCTCCTTGATGGGGAAAAAAGTGTTGATCCCAATGATCCAAGTGCAAGTTTCTTCCTTGATCTGACCGAGTATCTTTATAGGTGCAATCGGATCAGCTTGATCAGTAATGGTCTTGACTACGTTAGAGTAAAAAGTTATCCTGGTGGAATCGCCCGTGCTTTCCGGGTAAGGGAAGTTTTTCCGAGTCCGGTTTTGGAAAAACCGACAGATTAGTCTCTTGTCCGGATATCCGTGGGACGAGGCCCCGAATGTGGGACCCCTATCCCGCGTGGGACCCCTGTCCCGCGCGAGAAGTGCTACTTCCGCTGCTAGTACCCGAATCCGTTGCTCGGTGGGAACAGGGGGATCTCACATGCCACCATCCACTGGCCCAAATCGGCATCCTCCCTTTTTGTCGAATTTCCTTACTCCCTCTCTCTCCTGCCACGCACACGTCCATCACCTTTCCACATGCTTCCCTTTAATCTTGGACATTTTCACCCCTCATACACACATAATTAGCACCCCCACCAACAACTAACTGCCCCCATGCACTTGCACACTTTCGAATACAATTTACAAGTGCCCATTTTTATTTTTGGGACACGCACACATACAGAGCAACCGAATGACTGACACCATCTCAAGCAGACCACGCTCTGGACAAGTCTATGCTACTAAGTTCTCATCATTTTCCTTGCACATACACTCCCATCAAAGCCTAAAGTTTGATTGCCACATATAACCACACATCCATGATGCCCACAGTGAGTCAATGAGTGCTCCCATGACTTTACCACAATACGGAACATCACTTATGTACACATGTACAAGTTGAGTTTGGGGTTTTCAAAAATCATCACACAACGTCTCGCATGGCAAGGTCGGTCGTCTTGACCAGCCTCCTCGGTTCGGTTAAAATGGTGAGCTTTTGGTATGGTGTGGATGAAGGGCCAAGGAAGCGGCCTATGAGTGAAGCGCTAGGTCACCTGCGAAGCAACCTAGAGGGTACTGACCATATGGTGCTTGGGCTCTAGGTCGCCCAGGATACCCACACGTGCATCGAGGAAGAAAATGAGTCACAGTTGTTTTCTGAACACGGGCATGGATCTAGTTGATTGGCCTTATCGGTCTTCAACGGATGAGTTCATGGCTCTTTTAAATGGATTTTGTTGGTTGATCTAGCTAATCTTGAACAAAGAGTCCATATGGATTTTATGAGATTATACTCTATGAGCTAGGAACTATTGAAAAGGCCCCTGAGTGAGCAGGTGGTGGCGTTTTGGTTGCCACCAATGATGCCATAGGTACGCTAAGGAAGGAATGAATGGAAAAACCTTGATTATATTCCTAGGTACTATGGGCTAGGAACTATTGAAAAGGCCCCTGAGTGAAGTACTAGGTGAGCTTAGAGGGACTGACGAGGTGGTGAGCGCTCTAGTTGCCGATGATGCCATAGGTACACCGAGGAAGGAATGAATGGAATTGGATTTCATGATTGGAAATTGGAAAATTTGGAACTTGGACCCTGGAAATGGAATACTAAGGATTATGATGGAAATAATGTGGTTTTATTGCAATTCTGTTTGGAAATAGTGAATCTAAGAAAAGGCAATCTCATATTGGGTGTGTAAGTGGTGTGTCTATTTACTTTTTGCATGAGAGCCAGCTAGGGGGCCTAGGAACTTTTTTCCCTGGTACACGGGAAAACATAACCAAATTTTTATAATGGATCCTATCAATATAGTGGTTGGGTGGTTGGCTAACCCATGGAATTGGATGGGGTTAGGCTGGATCGATGGATTCCTATAATGAAATTCAATTCTGTTCAAGTTACGATAGTTAGTAAGTCAGAGGATAATTCTTGTTCTATGGAAAAGAATCAATGGTTGTGCCTCTTTTGATAGGGAAACAAGCGTTTGTCTCTATGAACCAAGTGCAAGTTCCTCCTTTGATTCGGCCATGTGACCCACGGGATCTGTCGGAAAATACAAAGGATAGATAAGGCCCTTGACTACGTTAGAAGATTTTCCTGGAGGAATCGCCTATGCTTTCTGGGCGAGGGTAGTTTTTTCCAGATTCGGTTTTGGAAGAGCCGCTGGATTAGTCTCTTGTCCCGACATTCATGGGCGGGCCCCTGAGTAGTGGGAAGCTCTGCCCTGTGTATGAGGTTGCTACTTCCGCTGCTACCAGCACTCCAGAGTTTGGTGTGCAAAGATGGCAGGGATCCCAGAACTGGTATAAGAGCAATTTGGTTAAAGTTAATAAACCAAGAAGCAAGAAATGTCAAAAAATTATGAGTTACCAGTGAAAGATTGTAATTGTGAGTTGAAATTCATACAAGCTGATATTCAGAATTGAAATTCATAAATTAGAAATTGGATTTTTAGACAAAAGTACCACATTGTGTGGAATCCCCAACTTTCTTGAGGCCTAGATATGATGGTGTGAGGTGAAAAAAAGAAAGAAAACCCTGCCTCTATAGCCCTTCCACCTCACAAACTTGGAATAACACACACGAACGGGGGCACCACCAGCCACCGGCTGGAACAATTCTCGTACTCACCGCCCAACCCACGCCAGACAGACAGCATAAAACAGGGGCAACATAGACAGAAGCAAACACCCAGCAATATATTTCCAGTTAAAACATATACAAGCTTCTCCCGACACAGAAGCCTTACTCACACCACCCACAAACACACAGGCTCAGACCTGTCACTGCTGAGGATACACCACATCCCCAATCACCGCATGATCCAGTTAAAACATATACAAGCTTCTCCCGACACAGAAGCCTTACTCACACCACCCACAAACACACAGGCTCAGACCTGTCACTGCTGAGGATACACCACATCCCCAATCACCGCATGATCCACTCGCATGCCTGCAGTACCAATCACACCAGAATGAACCCGGCCACTCACTTCAGAAGGCGCCCACACCAGCTAACCCTCAAGTCTCTCTGTAGCCCATCACTTCTGCATGTGTCGTCAACAGCAGCTACACCATCATCTCTCTCTCACTCTCTGTGCTGATCCTCTGCCAGCCTCACAACAAACCCAGGCAGCTTATCTGCCTTGCTACTACTGGCCCACCACCAAGCAGCAACACTATCCCCTCTGTGCTTCACTCGGCACCCTGCTCTCTGTCCACAACCCTGTCTCCTAGGCGGCCCACACCAGCCTACGTAGATCACCTGTCAACCCCTTGCCAGCTTGTCAGCTGTGCTGTCCCTTCACGCTCGCCAGTGCTTCCACTAGCTCCCATACGGCTTCACCAAGCTTGTCAGTGCCTCTCTTCCACGAGGCGGCCACACCACATCACCAAGTCGTCTTTAACGCCAGTCGCTCCAGCAGCTTCCACTCACCTGTCCACCAGCCAAAACCTGCAGCTCTGGCGGTCCTTACACTTCAACCCATGCTCAGCTCCTCTCGCACCTACAGCAGCAGCCTAGCCACCAACGTCAAGGCAGCCTCCCTGCGTTTTATCTTCAGCTACGCTCCTCAGCTTCCCATCGCTTTATCTTGCAGCTGCGCCAAACCTTGCCATAGGCGACCTATCCCAGTGGCTCCCATAGTCGTCACACCAGCAGCCCAAGGCGGCTTTTCTCAGTAGCCGTCGCCTTCCACACCACAGACTAGCAACCCTTCTGCCGCCAGCCTTACGGTCTCCTCTGGCATGAACCTGCAGAGCAGCTGCCTCTCTCAGCACTCCAGAGCGCCTTCTCGCTGCTCTTCACAAGAGAGGCTCCAGCTTCTACACGAGCAGCGGCCACACTCTGCCTCTGCACTTTTGCTTGACTCTCCCTTACAGCTGCGCCAGAGAGCCTCCAGAAATCGCCTTCTCGCTTCTCTTCACACGTTTACCTGCGCGATGGCTCCCACACAACCCACACTTCTACTGTGTATCCGCTGCTCTGCTAGAGAAGCCTCCCCTGCCACTACATGACGGCCGCGGCTCCCACACAGCCCACTCTTCTGCAAAGAATGACGAGGCTCCTCCTAAAACAACATGGCGGTCACCACCTTATCTGCACGCTGCGCCCTCTCGCCATGCTTGCTAGCTTCTGGAATATGCGCTGGCGGGTGGCAGCTCCAAGCTCCACGCATACTTTGCTTTTTTGGCCATTTAATATTATATATATATTTTTTATTTTGCCTAAGATGGCCACCCCAAATACTTTCACACCCTTCGAGATGCAACTTAATGCCCGCTCTTTTCTTTGGGGACATACACACCGAGACGGCCATCAAGCAGCTAAAGTCACCCCAACAAACCTCTCACCGGACACGCCTGCAACCAGCCCAAAACCAAAAGCATCCACCCAGAGCGTCCGGCAAGGCATTCCACGGCAAATTTTCATTCACAGCATGCACACGTATGTACACAAGCCAAAAAGACCACTCAAAAAAAAGCCTGACATACTTTGCCACCCCCCCATCTGCTAGAGCATTTATGCTCAGCAGCAAAACACAAAGTCCAATAGCTATCCACCAGGATCAAAAGGAAACATCTGTAACTCACCATCCCATTCTCCAGCATCCGTAAAACACAATGGTTGCATCACTACACAACAAACATCAACCACGTGCATCAGAAAATCATTTCCGTCCATCATCTGATCAGCATTCACCGACTCTGACCACACAGCATCATCTTCAAGCCTTTGCTCTTCACCCACAACCAACCTCCCCATCTTCAAAACCTGTGGCATTCCAACATCTAGCATCCCATCCATCAACACGTGTGAAGGCCAGGTTCCAGCATCTTGACCCTTCTGCACACAAAGATCCACATCCTCTCCAACAGTAGTATCCGCAAGCACTTCCAGCTTAACTGCTTCAGGCATCTCCTCACAACCATTCAGCTCAACTGGTTCAAAACCCTTGTTATCCAGGGACTTTGCCTTCAGCATCTCAGCAACACGAAGATAGCCTTAGCTACACTTTCAACCATGTCAGCATCCATCTCCACCTCTGGTTCCTGCTCATCCAGGCTAGCAACTTCCCAGATATCATCCTCAGGCACAATGCTCTTCATCAGCCAAATCAACATGCATACCTTCTTCAGTGCTGCCAACCCCCCTGGTATCATCGTCCAAAGACTCCCCAGCACCTAATGCATCAAATGGAACAACATCCACACCATCCATCGCAGGTACCATACCACCATCAAGCTGTCCAAGAAAATCCATAATACTGGAATCTTCCTCCATGCTCTCCACATCCGCATCCATCTTCACTTCATCAGAAGTCTCTACCCCATCCTCCTCCCTTGCAAAATCTGGCAAAGAACCATCCTCAAAGCATCCTGTATCCAGCTCCTTTTCCTTCTTATTAGCAGCCAATCCCAAGGCATCATCCTCTTTACTTCCATGTGCATGCATATCATCCAGATCACTGTCATGTACAGCCACGACGTCCAAATCCAAAGAAGAATCCACTGGCAACTCATCATTTGCACTTTGCTCCTTCACCTGTTTCTCATCCACTTGCACCTTCTTTAAAGACTTTGGAAAAAAATCAGAAGGCATATAGAACATACCCCTTTGCACCTGTATCGGCCTTTGAGGCTCCTGTCTGATCAAACCTTGCATGGAACTCTTATCCACCTCAACCAAATTCACATGCATATCCCTTACAGACACAACACTTTCATACGGATAAATACCCATCTCCATCTGCTTCAAAACCTTGCCTTCCTTTTCCCTAGCAATCCTAACTGTATCATCAAATGACCTGGGATTCTTCAACTCAACCTTGACCCTCAAATGGGGTAACAAACCAGCAATAAACAAGCTCTTCTTCAGAAACATAGGAGGAACTCCCTGCTTTAATGCCATACACCACTTACTCCACAAACATGTAAATACCTTCACAAAATCGTCCAGTGATTGCCCATGTACCTGCTTCAAGACGCTCAACTCCTGCCAAAGCACACTAGGATCCTCCGCCGCTTTGCTGAAAATGCTCCAAAAGACCTTCTTTCAACCTGTCCAAGGTCAAGACACCAGCATCCTGTGCTTCAAAACCCTTCAGCCAGCTTCGGGCATCTCCCTTCAAGAAAATCCTTATCAGCTTCAAAACCTGCTCTTCATCTGTGACATGGTTGCTAATGCAGCTTATCTGCCTTGCTACTACTGGCCCACCACCAAGCAGCAACACTATCCCCTCTGTGCTTCACTCGGCACCCTGCTCTCTGTCTACAACCCTGTCTCCTAGGCGGCCCACACCAGCCTACGTAGATCACCTGTCAACCCCTTGCCAGCTTGTCAGCTGTGCTGTCGCTTCACGCCCGCCAGTGCTTCCACTAGCTCCCATACGGCTTCACCAAGCTTGTCAGCGCCTCTCTTCCACGAGGCGGCCACACCACATCACCCAGTCGTCTTTAACACCAGCCACTCCAGCAGCTTCCACTCACCTGTCCACCAGCCAAAACTTGCAGCTCTGGCGGTCCTTACACTTCAACCCACGCTCAGCTCCTCTCGCACCTACAGCAGCCTAGCCACCAATGTCAAGGCAGCCTCCCTGCGTTTTATCTTCAGCTGCGCTCCTCAGCTTCCCATCGCTTTATCTTGCAATTGCGCCAAACCTTGCCATAGGCGACCTGTCCCAGTGGCTCCCACAGTCGTCACACCAGCAGCCCAAGGCGGCTTTTCTCAGTAGCCGTCGCCTTCCACACCACAGACCAGCAACCCTTTTGCCGCTAGCCTTACGGTCTCCTCTGGCATGAACCTGCAGAGCTGCCTCTCTCAGCACTCCAGAGCACCTTCTCGCTGCTCTTCACAAGAGAGGCTCCAGCTTCTACACGAGCAGCGGCCACACTCTGCCTCTGCACTTTTGCTTGACTCTCCCTTACAGCTGCGCCAGAGAGCCTCCAGAAATCACCTTCTCGCTTCTCTTCACACATTTACGTGCGACGGCTCCCACACAACCCACACTTCTACTGTGTATCCGCTGCTCTGCTAGAGAAGCCTCCCCTGCCACTACACGACGGCCGCGGCTCCCACACAACCCACTCTTCTGCAAAGAATGACGAGGCTCCTCCTAAAACAACACGGCGGTCACCACCTTATCTGCACGTTGCGCCCTCTCGCCATGCTTGCTAGCTTCTGGAATATGCGCTGGCGGTAGCTCCAAGCTCCACGCATACTTTGCTTTTTTGGCCATTTAATATTATATATATATTTTTTTATTTTGCATAAGATGGCCACCCCAAATACTTTCACACCCTTCGAGATGCAACTTAATGCCCGCTCTTTTCTTTGGGGACATACACACCGAGACGGCCATCAAGTAGCTAAAGTCACCCCAACAAACCTCTCACCGGACAGGCCTGCAACCAACCCAAAACCAAAAGCATCCACCCAGAGCGTCCGGCAAGGCATTCCACGGCAAATTTTCATTCACAGCATGCACACGTATGTACACAAGCCAAAAAGACCACTCAGAAAAAAGCCTAACAATGGCATTTGCCGTATAACACCTGTTGAAATTTGAGCTGAATGATGAGCTATGGTGGATCAAACACTAGAATCAACATAATTAACAAAGTGATTAGCAAGTGATTAAGACGTAATTAGTGAATAATTAGCAGATAGATTAATGTAGGCATGGATACTCAAAAACCAGCAAATTCTCATTAGGGCTATGCCTCAATTTATAGAGTTTACATCAAGCATCAAATCCCATTGATTTCTCCATGATTTACTCCCTGAATATCTCCACCTCTTGCCTGATTCTCTCCACCTCTTCTCTTTTCCCTGAATATCTCCCAGAATAACTCCACACTCCTAAATTCCCTCATGCTACCCATTATTCTCTCCCAGTAGATTCTTCTAACCTTTTCACAGGTTCTTTCACAATTACATCTCCTCTTTTACAGCCTCTATCCAAGAGCTTGTTCCCACACACACCCTTTTCACTTGTATATTTCAACACCTCCCCTCAAGTGAATAATCCTAACACACCTGGACCCTGTATCAAGTTTCCCTCTTACTTGATAGCCCGCGACCAGTGCCTCAAGTCCCTAAACTCCATAGTCCTTGACACTCTCTCTCTCTATGTGTCCAAGGCTACTATAAGTGCCCGCGACCTTGACTAAAGTGCTCACACATACATCTACCACTTGGCCTACATCATCGGTGGCTCAGAGGTGGTTTTACTTTATTGGGGCAGGTTACATTGGGTTGTGGGTTCTCTCTCTCTCTCTCTCTCAGAAAAGATGATCCGACTCCACTTCTCTTGGAGCCTCCATGAAGTTTGCCGATGTCGTTCCTTCTTCACTGGGTTTGCTGTAGCAGTCTCTCGCCATGTGTCCTGGCTTTCCACATTTGTGGCAAGTGAAGGTCCTCCCTCCTACTCTGCCTCTTCCTCGTCCTCGTCCTCGAGAGAATCCTCCTCGGGTGAAGAATGCTTTTTCCTCTCCTGCTGTTGAGTCGAGCTCTTTCTTCTCTTTGCCTCTGCTCTCTTGCTCCAGTAGAGCTGCTTCTATCTCATGTATCTTCAGTTCAGGTACATTCTTTAGTGTTGCTATAATGTTTTCATAATCTCCTTTATCCACACTCTTCAAAAGTACAGCTAATGCTTCATCATCTTCTACCTTTTTGCCAATAGCTGCCAGCTGTTGCTTAATGCTTTTATATTTGTTCAAGTGTGTGATTAAAGGTTCACTTTCCTTCATGTCCAGTTTGTAGAATTGCATTAATAGATTTATCTTGGAATTTTTTGCTTGTGTACCAAATAATTTATTGAGTTCATCCCATGCATCTTTTGCCCATTGTATCCCTGTGATATGGTGAATGATCTCATCATTTAAACTAAGTGCAATAAGCCCCAATGCTTTTTCATTCCTACACTTCCACTCATTTTCCCCTCTCTCTGGGCATTCATCTCTCCCTTCAACTAATCCCCACAGATTTTCCCTCATCAGTAAATACATGGTTTTTGTTTGCCATGTATAAAACTGTTCTCCATTAAATTTGGCTATTTCCTGTGCTGAATTCATGGTGATGTGAAGGGGGTCTTACCTCTTGATCCAAATTCAAGATTCAAGGGCAGTGTCTACCCTTTTACAACTCAATCTGGTGTTTAATAGATGATTACAACAATTTTCTCAGCATAAAATCACCAGAAATTACATTAAATTGAGAGTAACCAATTTGTACGGGATGGTTGGAGTATCAAACCAACTCCGATTTGCAATCTGAAGCTTTAGGGATCTGTATCAGATACCTAATGGTTAATTTGAACCCTCAATTGCACCAAAGTACAGTGATTAGACTGATTAATCACTGATTAGCAAATTAATGCTCTGGTTTGTGTGCAGAAAACAGAGTATGTGGGGAGTCCAGATCTGGTGCCTTCCACTTCAAATGAGCTCAAATGCTTTGAAAGGCATCAATAGCAATGAGTCTAGTAGAGGATTAAGCCAAGAAACACAAGATTTGACCAAATAATGAAAGCTTAATCTCTGTTTTACCAAAGTCACCTGCAGATTTGATGAAGAGCTTTGATCTCTCTGTAGACTTGATGAAATTGATTTCTGTCTTCACCAGCTTGTAGAGCATGCTTGATTACCCCTTGTGCTAAAGGGAATTGAAGACATTTGAACTGAGCAAAGAGAAATCTTAATTCTTCTGCAGAAAAACGGCGCCCAGCAATTAGCGAAAATCCGGTGCTTCCGCCGGCGGTTTGCTGCGTGGAGTAGATGGGCTGGTAGCCAAGGAGCTTAGCTAGCTTAAGCTAGAAGCACAAGACCTAATTTTAACTGTGCTAGATGCTAGAGACCCTCCACTGGCTGGGGGTGAAGGGGAAGAGTGAAAACTCACTAAAAACTGATTTTTTTGCTAATTATCTTACTAATCCTGATTAATTCACTAATGGGCTCATAAATCTGGTTGATTCTAGGCATGGCTCTGATACCATGTTGAAATTTGAGCTGAATGATGAGCTATGGTGGATCAAACACTAGAATCAACATAATTAACAAAGTGATTAGCAAGTGATTAAGACGTAATTAGTGAATAATTAGCAGATAGATTAATGTAGGCATGGATACTCAAAAACCAGCAAATTCTCATTAGGGCTATGCCTCAATTTATAGAGTTTACATCAAGCATCAAATCCCATTGATTTCTCCATGATTTACTCCCTGAATATCTCCACCTCTTGCCTGATTCTCTCCACCTCTTCTCTTTTCCCTGAATATCTCCCAGAATAACTCCACACTCCTAAATTCCCTCATGCTACCCATTATTCTCTCCCAGTAGATTCTTCTAACCTTTTCACAGGTTCTTTCACAATTACATCTCCTCTTTTACAGCCTCTATCCAAGAGCTTGTTCCCACACACACCCTTTTCACTTGTATATTTCAACAACACCAAGGGGGGCATGAATACCTGTATATACTATGGGTATAATTGCACCTCTATACTGACAATTTATACGAGTGAATCTAATACCTTGAAGTTATGAGCAAAATTTCTATCCTAGATGATGATTTTTTGAATCCTGGTTGATATGATTTTAAAATTCTGGTTGAAAATGGATGAATTGATTTGGATTCTGATTGAAGGATGATGATTTTTGAATCCTAGTTGAAAGCAGATGAGTTGAATAAGTCATGATGATGATGAATGGAGATAATCCCAGGATAATGTTACTAACTTGGAAGAGGATTAAGACTTTCAGTAGATCACTACGAGATTAGTGGATCGTACTGACAGAATGTTCATAGCTTACCCCACTAGACCCGATTGTGGAATGACAAATTAAGAACCTGTATAATTGAAATTCCCGTGGGAAATGTTCAGATGTTAATTGGAAATTACTGGTCTGATGGACCATTATTGTGTTAAGGATATGAATGATCTATTCTATATGTTTCTTCTTATAGAAGGGATCTTTATCCCAGGATTCTGAGAGGGTTGACTAAACTTTAAGGAACCTTAGAATTAGTTAGATCTAAAGTTTACCTCCTTTTGGATTTAAATTATAAATAAAGTGGTCGTTTCACTTGAGTGTCTTGGTTAAAAGGGACTTGACAAAGAATTTTCGTATTAATAGGATCATGGATTGAGGTCATCGTGGTAGAAATGTTAGCCCCCGACTCGATGAGGAAGAGCTCAACCCAGATGTTCGCAAAGCTTTCATAGATCTCAGCCTGGATCTTTCAAAGGTGAAGGGGAGAGCTTGGGAGAAACAGTAGAAAAGTGGATCGAAGCTATGGAGTACTTCGATGTCAGAGGTTACAACGATAAAAGTAAGGTGGCTCTTGCTAGGCTCAAGATCATAGAGACATCCAGATCCAGGATAGCATGGAGGAACCACTGCAAGACAAACCTCTTGGATCAGAACACCCAGATGTGGGATGATCTCAAGGCATACCTCAGAAAGAGATTTTGTCCTCCAGGCTTCTCAAAAACAAAGATGAATGAGTTTCTTGAGCTTACCCATGGGAGCCAAACTATGGAGGAATATCACCAGGCATTCGCTCTCCTCAAATACTTGCCCATCGTGCGGTGATGAAGAACAGCTGAATGGCCAGGTTCATTCGGGGAATGAACGAACCCTTGGATACCTTGGTGAAAAATGCTAAGCTAGTTTCTATGGACGAAGTACTGCGGATGGCAAAGGATTTTGTCAAGGCCTTTGTTGTCAAGGTCCCAGCACCCTCGTCTTTCAAAATATTCCTAACCCCGAAAAGTAATTCCAGCTTTCCACCTCCTAAGAGACAGCAAGGTCCTAATCAAACCCAAGATACGAGAAGCTTTAGAATGGAAGAAAGGCCTTTTCCTCTCAGGACACATTCTCTAAAACTCCGGATCTCTTAGAAGTGAGAACATATGTTTTGGTTGTCAAGGTTTTGGGCACCAGCTCAAGGACTCCCCAACTCCTTTTGGATCAAGGTTTTTAAGACAAGGAAGTCAAGGACCAAGATTCCAGATTCTGGCTCTTTCCTTCTAGAATAATCAAGGTCCTTCCCGTCAAAATCAGGGAAACCCTAGACGTAGATTCCCTAACCAACTCTCAGCTTTGATGCAAAGTAATGCAAGACCTTAGTCTCAGAATTGGAGAAGTCAAAGAGAGAGGTTTCGAAATCAGCCATCTACTTCCAAAGCAGTAACGCTTGATGTAATAAAAGAAGAAAGAGATGAAAGAGATTATCCTCCAGCTGCGAGCCTCCAGCTGCTACGAGCCTCCAGCTGCGAGATGAGGACATGTCATGTTTTTTAAGTGGGGTAGGATGTAAGATTCCTCTCGCCACCTTTTGATGATGTAAAGATGTAAGAAACTTCCCTTAAGTCTCTTGTAATCATCCCCCCTTTCAAAATAGAAAAAGATCTTGTTTGACCCTGTTTTGGTCTAGAGAGAGAAAATATTCTAGAGAGAGATAATACAGCTTTGAAATATTTTTGGATAAGTATTTTCTTCCAGTCAATAGGAAGTGATCCCCTAAAACATAAGTTTAAAAAGAGTTTTCCAATGTGCATTAGAAATTAATTGAATACGTGCACTGGACACCTTAGCCTAGGGAAACCTATTTTCAGAAAAAATTAGATTAAGGTCCAAAGAGTGTTCTAATGTTCCTATAGGATTAATCCAAGTGTTTTAATAATAAAAATTCAAGAATAAAATAAAATCCCCCAAAAATGAGTAGATTCTCACATAAGATGAAGAGTTGACTAGTACTAGCACTTAATAGTAAAAAAATGGAAATTTTGACACCTCAGGAGGGTGAGTGGAGCTCATGAAGGAGGCTCCTAGATTCTCCATCATTACCTCAATTATTTTATCCAAAAAATGAGATATTTCATCTCTCCTCTCACCTCTTTCAAACTAGATCAGAAAAGTGGGCCTAACTGGTCCAAAACTTGTCCAAATTGGATCAAACTGAAGCTGGAAGCCTCTAGATTCCAGTTGGACTTGGTTGGTGGCCTCCCTCACCTATAAATAGACCCCCATTCCTTTTTATTTTCATCTTAGAGTAATTCCATGCTAGTGTAATTTTCATTTTAGTGTAATTCCTTTATCCCTCTTCCTTGCCTCTCCATTGTGAAGCTTTGGTGCTTCACTAAACCTCTTCTTCTCTTGAAAATTACCCTCTTCTCTTGGTGGCCAAGCCTCTTCCTTGAGGCAGCCTACATAACTTTTGCAAGGTAAAGAATCAAGCAAACCAAGGGTAAGCCTAAAAAATGAAGTTTATTCTCTCTTTTTGATGTTAATCTTCTTCCTAACCTCCCTCATGCTTGGGAAGCATTTTATTTCACGGTTTTCCACTTAAAACCATGCCTTTCTTGATTTATGTTGTGGTTTAGATGAAATAATGTTTATGTTTATGCTTAGGTTTATGCATAAACTAATTTTTATATTAAAAGTGGAATTTTAAGAGTTCCCAATTCATAGAGAATGTGGAAAAACTATGGTAAAATGATTATCATTAGAATATGAGTTTATGCACATATTGAATTTTATGCTAAAAGTGTTATTTTGAGCATTCTCATTTCATAGTAAATGTGGGGAAGCTATGGAAAAAAATTTAAAAAATGAATTTAAATTTATGCATATAAATTTTATGCATATAAATTTATGCATATAAATTTTATTGTAAAAGTGGAATTTTAGGCATTCTCATTTCATAGAAAATGCGGGGAAACTATGGAAGAATTTTTATCATTCGGAAATGAATTTACGCATAATAAATTTTATGTTAAAAGTGGAGTTTTGAGCATTATTCATTTGCTAGAAAAATAAATAAGGTTATGCACAAATTTTCTAGACTCATTTAATTTATGAGAATTATGGAAATGATTATGAATATAATTCATTTAGATAAAAATGAATTAGTACATAAATATTTTATGCTAAAAGAGGGATTTCCATGATATTTTATTTGGGAAAATTGAGAAAAGAATGTTAAAATATTCATAGGAATGCGTCGAGAAAACATGGATAATTTTTTTGTCAGAAAGAGGAATCACAAACATATTAACTTTTGGAATTATGAAGTATACGTCTAGACTCTCGAGAAATGGAATCTTGTGTACATTCTAAAACGAGAAAAGGGATTTCCCAAAAATTACCAGAAACACGCTTAGTTGAATGAATGTAAACACTTGTGAAGACTGACTTATTCCTAGATTCCTTGGGAAAGGAATCTGGAATTCTTGAAAGGATCGAGGATCCAAAAGGGGGAACGAAAATTTAGTCTTAATTGAATTGACTCGAGAAAAAGTTACCTTTACTGAGCCAAGTAATAATCAAACCTGATTCGCTCAAAGCGAAAAGAGACCATCTTGTTCGTAGAAATTTGAATTGATGTGGGTGATGTGTGAAATGATATGGAGTGATGTGTGGAAGGATGTGGAATGTGTGGATTGATGTGGAGTGATGTGTGGGATGTCTTCATTGATATGGATTGATGTGGAGTGATGTGTGGGATGCGTGGATTGATGTGGATTGGTGTGGGAATGATGTGAATGATGTGGGATAATGTGAATGGATGTGGGAATGATGTGGGATGATGTGAATGAACGTGGAAATGATGTGGGATAATGTGAATGAATGTGGGATGATGTGAATTGACGTGATGTGCATTAATGTTAAATAATAAGAAATGACATGGAATGAGGTGGAATGATGTGGAATGATGAGAAATGATGTGGAATGATGAGAAACAATGAGGAATGATGTGAAATGATGAGGAATGATGGGAATTTTTCTTGGAAACTATATTTGTATATAAAACCTATTTTTTTTTAAATTGTTTTACGTCAAGAATGCTGGGGGAAGCATTTTGACTATCGTATGGAATGAGGTTGTGGTGGGGACCTAATTGGAAAATGTTACAACAGTAGCTGAACGAGAGTCAAAGAAGGACGTCTCACATGGCAAGGTCGGCCAAGGTCTTGACCAGCCTCGGTTCGGTTAAAATGGTGAGCTTCCGGTATGGTGGATGAGGGGCCAAGGAAGCGGCCTATGAGTGAAGCGCTAGGTCACCTACGAAGGAGCCTAGAGGGTGCTGACTTTAGTGCTTGGGCTCTAGGTCGCCTAGGATACCCACACTTGCATCAAAGAAGAAAATCAGCTCGAGTTATTTTCTGAACAGGGGCATGGATCTGGTTGATTGGCCTTGTTGGTCTTCAACGGATGAGTTCATGGCTCTTTTAAATGGATCTTGTTGGTTGATCTAGCTGATCTTCAACGGAGACTCCATATGGATTTTATGAGATTATAATCCTAGGTACTATGAGCTAGGAACTATTGAAAAGACCCCTGAGAGTGAGTAGGTGGTGAGCGTTCTGGATGCCAATGATGCCATAGGTACACTAAGGAAGGAATGAATGGAATATGGATTTTATGAAAACATCTTGACTATATTCTTGGGTACTATGGGCTAGGAACTATTGAAAAGGCCCCTGAGTGAAGTACTAGGTGAGCGTAGAGGGACTGATGAGGTGGTGAGCATTCTGGTTGCCAATGATGCCATAGGTACACCAAGGAAGGAATGAATGGAATTGGATTTCATGATTGGAAATTGGAAAAGTTGGAACTTGGACCATGGAAATGGAATACTGAGGATTATGATGGAAATAATGTGGTTTTATTGCAATTCTGCTTAGAAATAGTGAATCTAAGAAAATGCAATCTCATATTGGGTGTGTAAGTGGTGTGTCTATTTTATTTTTGCATGAGAGCCAGCTAGGGGGCCTGGGAACTCTTTTCCCCTGGTACCCGAGACAAAACATAACCAAATTCTTATAATGGATCCTATCAATACAATGGCTGGGTGGTTGGCTGACCCATGGGATTGGATAGGGTTAGGCTAGATCGATGGATTCGTATAATAAAATTTAATTCTGTTCAAGTTACGATAGTTGAAGTAAGTCATAGGATAATTCTTGTTCTATGGACAAGAATCAACGGCTATGCCTCTTTTGATGGGGGAAAAAGCGTTGGTCTCTATGAACCAAGTGCAAGTTCCTCCTTTGATTAGGCCATGTGACCCATGGGATCGGTTGGAAAACAAAGGATAGATAAGGCCCTTGACTACGTTAGAAGAGTTTCTTGTGGAGGAATCACCTAAGCTTTCTGGGCGAGGGAAGTTTTTTTTGGAGTCGGTTTTGGAAGAGCTGTCAGATTAGTCTATTGTCGAGACATTCGTGTGGGCGAGGCCCCGAGTGGGAAGCTCCGCCCTATGTGTGAGGTTGCTACTTTTGCTACCAGCACTCCAAAGTTCGGTGCACAGAGAGGGCAGGGATCCCACACATGGAGTCACAAAGTCAAGAGGTTTCAACAGAATGGAGAGACGTGGATTCTAGGATACTGAGGTGTAGAGACGTAAACACATTGGAGCTACAGACTGAGATGGGTACTTAGTAGCTAATGAGATGTCAATAGTCTTAATTTTTTATTCGCGTCATGATTGCTTAATGCCATTAATGGATGGTTGTTTTCTACAGGTTTCACCAATGCCACCGTGGGTTCACGTGTGAGCATTGCAGCGCAAATTCCACAAGAACTCATACCAAGTTTGAGAGATTACTGGGCTGCAAAGAAGAGAGATTAGAGAAGTAGGGAAAAGGATGTATAAAGGATGAGAGAAAATGACTGGGTTAATGAAATCCAAAGAAACAAGATTTACAGAGCTGTGGCCAAGTAATGGCGCAAGGAAACACAAGGACTGACAAACAAATTCAAATAGAGATTCTTGGGCAACTCCTCCTACATTCAACATTCCGTGGGCTACGACCACCAGCAATAGAATTGGAGAGAGCAATTATTTTCTCCAACATTTGCAAAGCCTTGTCCAAAGTGAAGGTGCCTCACTCAAGTAATGAGATGTTTTTCAAAAGGGAAATTGTGGTGACCTGTATCAATGCCAATGATTTGGAGGATGCAAAGCTCTTGAGTAGTAGAACAGTTGTTGCCAAGGCATTGGATAGGAGGAACATCATTTCTGTCAATTTGTGCTTGCAGTGTCAGGATGAAAATGGATTCTTCCCTCTGTTTACATGCCAACGATAGGTGCATCGTACTACCAACATCACACCAGAGTATTTGACTTTTGGGCAATAGAGACTTGTGTCTCCCCAAACAAAAAAGATATATGTCGAAAGAGGATTGGTAGAAAGGCTTTTGTGATACAGTGCATCTACTTAACTTGCCTCATGTATGAAATCTATCCTGGGATGTTCTCTCAATTACCTCTAAAATCTTCTCAAACACTTTGCTAAGGTGGCATTGTGTAATACTTTGCACTTTGCAAAGCTCGTACAACTTTCTTATCCAATTTTTTCTCCCATTTAAGTACTTTTTGGAGTTCTTTTAAGTATGCATGGGAGCTCTCAAGTACACTTAGTAGCTCTCTCAAGTACTTTTTGGAGTCTTTACAAGTACTCTCACACACTTCTAAGAACTTTCTAGAGTGCTCTTAGTCTAAAGGACTTCTATGTACTTGTTGAAGTCCTACCTAGTACTTGTGAGAACCCTCAATCAATGTCTAAAGTCCTTCTAAGTGCTCTCTCCCAACCACTATCTAGAGTACTCATAGACTACTTTGGAATGGTCTCAGCCACTCTCAAGAACATTTTGGAGTGTTATCAAGTGCATCCTAGAATTCTTTCTAGCGGTCTCAACAAGCACTCCCAAGCACTTTGTGAAGTACTCTCTGTTATTTTCTAAAGTACTCCCAACTACTCTCACGTACTCACAAGTACTCTTAGATGCTTTCTAAAGAACTTCCAGGTACTCTTAGGTTCTTTCTAAACTATATCCATGTACTCTCAAGAACTCCAACAAGCACTTTATGGAGTACCCTCCTTAGGAACTTTTTAAAGTACTTTCAAGTAGTGTTAGGTTCTTTCTAGAGTACTTACAAATACTCTTAGGTACTTTCTAAAGTACTTCCAAGTACTCTCAGAAGCTCCCAAGAACTTTTTGGAGTACTCTTAGGTAATTTTGGAGTACTTTCAAAAGGTCTCAAAGTGCTTTCAAGTGGTCTCAGGGGGCACTCCCAAGCACTTTCTGAAAGTACTCTTAGGTTCTTTCTAAAGCACTTCCAAGTATTCTCAGGTACTCCCAAGAACACTCTAGGGTACTCTCAAGAACACTCTAGGGTACTCTTAGGTTCTTTCTAAAGCACTTCCAAGTATTCTCAGGTACTCCCAAGAACACTCTAGGGTACTCTTAGGTTCTTTCTAAAGCACTTCCAAGTACTCTCAGGTAATATCTGGAGTTCTCTTAGATGTAAGTTGTAATTGCAATTGCAAAAAACTCTTGTAGAGTGATCTCTTTGTTTTAGCTATAAATTTACATGGTGAATTGGCACAGGTGGAATTCTATAGAAGATTTCAAGACAGACATCCTGACGTGAAGATTTCCCTTAGATTCTTTAAGGGTCTCAAACCTTATTTAGTGTGTAAATTGAAGGACCAAAACATTTGTTGTTGTCGATATCATGTGCAAGTTGTGTATCTTAAATATGCCTTCAATCAAATGCGGCAAGGGAGGTTTGGACAGCATGGATTGGCAACTACAATTGTAAAATCTATGTTCCTGAAATAGGTGGTATTACATGTGCAGCAAAAAAATCCGCATTTCACAACTTGACAAATCTTTGGGAGTCCCTACTATGTACAAGACCAGAGAATTCAATGTTCCACTCTCAAAGAGATGCTTGTTAGGAATGTGTGGTCAATGTGGTACAGGAAGGATGGAATTGTGTGCTTTAGAGGAGCATGATGACAAATACTTGGTAACTGTCAAGCTTTTTGCTAATGTGTAGACACAAGAAGTGGATGAAGAGGGCCACAAAAAAAAAAAGATCTTGTAGCTCAGCAACAAGTAGGGTGCAAAAGTTTCATTTCTTTGTTCAAGGACAAGCTAACCACTTTTAGCAAACATAACTATATTTACAGATGGCAGGTGTGAGGTGAAAACAAAGAAAAAAGACCATGCCTCTATAGCCCTTTACCTCCCAACTTTGGAAACACTAACTACAAACGGGGACCACCAGCCACACCGGCTGAAACACTTTTCACAGTTCACCACCCACCCACACCAAAAAGATAGCTCAAAACCACGATAGACAAATGATTATCCAGCAAAAAACATACACAGCACTATCCACACCATACAACTTTGGGAAATCCAATCCCATCTTACCACACTTCAAACCAACTCAGCAGTTACACCAAAAACCAAGACTTTGGCTTGGATTTACTACCAAGGGAATTCACCCTTGCATCTGACAACCAAGCCTCTCTCCCGGTCTTTGCACTGCACTCTCTGCCTGCAGCAGTCGCCACACCCACACAAAAACCGGCCACTTCTCTCTCCAGAGGACGCCCCACCAGCAACCCTCGACTTCAGCAGCTCTCTCTCTCTCTGTCACGACCAGCACCCCTGCACTATCTGTCACGACCAGCACCCCTGCACTGTCTCTCCCGTCACCACGGGCCACTTCTCTCTTCCATAGCCCCTCTCTCACAAGGCATCCACACATGAAACAACCCAGCTTTTATGGTACCTGACCTTTGCACCTGTCTTCAGCACTAACAGCCACCTCCCGTCACCACGGGCCACTTCTCTCTTCCACAGCCCCTCTCTCACAAGGCATCCACACATGAAACAACCCAGCTTTTATGGTACCTGACCTTTGCACCTGTCTTCAGCACTAACAGCCACCTCTACAGCAAAAAATTTTGCGCTTGCAGAGCTGCTTTACGTGCCCTCAACCCTCGTAGGCTCTTCACACTGCAGCTCTCTTCACTAGCCCACTTCACATCTCCAGCCACTGCCTGTATCACCAACCCAACACCAGCCCAAGCCACATCACCCACGCGGCTTCGTCTACGTCCAGCCACAAAACAAAGAAAGGCCACCCTCTCTTCACTGTCACCGGCGACTTGTCCTGGCAGCTCCCTCTGGCGGCTCCCCAGCTAACCCAAGGCAGCTACCTTCTCTTCGTGTTTGCTCTCCACGCTCGTCCGAGAGCCTGCAGCCCTTCTTGCCCACCAGAGAAGTCTCCAGCCTAGCGCCAACAATAGAGAGCCCCCCTCTCTTCACAAGGCGGCTATGCTCTCCCTTCAGCTGTGCTCCAGTCCCTGTACATGCTGTATTGGCGTCTCCCAGTCGCCCCAGCAGCCAAAGTCACATCACCCATGCAGCTCCTAGGCGATTCTCACTAGCCCATCGCCAGCTGCTCTTAGCCACGCACCAACAAAGGCCACCTTTCCAGCTCTGCGTCCCAGGCTATCTCCCACAAGGCGGCAAACTCCACACTGTTTGCGTCTCTCTGCAGACTCACGAGAGCCAGGCCTTCACTTACCCGAGAGCCCCCACGCACAAGGTAGCCAGCTTCCTTTTTACAACCCGACTCCACTTCTTCCTCGCGTCCCACGCTTTTACCTGACAGCAGGCTGACCAATTCAAAGATTGTTTACAAAAGTTTCCAAATGATGTGGTGGTCTTAGTGGTGGACTTTGCAGTCAAAGTGCAGAATGAGATCCAATCAATACATTGGTATTCAAACTAGGTGGCCATCTTGGTTCACATCTCTTACATGCACTCAACAATGGGCAATATCAAAAAGACCACCCATTTCTATATCTCTGATGACAAGGTCCATGACACCTCGTTTATGCAACACTGTTTTCTTTTACATAAGAGGTGGTTGAAAGAACAGAGTAGCAATCTAAAGTGGCATTGTGATGGTGTGGTATCACAATTTAAAGCAAGGCGTATGTTCTACTTTGTTGCGAGGTACTTCAAACTCACTAGTCTTGAGATGATGCATAACTATTTTGGATCAGGACATGGCAAGGGTGAGCATGATGGGTAGATCAGTAATCAAAGAGAGCGCTGATGACAAGTGAGCAGTTGGAGCTAGATGGATGGACATTAAACAATGCAACAAGTGTGGTGGAATTTCTCAATGCAATGAGCAATAGTGGAAACCACATGTCATACACAAACGGAGTGAACCGGGTATTTTGGGAAATCAAGGTTGGTGATGTACATATGCCGATTTCGATGTTGTGAGGCACGACTCCAATGTGGTTCACTATGTGAGGAAGGATGTTGCATTCTTCATCTTGGCTATGAGCCAAATAGCAAAGGTGTTCATATGGAGTTGCTGCAAGCTGGCAAACTTGCAAAAAAGGATTTATTTATTTTTGCTAGCTATAAAGGACAGGTTGGCCGGGTGGGTGGGCCAAGAAATATGTGGGATTTCTTCCTTTGAGTACAAGGGAAAACCCTTTTTTTTGGAGACCTTGAGGAGATTTTGGGCTCTGTTTTACCAGAGTTCAGCAACAAGAACCCATTGCTATTGGATGATAGCCACTACAAGTGCTATACAAACTAGGACCTTGGAGCAGGCATCCATTGGGATTTTGTATTTTACTCCATGACTTGGGGCTAGTGTGGTTTTTACCTGAGAGGGTTCTTATAACTTAGGTTCTTGTGGATTCTCAATCACACTATTGGTGGGACATAATTTTTGGGTGCCATACCATTGAAGCATTCCTCTTTTGAGGTTTGTCTCTTGTTCTAGTCTTTAGCCTTTCGTTCTCTTTGGAACCCATATCTTGATATTTCCTTGACAGCAACCTTGGGCTTCCAAACTTCTTATCAGTATCCACAACCTTTTTTGTGGTGCTAGTTGACAATAGTTTTCCTTCACTTTGGGTCTGTTACTTGTTTTGGTTGTCATGGTAGAGGCTTCTCTTTAGTATTTATGTCCCTCTTCGCCTTCCCACATTATTTTGGAATATTTAGATTTGTGTTTGTCCTTCATAGTACCCTTGTCTCCTTAAGATTTCCTTTCATACCCATTTTTTCCCTTGGAATACTTAAAGTCTTCCATAGTTGAGTGGATTTTTCTTTTGGCTTCTTCTTTTGCTCTAGTGTTTTGGGGCTTTTCTTTTCTTTTAATGGGTAAGAAGCATGAATGCTGGACTGGTGAGACCACTTTTTTGGAATTTTTGGGTTACTTTTTTCTTTTTGGCTTCCCATAGTGGCATGGTGGATGATATCCGCATAGGTGGGTGGAGTTAGCTGAGCACAGCTCTAGAAGAGGATGTTTTTAATGCAAGATCATAGCCTGCTGATCAAGTCGTTCGAGTGATGCAGTACATAGAAGAACGCTTATGCTCTCGATCTCACATATTGTTCTATGGAGAGTGGATGCGCAAGGGAGTTGTTAGAGGGTGATAATGTGGTGGACTAGGCGCCATGTAAAGTAAACTCCCCTATATCGGCTTATACTTTTGTTGTACATGGATGTAGTGCTCTACAACACTTAGTCACTGAATACTTTTATGTCATTGGATGTAATTATCTACAACACTTTGTCACTGAACATATGTAAATTATTTACATGGATGTAGTACTTTTTGTGTAGTATATTGTTGGTTTTCCTTTGTAGTCTCGATGCAAGTCAAAAAATGGTTCTTCTTTATAGCATTCTTTGTTTATGGATGTTGCACGTAGTCCTCGCATTCATTTTCTTTACTAACTTCCAGACGTGGTTAAGATATCTTTAGTGGGTGGATCTTGTTGTTTGCTTCTTAAGATCCCTTTGAATTACGATACAATTGATTTTGTAGTAAGCTTTCTACGTTGATGATAGGTAAACTTACTACATTGACGACAAGTAAACATACTTTCCATGATACAAATGATTCCATTGCATTGATGACAAGTAAACTTAATAGGCACACGCAATTAATTATTTTCTCCCTTACACAACTAGAAGGTAGATTACATCTATGGCATGTCTTCAAAAGGCATACTATTGTATAAGTCCTCGTATACCTCACTAGTTAATGTGTATACATTTGGCTCACCCTTTACAAGATACAAGGAAAACTTAAGGCATCTAATCAAGTGTGAGTAAAGGATGGCAGGAGGTTTATAGATCACTATGACCTTCCACTCTATCATAAATGTCCTTCAACCATTCAAATCCAAGATCAATGCAAGAAGATCTAGCTTTCCTACATTTCCTGCAAGGTACTTAAGCTGAGGTGTAGGTAGCACCCTTTCGATATGCACATGTTCTTGGATGGGTGGGTCAGATTTGCTACCAATCACTCAAATTTTAACAACAACAAAGGCACTTGGTTAAATGCCTTGAAAAAATATATACTGTCATAAATAGTACAACACGAGGTACTAATGGAGAACAAAAGGGTTTTCCAAATGGCATACACAATGTTTAGCAAAAAAAATTCATCTTCATGAATAAAGTGTTACAACACAAGCTTCATTCTAGCCAGGAGTACAATATTGTACAAAAAGCTTGAAGCTTCTTGCATGCACGGGGCTTAGGAGGGTCAACAAATGTACTTTTTTTGGTTTTTTTTAGCAGTGATCCTTCAACCTATCGAGGTGCACCCTTACGCTTCTTCTTACATTGCATAAAAATGTCAAACAGGGTTTCTTCCACTTGACTATCGTCTTTGTCCTTCACTGCACTTGCAATTTTCACATGTCCAAGGGTATTTTTTGACATGACAACTGTTGTGTGACGAGTGGACAAGTGGTGATCAATGCAAGGATGCAACTCAAAGATGCAAGCAGGAAAACAAGTGACATTCTTATTTAGGGCTCTTGTAAAGAGTTCCAAGTTGTAGATGAGTGTGGGAGTGGGCTTAAGAATAATCCCACATGGGAAGTTTTGGGAGTTTTAGAGTTTTTGTATAAAAAGTGGCTCATTTGAGAGCTTATGGACACTTTTGGGCTAAGTTCATGCAAGAGCTCCTTTGAGAGAGCTACTCTCCCTCTTCTCCGTAGAGGTGAAGACTCTTCTCTCACCCCATCTACATCTTTGTATGAGATAAATCTCTTCATTGAATCAATAGCAATGTCATGAGTCTTTTCTCATCCTCTTCTCTAATCATTTTACTCTTATGCATGCTTTTAGTCTTTCATTTTTGAGTATGTGGATTGATTTGAAGCTTTCATGGAAGCTTGATGCTTGAGAGTGTGCATGCTTGTAGGAAGATAGGAGTGGAGTGAGGTCTTTCTCTTTCCTTGTGTGCATAGTGATTGTGTTCCTCTTGGTTGTATTTGTGAATGAATGGGTGTGTAAGAATGAGGGCAAGTTGAGCTTGTGTGTATGCTGAGTCTAGTGTCATGTGATGGTAGCCATAAGCATTCTCTCCCTAGCTCCGAAAGGGATGCAAATCCCATTGGATTGAGCTACACGTGGATCATACTACTCTTGCTACAAGTGAGAGAGTTTTTCGTCTCTCCATTTTTCTTTTTTTTAAATTATTTTATTTTATTATTATTTTTTTAAAAAAATACAAAAAACATGAAAATTAAAAAAATTAAAAAAATTAAAAATTAAAAAATAATTTTAAAAAAAAAGAAAAAAAGAGAAAAAAGAAAGGAAAGAAAAGAAAATAAAATAAAATTTAAAAAAAATCATTTTAGGAGTCCACATTTTTTTTAGGAGTCCATATTTTTTACATAATTTGTATTTTTTAGGAGTCTATATTTTTTGCATAATTTGTATTTTTGCAAAATTTTTGTAATTTTTTGCATAATTAGTGTAACTTGTATTTTTTTTTAAATTTTTGTAATTTTGTGCATAATTAGCATTTTTTAGCGTAATTAGTATTTTTGTGTAATTAGTAAGAAATAAAAAATAAATAAATAAATAACAATTTTTTTAAAAAAAAGAGAAATAAAGATAGATAGTTACACACGTATTTATTTTAGTTGCATTTAGTGGTTAGGTAGGGTTTAAAAATATATATATATTTTTTTTATTTAATTTAAAAAAAACAAAAAAAAAACAAAAAAGAAAAACCAAAAAACCAAAAAAAAATTGACCTTATGCACTTGCGGTCGGGACGTCACATAGACATTGCCATAGGGCCTAGGGCACCTTCTAGAGTACCTACCCTACGCAGGAAAGTGGGACCCAATCGGTAGGAAATTTGGCAGATATTGCTGAAACCTTTTTCGAATCCCAATCTGATACCCTTTCCAGAACAACTAGCTCATTGTCCATGGACAATCTAGGGCCGTCAAATAGTCATCCCTTAGCCCCAAATAGGACACCCACAAGATCTTTTAATCCATTTGAAAAGCCGACACCATGGGGTTACCACTCAATGTGAGACTTCAATATGTCTACACGAACGCTCAAGTAGCTGAGATCTTTAGGGATCCACAACAACGGTATCTTGTTAAGATCGCAGACTTTTTCTCAGAACTTGATAGAGCACCTCTAGTCAATGACCAGGGTAACATGTACATGGGTGGAGATGGTGTTCGCTATGAAGTCACCTATCATCTAGAGAATGTAGACAAATTAGGGGAGCTCTCTAAGAGCGAGTTCTTGGACTTATCAAAGCTCTCCAGAGCAAGGGAGTCTAGAGATGATTGGCTCATTGAGCCGGACATGCTTGGACCATCCAATGCCCAGTCCTCAAAGCCATCCATAGATGATTTACTTCTTGTAGATCTAAATTTGGAAAGGGATAGGAAAGGCAAGAGCAAAATGGATCAGGGGGCTGAGAACCAATGGAAGTTTGTACGACAAATTCCAGTGACAAAGGTCTTACAGGATGACCCACTTCAAGAGGTCTATAAGGACTCTTTAGAGGGATATTATGCCACAACTAGATTGCCAGAGCTAGATCTTCCTCTAGCACTTGTGGTGGTAGTCGAGAAGCTTGCAGGACACATGAACCGAATCGTTGATAAATGGGCCAATGAATACCGAACCTTAGATTGGAAGGAGATTCGGGATCTCACGTGGAAAGGACAACCATTATTCATGGAAGTGTTCTCAACAAATACAGCTAAACCAGGAGAGACAGCCTTTCTTGGAGAAACTGTTGCTCCTCCCCTACGAGAGTTCACTAGAGAGGGACCCTCAACATCAAAGTGGACCACTGCAAGTAGCCCAACTCTAGCACCAAGATATTATCCTACACCAAAAGTGCGACCACAGATCACACCACACGTTTCTCTCACTATGACAATCGGAGGGTAGGGGAGCCAACTCGGCCTCATAAATGCACCTCCTGAAATGCGGGTAACAAGATCTTTGGAGGGGGTTGGTGAGGTAGGTAATAGGGGACCCACACCAATTTGGGATGCATGTGGACCATCTTACCAAAGAGAGGAACAATTCCCACTCAGAGTGAGAGGCCGTAGGCCCTATGATGAGTATTCAAGACAAGTAAGGCCATCAACTCTTCAGAAACTGGTAAAGAAGTACGAAGGGTCGGGAGATCCATATGACCATGTAGCAGCATTTAGGCAAGCAGTTCGAGCTGAGCAAGTATAACAAGCATACTCAAATTGAAGGATTTGGGCTCACTCTTGAGGGAAAGGCTCTTGCTTGGTTTCAGGCACTAGAGGCTTCAGACAAATCTTCTTTATGAGTTCTGGAAGAGAGATTCATTGCTGCTTTTTCCTTGATGGTGGGGATTCAACATGACACAGTAGCAAACATCTACTCTTTCAAGCAAGGCGAGACTGAGAGTGTTAGAGATTGTGTAAATAGGATAAATTAGTACATTAATCGTTGCCCAAAAGATGAGAAGCCCACCCAGAGTCCACCCAGAGTCGATTAATTTCTCTATTCTTAAAAGGACTCAAAAATTCAACACTGCATACACATCTCTATGCAAAGAAGCATACAAATTTCAATGAGTGTTGCCATGATGCTATGGATTTCACCGATAATTCAAATTCCAAGATGGTTCTAGCCCTGAGGTGAAACCTAGAGATCAGTGGGGTGATGACCAAAGTGCAGGGTCTAGTGCGCTAGTAAATCCAGACCAAATAGCTAACCTAGTACTAAGGAGATTGGGACAAACCTATCGCCCACCCATGCAGCCACAACAACAACAGCAGCGAATGAGGAGTGTACTACCTACAGGTTCTCATCTTTGTGGAGCATGTGGCGGTAACCATAAAACTGAAGAATGTAATACCTTTTCTCCTCTAGTCACAAACCAACCCACAAAGAAGTGGTGCCAGGCCTATGCTTGGAACTTTACCCACACCACACAGGAATGTACTCGCATTGCAAGAATGAGACAGGAGCGTGAGCAGCAAAGGGGTGGAGTGACTCCACAAATGCATTAACAGTATACTAATTTTGAACGTAAGCCACCGATGGCACAAGAGCAAGCATGACCTGTTCTTGGTGCTCAACCTCCTGCTCCTGGGACTGCTCCTGTGAGGTTGTTGACTATGACAATTCAAATGTAGAGACTTGGTAAACCCAGGCTATGTGGAGGAGGAATATGCATCATATTCATCCAAGGAAAATCTCTTTGAAAGTCCCGCATATCCAAGCCAAGCACTGGCAACCAGGGGAACAAAATACTTTGATGTTGCTAGGAGGCTACCAACCTAGGACTCCAGGCCCCTCAGGTCAATGGCAGCAAAGGAAAGTAGAAGCCAAACTAATGGGCCCCTGTTATGAGTGCGGAGAACCCCATTGGGCTCGTGATTGTCCACATCGCTCAAGGCAAGCAGCTCAATCCAATACAATAGTACCATAGTTTCTACCAATTGAAAGATATTGTCTAGGGTGTTGTGTAGAACACTTCCCAAAGGATTGTTTGCTGAAACCACATGAGGAAGGCACCTCTCAACCCAAGGTCTCACTCAACTTTGTAGGGGAAGTTCCATCGCCACCTTCATCAGAGAATGAGGATGTCGTGCCACTTAGAGTCATGACTAGATCACAGACACGAAATGCCGAAATGTAGACTGATGAGATGCCTCGAACTAGGGATGCAAAGGCAAATCTAGTGGACAAGACCCTACATTCCAATAGAAAAAGGACCACTAGGAGGAAAAAGAACCGCAACAAGCGAAATAAAAGTGCATCCACTAGTTCTCAAGAAGTCTCTAAATAAAACATGAGGGATCAAGCTTTTACATCCCAAGAAGTGCATGAGGAGCATCAACCTCAACCTGGGCATAGTGCTAAACAAGATGAGGCTAGTACGACCGAGGATAGTTCTGGGGGTTCTGTTTTTGTGGATAAGGTGAACGAGACTCTAGATGCCATCATCGATGCTCATAGAAGTCGCATTGCAGCTTTATCTGAGCTACCCAAGAAGCTTCAAGAATACCCAAACCCTCGTGAGGAGAAGATCAATCTAGCTGTACATCAGCAACTCATTAGGGAAGCTTAATCAATACTTGAGGGCCCACCTCCACCTATCCCTCTCGGGGCCCAACCTCTCTTAAGCCAACATTAGAAACCATACCAGAAGTGTCATCAAGTCGGGAAATGAAAAGTGAGCTCATCTCACAATCTCATAGTAGGGAGAAGTCTGCACCAATTGCCATCCCATTGAAAGAAGGCATTCTGCAACCACCTAGCCTTGCCTTCCCATGCAATGATGAAGTTATTGATGCTAACGAGGACATGGCAAATGAGATGTGGGCAGCAGTTCATGAGAAAGTTAATGAGAATATGTCCTCTATTATTTCACCTCCATTCTCTGAGGTGGATTTTACCAGGGGCACAGAAAACAACTTTAGACACCCAAGCATCCAGGAGGAGGTTCAAACAATTGTTTCTCCTAGAAGTAAGTATACAATGAAAACCTTACCATCATATTTGGGAGAATATGAGAACTGTTCTCAAACCTTGAGGATACCCTGTATGCATAAAAGGTTAACAAAGGACCAGTGGCTTGTACTTTACCTTGCTTGATTTGATAAAGCTTCGACGTGAGTTGTGGAATGATATTGCCACATGTTTGTCAGAGCAGGTATTGCTACAAAAGGGTCACCATCATTGTACTAAGCATGTTATGCCAATTCCTATCAACAAAGTAGGAAAATTTTATGAGGACGATCAGGGAAATGCTACCCTCCCATTAGAAGTGCGAAAAGTAGCTTCAACTGCAATACTTGATAGTGGTGCAAGAGTGGGCATTGTGACAAGGTCCATTTGGTAAAAGTGGGGCAAACCAGCTATTAGGAGTACCAGGATGCGCTTGCAGCTAGCAGATGGAAGCTTTCCTTGGGCTGCTTGAGAACATCTTGGTGGTCACCACATGTGGGATTGAATATGAGCACACCTTTGCAGTAGTGGATTTTGGAAAACATCCAAACTATGAAGTGATATTGGGTAGACCATTCATGCGACAATTTCAAATGATTCAATATTGGGGATACAATTATTTGTACCTCCGACATGATTCTGTCATCACAAGGGTCAACCTAAAGAATCACTCATATCATGATGTAACAAGGTCTCCGATAGATGAGTTTGATTCTGCTTTATCTGAGGGCTCAAGAGTTACATTGTCAGATGGGCGAGAAGATCTGTGGATGTGTGGAGCCTCATGTAGGGATTTCAACACTGAGAGACTTAAGGGTAATCGAAGTGTATCAGATGAGGCATACATTCCACAACCCTTCCCTGAGCACTTAATTGATCCACTAGAATGGAGTCATGTCCTTGCAACATTATCGACATGTGCTTTACCTAAGCCAATTCAATTTTGTGACTCAGATGGATATGACATTATTCCTATACAAATGGTACAACCACGTGACCTTCTAGATGTTTTGTACTATGGGGATGCATCCACAATAGCACTGCATGTAGAGGAAGTCTCAGTGGTGGAGGATTTAACACTCGAATCTGCCAATGATGCTGATAAGGAAGATGGATGGGACTCTGATTTTAAAAATGATGTGATAATCCTTGAGGAAGAGTTAGGAAAGGCACGCCTGCTCTTGAGAGGAAGGGAGGTTCAAGTAGAGATCCCTCGAAGCCGACCTAAACGTAAATGCTGTAAGAGCCATAAGAGAATCCGTAAACAAGATGAGAGGGAACGACGTGAGAGACTACAAAAAGAAAAGGAGGAGTTTAAGAATGAACACTCTCGACCACCACCTCACTTCTCAGGAAAGAACGGATATCTATACTATGTCCAAGCACAAGATAGTATCAAAGACCAAGTAAAACGATCAGATGGATTCCAACCAGGAGAAAAGCTAAAAACTGTTAGCAAAAATTGTAAAAAAACGAAGAAACAAAAACCAAAACTCAAGTCTAAAACCGATTCAAAAGAGAATGTCGGAAGTGCAAAGATAACACTTGAACAAAAAAATCTGATGCAAGATTGCAACAGAGAGCTCAAAACCGCATGGTCTTCAATGAGTGATGACTCAAGTGGACAAGAACAAGGTCTCAATGTTCCCCCCAACTTCACACAGTATACTCTTCAAGATCGGAAGATTGTTCTTCAACAGCCCATGCGACAAAAGCCAAGCATGCCAGGGGTTTCATATGATGGTCCAGAAGATGCCAAAAAAAAATTAATATCGCTAAGCCAGGAGAAGAGCCTCGCTATGTGTGGATTGCCACAGACTTGTCCTTAGATGAGGAGAAGTTATTAATTCAAACAATAAAGGAGTATCGGGATGTTTTTGCTTGGAGTTATAAAGACCTCAAAGGAGTTGATCCAAGCATATGTCAGCATACAATTCCATTGCAAGAGGATGCAAAGCCTTCCAAGCAACGTCCTTATACTTACAATGAAAATTTTGCACGAAAGATAAAAGAAGAAATAGACAAGCTCATAGAGGCAGAATTTATCTATGAGATTGAACACACTGAATGGGTCTCCCCTATTATAGTGGTGCCCAAGAAAAATGGAAAACTTCGAGTATGTGTAAACCTCAAGAAGGTAAATGCAGCTACTATACGTGATCATTACCCACTTCCAATCACGGATCATGTTCTGGAACGAGTTACAGGGAAAAAGGAATATAGTTTCTTGGATGGACATTGTGGCTATTATCGTCGATTCATCTACATGTACGCTGTCCTAGCCAGACCATTATATGCTCTTCTTGTAAAGTTTAATTGGACTGATGAGTGTGAGGAATACTTTGAAAAGTTGAAGCAAGCATTAGTGACTGCACCCATCTTACGGGCACCAGATTGGAACCAAATCTTTCATGTCTATATTGATGCTTCAAACTTTGCAATTGGATGTATTTTGGCTCAATCGGGAGAACATAATAAGGATTTCCCAATCTCATATGCTAGTCGATAGTTGAACAATGCTGAGAAGAATTATACCACAACAGAAAGAGAAGGTTTGTCAATGATATATGCAGTGAAAAAGTTTCGCCATTACCTTTTGGCAAACAAATTTATATTTTTTGTGGACCATCAGGCATTACTATATTTGGTGAATAAGCCTTGTGCAACTGGAAGGATTGTGAGATGGTTTATCATCCTTCTTGAGTTTGATTTTGAAGTGGCAGTCCAAAAAGGAACAACTCATCTTAGGGCAGATCATTTGTCTCGAATCACCTCTGGCGAAGCTCCTATGGGTGTGGATGATAATATGTTAGATTCAACACTTTTCCTTGTAGAGACAGTCCCTAAATGGTCTGAATCCATTTTAGAAATTCTAACAAGTGGGCAGATACAACTAGCGAGTCCTAATGTGGACCTATGGCGACCATTCAAGTTAATCTCAGGGAGATTATATCATCAGGGTAATGATGGAGTGTTGCGGCTTATACCTAACCCTGATCAATATGAGGAGATCTTGGAATGGGCACATGCAGGTATCGGTGGAATCCATGCATCAGCTACTACTTGTGTGCGACGTATATCTCAGGATGGGCAATGGTGGCCTACCATGCATGCGGATGCTGAAAAATTTGTTTGTAACTGTGGAGAGACGGAATAACTCTCTCACTTGTAGCAAGAGTAGTATGATCCACACTTAGCTCAATCCAATTGGATTTGCATCCCTTTCGGAGCTAGGGATTCAACCCGTACAGGTGCACAAAAGCTTATCCATTTGATGGAGAGAATGCTAAGAAAACTACTACTAATGACATAGACTCAACACACACTCAAGCTCAATCTTGCTATTGCTCACTCAACTCCACATTCCACTCATCCATACATCCAAACAAGAAGAAAGCTTAGCTATTGCTTACACAAGATCAAAGCATTCTTCATTCTCAAATACTCATTTCCCTAGCATGCACACAACCCTTGAAGCTATCAATAAGAAACATGCACACTAGAGAATTGACATGAGAAGAGAGACAAATATCAACTCATTGCATTGAATTAACAAAAGAATAGAACCTACAACAATGTAGATGGGGAG
The DNA here is from genome assembly GCF_041138505.1 of Cibotium barometz. Classification (NCBI taxonomy): domain Eukaryota; kingdom Viridiplantae; phylum Streptophyta; class Polypodiopsida; order Cyatheales; family Cibotiaceae; genus Cibotium; species Cibotium barometz. The sequence goes on along the minus strand of NC_141095.1, from coordinate 8,974,946 downwards.
AGAGAAGAGCTTGCACCTCTATGGAAGAAGAGGGAGAGCTAGTCTCAAGAGAGCTCAAACATGAGTTTTCCCAATGTGCCCATAAGCTCTCAAATGAGCCACTTTTTATACAAAAACTCTAAAACTCCCAAAAGTTCCCATGTGGGATTATTGTCAAACCCACTCCCACACTCATCCACAACTTGGAACTCTTTTCAAGAGCCCTAAGTGTCTTTTTTGTTGCATCCTTGTATTGATCTTCATTCGTCATGCAACACTCCCCCCTTCCTATTTTGCGCACGTCCTCGAGCGCAGTAGTAGCAAGAGCTGCAACAAAAAAAACAATGGATACAAGTAAAGTCTCTTATTGAAAAAAAGAAAAGAAAAGAAAAACCAGCAATGATAATTTCACACGTGAGCATACAAGTGCAAGGCTGATTAAAGTTTTAATGAGTACTAAAATAGGTGAGTAAAGACTAGTCAAAGTGAGACTTAAGTGGTAGATAATGCTATGCAAAGGCAAGTGTGCTTTGTACACCGCCGGTTATGACCGCAGTCTCAATGTCCTACAAGTATGTAAGTTATTCCTAAGTGGCAAACCTACTCCTAAATATGAGCAAAGGTGATTGGAACTCTTTTTTTTTTCTTCTTCTTCTTCTTTTTTTTTCTTTGATGTGTGTGTAGAAGGTGATAAAGATTAAGGTTCCATCCCAAAGAGACCCAAGCAATGGCCAAGAGACCTCCGCCAAGAGAATCTAAAGACCGCTAAGTATCTCAAGGGCGACAGACCCTTTTTCTTTCTTTTATGACCTAAGGAGTACCCCATGAAGATGAGGGCATCAGTCTCGAGGGCCCATAGTGTACCCCAGAGTCCTACCAACATCTATCAAGGCGATAGATTCCTCAAAGGTCTTTTTTTGAAGCTTTTAGACACCAGTGTTCACCCCATGGAAACCAAGGCATCGGCCCCAAGGTGCTAAGACAACCCCAGGTCCTACCAAGCATTCCACATGGCTGTAGACACATCATGTCTCAATTTACTTAGTGTATATATATTTTTTTAGGGTATAATTTTTTTATAAATTTTTATTACTCCTAGCACCTAGCTCATATCTAAGAGGTAGCTATCACTAGGGATAACTAATATACCTTGAAAGCATAAGAACTTGGCATATTCCCTTGGTATATATCCTACACTGTCTTTAGATAGAAATATCTTTTCCTAAGTCTTCTAAGACTCTAGAATTCACTCACCATATTTTAACAACTAATCAAAAACTTCAAGCAGCCAACATTGTGTGAACATGCAAACCATATATTCGAAAGATAAGAGCACATAAAGAAATAAAGATTAAGATTTGAATACACCTGTTGTAGTGCCCTGTTGATGTTGTTCGTTTGCATTGATGCATTGCTGATTTTGTGCAGATTGCTCCTCCTTGATCTTTGTAAGCGTAGCATGTCTCCCCCCTTCCTAATTTGTTTGCACGATAGGTGGACTATTGGGGCGTGTTTGATGCTCTTGTTTTTTACGGAGATTTCTACAAAATTTTTATTAACAAACACGAAAAGAAAAGAAAAAAATAAAATTTGCCATTGGTGCCAAACACCGCGAAAAACCCAATGGGAGAAAAGTGCCCTGGCTTGTCGATCTTATTATGGAGTCGTTGAACTTACCCTTGCGCTGGTGGTGGATCCGTGTCCTCGTCTGCTGGAAAGATGGTATCAATTTCCTCAGGATGCAGAGACAACCCTCACAAAAACCGGCCCGCTGGAGAAGGTGGTAGAGGAAGGAGTGCTTCCTCACTAAAGTATGGCATTGGTTCTATGGGAAGGTTAATCAGACAGTTTTGATTTTGGAACTGTGCAATGTAGGTACTCATATTGATCCACCAATATTGACATGTGGAGGCTTGGGGAAGGAGGGCTTGCAAGATCGGTGGTTGCAAGTCATTTAGGCTTGTATCCCTCCATTGTTGTGCTTGAACCTCCTCAGGTAATCTACGTTGATTTGGTCCTCTCTCTGGTATTCTCACATTAAGAAGATTATGGCATTGGGGTGTAACTCCCACAATTTGCTTCATTAAGCCCGTGCCATATCGTCTAAAGTAAGAGCGGCATATCCAACAAATATGTGAAGCTTCTTCTAATACAAGCCGTGCACACTCTTGATAATGTGGAAATGGGTGATGCTGTTGATAGAATAATGTGACAAAGTGATGCCCACAGCAATTTTCACCTAAGGGAGCATAGAAGTACCTAGAATGTGTTTGAAATGGAGGAGCACTATAACCCCCGCGATGATCTGGTCGAGTACTATCAGGGTCAATGCATGGTGGACATGTATCTCGCCAAATATCCATCAGGAGTTATCTGGACGTAGAACAATGAAATTTAGAACACTCATATCCATCATGACAATTCCAATCAAAAATAAGATTATCTCAAAGAAAACACATCTTCTAAAGGCATAAGGAACTACATTATTCAAACATTGATTTACCAAAGAGCTTTAATTGTAGTGTTAATGCCTTATCTTTAGTTTTTGGTATATCCTTTTTAAGCGGTGGAAACTTTAGCAATTGTCTTGGAATTTGAGCAAGATAAGAGGATTTAGGCATTGAAATGCTAGAATCTATGCTCAAATGAGACTCATTTGGACTTGTCGTAGGTACACAAGTTGATGGTTGAATTGTGTAACAAGGAGAAATCGGGACAACCGGTGTTTCAATACATGTTTTAGGAAGATCAACACAAGTAGTTTTGTAGGTGCTATCACAGCCACCTTTCCTTTCTTGAAGAGTTTGTGTTGATTTCTTTTGCACCCACTGATATGGAAAATCAAGGGTGGCTTTTGGAATCTTTCTGAAACACTCTTTTACCCCTGCCAAAGCATGGCATTTTGGAAACCAAATTGCTGTTGCACCCTCATAATAGCCTTGTGCTTTAAGAACATGTTTTGGGACCCATCGATTAACGATCCGAGGTTTAGGCTTGGAAATGATGTGCTTCTTAGGAGGCTTAGCAACTGGACTAGATGGTACAAGTTTGTACGCATCTTTGGGTAGCCACATTGATAATTCGTTCTTACCTGGCCTTCTTTGAGCAGCAACTAGAGTAGTTGGAACATGCCAGCCATGGCCCTCACTTGAGTACTCATCAATTATCCACATCATTTGTTTTGGAGCTTCAAGAGCAGATTTTGACTGTGGGTTGGGTAAGGTAGAAACATTACCCCTTTGACCCGATAAAGCTCGTGGAGTAGCAGATCCCAAGATGCAATCAGAATCAATTTGCGACTTGTATTGTCTATTCTTCCAATCTAATGAGCAATTGGTAGCACTTAACCACGATCTACCGAGAACAACCTCTACTACTGCCTTGGACTTACGTGCCACATAAAAGGGCACTGACATCTGGTGATCCTGAATGGTCATCATAATGACACATTTTCCCTCTATAGGGTTATCTTCTCCGGAGAAGCTTCGTAGGTCCACAGGAATTTGCACAAGTGGTGGTTGACCCAAGGCTTTCCAGGTGTCAAACGAGAGAACATTATAATCTGCACCAGAGTCAATTAAGGCAGAGACAAAGTAGGTAGTCTCATGAAGATGAAGGCCCACTTGAATATTGAATGGTTCGACATATGGCTCATCAGTAGCCAACTGTATGGCTAACATAGAAGCTTTGCGACGCTCCTTGGCTTTTGCAACTCTGGCTTTAGCCTCCTCTTGAGCCTGACGTTTAAGTAGGTCAAGTGCTTCTTTCCGTGTTTGTGCAACATGCATCTGTTGAAGCATGGCTTCAGTTAATGGTTCATTGTATTTCTTGAGACGACTTCCATTAATGAAGTTAGGCATTTGCTCACCTTCTTGTGTCTCTAAACGCACTGCACCACTTGGGGTAAGCTCATTAATCACAAACGGTCCTAAGCCACGTTTTTTGAGCTTTCTCTTATGTTTCTTAAGTGTGTACAAGAGAACCATGTCTCCTTTTTTGAATCGACCAGTTGTTACATTTCTATCATACCATTGCTTTTGTCTCCTCTTCTCGGCATACATCCCCATTACTGCCAATAAGCGGGTCTCATCAAGCTTTTCCAATTCGTCAACGCATTGTGAAAGCTCATGACCAGTCCAATCCAATTGTTTAGCTACTCATAGAGTAGGTACAAGAAATTCAATGGGAAGAATTGCATCTAGCCCAAAAGCAAGTTCAAATGGGGTTGTGCCCACAGATGTTTTATAGGCTGTCCTATATGCCCAGAGAACTGAGTGCAACTTTTGCTCCCAATCAGTCCTATGTCCCTCAACAATCTTTGTGAGTGCTGTGCAGAGAATCTTGTTAGTACTCTCGGCTTGTCCATTGGTCTGGGGATGATAGGGTGCAGAACGCTTGTGAATCACCATAAATTCTTGAAGCAAAAATTCTATGACTTCATTTACAAAGTGTACACCTTGATCACTAACGATCTCAATAGGTAAGCCATAGCGTGTAAACACGTACTCATACAAGAACTTGGCTGTGGTTCTGGCATCATTTTTGACTGTTGCCTTTGCCTCAACCCATTTGGTCAAATAGTCGGTTGCGACTATAATATATTCTGCATGCGTGTTACGAGCTGGAGGTTTAATGGGACAACCGACAAAATCAATACCCCATTTTGCAAAAGCACGTGTGCTTAACATAGGTCGCAATGGCATATTGTCCTTTGTGATGGGAGGTTTGGTCCTTTGACAATCGTCACAACGTTTCACATATTCGTCGGCATCCATTTGTAAGGTTGGCCACCAAAGCCCAGACCACCTAATCAACTTAGCTGTGGTATTGCCAGAAAAGTGTCCACCACCAACACCTGCATGTGCATGAGTTAAGATTTTCAGATAGTCAGCTTCACATACACACATGCGTAAGTTGCCATCCTTGCCCCTCTTGTAGAGTTGGCCCTCTATTAGCATATAGTTTGCCGCTTCAATTTTAATAGCCTGCTTTCGATGTTTAGGAATTGTTTGATCCGTATGACCATGCTGAAGGTAGTCCACAATATACTTACTCCAACTTGGTGTAGTTGAAATTTGGAATAATGTGACATTATGAATTGGCTTCTGAATTTTACATGAAGCACAGTTACGAACAAATGTTTCAGCATCTGCATGCATGGTAGGCCACCATTGCCCATCTTGAGATATACGTCGCACACAAGTAGTAGCTGATGCATGGATTCCATTGATACCCGCATGTGCCCATTCCAAGATCTCCTCATATTGGTCGGGGTTAGGTATAAGCCTCAACACTCCATCGTTACCCTGACGATATAATCTCCCTGAGATTAATGTGAATGGTCGCCATAGGTCCACATTAGGACCCGCTAGTTGTATCTGCCCACTTGTCAAAATTTCTAAAATGGATTTAGACCATCTAGGAGCTGTCTCTACAAGGAAAAGTGTTGAATCTAACATATCATCATCCACACCCACAGGAGCTTCGCCAGAGGTGATTCGAGATAAATGATCTGCCCTTAGATGAGTTGTTCCTTTTCGAACTGCCACTTCAAAATCAAACTCAAGAAGGATGATAAACCACCTTACAATCCTTCCAGTTGCACAAGGTTTATTCACCAAATATAGCAATGCTTGATGGTCCACAAAAAATATGAATTTGTTTGCCAAAAGGTAATGGCAAAACTTTTTCACTGCATATATCATGGACAATCCTTCTCTTTCTGTTGTGGTGTAATTCCTCTCAGCATTGTTCAACTGTCAACTAGCATATGAGATTGGGAAATCCTTATTGTGTTCTCCCGATTGAGCCAAAATACATCCAATTGCAAAGTTGGAAGCATCAATGTGGACATGAAAGATTTGGTTCCAATCTGGTGCCCGTAAAATGGGTGCAGTCACTAATGCTTGCTTCAACTTTTCAAAGGATTCCTCACACTCATCAGTCCAATTAAACTTTACAAGAAGAGCATATAACGGTCTGGCTAGGACAGCATACATGTAGATGAATCTACGGTAATAGCCACAATGTCCCATGAATGTTTGTACCCCTTTAGGGTTGATAGGCCGAGGTAATGAGACAATGACATCAATTTTATCCATATCTGTTGAAATCCCATTGCGAGAAACAATATGGCCCAAAATTTTCCCTTGTCTTACCATGAATTTGCACTTGTCAGGATTCAAGCATATACGATAAAGTTGACACTTTTGAAACACAAGTCTCAGGTGTTCTATATGATCATCACGCTCTTGTGAGTGAACACATAAATCATCCATGAAAATCTCAAGAAATTGCCTAAGGTACTCCTTGAATACATGACTCATTAACCGCTGAAAGGTTGCTGGTGCATTTGTTAGACCAAATGGCATAACACGATAGGCAAAGATGCCATCTTCAGTAGCAAAGGCTGTCTTGTGTTGATCCTTTGGATCAATTGACACTTGGTTGTACCCGGAGAATCCATCCAAGAAACTATATGCCTTTTTCCCTGCAACTCGTTCCAGAACATGATCCGTGATTGGAAGTGGGTAATGATCACGCACAGTAGCTGCATTTACCTTCTTGAGGTTTACACATACTCGAAGTTTTCCATTTTTCTTGGGCACCACTACAATAGGGGAGACCCATTCAGTGTGTTCAATCTCATAGATAAATTCTGCCTCTAAGAGCTTGTCTATTTCTTCCTTTATCTTCCGTGCGAAGTTTTCATTGTAGGTATAAGGACGTTGCTTGGAGGGTTTTGCATCCTCTCGCAATGGAATTGTATGCTGACATATGCTTGGATCAACTCCTTTGAGGTCTTTATAACTCCAAGCAAAAACATCGCGATACTCCTTTATTGTTTGTATTAATAACTTCTCCTCATCTAAGGACAAGTCTGTGGCAATCCACACATAGCGAGGCTCTTCTCCTGGCTTAGCAATATCAATCTTTTTTGCATCTTCTGGACCATCGTATGAAACCCCTGGCATGCTTGGTTTTTCTCGCATGGGCTGTTGAAGAACAATCTTCCGATCTTGAAGAGTGTACTTTGTGAAATTGGGAGGAACATTGAGACCTTGTTCATGTCCACTTGAGTCTTCACTCATTGAAGACCATGCGGTTTTGAACTCTCCTTTGCTATCTTGCATCGGATTTTTTTGTTCAACCGTTGCCTTTGCACTTCCCACACTCTTTTTTGAATCGGTTTTAGACGTGAGTTTTGGTTTTTGTTTCTTCGTTTTTTTACGATTTTTGCTAACAGTTGTTAGCTTTTCCCCTGCTTGGAATCCATCTGATCGTTTGACTTGGTCTTTGATACTATCTTGTGCTTGGACATAGTATAGTATAGATATACGTTCTTTCCTGAGAAGTGAGGTGGTGGTCGAGAGTTTTCACTCTTAGACTCCTCCTTTTCTTTTTGTAGTCTCTCACGTTGTTCCCGCTCATCTTGTCTACTGATTCCCTTATGGCCCTTACAACATTTACGTTTAGGTCGCCTTCTAGGGATCTCTACCTGAACCTCCCTTCCTCTCAAGAGTAGGCGTGCCTTTCCTAACTCTTCCTCAGGGATTGTCACATCATTATTAAAATCAGAGTCCCAGCCATCTTCCTTATCAGCATCATTAGCAGATTCGAGTGTCAAATCCTCTACTGAGACTTCCTCGACATGCATAGCTGTTGTGGATGTATCTCTATAGTACAAATCATCTAGAAGGGCACGTGGTTGTACCATTCGTATAGAAATAATATCATATCCATCTGAGTCACAAAATTGAATTGGCTTCTGTAAAGCACATGTCGATAATGTTGCAAGGACATGACTCCATTCTAATGGATCAATTAAATGCTCAGGGAAGGGTTGTGGAATGTATGCCTCGTCTGATACACTTCGATTACCCTTAAGTCTCTCAGTGTTGAAATCCCTACATGAGGCTCCGCACATCCATAGATCTTCTCGTCCATCGGACAATGTAACTCTTGAGCCCTCAGATGAAGCAGAATCAAACTCATCTATTGGAGACCTTGTTACATCACGATATGAGTGATTTCTTAGGTTGACCCTTGTGATGACAGAATCATGTCGGAGGTACAAATAATTGTATCCCCAATCTTGAATCATTTGAAATTGTCGCATGAATGGTCTACCCAATATCACTTCGTAGTTTGGATGTTTTCCAAAATCCACTACTGCAAAGGTGTGCTCATAATCAATCCCACATGTGGTGACCAATATGTTCTCAAGCAGCCCAAGGGGATGTTCTAAGCTTCCATCTGCTAGCTGCAAGCGCATCCTGGTACTCCTAATAGCTGGTTTGCCCCATTTTTCCCAAATGGATCTTGTGACAATGCCCACTCCTGCACCACTATCAAGTATTGCAGTTGAAGATACTTTTCGCACTTCTAATGGGAGGGTAGCATTTCCCTGATCGTCCTCACAAAATTTTCCTACTTTGTTGATAGGAACTGGCATAACATGTTTTGTCTCAGGGTGTATAGTACACTCATGGTGACCCTTTTGTAGCAATACCTGCTCTGACAAACATGTGGCAATATCATTCCACAACTCAGGTCGAATTTTTATCAAATCAAGCAATGGTAATGTACAAGCCACTGGTGCTGACAAAATAGCTTGCACCATACTCATATCTTTCTCCTTTGTCAACCTTTTATGCATGGAGGGTATCCTCAAGGTTTGAGAACAGTTCTCATATTCTCCCAGATATGATGGTAAGGTTTTCATTGTATGCTTACTTCTAGGAGAAACAATTGTTTGAACTTCCTCCTGGATGCTTGGGCGTCCAAATTTATTTTCCATGCCTCTGGTAAAATCCACCTCAGAGAATGGAGGCGAACTAATAGAAGACATGTTCTCATGAACTTTCTCATGAACTGCGGCCCACATCTCATTTGCCATATCCTCATTAGCATCAATAACTTCATCATTGCATGGGAAGACAAGGCTAGGTGGTGGCAGATTACCCCCTTTCAATCGGGTGCAGACCTTTCGCTATGAGCTTGTGAAAGGAGCTCACTTTTCATTTCCCGACTTGATGCCACTTCTGGTATGGTTTCTAATGTTGGCTTAAGAGAGGTTGGGCCCCGAGGAATAAGTGGTGGTGGTGGTCCCTCAAGTATTGACTGAGCTTCCCTAATGAGTTGTTGATGTACAGCTAGATTAATCTTCTCCTCACGAGGGTTTGGGTACTCTTGAAGCTTCTTGGGTAGCTCAGATAAAGCTGCAATGCGACTTCTATGAGCATCAATGATGGCCTCTAGAGTCTCATTCACTTTATCCACAAAAACAGAACCCCCAGAACTAACCTCAGACGTACTAGCCTCATCTTGTTTAGCACTAGGCTCAGGTTGAGGTTGATGTTCCTCATGCACTTCTTGGGAAGTAAAAGTTTTATCCCTCATGTTTTATTTAGAGGCTTCTTGAGAACTAGTGCATGTACTCTTAGTTTGCTTGTTTCGGTTCTTCTTCCTCCTAGTGGTCTTTTTTCTATTGGACTGTAGGGTCTTGTCCACTAGATTTGTCTTTGCATCCCTAGTTTGAGGTGTCTCATCAGTTTGCATTTCTGCATTTCGTGTCTGTGATCTAGTCATGACTCTAAGTGGCACGACATCCTCATTCTCAGATGAAGGTGGTGATGGAACTGTGCCTACAAGGTTGAGTGAGACCTTTGGTTGAGAGGTGCCTTCCTCATGTGGTTTCAGCAGACAGTCTTTTGGGAAGTGTTCTACACAACACCCTAGACAATATCTCTCAATTGGTGGAAACTGTTGTACTGTTGTATTGGACCGAGATGCTTGCCTAGAGCGATGTGGACAATCACGAGCCCAATGGGGTTCTCCGCACTCATAACAGGGGCCCATTGGTTTGGCCTCTACTTTCCTTGGCTGCCATTGACCTGAGCGGCCTGGAGTCCTAGGTTGGTAGCCGCCTAGCAACATTAAAGAGTTTTGTTCCCCTGGTTGAGCGTCTAGTGCTGGGGGCTTGGGTATGCGGGACTTTCAAAGATATTTTCTTTGGATGAATATGATACATATTCTTCCTCCACATAGCCTGGGTTTATTAAGTCTCTACACATATTCGAATTGTCGTAGTCAACAACCCTCACAGGAGCAGTCCCTAGAGCAGGAGGTTGAGCACCAAGAACAGGTCGTGCTTGCTCTTGTGCCATCGGCGGTGGCTTACGTTCAAAATTAGTATACTGTTGATACATTTGTGGAGCCACTCCACCCCTTGGCTGCTCATGTTCCTGTCTCATTCTCGCAATGCGAGTGCATTCCTGTGTGGTGTGGGTAAAGTTCCAAGCACAGGCTTGGCACCACTTTTTTGTGGGTTGGTTTGTGACTAGAGGAGAAAAGGTATTACATTCCTCTGTTTTATGGTTACCGCCACATGCTCCACAAAGATGAGGACCTGTAGGAAGTACACTCCTCATTCTCTGCTGCTGTTGTTGTGGCTGCATGGGTGGACGATAGGTCTGTCCCATTATCCTTAGTACTAGGTTAGCTATCTGGTCTGGATTTACTAGCGCGCTAGACCCTGAACTTTGGTCGTCACCCCACTGATCTCGAGGTTTCATCTCTGGGCCAGAACCATCTTGGAACTTGAAGTTATCGGTGAAGTCCATAGCATCATGGCTTAAGAGAGGTTGGGCCTCGAGGTTGGTATGGTTTCTAATGTTGGCTTAAGAGAGGTTGGGCCCCGAGGAATAAGTGGTGGTGGTGGTCCCTCAAGTATTGACTGAGCTTCCCTAATGAGTTGTTGATGTACAGCTAGATTGATCTTCTCCTCACGAGGGTTTGGGTACTCTTGAAGCTTCTTGGGTAGCTCAGATAAAGCTGCAATGCGACTTCTATGAGCATCAATGATGGCCTCTAGAGTCTCATTCACTTTATCCACAAAAACAGAACCCCCAGAACTAACCTCAGACGTACTAGCCTCATCTTGTTTAGCACTAGGCTCAGGTTGAGGTTGATGTTCCTCATGCACTTCTTGGGAAGTAAAAGTTTTATCCCTCATGTTTTATTTAGAGGCTTCTTGAGAACTAGTGCATGTACTCTTAGTTTGCTTGTTTCGGTTCTTCTTCCTCCTAGTGGTCTTTTTTCTATTGGACTGTAGGGTCTTGTCCACTAGATTTGTCTTTGCATCCCTAGTTCGAGGTGTCTCATCAGTTTGCATTTCTGCATTTCGTGTCTGTGATCTAGTCATGACTCTAAGTGGCACGACATCCTCATTCTCAGATGAAGGTGGTGATGGAACTGTGCCTACAAGGTTGAGTGAGACCTTTGGTTGAGAGGTGCCTTCCTCATGTGGTTTCAGCAGACAGTCTTTTGGGAAGTGTTCTACACAACACCCTAGACAATATCTCTCAATTGGTGGAAACTGTTGTACTGTTGTATTGGACCGAGATGCTTGCCTAGAGCGATGTGGACAATCACGAGCCCAATGGGGTTCTCCGCACTCATAACAGGGGCCCATTGGTTTGGCCTCTACTTTCCTTGGCTGCCATTGACCTGAGCAGCCTGGAGTCCTAGGTTGGTAGCCGCCTAGCAACATTAAAGAGTTTTGTTCCCCTGGTTGAGCGTCTAGTGCTGGGGGCTTGGGTATGCGGGACTTTCAAAGATATTTTCTTTGGATGAATATGATACATATTCTTCCTCCACATAGCCTGGGTTTATTAAGTCTCTACACATATTCGAATTGTCGTAGTCAACAACCCTCACAGGAGCAGTCCCTGGAGCAGGAGGTTGAGCACCAAGAACAGGTCGTGCTTGCTCTTGTGCCATCGGTGGCTTACGTTCAAAATTAGTATACTGTTGATACATTTGTGGAGCCACTCCACCCCTTGGCTGCTCATGTTCCTGTCTCATTCTCGCAATGCGAGTGCATTCCTGTGTGGTGTGGGTAAAGTTCCAAGCACAGGCTTGGCACCACTTTTTTGTGGGTTGGTTTGTGACTAGAGGAGAAAAGGTATTACATTCCTCTGTTTTATGGTTACCGCCACATGCTCCACAAAGATGAGGACCTGTAGGAAGTACACTCCTCATTCTCTGCTGCTGTTGTTGTGGGTGCATGGGTGGACGATAGGTCTGTCCCATTATCCTTAGTACTAGGTTAGCTATCTGGTCTGGATTTACTAGCGCGCTAGACCCTGAACTTTGGTCGTCACCCCACTGATCTCGAGGTTTCATCTCTGGGCCAGAACCATCTTGGAACTTGAAGTTATCGGTGAAATCCATAGCATCATGGCTTAAGAGAGGTTGGGCCCCGAGGTTGGTATGGTTTCTAATGTTGGCTTAAGAGAGGTTGGGCCCCGAGGAATAAGTGGTGGTGGTGGTCCCTCAAGTATTGACTGAGCTTCCCTAATGAGTTGTTGATGTACAGCTAGATTGATCTTCTCCTCACGAGGGTTTGGGTACTCTTGAAGCTTCTTGGGTAGCTCAGATAAAGCTGCAATGCGACTTCTATGAGCATCAATGATGGCCTCTAGAGTCTCATTCACTTTATCCACAAAAACAGAACCCCCAGAACTAACCTCAGACGTACTAGCCTCATCTTGTTTAGCACTAGGCTCAGGTTGAGGTTGATGTTCCTCATGCACTTCTTGGGAAGTAAAAGTTTTATCCCTCATGTTTTATTTAGAGGCTTCTTGAGAACTAGTGCATGTACTCTTAGTTTGCTTGTTTCGGTTCTTCTTCCTCCTAGTGGTCTTTTTTCTATTGGACTGTAGGGTCTTGTCCACTAGATTTGTCTTTGCATCCCTAGTTTGAGGTGTCTCATCAGTTTGCATTTCTGCATTTCGTGTCTGTGATCTAGTCATGACTCTAAGTGGCACGACATCCTCATTCTCAGATGAAGGTGGTGATGGAACTGTGCCTACAAGGTTGAGTGAGACCTTTGGTTGAGAGGTGCCTTCCTCATGTGGTTTCAGCAGACAGTCTTTTGGGAAGTGTTCTACACAACACCCTAGACAATATCTCTCAATTGGTGGAAACTGTTGTACTGTTGTATTGGACCGAGATGCTTGCCTAGAGCGATGTGGAGAATCACGAGCCCAATGGGGTTCTCCGCACTCATAACAAGGGCCCATTGGTTTGGCCTCTACTTTCCTTGGCTGCCATTGACCTGAGCGGCCTGGAGTCCTAAGTTGGTAGCCGCCTAGCAACATTAAAGAGTTTTGTTCCCCTGGTTGAGCGTCTAGTGCTGGGGGCTTGGGTATGCGGGACTTTCAAAGATATTTTCTTTGGATGAATATGATACATATTCTTCCTCCACATAGCCTGGGTTTATTAAGTCTCTACACATATTCGAATTGTCGTAGTCAACAACCCTCACAGGAGCAGTCCCTGGAGCAGGAGGTTGAGCACCAAGAACAGGTCGTGCTTGCTCTTGTGCCATCGGTGGCTTACGTTCAAAATTAGTATACTGTTGATACATTTGTGGAGCCACTCCACCCCTTGGCTGCTCATGTTCCTGTCTCATTCTCGCAATGCGAGTGCATTCCTGTGTGGTGTGGGTAAAGTTCCAAGCACAGGCTTGGCACCACTTTTTTGTGGGTTGGTTTGTGACTAGAGGAGAAAAGGTATTACATTCCTCTGTTTTATGGTTACCGCCACATGCTCCACAAAGATGAGGACCTGTAGGAAGTACACTCCTCATTCTCTGCTGCTGTTGTTGTGGCTGCATGGGTGGACGATAGGTCTGTCCCATTATCCTTAGTACTAGGTTAGCTATCTGGTCTGGATTTACTAGCGCGCTAGACCCTGAACTTTGGTCGTCACCCCACTGATCTCGAGGTTTCATCTCTGGGCCAGAACCATCTTGGAACTTGAAGTTATCGGTGAAGTCCATAGCATCATGGCTTAAGAGAGGTTGGGCCCCGAGGTTGGTATGGTTTCTAATGTTGGCTTAAGAGAGGTTGGGCCCCGAGGAATAAGTGGTGGTGGTGGTCCCTCAAGTATTGACTGAGCTTCCCTAATGAGTTGTTGATGTACAGCTAGATTGATCTTCTCCTCACAAGGGTTTGGGTACTCTTGAAGCTTCTTGGGTAGCTCAGATAAAGCTGCAATGCGACTTCTATGAGCATCAATGATGGCCTCTAGAGTCTCATTCACTTTATCCACAAAAACAGAACCCCCAGAACTAACCTCAGACGTACTAGCCTCATCTTGTTTAGCACTAGGCTCAGGTTGAGGTTGATGTTCCTCATGCACTTCTTGGGAAGTAAAAGTTTTATCCCTCATGTTTTATTTAGAGGCTTCTTGAGAACTAGTGCATGTACTCTTAGTTTGCTTGTTTCGGTTCTTCTTCCTCCTAGTGGTCTTTTTTCTATTGGACTGTAGGGTCTTGTCCACTAGATTTGTCTTTGCATCCCTAGTTCGAGGTGTCTCATCAGTTTGCATTTCTGCATTTCGTGTCTGTGATCTAGTCATGACTCTAAGTGGCACGACATCCTCATTCTCAGATGAAGGTGGTGATGGAACTGTGCCTACAAGGTTGAGTGAGACCTTTGGTTGAGAGGTGCCTTCCTCATGTGGTTTCAGCAGACAGTCTTTTGGGAAGTGTTCTACACAACACCCTAGACAATATCTCTCAATTGGTGGAAACTGTTGTACTGTTGTATTGGACTGAGATGCTTGCCTAGAGCGATGTGGACAATCACGAGCCCAATGGGGTTCTCCGCACTCATAACAGGGGCCCATTGGTTTGGCCTCTACTTTCCTTGGCTGCCATTGACCTGAGCGGCCTGGAGTCCTAGGTTGGTAGCCGCCTAGCAACATTAAAGAGTTTTGTTCCCCTGGTTGAGCGTCTAGTGCTGGGGGCTTGGGTATGCGGGACTTTCAAAGATATTTTCTTTGGATGAATATGATACATATTCTTCCTCCACATAGCCTGGGTTTATTAAGTCTCTACACATATTCGAATTGTCGTAGTCAACAACCCTCACAGGAGCAGTCCCTGGAGCAGGAGGTTGAGCACCAAGAACAGGTCGTGCTTGCTCTTGTGCCATCGGTGGCTTACGTTCAAAATTAGTATACTGTTGATACATTTGTGGAGCCACTCCACCCCTTGGCTGCTCATGTTCCTGTCTCATTCTCGCAATGCGAGTGCATTCCTGTGTGGTGTGGGTAAAGTTCCAAGCACAGGCTTGGCACCACTTTTTTGTGGGTTGGTTTGTGACTAGAGGAGAAAAGGTATTACATTCCTCTGTTTTATGGTTACCGCCACATGCTCCACAAAGATGAGGACCTGTAGGAAGTACACTCCTCATTCTCTGCTGCTGTTGTTGTGGGTGCATGGGTGGACGATAGGGCTGTCCCATTATCCTTAGTACTAGGTTAGCTATCTGGTCTGGATTTACTAGCGCGCTAGACCCTGAACTTTGGTCGTCACCCCACTGATCTCGAGGTTTCATCTCTGGGCCAGAACCATCTTGGAACTTGAAGTTATCGGTGAAATCCATAGCATCATGGCTTAAGAGAGGTTGGGCCCCGAGGTTGGTATGGTTTCTAATGTTGGCTTAAGAGAGGTTGGGCCCCGAGGAATAAGTGGTGGTGGTGGTCCCTCAAGTATTGACTGAGCTTCCCTAATGAGTTGTTGATGTACAGCTAGATTGATCTTCTCCTCACGAGGGTTTGGGTACTCTTGAAGCTTCTTGGGTAGCTCAGATAAAGCTGCAATGCGACTTCTATGAGCATCAATGATGGCCTCTAGAGTCTCATTCACTTTATCCACAAAAACAGAACCCCCAGAACTAACCTCAGACGTACTAGCCTCATCTTGTTTAGCACTAGGCTCAGGTTGAGGTTGATGTTCCTCATGCACTTCTTGGGAAGTAAAAGTTTTATCCCTCATGTTTTATTTAGAGGCTTCTTGAGAACTAGTGCATGTACTCTTAGTTTGCTTGTTTCGGTTCTTCTTCCTCCTAGTGGTCTTTTTTCTATTGGACTGTAGGGTCTTGTCCACTAGATTTGTCTTTGCATCCCTAGTTTGAGGTGTCTCATCAGTTTGCATTTCTGCATTTCGTGTCTGTGATCTAGTCATGACTCTAAGTGGCACGACATCCTCATTCTCAGATGAAGGTGGTGATGGAACTGTGCCTACAAGGTTGAGTGAGACCTTTGGTTGAGAGGTGCCTTCCTCATGTGGTTTCAGCAGACAGTCTTTTGGGAAGTGTTCTACACAACACCCTAGACAATATCTCTCAATTGGTGGAAACTGTTGTACTATTGTATTGGACCGAGATGCTTGCCTAGAGCGATGTGGACAATCACGAGCCCAATGGGGTTCTCCGCACTCATAACAGGGGCCCATTGGTTTGGCCTCTACTTTCCTTGGCTGCCATTGACCTGAGCGGCCTGGAGTCCTAGGTTGGTAGCCGCCTAGCAACATTAAAGAGTTTTGTTCCCCTGGTTGAGCGTCTAGTGCTGGGGGCTTGGGTATGCGGGACTTTCAAAGATATTTTCTTTGGATGAATATGATACATATTCTTCCTCCACATAGCCTGGGTTTATTAAGTCTCTACACATATTCGAATTGTCGTAGTCAACAACCCTCACAGGAGCAGTCCCTGGAGCAGGAGGTTGAGCACCAAGAACAGGTCGTGCTTGCTCTTGTGCCATCGGTGGCTTACGTTCAAAATTAGTATACTGTTGATACATTTGTGGAGCCACTCCACCCCTTGGCTGCTCATGTTCCTGTCTCATTCTCGCAATGCGAGTGCATTCCTGTGTGGTGTGGGTAAAGTTCCAAGCACAGGCTTGGCACCACTTTTTTGTGGGTTGGTTTGTGACTAGAGGAGAAAAGGTATTACATTCCTCTGTTTTATGGTTACCGCCACATGCTCCACAAAGATGAGGACCTGTAGGAAGTACACTCCTCATTCTCTGCTGCTGTTGTTGTGGCTGCATGGGTGGACGATAGGTCTGTCCCATTATCCTTAGTACTAGGTTAGCTATCTGGTCTGGATTTACTAGCGCGCTAGACCCTGAACTTTGGTCGTCACCCCACTGATCTCGAGGTTTCATCTCTGGGCCAGAACCATCTTGGAACTTGAAGTTATCGGTGAAATCCATAGCATCATGGCAACACTCATTGAAATTTGTATGCTTCTTCGCATAGAGATGTGTATGCAGTGTTGAATTTTTGAGTCCTTTTAAGAAGAGAGAAATTAATCGACTTTGGGCGGGCTTCTCATCTTCTGGGCAACGATTAATGTACTGCTTCATTCTATTTACACAGTCTCTAACACTCTCATTCTCGCCTTGTTTGAAAGAGTAGATGTGTGCTACCGTGTCATGTTGTATTCCCATCAAGGAAAAAGCAGCAATGAATCTCTCTTCCAAAACTCGTAAAGAAGATTTGTCTGAAGCCTCTAATGCCTGAAACCAAGCCAGGGCTTTTCCCTCAAGAGTGAGTCCAAATCCTTCAATTTGAGTATGCTTATCAGCCACTTGCTCAGCTCGAACTGCTTGTCTAAATGCTGCTACATGATCGTATGTATCTCCCGACCCTTCATACTTCTTTACCAGTTTCTGAAGAGTTGATGGTCTTACTTGTCTTGAATACTCGTCATAGGGCCTACGGCCTCTCACTCTCAGTGGAAATTGTTCCTCTCTTTGGAAAGATGGTCCACATGTTTCCAAAATTGGTGTGGGTACCCTATTACCAGCCTCACCAAACCCCTCCAAAGATCTTGTCACCCGCATTTCAGGAGGTGCATTTATGGGAGGCCAAGTTGACTCCCCTACCCTCCGATTGTTATAATGAGAAAGATGTTAGTGTGATGTGACCTGTGGTCGCACATTTGGTGTAGGACAATATCTTGGTGCTAGAGTTGGGCTACTAGCAGTGGTCCACTTAGATGTTGAGGGTCCCTCTCTAATGGACTCTCGTAGGGGAGGAGCAACAGTTTCTCCAAGAAAGGCTGTCTCTCCCGGTTTGGCTGTATTTGTTGAGAACACTTCCATGAATAATGGTTGTCCTTTCCACGTGAGTTCCCGAATCTCTGTCCAATCTAAGGTTTGGTATTCATTGGCCCATTTATCAATTATTCTGTTCATGTGTCCTCTGCAAGCTTCTCAACTACCACCACATGAGCTAGAGGAAGATCCATCTGTGGCAATCTAGTTGTGGCATAATATCCCTCTAACGAGTCCTTATAGACCTCTTGAAGTGGGTCATCCTGTAAGACCTTTGTCACAGAAATTTGTCGTACAAACTCCCATTGGCTTTCAGCCCCTGATCCATTTTGCTCTTACCTTTCCTATCCCTTTCCAAATTTAGATCTACAAGAAGTAAATCATCTATGGTGGATGGCTTTGAGGACTGGGCATTGGATGGTCCAGGCATGTCTGGCTCGATGAGCCAATCATCTCTAGACTCCCTTGCTCTGGAAAGTTCTGATAAGTCTAAGAACTCGGTTCTAGAGAGCTCCCCTAATTTGTCTACCTTTTCTGGATGGTAGGTGACTTCGTAGCGAACACCATCTCCACCCATGTACATGTTACCCTGGTCATTGACTAGAGGTGCTCTATCAAGTTTTGAGAAAATGTCTGCGATCTTAACAAGATACCGTTGTTGTGGATCCCTAAAGATCTCAACTCCTTGAATATTTGTGTAGACATATTGGAGTCTCACATTGAGTGTTAACCCCATGGTGTCGGCTTCAAATGGATTAAAGGATCTTGAGGGTGTCCTATTTGGGGCTACAGGATGACTATTTGTCGGCCCTAGATTGTCCATGGACAATGAACTAGTTGTTCTAGAGGAAAGGGTATCGGATTGGGATTCAGAAAGGGTTCAGCAATATCTGCCAAATTGCCTACCGATTGGGTCCCACTTTCTTGCGTAGGTACTCTAGAAGGTGCCCTAGGCCCTATGGCAGAATCTACAAGACGTCCCGACCGCAAGTGCATAAGGTCAAATTTTTTTGGTTTTTTTTTTGTGTGTTTTAGTTTTGTTTTTGTTTTTGTCTCTTTTTTTTAAAATAATATATATATATGTGTGTGTATATATATATATATATTTTTTAACCTACCTAATCACTAAATGCAACTAAAATTAGTATGTGGACGTAACTATCTATCCTATCTTTTTATTTAATTATGATTTTTTTTAAATGATTTTATGTTTTTTATGTTTTTATTTTTTTTAAACTCACACAAAAATTATGAATCACACTTAAAAATACTAGTTATCCACAAAGTTACAAAAATTAAAAAATCAAGGTTAAACTAATTATGTAAAAAATTAAAAAAATAAAGAATTACAAATTATGCAAAAAAAGTAGACTCCTAAAAAACACTTAATTTATCAAAATTTTTTGTTTTTAATTTTCTTTTGTTTTTTTCTCTTTTTGTTGGTTTTTTTTTAATTGTTTATTTGTTTGTTTGTTTGTTTTTTTTTTACTACTAAATTTCGTACCTAATTACAAAAAATATAAAAATACTAATTATGCACCAATTACAAAAAATAAAAAATAAAAAATACACGCTACTTTAATTATGCAAAAATTTAAATAAGGAACAATGGATTCAAAAAAATAAAAATTGTTTTTTTTTTCTTTTTTTAAAATTTAATTGTTTTTCCTCTTTTTTTAAAAAAAATTATTCCTTTTTTTTCTTTCTTTTTTTTAAAATTTCTTTTTCTAAATGTAATTGTTTTTCTTTCTTTTTCTTTTTTAATCTCTTTTTTCTTTTTTTTTAATAAAAAAATATTTTTTTGTTTTTTATTTAAAAATACAAAAAAAAACATGAAAATTTAATAAAAATAAAAAAAATAAAAAAATTGAAACTTTCACTTACCTTATCTTTCACGCTCGCCCGCTCGCCGCTCGCCGCTCGTCGCCGCTCGCCGGCTTTGTCGCTGCATTCACGTGGGTCGCCTTCAACGCATCCTTCACGCGCTTCTTCACACAGCCAGGCCCTTTTACGCCGTCTACTCCTTCTACCAGCTGCCTTGATGCATTGGCGGGCCGTCTACTCCTTTCAACTGCCGACCCCTCTGCCTCCACTTTGCAACTGACGCCTTCTGTACTAGCAGCACTCAACGCCGACGGCCCCCTCCACGCAGAGCCCGATGACGACCCCTCAGCCTTCGCTTGCCCTTCAGCACCTCGCCTCGTCTCCTACAAGCTCAGTAGACCTTCGCTAGCCGCCTTATTAGCTGCTGCGCTGCCCTTTGCCAGCCTGCTCTGCAGTAGCTCTCCACGCTTCGACGCCTCCCACACGCGGTGCCTTCCCACGCCAAGACTACTGCTTACGGCCTACACTGCCTGCAACCCTTCTTCAGCTTTTCCCTCTTGGAGAGAAGCGAGGCGAGAGTAGCTTGAGGGTTGGATGCAGCCCACTGCCAGACATAAGGTGTTTGCGCTTCCAGTTCCTCAAAGCTTGAGGGTTATTTTTTTTTTAATTTTTATTCAGCCGCCTTTGCTTGCTTCTGTCAGCTGCCTGCGTTGGCCACAGCAGCACCAAGCTCTTCTTCATGCAGGTCTTCTCTCCCTTCGCGAGCTGCACTGCCAACCGCCTCCAGCTCCCTCAAGCGCCACACCGCTTCTGCTGCCACGTCACCAGCGCTTCTGCAAGCTAGCGCCCACTGCAGGCCCTTCGATGCAGAGCCAACCCCTTTCACAAGGCCGCCAGACGCCTTCGCTCGGCCA
This sequence comes from Cibotium barometz, assembly GCF_041138505.1. NCBI lineage: Eukaryota > Viridiplantae > Streptophyta > Polypodiopsida > Cyatheales > Cibotiaceae > Cibotium > Cibotium barometz. The sequence goes on along the minus strand of NC_141095.1, from coordinate 8,954,310 downwards.
CCTTAACACCGGCCGCCCACAGCAACCTGCTCACGTCAGTATATAAAAACATATATATATATATATATATATATATATTTTAAAGGCCGCCCTCACTGCAGTGCCTTCGCCTTCTCACCCGCCTTGCTTTCTCTTTTTTTCGCTTGTGGCCAGCTTGTTTCCCTGCGGTTGCCCTACAGCCGGCCCAAAGCCTTGGCCCCCCCAATGAATATAAATATATATATATATATTTATTTATTTATTTATTTAAAGCCGCCGCCAAAGATCTACCTCCCTTCCTTTCACCCTTCTCTTTCCCTCTCTCCTCTCATCCTTAAGCGGACTTCATGCTTGGGAGTCTATGGGGCTTGCATAAGCTATGGAAGAGCTTAGCAGCGCACCTCTTTTCTTTTTATTTATTCATACTAATTACATGTTAACGAAGAGCATGAAAGAATGAAATGACAAAAAACAATGAAGGTAAGCATAATGAACGGTACTTGAAAAAGCATAAAAGCAATAAAACATAAAAAACAATGCGGGAGAAACCTCAACCGCTCAATGGTTTTTTTCTTATCCTAACCTTATCTACTCACACCGGGATCGCACACCCGAACTTAACCTAATCACTCAATGGTTTTGCAACCAAAAGAGGAAATAGTGGTGGTTTCCACACACTCTCAACCGGATTTGAGTCTTCTCCCCGGCAGCGGCGCCAATGGAGAGACGGAATAACTCTCTCACTTGTAGCAAGAGTAGTATGATCCACACTTAGCTCAATCCAATGGGATTTGCATCCCTTTTGGAGCTAGGGATTCAACCCGGTGCACAAAAGCTTATCCATTTGATGGAGAGAATGCTAAGAAAACTACTACTAATGACATAGACTCAACACACACTCAAGCTCAATCTTGCTATTGCTCACTCAACTCCACATTCCACTCATCCATACATCCAAACAAGAAGAAAGCTTAGCTATTGCTTACACAAGATCAAAGCATTCTTCATTCTCAAATACTCATTTCCCTAGCATGCACACAACCCTTGAAGCTATCAATAAGAAACATGCACACTAGAGAATTGACATGAGAAGAGAGACAAATATCAACTCATTGCATTGAATTAACAAAAGAATAGAACCTACAACAATGTAGATGGGGAGAGAGAAGAGCTTGCACCTCTATGGAAGAAGAGGGAGAGCTAGTCTCAAGAGAGCTCAAACATGAGTTTTCCCAATGTGCCCATAAGCTCTCAAATGAGCCACTTTTTATACAAAAACTCTAAAACTCCCAAAAGTTCCCATGTGGGATTATTGTCAAACCCACTCCCACACTCATCCACAACTTGGAACTCTTTTCAAGAGCCCTAAGTGTCTTTTTTGTTGCATCCTTGTATTGATCTTCATTCGTCATGCAACAAACTGTGCTTCATGTCAAATTCAATGTCACATTATTCCAAATTTCAACTACACCAAGTTGGAGTAAGTATATTGTGGACTATCTTCAGCATGGTCATACTGATCAAAAAATTCCTAAATATCGAAAGCATGCTATTGAAGTTGAAGCGGCAAACTATATGCTGATAGAGGGCCAACTCTACAAGAGGAGCAAGGATGGCAACTTACGCATGTGTGTATGTGAAGCTGACTACTTCAAAATCTTGACTCATGCACATGCACGTGTTGGGGGTGGACACTTTTCGGGAAATACCATAGCTAAGGTGATTAGGTGGTCTAGGCTTTGGTGGCCAACCTTACAAATGGATGCCGAATAATATGTAAAACGTTGTGACGATTATCAAAGTACCAAACCTCCCATCACTAAGGACAATATGCCATTGCGGCCTATGCTAAGCACACGTGCTTTTGCAAAATGGGGTATTGATTTTGTCGGTCCCATTAAACCTCCAGCTCGTCACATTATTGATTTTGTCGGTCCCATTAAACCTCCAGCTCGTCACACGCATGCCGAATATATTATAGTTGCAACTGACTATTTGACCAAATGGATCGAGGAAAAGGCTACAGTCAAAAATGATGCCAGAACCACAGCCAAGTTCTTGTATGAGTACGTGTTTACATGCTATGTCTTACCTATTGAAATCGTTAGTGATCAAGGTGTGCACTTTGTGAATGAGGTCATAGAGTTTTTGCTTCAAGAATTTATGGTAATTCACAAAGCGTTCTGCACCCTATCATCCCCAGACCAATGGACAAGATGAGAGTACTAACAAGATTCTCTGCACAGCACTCACAAAGATTGTTGAGGGACATAGGACTGATTGGGAGCAAAAGTTACACTTAGTGCTTTGGGCATATAGGACAGCCTATAAAACATCTGTGGGCACAACCCCATTTGAGCTTGCTTTTGGGCTAGATGCAATTCTTCCCATTGAATTTCTTGTACCTACTCTACGAGTTGCTAAACAATTGGACTGGACTGGTCATGAGCTTTCACAACGCATTGATGAATTGGAAAAGCTTGATGAGACCCGCTTATTGGCGGTAATGGGGATGTATGCCGAGAAGAGGAGACAAAAGCAATGGTATGATAGAAATGTAACAACTGGCCAATTCAAAAAAGGGGACCTTGTGCTCTTGTACACACTAAAGAAGCATAAGAGAAAGCTCAAGAAATGTGGCCTAGGACCGTTTGTGATTAATGAGCTTACTCCAAGTGGTGCAGTGCGTTTAGAGACACTAGAAGGTGAGCAAATGCCTAACTTCATTAATGGAAGTCGTCTCAAGAAATACAATGAACCATTAACTGAAGCCATGCTTCAACAAATGCATGCTGCACACACACGAAAAGAAGCACATGACCTACTTAAACGTCAGGCTCAAGAAGAGGCTAAAGCTAGAGTTGCAAAAGCCAAGGAGCGTCGCAAAGCTTCTATGTTGGCCTTACAGTTGGCTACTGATGAACAATATGTCGATCCTGTCAATATTCAAGTATGTCTTCATCTTCATGAGACTACCTACTTTGTCTCTGCCTTAATTGACTCTGGTGCAGATTATAATGTTCTCTCGTTTGACACATGGATAGCCTTGGGACAACCAACACTTGTGCACGTTCCTATTGACTTACGAAGCTTCTCAGGTGAAGATAACCCTATAGAGGAAAAATGTGTCATTATGATGTCCATTCAGGATCACCAGATGTTAGTTCCCTTTTATGTGGCAAGTAAGTCCAAGGCAGTGGGGTAGAGGCGGCTCTCGGTCCATCAGTGCTACCAATTGCTCATTAGATTGGAAGAACAGACAATACAAATTGCAAATTGATTCTGATTGCATCTTGGGATCTGCTACTCCACGAGCTTTATCATGTCAAAAGGGTGGTGATTCTACCTTACACAACCCACCTTCAAAATTTTCTCTTGAAGCTCCAACACAAATGATGTGGATAATCGATGAGTCCTCAAGTGAGGGCCATGGCTGGCATGTTCCAACTACTCTAGTCACTGCTCAAAGAAGGCTAGGCAAGAAGGAATTATCAATTTGGCTACCCAAAGATGTGTACAAACTGGTACCGTCTAGTCTAGTTGCTAAGCCTCCTAAAAAGCACATCTTTTCCAAGCCTAAACCTCAGATTGTTACTCGTTGGGTCCCAAAGCATGTTCTTAAAGCACAAGGCTATTATGAAGGTGCAACAGCACTTTGGCTTCCCAAATGCCATGGTTTACTAGAGGTAAAAGAGTGTATCGATAAGATTCCAAAAGCCACCCTTGGTTTTCCATACCAGTGGATGCAAAGGAAATCAACACAACCTCTTCAAGATAGGATAGGTGACTGTGATAGCACCTACAAATCTCCTTGTGTTGACCTTGACAAAACATGTATTGAATCACCAGTTGTCCCAATGTCTCCTTGTTACACAACTCCACCATCAAATTGTGTACCTAAGACAAATCTAACTTTACATGAGTCTCCTTTGAGCATAGATTCTAGCACTTCAATGCCTAAATCATCTTGTCTTACTCAAATTCCTCGACAATTGCTAAAAGTCCCACCTCTTAAGAAGGACATACCAAAGGTAAGAAGGACATACCCAAAACCAAAGGTAAGGCATTAACACTACAATTGAAGCTCTTTGGTAGATCAGTGTTTGAATAGTCTCACATTTACTAATGTGGTTCCTTATGCCTTTAGAGGATTGTGTTCTTTTTGAGATGATCTTATCTAAAATGTTTTTGATTTGGATTGTAATGATGGATATGAGTGTTTCTAAATTTCATTGTTCTACGACCAGATACCTCCTTGGCGAGATACATGTCCACCATGCATTGACCCTGATAGTACTCAACCTGAACATCGCGAGGGTTATAGTGCTCCTCCTTTTCAAACTCATTCTAGGTACTTTTATGCTCCCTTAGGTGAAAATTGATGTGGGCATCACTTTGTCACTTTATTCTATCAACAGCATCACCCATTTCCACATTGTCAAGAGTGTGCACGACTCGTATTAGGAGAAGCTTCACACATTTGTTGGATATGCTGCTCTTACTTTTGACGATATGGCACGGGCTCAATGAAACAAATTGTGGGAATTACACCCCAATGCCATAACCTTCTTAATGTGAGAATACCAGAGAGAGGACCAAATCAACGTAGATTACCTGAGGAGGTTCTAGCACAACAATGGAGGGATACATGCATAAATGACTTGCAACCATCTATCTTGCAAAAGCCCTCCTTCCCCAAGCTTCAACATGTCAATTTTGGATCACTATGAGTACCTACATTGAGCAGTTCCAAATCAAAATTGTCTGCTTAACCTTCCCATAGAACCAATGCCATATTTTAGCGAGGAAGCACTCCTTCCTCTACCACCTTCTCTAGAGGCCGGTTTTTGTACAGGGTTGTCCTTGCATCCTGAAGTGATTGTTGATACCATCTTTCCAGCAGAAGTGGACACGGATCCACCACCCCACCATTACAAGGGTAAGATCATCAATTTCACAATAAGATCAACAAGCCAGGGCACTTTTCTCCACTGGGTTTTTCCCCTCGGCTATATTCGGTGATTGGAACCAATAACAAATTTTATTCCTTTCTTTTCTTTTCTTGTTTGTTAATAAACATTTTGCAGAGATCTCAGCTAAACAAGAGCATACAAACACGCCCCAATAGTCCACCTACCGTGCACACAAAATAGGAAGGGGGGAGACATTCAACGCCTACAAAGAGCAAAGAGAAGCAATCTGCACAACATTAGCAATGCATCAATGCAAACACACAACATCAACGAGCTCTACAACAGGTGTATTCAAATCATAATCTTTTGTTCTTTATGTGCTTTTAACTTTTGGATACATTGTTTGCATGTTCACACACAGTTGGCTGGTTTAAGTTTTAAATTAGTTGTTAAAATGTGGTGAGTGATTTCTAGATTCTTAGAGGACTGAGTAGAAGGTATTTCTATTTGAAGACAGTGTAAGATATATACCAATGGAGTATGCCAAGTTCTTATGCTCTCGAAGTATATTAGTTATCCCTAGTGGTAGCTACCTCTTAGGTATGGGCTAGGTGCTGGGATTAATAAAACAATTTACGAAAAATATACCCTAAAAAATATATACAAGTGAATCGAGACATGATGTGTCTACAGCCATGTGAGATGTTGGTAGGACCTGGGGTTGTCTTAGCACCTTGGGGCCGATTCCTTGGTTTCCATGGGGTGAACACTGACGTCTAAAAGATTCAAAAAAAGACCTTCAAGGACTCTATCACCTTGATAGATGTTGGTAGGACTCTGGGGTACATTATGGGCCCTCGAGACCGATGCCCTCATCTTCATGGGGTACTCCTTATGTCAAAAAGAAAGAAAAGGGTTTGTCGCCCTTGAGATACTTAGCGACCTTTAGATTCTCTTGGTGGAGGTCTCTTGGCCATTGCTTGGGTCTCATTGTGGGACAGAACCTTCCTCTTTATCATCTTTTACACACACACACTAAAAAAAAAAAAAGGTCCAATCACCTTTGCTCATATTTAGGAGTAGGTTTGCCACTTAGGAATAACTTAAATACTTGTAGGACATTGAGACTACGGTCATAACCTATGGTGTGCAAGCACACTTGCCTTTGCATAGCACTATCTACCACTTAGTCTCACTTTGACTAGTCTTTTCTCACCTCTTTTAGCACTCTTTAAAACTATAATCAGCCTTTCACTTGTATGCTCACGTGTGGGATTGTCATTGTTGGTTTTTTTTCAATAAAAGGCTTTACTTGTATCCATTGTTTTTTGCAGCTTTTGCTTCTACCGCGCTCGAGGACGTGCGCAAAATAGGAAGGGGGAGTGTTGCGTGATGAGTGGACGAGTGGTGATCAATGCAAGGATGCAACTCAAAGATGCAAGCAGGAAAACAAGTGACATTCTTATTTAGGGCTCTTGTAAAGAGTTCCAAGTTGTACATGAGTGTGGGAGTGGGCTTAAGAATAATCCCACATGGGAAGTTTTGGGAGTTTTAGAGTTTTTGTATAAAAAGTGACTCATTTGAGAGCTTATGGACACTTTTGGGCTAAGTTCATGCAAGAGCTCCTTTGAGAGAGCTACTCTCCCTCTTCTCCATAGAGGTGAAGACTCTTCTCTCACCCCATCTACATCTTTGTATGAGATAAATCTCTTCATTGAATCAATAGCAATGTCATGAGTCTTTTCTCATCCTCTTCTCTAATCATTTTACTCTTATGCATGCTTTTAGTATTTCATTTTTGAGTATGTGGATTGATTTGAAGCTTTCATGGAAGCTTGATGCTTGAGAGTGTGCATGCTTGTAGGAAGATAGAAGTGGAGTGAGGTCTTTCTCTTTGCTTGTGTGCATAGTGATTGTGTTCCTCTTGCTTGTATTTGTGAATGAATGGGTGTGTAAGAATGAGGGCAAGTTGAGCTTGTGTGTATGCTTAGTCTAGTGTCATGTGATGGTAGCCATAAGCATTCTCTCCATCAAATGGATAAGCTTTTGTGCACCGGTACGGGTTGAATCCCTAGCTCCGAAAGGGATGCAAATCCCATTGGATTGAGCTACACGTGGATCATACTACTCTTGCTACAAGTGAGAGAGTTTTCCGTCTCTCCAACAACATAATCAATTTTGCAGCATGTTCTCATTCTACATCAATGCCGCTAAGGTGTTCAATATATACCTTCATGCTATTGTTCGTGACCAACTTTTGCAGTCTTGCCAACCTCTTCATCCACTTTGAGTATCTCAGATCCACTTATTTAGTAGTTCATGGATAAACTCAGATGTGGTTTTCGATTCTTCATAAGGATTTTCATTTGCATTCGTGCCTATGGGCACAAGTTAAAGAACATGTGCACATAAGTCACATGACATACCAATTCATTGTAACTTTGTAGAGGCAAAGACTAGAAATAAAAAACTCACCCTTAGCGACCACATACAGGCACCCACAGCAACCCAACACTTTGCAATTTCAAGAATTTCCTCCCTACACTTGCTGTGAAGAGCACATCAATTTTGTCATACATAGTACTGAAAAGTAAAAAGGATGGTATTTGTGTCTACATGCCAGAATGAAAAGTCTTGCCATGTGGTCACTTGACAAGGGTTCCCTACATGTAATCACCAGCAAACAAACTTGTAACCAGGTGTGCTTCTTGAACGGGTGAGGGTGCCAAGAGAGCCCTCCCCTCACATTGTATAAACTCAAATTCCGTTCCATCAAATGCACTGTGGTTTGAAAATTCATCAACTTCACATTCTACAAGATCATGTTTTTACTGTCATACCAAACACCAACCGTAGTTACACAAATTAGGGAAGAAAGAAATTGTAAGTGGGATATCATTTATGACATAACACAACTTATGACTTGAAGAATATTAAAAAACACTTTAAGAGTGCTGCTTGAAAAGTGCATGTACAGTATGAAAATGCACGTGGAGCATTTGGGCTACTTGAAAAGTACTCAAACATTCTTGAGTAGTTCTTAGAAAGTGCTCAAAAAGTACTAGAGAGCACTTTTGAAAGTGCTTGCCAGTACTACAAAGCACTTGGAGTGCCAAAAAGCACTTTTGAAAGTGCTTGCCATACCAAAAAACACTTAAAGGACTTTAAAGTACCACAAAGTACTTGAGCGTAATAGAAAAAGCACTTTATAGGACTTTACTACTTCAAAGTACTTTAAAGGACTTTACCACTTTAAAGTAGTGAAGTACTTCACTACTTTAAAATACTTTAAAGAACTTCACTAATTTAAAGTGCTTGCAATATAAACATTAGGCCTCGAAAAGCACCAAGTACTCTTAAAAGTGCTTTTTGTGAAGTGCTAAAAAGTACTTCACACACTTGAGAACACCTTGAGTGCTTTCCTATAATGATTGCATGTCCTTCTTTAGCTGCACCACATCTTCATTCACACCAACTCTAGAAAGCAATCTGCGAACCACACTTATTTCCACCTCCATCTTTAGCACCTCTGCTTCATCAAGGTTTGCCATTTCCTTCATTTCTTCTAATTGTGCGCACAATTGCTCGAGCTCACTATGTAGTCCGCTAAATGCAGAAAACAATCCTTTAGTGTGCAGCCACATGTCCCTCTTCTTTTGTAGTTCACCTTTGACCTAAGCAAGCTTTTCTTTCTCTACATCTGCGCCCTGGCATTGACTTTTTTTGCCAACCCTTCTACCAACTCAATGTAGAGGGGGTTGTCACTCCAATTGCAGGGCCTTGTCACTGTGGTCGACATTGTATGTACATATGTTGCACCATCCAACAGTGATGGTTCTCCGCATGGCCCGTAGTCCATAGTCCGGCTCAAAATTTGTTTAGCTTTTGTTGAAGCCCTCCTTTCTATTTTGCCCACGCAATGCAGTGCTTGGCTAGAAACTAGAGCTGCTACACATTTCTCATAGGCAAACCCCCATGCAAACTTTGTTGTCAGCTCACCATTAGAAGGGTCTTCTTGGTAAAACTTTTAGTAGAGGAGTTGGCACTCATCAAGTAGCTCTAATCTGACCATGTTAACGTATATCTTCATCTTCTTTTGGTAGTGAGTCCTAAAAACTGACAACCACTTCTCTTCATGGAGGTCGTCTCATCGATCAAATCCTTGGGCAGCTCGCCCTCAACACTAAGCCCGTACTCTGCATGGAGCTCCTCCAACGAATGATAAAACTTTGTTAACTTTGGGTATGCACGATCATGAACATGAGCTGGCAAGACAAATACAATCTGCCACTTTAGTGAACATCTTAATCCATATAGCAGTAGGGTGTAGAGAACCAAAAGCTTAAAGGGTTCTCACCTTTGATGGAATATTTTGCGGTGGGAGGCGGTGGTTCTGTTTCTAGAGATGCACTTGGTTCTCCTGTCATGGACTTTTGAGGGGGAGTGTTCCCAACTAAAGCTTGGTTCCCAGCTAAAGCTTGGTCTTCTCCAGTCTTGGCCACAAACTTATGATGAGGAGTCATGTCTTCTTGTTGTGGGTTGTGTGTGGTGGGGAAGGCGGTGGTTTTGTTTTCACATATGCTCTTGGTTCTCCTCCCACAGACTTCCAAGGGGGAGACTTCCCAACTGTAGTGTCATCTTCTCCAGTCTTGGCCACAGACTTTTGAGGATTTGTCTTCATCCTGCTATGCTGTGGGTTGTGTGTTGAGGGGAGGAAGGTGGTGAGAACCAACCAGAAGGATGCCTGCGCTTCACTTAGAATAGGGAATGTGGCACGAAGGAATGTGAGGAGAGGAAGGAATGTTAGGGAGATCTCGATTCATTTTCCTCTCTGGCTGTTCTAAACCATTGAATGGGGTGAGCCACTAATCATTTGTGCCAGTCTGCATGCATGAAGACCCCCACTCCCAATCATAACTATCCTGACTCCTTGTCACAGCATCATGCATACTTAAATGTGTCCTCATTATTAACATTTAAAAAACCAAATGCAGTTGAAATTCCCTCCAAAGTTACACAAGTGGTACCACCAAAAAGGGGAAATAATGGTACCTCCAAAACGTGCTTTGACCCCTAATTATTAGAGGTTTCTTGTCATCATACTCCCACCTTTTCTCCTAAGGGGGATTTTTTGGTAAATCATAGCTTCATATATGTGTCCACTTTATGTATGTATATGCTTGTTTGTTTGTTCATGTATGTGTAAGTTGTGTTTATGTGCATGAATAGCCTCTAACGCTAAATATTATGTGTGTATGTAGTAAGCAATGATGTCATGGGATATGTCATGTGTCATTAGCTTAGTGTGTTTAAATGGGTCAAAAGATAAGGCTTTATGCCCATAAAAGTATTGTACTTGGTGAAGGTTAAATGCATCAATATAATCCTCATTGAGTCCGCTAATCATTGAGTCCTCTAATCATGAGCATCATCACATCTTACTCTCTCTCTTTCTATCTCTCTCTCTCTCTATCTCTTAGCTATGGACTAAAGAGAATGTGGGGGAGAGGGAGATCTTCAAACCCTAGCAAGCAAACACACACACACACAAGAGAGACCAAGACACAAGAGAGAGATGGATAGCTGAATTTTCTTCTATCTTCTTCTTCTCTACTCAACCAACATAATATAAAGATAAGAGTACACACTATATGGGTTAGTACTCAACTACTAAAACATACAAGGTGCGGTCCATAATGTGAACCCGACTAAATGAGCTGGAGCTATAACTATGCTGGCCAGTATCTAGTAATCTAGAATGGCTATCACACAGCCTGTCATCCCACTAGCTGCATATCACCCATAATCTCACCAACCATGCCACTGGTGTAGATGCGGAAGCTATCACCCAAGCAAGTCATCAATGTCCTCCGTAGCACTAGTTGAGCTCGATATCTCAACACTCCCCCTCAAGCTCAAATTCACACACTGCACTCCATATAAGCTCCTAAACCTGTGGAGATTTCTGTGCCCAATGCCTTCATGAAGATGTCAACTACTTGATCCTCTATGCTGACATATACCAGATCTACATCTCATGGTAGAACCTTCTCCCTCACAAAGTGATAATGCACCTCAATGTGATTCATTCTAGCATGATACACTGGGTTACAGGCCAATTGTATGCTGCTCATGTTGTCACAATATATGACAACTGCCCTATCCATGGGCTCTCCCATGTCACCAAGTAGCTTTTGAAACCAAGATACTTCACAAGATGCCATAGCAGCACCCCTGTACTCTGCCTTTGTACTCGACAAGGTAACTTTTGGCTGCTTCTTACTACTGCAACTCATAACAGCACTCCCAAATCAGAACATAAAATCACTGGTAGATCTCCTATCTACAATACTACCAGCCCAATCAGCATTCGTGTACCCATGTAACCACAAACAACCTGCTCACTTTTGTCATCACCTTCATGTTTTCTAGATAATGCATTGCAACTTCCCACTTTTAATGTCATTCTGCTTTTTGTAGCAATCCTTTGCCATGTGTCCTAGTTTGCCATAGTAATAGCACTCTATACTATTTACATTTTGATTTCTTTACCAACCACCTCCACCTCTTTGGCTCCCCCTGCCTCTAGACTGGCCTTTTCCACCTGTGTATGATTGCTGCTGTGAATCATTGGACTGTTGTTGTCTAGAATTCTGATTTCATTGTCGGCCACCACCTTGGCCTTGACCACAGCCTCTATCTCTCCCTCTACTACTTGAATTAGAGTTAAAGTCCTGTTCTGATGTGTTCATGCTTTGTGAAGAAGAATCCTCACCTAAAGACTTTTCTTCTATGATCAACATAGATATCAAGTCTCAAAAGTTGGGAATATTATCCCTAACTGCAATGGAGGTCTTGAATGGCTTGTACTCTTTGCCAAGCCCATTCAGACAAACACTCACCAAATCATCATGTAAGATTCCTCCCCCACCCCCTTTTTGATGTCTAGTATCTTTCCCTGTAATCAATCCCTCTTCAGAAGTATAAAGACCTTGTTTCTATCTGTTTTAGCCTAGAGAGAGAAAAATATTCTAGAGAGAGAATATTCAGATTTTGAATATTTTTGGATAGAAAAATATCTCTTCTAATTCAGATGAGTTCCCCTGAAACAGAAATTCAAAAAGAATTTTCCAATGTGCAATTGGAATTAATTGAAAATAGCTATAAAGAACCTTAGCCTAAGGGTCTAGATTTTCAGAAATCTTTAGACTATGGTCCAATTAAGGTTCCTATGGACCAATAGCATCAATCCATGTGTAGGGAGGAGATAAATCCAACTTGTAAAAAGAAAATACCCAAAAATGAGTAAATGCTCACATGAGGTGAAGAGTTGAAAATGTACAAGGTTTATTAGTAAAAAACTATGAGCAATATTAAAAATATGACATATGTAAGGAAGGGGAATTCTTTAAAGGAGGTGCATATTTCACATAAGATGAAGAGTTGAAAATGTACAAGGATTATTAGTAAAAAAACTATGAGCAATATTAAAAATATGACATATGTAAGGAAGGGGAATTCTTTAAAGGAGGTGCATATTTCACATAAGATGAAGAGTTGAAAATGTACAAGGATTATTAGTAAAAAACTATGAGCAATATTAAAAATATGACATATGTAAGGAAGGGGAATTCTTTAAAGGAGGTGCATATTTCACATAAGATGAAGAGTTGAAAATGTACAAGGTTTATTAGTAAAAAAACTATGAGCAATATTAAAATGATTCCATTATGACACATATGTAAGGAAGGGGAGTTCTTTAAAGGAGGTGCATATTTCACATGCTTGAATGAGTTTTAAACTCATAAAAATTTTGATATTTCATCTCTCCTCTCTCCTCATTCAAGTCTAGTTCCAAAAAGTTAGCTTAACTGATCTAAAAATGGTCAAATATTGACCAAACTGATTTAGAAAATTCTAGAATCAGTTTGTTTGGTTAGGAGCTCAATTTTTCCTATAAATAGAAGCCTCCCCCTTGTTGAAAAATATATAGTGTTTATGCATCGTTACTCTACTCCACCTAAGCCAGAAACTGTGAATTCATTTAATAATTCACTAGTTTTTGGAGCTTCCCTCTTTCTTCAATCCCCATTAGTGGCTCCATCAACATACTTAACCAATTGATTGGTTGGGGGCCTCTACCGTGAACAAAGAATCAAGCAAGTTGTAAGGTAATTAGTGAATATTGATCTTTCTATAATTTCTCAATGTTTCTCTCTTCTCAACCCCTCTCAAGCTTGAGAAGTTTAATTGGTATGGTTTTTTTTTTTAAATGCTATTGAAGTTTGAATAGTAGTGAAGAGTTACATAATTTAATAAATGCTATTGAAGTTAATTTTCATTTATGTTTAAATTCTAATGATTCTTATGTAAATTCTCTCTCTCACTCAAGAAATGGTTATACTCATGACCCATTCTCAATCCAAATCAAGCTTTCATAAAGCTTTTCCTTAACCCAAGATTAAGCTATGCTTGAGGCCAAATTAATGGCTTTTTTCTATGCTTTTAGTTTATGTATATTGATGATTCAATCCATTATGGATTAATAATCCAATTAGAGATCATTTTAATTATTTCCTTAATGATAAGTATTATCCCTTCGAAAAATTGAGATTTATCAGTCATAACAGCGGAGCTATGGCAAAATTTTTATAAAAATTATGCATAAAATAATCTCATTCAAAGCATAAAAAGAGGACTTCCTACCATATTCTAGGAATTATCATCCTAGATTAATTGAAAGAATTTCATTACAATCATGGAGAAATTGAATTTTAATATTATGCATAATGGATAAATTTTTATATTAAAAGTGTTATTTTTACCATTTTTGTTTCATGCATAGAAGTATGCATAATGAATAAATTTTTATATCAAAAGTGTTATTTTTCTCATTTTTAATTTTCATGCATAGAAGTATGCATAATGGATAAATTTTTATATCAAAAGTGTTATTTTTATCATTTTTAATTTTCATGCATAGAAGTATGCATAAAGGAAAATTTTTATATCAAAAGTATTATTTTTACCATTTTTGTTTCATGCATAGAAGTATGCATAATGGATAAATTTTTATATCAAAAGTGTTATTTTTATCATTTTTAATTTTCATGCATAGAAGTATGCATAATGGATAAATTTTTATATCAAAAGTGTTATTTTTATCATTTTTAATTTTCATGCATAGAAGTATGCATAAAGGAAAATTTTTATATCAAAAGTGTTACTTTTATCATTTTTAATTTTCATGCATAGAAGTATGCATAAAGGAAAATTTTTTATATTAAAAGTGTTACTTTTATCATTTTTAATTTTCATGCATAGAAGTATGCATAATGGATAAATTTTTATATCAAAAGTGTTATTTTTATCATTTCTAATTTTCATGCATAGAAGTATGCATAAAGGAAAATTTTTATATCAAAAGTGTTACTTTTATCATTTTTAATTTTCATGCATAGAAGTATGCATAAAGGAAAATTTTTTATATCAAAAGTGTTACGTTTATCATTTTTAATTTTCATGCATAGAAGTATGCATAAAAGATAATTTTTTATATTAAAAGTGTTACTTTTACCATTTTTAATTTTCATGCATAGAAGTATGCATAAAGGAAAATTTTTATATCAAAAGTGTTACTTTTATCATTTTTAATTTTCATGCATAGAAGTATGCATAAAGGATAATTTTTTTTTAATATCAAAAGTGATACTTTTATCATATTGGATTTCATGTATAGAGGTATGGATAAAAGATGATTATTTTAATGTAAAAAGTGTTACTTTTGTCACAATTGAATTTCATGCATAGAGGTATACATAAAAGTTGATTATTTTATTATAAAAGTGTAACTTTTATCATAATTGGATTTCATGCATGGAGGTATGCATAAAAGATATTCTTTTTATACTAAAAGTGTGATTTTCATCATAAATGGATTTTATGCATAACTTAGATGCATAAGAGAAATTCTTTTATTCTAAAAGTGTAATTCCTACCAAATTAACTTTATGCATAAGAAGATGCAATTTAAAAAAATGATTTTTAATTCAAAAGTGTCATTCTCATCTAAATTGAATTTATGCATAGGAAGATGCATAAAAGATTGAATTTTAATTCAAAAGTGTCATTTTCATTTAAAATGAATTTATGCATAGGAAGATGCATAAAAGATTGATTTTTCTTCGGAAGTATTAATCTCCTTAAATGGAATTTATGCATAAGTAAATGTGTAAAGAAATCTTATATCAAATATAAGAGTTCTCTTGTATTCTATAAATAGATATGAGATGTGATAGGATGTGATAAGAGGTGTATAAGAGATGATAAGAGGTGATAAGATGAATTAAGATGTGATAAGATGTGTATGGGATGAGGTAAGAAGTGTATGTGATAGGATAAGATGCATATGGGTTGTGATAGGACGAGAATGGATGTGATGTAAAAGATTAGATGTGAAGGCATATGGGGTTACATGAATGGGAATGTGGAAATGGATGTATGTATGTGGATGTGTGGATGTGGAGATGGGAGTATGGATGTATGAATGTGAAAATGGATATATGAACGTGAAAATGGATGTATGCATGAAGATGTATATGCATAGATGTGAATGTGGATATAGATGTAGATGTGGATGTATAGATGTGAATGGAAATGTGGATGTGGATGTATGTATGTATGTGGATGTAGATGTGGATGTATAGATGTGAATGAGAATGTGGATGTGGATGTATGTATGTATGTGGATGTGGATGTATGTATGTATGTGAATGTGGATGTATGAATGAGGACGTGATAATGGATGTATGCATGTAGATGTGGATATATGGATGTGAATATGAATGTGGATGTGGATGTGGATGTATGGATGTGGATATGGATGTGTATGTATGAATGTAGATAAGGGATGTGGATGTATAAATGAGGATGTGAAAATGGAGGTATGCATGTAGATGTGGATGTATGGATGTGAATGTGGATGTGGATGTGGATGTATAAATGAGGATGTGAATGTGGATGTGAATGTGAATGTGGATGTGGATGTGGATGTTGGATGTGGATATGGATGTGTATGTATGAATGTGGATATGGGATGTGGATGTATAAATGAGGATGTGAAAATGGATGTATACATGTAAATGTGGATGTATGGATGTGAAGGTGAATGTGTATGTGAATTAATGTGTCGTCGATATGAGGAAATGGATGAGAATGAGTACACATTGAATGGAATGTGGAATAAGTAATGTGGACTAAGGAGGGATAATGTGGAAAGACGAGAGTTCGATTTAGAAACTGTATTTTGTGACTGTTTGTAAATGACTGTTTTATGTCAAGAATGCTGGGGAAGCATTTTGACCGTCTTATGGATTAAGGTCATGAAGACCTAACTGTTAAAGTTGCAACTGCTGACGGAGAGTCAATGGAGGACGTCTCGCGTAGCAAGGTCGACCGAGGTCTTGACCAGCCTCGGTTCGATTTAAATGGTGAGCTTCCGGTACGGTGGATGAGGGACCAAGGAAGCGGCCTATGAGTGAAGCGCTAGGTCACCTGCGAAGGATCCTAGAGGGTGCTGACCATACGGTGCTCGGGCTCTGGGTCGCCTAGGATACCCACGCGTGCGTCGAGGAAGATATTGGAACAAGGAGTAAGAGTTGTTTTGTGAAACCGGGCATGGATCTGGTTGACTGACCTTGCTGGTCCTCAACGGATGAGTCCATGGCTCTTTTATATGGATCTGTTGGTTGATCTTGCTGATCTTCAACGAGAGTCCATCTTGATAAGTGATTATATTGCCGAGTATTATGGGCTAGGAACTATAGAAACGGCCCCTGAGTGGTCAGGTGGTGAGCGTTCTAGTTGCCAATGATGCCATAGATACTCTGATGAAGGAATGATGGAAAATTTGAGAATCAATCGGATAATTTGGAAGACTGTGATCAGTGGTACTATGGTTTCATTAAAGGATTGTTTTAAAGTTAGCTGATGCTAAGAAAAAGGCAATTTCTTATTGGGTGTGTAAGTGGTGTGCCTAATTTTATGTTTGCATGAACTTCCGGCTAGGGGGCCTTGGAACTCTTTTCCTTGGTACCCGGGACAAAACCTAACCAAATTCCAAATTGGATCCCATCACTACAGTGGTTGGGCGGTTGGCTAACCCATGGGATCAGATGGGGTTAGGCTGGACTGATGGATCCGTAAATCGAGATTTAATTTCTATTATTACGATAGATGAAGTAAATCTCGGATAGAAATTGTTCTATGGATAGGAATCAACGGCTGTGCCTCTTGATGGGGAAAAAAGCGTTGATCCCAATGATTCAAGTGCAAGTTCTTCCTTGATTTGACCAAGTACCGTTAAAGGTGCAGTCAGATCAGTTGATCCGTAACGATCTTGACTACGTTAGAGTAAAGAGTTATCCTGGTGGAATCGCCCATGCTTTCCGGGTAAAGGAAGTTTTTTCGGTTTCGGTTTTGGACAAACCGACGGATTAGTCTCTTGTCCGGATATCCGTGGGTGAGGCCCCGAATGTGGGACCCCTGTCCCGCGCGAGAAGTGCTACTTCCGCTGCTAGTACCCGAATCCGTTGCTCGGTGGGAACAGGGGGATCTCACAGTTGGTATCAGAGCATTTGGTTAATAAAGATCAATTGAGAAGACAAATAGGTCAGAAATTTATCAAGAAACACAAAAAGGTTGTAATTGTGTGATATAATTCATACAATTTGATATTCAAATTGAAATTCGTAATTTGGTAATTGGGTCTTCAGATGGAAGTACCGCAATTATATAGAATCCTTGAATTGCTTGAGGCCTAGACATGATGGTATTTACCTTATAATTTCAAGGGCCGTGACTATCCGTATATACCGAGAGTATAACTGCAGCTCTTTACTGACAGTATATACGAGTAAATCTAAGACTTGAAATTATAAGCGTTAATGCTATCCAGATGATGAATTTGAATGTGATTGATATGATTTTTAATTCTGTTTGGGAACTGATGAATTGATTGGGATTCTGATTGAAAAATGATGATTTTTGAAATTTAGTGAAAATATAATAACTTGAGCAAAACCGCAATGAGGATGAATGGGACGAGTCCCTGTAATGATAAATGATGATAATGATTTCAACAAATCACTATGAGATTAGTGGATTGTGCTGTCAAAGTACTACTGTTAACACTTGACTCGGTATATCAAGTTAAGGGATGACAAATTGAAAACTTGCTTGACTGAAATTCCCGTGGAGGAATGTTCAGAAAGAAAAAATTTCGATCTGATGGACCATTATCATGTTAAAGATATGAATGATATGATCTGAAATGAATTTATTTAATGATGAGTTCTATATAAGGGATATTTATCCCCGTATTCTGTTGGGTTGACCAGAATATAAGGAACCCTAGAATAAATTGGATCTTAAGAAAAAGAGTTGTCCTCTACTTGGCAAGATGAGGACATCTCGCACTTTTTTAAGCGGGGTAGAATGTAAGATTCCTCCCCAGCCTTCAAGGCATACAGGAGTAAGAATCTCCCTTTTTGATCTTAAAATTATTCCCTCTCAAAAATAAAAGAAAGATTCTGTTTAAAAAAAGGAAGACCCTTTCCCTAGAATACTTCTCAAGAGTCACGCTGTTTTAAGGATTCAGAACAATGAGTTCAGAAGTGAAAATCGGTGTTTTGGATACCAAGGTTTTGGTCTTCATTTGAGTACGGCCCAAAAGAAGTTCTTTATCTCTTGGGAAGAAGTTATCTCCCAGATATTGTGGACCAAAGAAAGTAGGTGATTTAGCTTACGAACTTCTTTTATCTCCTCATCTCAAAGTTTTGAATGCCTTCTATAGAAAAATGTGCCAAACCCAAATCATGGAAAGACGGTAAAACTTCAGTGGCAAGTTACCGTTGGCTTCTAAGTTACGCTAGCTCCTTCCTTTATATAAGTCGTAACTTTTACTTGTCGTTCACAGTAATCTTACTTCCATCGATCTCCTTTCTTTCTTAATCTCTTTCATGGCTTGGCAACAAGAATTAGTTTTATCCATGATGATTTCTCACCTTCAAGACGTAAGGGAGTCTGTGAAGAAAGATTTTATAGAGCAGTATGAGCGCTCACTTTTCCCTCACTTGGGAACTTCTGTAGCGCAGACAAAATGGCGGACCTATCAAGACATAACTAGGGTAACACCCTGGGGTCAGCAGCACTTTCGTAACAATGTCCGCTTGGCCATGGTTATTGAAGCTTTGGGTTTGGGTCCCCGATACTACTGCGTCATGAGATCAAGGCATCCTGGGTTTTCTGAGCGGGTCTTCTTACTGGCGTGTTTTCTTCCTCATGAGAAGATATGCCTTTACCCAGTTTTTGGCTTGCCTCTCAGAGGTCCTTTTCTTAGAACACCTCATACCACTGAGATAGACGCAGCAATAACCCACAGAATCATTCCCATAAATGAGTTACCTTATACTTGTGCAGCTTGTGAGGACTGCTTTTGTGACCATATGATGGACGGGCTTATGGAAGTGTAAAGAGTTCCTCTATCTTTACTCTATAAGTTTCGAGAATGAATAAAGTTTAAATCTTGTTCGTATTTTGAATCTTGCTCTCTTTAAGACTTATCTTGGTGGTTAATCTTGATTAAAATTTTTCTCTAAGTCTCATATTCGTGCATCTTGCGAAATTATCCCAGTTTGCGAGATGAGGACATCTCGCATTTTTTTTAGTGGGATAGAATGTAAGATTCCTCCCCCACCCCCTTTTTGATGTCTAGTATCTTTCCCTGATCAATCCCTCTTCAGAAGTATAAAGACCTTGTTTCTATCTGTTTTAGCCTAGAGAGAGAAAAATATTCTAGAGAGAGAATATTCAGATTTTGAATATTTTTGGATAGAAAAATATCTCTTCTAATTCAGATGAGTTCCCCTAAAACAGAAATTCAAAAAGAATTTTCCAATGTGCAATTGGAATTAATTGAAAATAGCTATAAAGAACCTTAGCCTAAGGGTCTAGATTTTCAGAAATCTTTAGACTATGGTCCAATTAAGGTTCCTATGGACCAATAGCATCAATCCATGTGTAGGGAGGAGATAAATCCAACTTGTAAAAAGAAAATACCCAAAAATGAGTAAATGCTCACATGAGGTGAAGAGTTGAAAATGTACAAGGTTTATTAGTAAAAAACTATGAGCAATATTAAAAATATGACATATGTAAGGAAGGGGAATTCTTTAAAGGAGGTGCATATTTCACATAAGATGAAGAGTTGAAAATGTACAAGGATTATTAGTAAAAAAACTATGAGCAATATTAAAAATATGACATATGTAAGGAAGGGGAATTCTTTAAAGGAGGTGCATATTTCACATAAGATGAAGAGTTGAAAATGTACAAGGATTATTAGTAAAAAACTATGAGCAATATTAAAAATATGACATATGTAAGGAAGGGGAATTCTTTAAAGGAGGTGCATATTTCACATAAGATGAAGAGTTGAAAATGTACAAGGTTTATTAGTAAAAAAACTATGAGCAATATTAAAATGATTCCATTATGACACATATGTAAGGAAGGGGAGTTCTTTAAAGGAGGTGCATATTTCACATGCTTGAATGAGTTTTAAACTCATAAAAATTTTGATATTTCATCTCTCCTCTCTCCTCATTCAAGTCTAGTTCCAAAAAGTTAGCTTAACTGATCTAAAAATGGTCAAATATTGACCAAACTGATTTAGAAAATTCTAGAATCAGTTTGTTTGGTTAGGAGCTCAATTTTTCCTATAAATAGAAGCCTCCCCCTTGTTGAAAAATATATAGTGTTTATGCATCGTTACTCTACTCCACCTAAGCCAGAAACTGTGAATTCATTTAATAATTCACTAGTTTTTGGAGCTTCCCTCTTTCTTCAATCCCCATTAGTGGCTCCATCAACATACTTAACCAATTGATTGGTTGGGGGCCTCTACCGTGAACAAAGAATCAAGCAAGTTGTAAGGTAATTAGTGAATATTGATCTTTCTATAATTTCTCAATGTTTCTCTCTTCTCAACCCCTCTCAAGCTTGAGAAGTTTAATTGGTATGGTTTTTTTTTTAAATGCTATTGAAGTTTGAATAGTAGTGAAGAGTTACATAATTTAATAAATGCTATTGAAGTTAATTTTCATTTATGTTTAAATTCTAATGATTCTTATGTAAATTCTCTCTCTCACTCAAGAAATGGTTATACTCATGACCCGTTCTCAATCCAAATCAAGCTTTCATAAAGCTTTTCCTTAACCCAAGATTAAGCTATGCTTGAGGCCAAATTAATGGCTTTTTTCTATGCTTTTAGTTTATGTATATTGATGATTCAATCCATTATGGATTAATAATCCAATTAGAGATCATTTTAATTATTTCCTTAATGATAAGTATTATCCCTTAGAAAAATTGAGATTGATCAGTCATAACAGCGGAGCTATGGCAAAATTTTTATAAAAATTATGCATAAAATAATCTCATTCAAAGCATAAAAAGAGGACTTCCTACCATATTCTAGGAATTATCATCCTAGATTAATTGAAAGAATTTCATTACAATCATGGAGAAATTGAATTTTAATATTATGCATAATGGATAAATTTTTATATTAAAAGTGTTATTTTTACCATTTTTGTTTCATGCATAGAAGTATGCATAATGAATAAATTTTTATATCAAAAGTGTTATTTTTCTCATTTTTAATTTTCATGCATAGAAGTATGCATAATGGATAAATTTTTATATCAAAAGTGTTATTTTTATCATTTTTAATTTTCATGCATAGAAGTATGCATAAAGGAAAATTTTTATATCAAAAGTGTTATTTTTACCATTTTTGTTTCATGCATAGAAGTATGCATAATGAATAAATTTTTATATCAAAAGTGTTATTTTTATCATTTTTAATTTTCATGCATAGAAGTATGCATAATGGATAAATTTTTATATCAAAAGTGTTATTTTTATCATTTTTAATTTTCATGCATAGAAGTATGCATAAAGGAAAATTTTTATATCAAAAGTGTTACTTTTATCATTTTTAATTTTCATGCATAGAAGTATGCATAAAGGAAAATTTTTTATATTAAAAGTGTTACTTTTATCATTTTTAATTTTCATGCATAGAAGTATGCATAATGGATAAATTTTTATATCAAAAGTGTTATTTTTATCATTTTTAATTTTCATGCATAGAAGTATGCATAAAGGAAAATTTTTATATCAAAAGTGTTACTTTTATCATTTTTAATTTTCATGCATAGAAGTATGCATAAAGGAAAATTTTTTATATCAAAAGTGTTACTTTTATCATTTTTAATTTTCATGCATAGAAGTATGCATAAAAGATAATTTTTTATATTAAAAGTGTTACTTTTACCATTTTTAATTTTCATGCATAGAAGTATGCATAAAGGAAAATTTTTATATCAAAAGTGTTACTTTTATCATTTTTAATTTTCATGCATAGAAGTATGCATAAAGGATAATTTTTTTTAATATCAAAAGTGATACTTTTATCATATTGGATTTCATGTATAGAGGTATGGATAAAAGATGATTATTTTAATGTAAAAAGTGTTACTTTTGTCACAATTGAATTTCATGCATAGAGGTATACATAAAAGTTGATTATTTTATTATAAAAGTGTAACTTTTATCATAATTGGATTTCATGCATGAAGGTATGCATAAAAGATATTCTTTTTATACTAAAAGTGTGATTTTCATCATAAATGGATTTTATGCATAACTTAGATGCATAAGAGAAATTCTTTTATTCTAAAAGTGTAATTCCTACCAAATTGACTTTATGCATAAGAAGATGCATTTTAAAAAAATGATTTTTAATTCAAAAGTGTCATTCTCATCTAAATTGAATTTATGCATAGGAAGATGCATAAAAGATTGAATTTTAATTCAAAAGTGTCATTTTTATTTAAAATGAATTTATGCATAGGAAGATGCATAAAAGATTGATTTTTCTTCGGAAGTATTAATCTCCTTAAATGGAATTTATGCATAAGTAAATGTGTAAAGAAATCTTATATCAAATATAAGAGTTCTCTTGTATTCTATAAATAGATATGAGATGTGATAGGATGTGATAAGAGGTGTATAAGAGATGATAAGAGGTGATAAGATGAATTAAGATGTGATAAGATGTGTATGGGATGAGGTAAGAAGTGTATGTGATAGGATAAGATGCATATGGGTTGTGATAGGACGAGAATGGATGTGATGTAAAAGATTAGATGTGAAGGCATATGGGGTTACATGAATGGGAATGTGGAAATGGATGTATGTATGTGGATGTGTGGATGTGGAGATGGGAGTATGGATGTATGAATGTGAAAATGGATATATGAACGTGAAAATGGATGTATGCATGAAGATGTATATGCATAGATGTGAATGTGGATATAGATGTAGATGTGGATGTATAGATGTGAATGGAAATGTGGATGTGGATGTATGTATGTATGTGGATGTAGATGTGGATGTATAGATGTGAATGAGAATGTGGATGTGGATGTATGTATGTATGTGGATGTGGATGTATGTATGTATGTGGATGTGGATGTATGAATGAGGACGTGATAATGGATGTATGCATGTAGATGTGGATATATGGATGTGAATATGAATTTGGATGTGGATGTGGATGTATGGATGTGGATATGGATGTGTATGTATGAATGTAGATAAGGGATGTGGATGTATAAATGAGGATGTGAAAATGGAGGTATGCATGTAGATGTGGATGTATGGATGTGAATGTGGATGTGGATGTGGATGTATAAATGAGGATGTGAATGTGGATGTGAATGTGAATGTGGATGTGGATGTGGATGTTGGATGTGGATATGGATGTGTATGTATGAATGTGGATATGGGATGTGGATGTATAAATGAGGATGTGAAAATGGATGTATACATGTAAATGTGGATGTATGGATGTGAAGGTGAATGTGTATGTGAATTAATGTGTCGTCGATATGAGGAAATGGATGAGAATGAGTACACATTGAATGGAATGTGGACTAAGGAGGGATAATGTGGAAAGACGAGAGTTCGATTTAGAAACTGTATTTTGTGACTGTTTGTAAATGACTGTTTTATGTCAAGAATGCTGGGGAAGCATTTTGACCGTCTTATGGATTAAGGTCATGAAGACCTAACTGTTAAAGTTGCAACTGCTGACGGAGAGTCAATGGAGGACGTCTCGCGTAGCAAGGTCGACCGAGGTCTTGACCAGCCTCGGTTCGATTTAAATGGTGAGCTTCCGGTACGGTGGATGAGGGACCAAGGAAGCGGCCTATGAGTGAAGCGCTAGGTCACCTGCGAAGGATCCTAGAGGGTGCTGACCATACGGTGCTCGGGCTCTGGGTCGCCTAGGATACCCACGCGTGCGTCGAGGAAGATATTGGAACAAGGAGTAAGAGTTGTTTTGTGAAACCAGGCATGGATCTGGTTGACTGACCTTGCTGGTCCTCAACGGATGAGTCCATGGCTCTTTTATATGGATCTGTTGGTTGATCTTGCTGATCTTCAACGAGAGTCCATCTTGATAAGTGATTATATTGCCGAGTATTATGGGCTAGGAACTATAGAAACGGCCCCTGAGTGGTCAGGTGGTGAGCGTTCTAGTTGCCAATGATGCCATAGATACTCTGATGAAGGAATGATGGAAAATTTGAGAATCAATCGGATAATTTGGAAGACTGTGATCAGTGGTACTATGGTTTCATTAAAGGATTGTTTTAAAGTTAGCTGATGCTAAGAAAAAGGCAATTTCTTATTGGGTGTGTAAGTGGTGTGCCTAATTTTATGTTTGCATGAACTTCCGGCTA
This sequence comes from Cibotium barometz, assembly GCF_041138505.1. Lineage (NCBI taxonomy): Eukaryota > Viridiplantae > Streptophyta > Polypodiopsida > Cyatheales > Cibotiaceae > Cibotium > Cibotium barometz. The sequence continues at coordinate 8,929,547 of NC_141095.1, read as the reverse complement.
GGGGGCCTTGGAACTCTTTTCCTTGGTACCCGGGACAAAACCTAACCAAATTCCAAATTGGATCCCATCACTACAGTGGTTGGGCGGTTGGCTAACCCATGGGATCGGATGGGGTTAGGCTGGACTGATGGATCCGTAAATCGAGATTTAATTTCTATTATTACGATAGATGAAGTAAATCCCGGATAGAAATTGTTCTATGGATAGGAATCAACGGCTGTGCCTCTTGATGGGGAAAAAAGCGTTGATCCCAATGATTCAAGTGCAAGTTCTTCCTTGATTTGACCAAGTACCGTTAAAGGTGCAGTCAGATCAGTTGATCCGTAAACGATCTTGACTACGTTAGAGTAAAGAGTTATCCTCGTGGAATCGCCCATGCTTTCCGGGTAAAGGAAGTTTTTTCGGTTTCGGTTTTGGACAAACCGACGGATTAGTCTCTTGTCCGGATATCCGTGGGTGAGGCCCCGAATGTGGGACCCCTGTCCCGCGCGAGAAGTGCTACTTCCGCTGCTAGTACCCGAATCCGTTGCTCGGTGGGAACAGGGGGATCTCACACATCATCCTCCACTAATAAATTGATAGAACCAAGGGATTCAACAATGCCCTTGATCTTTAAGGCATATTCATTGATGGACATGCTTTTCTTTCCCATAGTATGCAACCTTGGCTTCAACTACAACTTCCTTGCCTTTGTGTTAGTCTGAAACATCTGAACCAGATTCTTCCATGCAACTGCTAGAGTGTTTGCATCCTGTATGTGTCCTATCATAGTGTCTATGACACTAATTGAAAGCCAGTACATGACTTTTCTTGCACCCTGATTCCAATCCTTGAGTGCCTTTATATCTACAGGAGTTGCATTAAGTCAATATTAGGTAATTTGGGAAAAATCTCACATTTTGGGAATTAGTTACTCCATATAGTTTTGGACATATCTTAAACATACTAACTCCAAATTTGTCGGATGATATGTCACATCAGGGAGATCATAGATTTAGATTCTACTCTTCAAGATCTTTCCGATGATATGTCACATCAGGGGGTTTTGACAAACTTTTGGACAAGTTCACCATGCTCCCATTTTTCAAATGGGAATGGGATTTTTCCCAAATTATCTAATATGGTGTTCATTCTTCTCAGATAACTCTCAAGGCTCCTCATTGTCTCCTTCTACATAATCCCAAAATCCTTTACCCATTAGGAAATTGGTCATTATGAACTTCCAGGCATGGAAGTTATTCTTATGTAGCTTCTCACTAACAATCTGATTAATTCTATCAAACATGTTTAGCAATCAAATAACCTACAACTAGACAACTTATTTATGTAACCTGTAATACAACAGTATCTCCTGTAAATGCTGTAGCACCGGTACATCACAGCTTGTGTGTCACCAAATGTGACCACTACTTCCACCATGTTAACAAGTGGGGTTTTAGCACAATCATAGCTGTAGTGGTCTCAACTCTGGACAATGTAGGCATGGGGGTGAGCCCTCTAGTACAGTGCATTAAGCTTGCATGTGGCTGCTCCTCCCATAATGGAAGCATATTAGAGGCCGGGTGGGGTTGTTGGGAGGATGGCGATTGGGGAACCTTTGGTTAGTAGGTTGTTGGTACCTATACGTGTTGTTAGTGGGCTAGAGATACTGGAGGAGCTTCCGCATAGACCACCAGGGGTGGGTTTTGATAGGCTTGAGGTGCTTGTGGAGCTGGCACCTGAGTGTGAGGTACAGCTGATAGGTCGGGAGAGTGCCTGCTTAATACATAATTTGCATAGGCAGGGGGTTGTATGTGAGTGTTGCTCCGGGATGAGGGGTATTAATGTAGGGGCTACCATGGCTACTTGAGCTCCGTGAGATGATGTGGCTTGGGGCTGTTGAAGGGTCGGTGCATAAGTAGCCATGGGGGGAAAGAGGGTATGTGGGGAAGCTAAGTAGGAGGGCCCAGTTGGTGATAGGGTTAATATAACCTTAGGACTGGGGGTAGCTATTCCTACAAATCAATGGTTCAAGAAGGGTGTTGGGTTTTGTTGGTGGTTAGGGACCTGGGCGGAAGTTGAAGCACTATTGGTTGGGGTCACCATGTAGTCTTTGGCGAAGGGCTTAAGTTGTTGTTACATAAGTCGGAGTCCCTTGAGGTAGTAACACTCCTTGTCCTCGTGGCCTGAGCGTCTTTGAGAAAAATGAACAATATTTCTTGGTGGGACAATCACTTGGAAAATATGGCCTTGGTGGGAACTACATACTGGGCACCATGGACTCATCTTAGGCTCTTTGGCCTTGAGCTACTCGATCTCCTTCCTTAGCACTTCCACATCTGCATCCTCTTGTTGTTATGACCTTTTGAAATCTTCAAGCTCCTTCTTGAGCTTGTCTAGCTCATCCATGGAAGCGAAAGTAGAAGCTACCACTGAGGCTAGAGGAACTGTTGGAGGAGTCGAAGACATGCCAAGGATAAGTGGGGGCCAAGAGACACTGCACTGCGCCATGAGTTGAGCATTCTCTAGTTATGTAGCTTTGTCTTGGGAAGTCTTAGAGGGTGCCTTGGGGTGGAAAGGTCTCTCTCATCTTCCGATCATCATTTTTGAGTAGGGAGTATGCAAAGCACCCACTATTATAGCATGTAGTTTCCAGGATCTTGGGGTGGCCGAGCCACCAAAACTTTAGCTCTTGTGACAAGTTGAGCCACTGACTCCCCTACCTTCATGGTGGTTAAGCTCTTGAGTAATGAGGTCGATGTAGTTACCATGCCAAAAGGTAGCCAAGAATTGTAGCGTGAAGGTGTCCTAATCAAGGAAGTGGTTGGCAAGGAATTGATTGTACCACCAGTCTACACTTTCTTCCTGAGTTATGGGGAAGAAGACCGAGTTTGCATCTGAATGTTGGTAGTTTAACTTGCACATGCAGTTAAGGATAGTAGCCAATAGCTTTGGCCCAGGTAGAGCTGCCATAGGGTTAGAGGAGGAAGATACCAAAGGGAAGAGTAGGGGAATGAGGAAGAATCCTTTGATGACTAGTTCAAAGAGGAGAATGAAGGGGTGAATTACCTCCATAAGCTCTCGTCTTCAGGGGCATACACAACACTCCTCTCACACCACGATCAAAAATCACCAAAAAGAAAAAGAAATGTTTTTGAGACTATCCTTGACCTCTAGGAGAGTCCTACCGTGAGATCGCCAAGTTTTGTCTTAGCTATGGATAACTCCACTGGTCCTCGCTATGGAACTCACAGACTACCAACACAAGCACTAGGGTTGGGGGAAAGGGAGCATGGATCCTCTCAGGGGGGACGTATACTCGCCAAGGATGAGTCAACCTCACTGGGTAGACATGTAAGAACTATGCTCTACACAGTCTACCGTGCTCTCCAACCACCACCTAGCACCGCAGTATCCCTACATGCCTCTCACTCACACAACACCCACCCACTGGACCACTTACTCACCTCACTCACACACAGAGATAGAAAAAACACCACAAGAGCCTAGCATTGTATACCAAAATGCCTAAAAGAATGATACAAGAGAGACTATGCTCCAACAGAGAATGCGCTACAAGAGAATGTCCTCTCCAAGAGAATGTGCTACCAGCCAAAATGTGCTACACCATTTAGAATGATCCCCTAAACTCCTCCTTGGGTGTCCTCCTCCTCAAAGTCTCAAACCTCATCGTGTTGTATAGAGGGAAGATCTTCTGTTAGGAAAAGGGAGCTGGTGCTCAAAGAGGATATTGAAGAGGAACTTGCCCTGCCTTGGGAAAGGGAGAAGGGTGTTACCTCCTTGAGTACCCTTAGAGTTGGCCGTGCACGTCATAAGTGCCACTAGTAGTTAGAAGACCCGATGGGTCAGAGATGTCAGAGGAGGGCACCGGCGGTGACGGCGGTCAAAGATGTCAAAGGGCACCGACGATGATGGCAGTTGGAGTGGTTGGAGGGCATCAACGGTGATGTGATAGCCAAAGTGGTTGGAGGGCATCAACGGTGATGTGATAGTCAAAGTGGTGGGAGAGCATAGGTAACACTTGGAGCAATCGAAGGGCACCGGCGATGACGACGGTCAGAGTGGTCGGAGGTGATAGTTGGAAGCTCTTGGCAGAGTGTGGAGGACCTTGCTTCCTGTCCACATTTCACTTTATCACGCTGGTCACAATTGCATTAGTCGTCGCTCGTCCAGAGCCGCCTAGGTGGTTCAGAACCATGCAAGTGCCAAGTCTAGACTGAACACCAAAAATGTTTGGCAATCCTGCTGGTGGGGGGAGTGGTACGCCAAGTAGGGGAGCAGAAAGAAAGAGGCTAGCTCTAGGTGAGTCCTACATAGCTAGTCAGTAAAAGTACGCAAGTAGAAAGAAGTCTAGAAAGAAAGCATACATTAGTTAGTGTTAGGAGTGTCACACACCAAAGAGTCATAAGAATACAATGGGGAGGAATACATCGAGAATGAAGGGAGATCAAACAGGGAAATGTGATTCCATCTCGCAAACAAATAGGCTAAAGCTATAGAACAAGAAGGATAAATGCACCATCCAATAAGATTCCTAGAAGGGATTCCACACCAGCCAGAATGATAGATTTAGGAACCCCTGAAAAAGAAAGAAGAAGACCGTCTCAAGAACCACAAAACAGGAGGCAAGAAGCTTAAGAAGAAGAATAACCTATAGCAACCATGGGAAGGATGTCTCTCAAGTATTCAAAATTTAAGGGCAAGAGTGAGGAAGATCCATATTCCCACATTTCGCATTCGAAACCACATTCCTGGCCGCCCAAGCTCCGTTTCCGAAAAACATAGAGTACTTTACTACAACCTTGGGTGGCAAGACAACTAGCTAGTATGCACAGTATGGTCTGGAACAATTCCACGCATTTGAAGACTTTAAGAAGGCCTTCTTGAAAAGATTTAAGAATGACAAGACCATAACAAAAGTGCTGGAAACACTACAAAGGCTAACTCATAAGAAGAGGCCAATTGAGGATTATGCAATTGAATTATGAGCGTTCCTTATTCACTTGGAGGATCAACCCAATAGACCTGCCCTAGCCACATTGAGCCAATGGTTTGTGAGAGGGATTCAGAAAAAGCTCCAGACAACCGTGGCATCATATGATTTGGAGACCCTCACCTTCGAGCAAGTGGTGGTGGCAGAAGCAACCAAAGCTAAAGGAATATTGATTCAAATAAGCAAAGACACTAGGAAGAAGAAGGATAAGAGAGAAAAAGAATGAAGAAACTTCCAAATCCGAGTTTGAGGAAGGTACCTCAGAATATCAGAATCTAGTCAGGAGTCGGATGTCAAACAGCGAAAGTCCTAGAAAAATAAAGGCATGAAGCAGGTAGTGAATGATCAAGAAGAACTAAAGGCTTGGCTAAGATTGCCAAATGACATGCAAGATCAAGACTTAAATGACCGAACATCTGGTGTACGAAGTTCAACAACCAAGGAAACATGAAGGAAGAATGCCAGTTGTAGACCATACAGTTGGCATGCGCCATCTGTGGTGAAGGGACAACCACACCATAGAGACTTGCTTCTACAACACTCAGAATAGGAATCCAAGAGTGGTGGAAAGGCAACAAAACAACAAGCTCTAGCTATCAACCACATTGCCATAGGACCTCCAATCAACAGACCATATGGAAGAGGAGGTGGAAGATTTGGGGGGGTGAAAGATTTGTACTAGTAGTGGGAGCTTGTTTCTACTGCAATGGTCTAGGTCACAAACAAAATGATTTCCCCATATTTCAGTGCCATCAGCAGGAGCTATGAGAGGCAAGGCCAATAAGGGAGGAAAACCTAGCAGGAAATGATGCAACTGTAATTATGGTGAAAATAGACCATGGGGCAAGAAAGGAAGAGCCACCAGAAGTGATGGTCGTGAGACAAGATCACAAGGACTTGTCAAGTTGTCAAGACAGGCACGAATCCAAAACCAAAATAGAAACAGAAGCCAAAACCATGGGAAAGACAATAGAGAGTCTATGAATAGATCACCAAGCTAGTGCAAAGTGCACAGGGAATGGTATAGGAAGGACCGCGCTTAGTAGGAGATTCTGAAGGAAATCCGGACAGGATAAACTTGATCAAGAAGAGAGAGGAAATTGTATCAGGAAGAAGCTAGTGTCCAAATGAGAGAGCAACCAGAGGACATATGCTGATCTACAAACTAGATCCAATTAAAGCCCAAAGCTGCAGAAGTGTCGCACAAGAAAAGAAGTAGAGGAAAAACTAGAGAACATCAAGATAGGAAAGCTAACAAGGGAAAGTCAGGAAACAGAGAGAGAAACAAACCAGGAGAAAGAAAGAATATGCAAAGGCCAAGATGGGCCCACTGAAACAAGGAGAAAAGCAGCAATTCTATGAAGAAACATGACTACTTAAGGGAGGATCTCAACAAGATGAAACTGAATATCACTCTAGATCTCAACAAGATGAAATTGAATATCACTCTAGATCAAATGCTAAACCTAGTTTCCAACTACAAGCAGAAGCTGCTCCAGGCCATTATACCAAATGAAAAACTAGCATAGTTTCCTTTGCAGGAATCAAAAAACCCAGCAGTGGAATGTAGGAATGTGGAGATGATTCAGGACTATGACACATCTATTCCAAAAGTGACCATCAAGGTCAAAGCGCAGACAATGGAAAGGGGCATTTTGGATGATGGATTAGGGGTGAACATTATATTAGCCTAGCCAAAAAGCTAGGAATTACTGATTTGTAGCCAACCCGATTCCATATCCGCATAGCCGACCAAAGGAGGATCCAACCAGTCAGAATATTTAGAGGTGAGCAAATGGAAGTGGTAGGATGCATGTTCACTATAGTTTTAATTATCTAAAGATGACCGATATAGCAAGTGCATACCCCATGCTATTGGGAAGTCCATGGCTTAGAAGTGGAAGATTGAAACACAACTGAGATATAGACAAGATAACAATAATCTGGAGAGGGAAAAAGAAGGTCTACATCTCAATTTGCAGGAAAGGATAAGCTGAACATGGCCAATTGATTGTTGCATGCAGAAGGTCACAATTAACTGGAAAGGGTACTTCTAAGACAATGAAGAGAAGCAGATTATGAAAGAGAATCCAGATTTGCTATCACTATTCGAAGTAGATATAGAAAGGATTTTATAGGCTCATCCTAAAATGATAGTGAAAGAGGGAAGTACACAAGAAGAGGAAGATGACACTCATGATATTGTGAAAGAATTGCAGGCTTCTCAAGAAAAAGCCATGGTAGCCCTCAAGCAAGAGGAAGCCTAGCTGAGGAAAAGAAACATCAGAGTTCAGGAAGATGAGCTAGAAGAGGTGAACCTGGGGGATGATCAAAAGTTCAAGATAGTCAGAATTAGTGCTAAGGTGAACCAGGAATTCAGAGGGAAGCTCCTAGAATTGCTAAATTCCTACAAAGATGTATATACCTGGAACTATTCTGACATGAAGGGAATTGATCCAAGTTTCTACCACCATAAAATTAACCTTAAAGAGGATGCAAACCCAATTAGGCAGAGCAGATGTAGGATGAAGGAAGAGATTAACAAATTGCTAAAGGTAGGGTTCATTTATCTTGTGGATAGAGCAAAATGGCTGGTCTAGTCGATAGTCATTGTTCCGAAAAAAGAATGGGAAGCTATGGGTCCAACTACCACAAGCTCAATGCTTCCACCATATCAGAACCATTCCCATTGTCGTTCATTGATTCCTTGTTGAATGCAGTAGCTAGGCATGAAAAGTACTCTTTCCTAGACAGATTTAATGGGTACAATCAGGTAGAATGGCCTCAAAAGATAAATAAAAGACAACTTCCATGAAAGAATGGGGGGCGTTTGCCTCTGATGTCATGACCTTTGAGCTGAAAAATTCTCCTTCCACATTCCAAAGGATGGTACAAGAAATATTATATGAATATTTAACCTCCTTCATGAGGGTGTTTGTAGATGATTTTAGTGTCTTTGGGAAGAAAGAAGACCACATCACAAACCTCACAGTGTGCTTGGAAAAATGGTAAAAGCCTAGATTGATCCTAAATCTAACAAAGTGCACCTTTGTGGTGTTAAGTGGTTCCCTCCTAGGGGACAATATATATGCAGAAGGATTGGCAATGGATCTGGCCAATGGATCTGGCCAAGGTAGAAATCATCATGAAACTCCAATCACCAAAGAATGAAAACCAACTAGCAAGATTCCTTGGTCTAGTAAAGTGGCACAACAAGTTCATGAGGTTCCTAGTAAATGTGGCTATACCCTTGTACAGTCCGATAGTGAAGTATAAAGAATATGCATGGTCAAAATCCTGTGAAGAGGCATTTCAGAATCTCAAACGAATCCTATCTGTAGTAGCACCCATCCTCCAGCTGAATTTTGACCTAGTGTGTAAGATTCCTCCCTCCAGCTTTTGAGGTGTAAAGGTGTAAGAACCTCCCCTTATATTCTTGTAATTATTCCCCTCTCTGAAATAGAAGAAAGATCTTGTTTTACCCTGTTTTGGCCTAGAGAGAGAAAATGTCTAGAGAGAGATGATCCAAAATTGAAATATCTTTGGATATAAAAATCCTCCCAGTGTCTAAAATGGATTCCCCTGAAACAAAAGTTCAAAATGAACTTTCCAATGTGTATTAGGATTTAATTGAAAATGGGATAAGAGACCTTAGCCTAAGGGTCTACATTTTCAAAAAAATTTAGAATATGGGATAAGAGACCTTAGCCTAAGGGTCTACATTTTCAAAAAAATTTAGAATATGGTCCAATTAAGGTTTCAATGGGCCAACTAGATTAATCCAAGTATTGGGATGAGATAAATCCAAAAGAATAAAAGAAAATACCCAAAAGTGAGTAAATGCTCACATAAGATGAGGAGAAGGCTTATAAGTTAAAAATTATGAGATATTACTAAAAAAAATGAGATATTTTGGAATAATGATGCATTTTTGACACCTTGGTAAGCAAAGGGGGACTATTGAGGTAGGCACCTCTTTCACGTGTGCAAGGGTTTTTAATTCAAAAAAGTTGTGATATTTTTTATCTCTCCTCTCTCCTGGATCAAACCAAATCAAAAAGGGAGCCAAACTGGTCCAAATCTTGTCCAAATTAAGTCAAACTGAACCTAGAAAATTTTAGAACCCAGTTAGACTTGGTTAGTGGTCTCCCTCACCTATAAATAGACCCTCAGTCATTTGTAATTAAATATTGGAGCTATACCATGCCAGTATTATATTAAAATAATCATATTTTCTATTATCCCTTAAATTTCTATCTTGGGAGCTTGGAGCTCTCTCTCTCTCTCTCTCTACAACAACTCTTGGAGTTGCTCTTCTCCTCGTGGTGGACCAATTGATTGGTCGGGGGCTAGAATTAGAGAATCAAGCCAGGTAAAAGAAATTTTTATTATTTTTTCTAATTTTCTCAATAACTTTCTTCTTCTCAACCCCTCTCAAGCTTGAGAATCTTTCTAAATGATTGTTTTAATTCAAATCAAGCTTTCCCTTAAAGTCTTAATGTTTAATTAAGAGAAAGTTAATCTTTATGCCTTTTAGTAATGCTTTCTTTAAGTAAATCTCTCTCTCGAAAAGAGTAGCCATCTTTATGGCTAAATCCCTTGAAAAAAGATGCTTCTCAATGATAGTCTCTTAATTCAAAGCTAAACTCTAGGCTTGGTAAGGTAGAGATTAAGAAAATTATATTTTCATGATTTTGTGCTATTAAAATAATGGTAAATTCTTTTAGATTGTTTATGAGTAGTTGAAAACTACTCTAATTCATTCTAAATGAGAAATGGATTATTCTAACAATCTGGGAAAAGAGGAATGTTGAAATTAGCTTAATGCAGTGGGATAATCATAGTAATGTTTAATTTTATGGTTAAAATTATGATTTAAATTCATAGTTTAATTTTAAGCATAAAAGAGGAACTGCTATCATATTTTCATTACAAACTTTTATTCTTTTAGAAAAATAAATTGAGAATTATCAGTAATAGCAGCGAAGCTATGGTAAAATTTTTAAAAAATAATACATATCTTATTTTTATGCATAATGCAAACAGAGGAATTCCCATGGTATTTGAGATCCAAGTAATTAAATGGTAAAAGAGAAATTTTTTGGTTAATTTATTTTTATGCAAAAAGAGCAATTCCCATGATATTTGAGATCCAAGTAATTAAATGGTAAAAGAGGAATTTTTTGGTTAATTTATTTCTATGCAAAAAGAGGAATTCCCATGATAGTTGAGATCCAAGTAATTACATGGTAAAAGAGGAATTTTTGGCATAATTCAAATTATGAGTATTTATCAAAAGTGAAATTTTGAGCATTATTAATTCTATTGGGAAATATGGGTAGAATTGGTTTTTGTAAATCCCATGAATCTTTTACTTGAAAAGAAGAACATTGAATATATTTTACTTGAGAAATTTGCGAAAGAATATGAAAATATCCATCGAGAAAACTTGGATAATTCTTATTCTGAAAAGAGAATCTGGAATCGCTGGGAGGACCAAGGATCCAATGAGTAAATGGAAGTTTAGAATTAATTCTCATTAATGAAGCTTAAGGAATGAAAATACAATACTTAAATGCTCTTTTTGAGTTTTTACTATTCAATTCTGATAAGGTTTATTTTCTCTTTTTAAACCTTCAACAACACTGTGATACGTAGATTCAATGGGATCGAGAAAAAAGTATTAACTAGGCCAAGCAATTGGCAAAAACTTAGAGAAGTCCTAACAGTATTGAAAGTAGAAAACAGTACTAAAAGTGGATGTGGTAGGATGTGATGTGGATCTAAATGAATGTAATTAGATGTAATGGATGTAAATGGATGCGATGTGATTAGACGAGATGTGAATGTGATAAGAGAAGATGTAAATGTGATGTGATAAGATGTGAATGTGATGAGATGAGATGTGAGTGGATGTGATGAGATGTAAATGGATGTGGATGTGAATGTGATGAGATGTGGATGAGATGTAAATGCATGTGGATGTGAATGAGATGTAAATGGATGTGGATGTGAATGAGATGGATGTGGATAGATGTGAATGTGAATGAATGAATAGATGTGGATGAATGTGATGAGCTGTGAATGGATGTGATGTGATATGGATAAATGTGGATGGGATGTAATGTGGATGGAATGGAAGTGATGTGATGTGGATGGATGTGAACGAGATGTGATAAGATGAGGATGGATGTGACAAGATGAGATTGAATGTGGGATGTGAATGGGTGTGATGGATGTGAATGGATGTGATTAGATGTGAGTGGATATGGTGAGATGTGGTGAGATGTGAATGTGATGTAATGAGATGTGAATGGATGTGATGTGATGTGGATCTGGTTAGATATGAATGGATGAGATATGATGTGGATAGATGAGATGTGATGTGATGTGGACTTGGGTAGATGTGAATGAATGTGATGTGGACTTGGGTAGATGTGAATGGATGTGAAGTGATGTAAATAGATGTGAACGTGATGTGATGTGATGTGATATGAATGGATGAGATGTGATGTGGATATGTTGTGATGTTATGTGATGAGGATAGATGTGGATAGATGTGATGAGATGTAATATGATGTGATTGGATGTGAATGGATGAAGGACGATGGGAATACATATGACTGGATGTGGACAATGTGGAATAACGAGAAATGATGTGGAACAATGTGGAAAGATGAGAGTTCATTAGAAATTATATTTATGACCTGTTTTTAAATGACTGTTTTATGTCAAGAATGCTGGGGAAGCATTTTGACCATCTTGTGATGAATGAGATCATGGAGATCGAAGTGATAAAGTTGCACAACAGCTGATGGAGAGTCAATGGTGGACATCTTGCATAGCAAGGTCTCGGCCGAGGTCTTGACCGACCTCGGTTAGATTTAATGGTGAGCTTCCAGTATGGTGGATTAGGGACCAACAAGGAAGCGGCCTATGAGTGAAGCGCTAGGTGACCTGCGAAGGCGCGTAGAGGGTGCTGACCATATGATGCTCGGGCTCTGGGTCGCCGAAGATACCCAGGTGTGCATTGAGGAAGAAAATGGAACAAGGTGTTAGAGTTGTTTCTAAAATCACGCATGGATCTGGTTGACTAGCCTTTTGCTGATACTCAATGGATGAGTCCATGGCTCTTTTATATGGATCTGTTGGTTGATCTTGCTGATCTTCAACAGAGAGCCCATATGGATTTTCTTAAGTGAATATATTTTCGCGTACTATGATCTAGGAACTATTGAAAAGGCCCCTGAGTGAATAGGTCGTGAGAGTTCTGGTTACCAATGATGCCATAGGTACACCGACGAAGGAATGATTGCAAATTGGAACTCAAGCTAGATATTTTGGAGGATTATGATCAGTGATACTATGGTTTTATTAAGAGATTGTTTTAAAGACAATTGAATCTGTGAAACAAGCAGTTTCATATTGGGTGTGTAAGTGGTGTGACTATCTTGAAGTTTGCTTGAAGCGCCGGCTAGGGGGCCTGGGAACTCTTTTCCTTGGTACCTGGGGCAAAACATAACCAGATTTCAAAATGGATCCTATCACTACTGTGGTTGGGCGGTTGGCTAACCCATGGGATTGGATGGGGTTAGGCTGGACTGATGGATCCCTAAAATGAGACTCAATTCTATTAAGTTACGATAGTCGAAGTAAATCCCGGATAACCCTTGTTCTATGGCAACGGATGTGCCTCTTGATGAGGAAAAAAGTGTTGGACTCTATGATCCAAGTGCAAGTCTCTTCCTTGATCTGACTATGGGACTTATGAGTTCAGTCAGATCAGTTTGGTTAGTTAAGGTTCTTGACTACGTTAGAATAAATTTTCCAAGAGGAATCGCTTGTGCTTTATGGGCTAGGGAAGTTTTTCTGGGTTCGGTTTTGGAAGAACCGAGGGAATAGTCTCTTGTCCATATATCTGTAGTGGATGAGGCCCCGAGTGAGAGGCTCTGCCCTATGCAAGAAGTGCTATTTCCACTGCTAGCACCCTAGAATTTATTGCTGCGCGAAGGGGGCAAGGATCTTTGAGCTGGTATCAAAGCGAATTGGCTAAAGAGGTTCAACCAAGAAGCAAGAAATGTCAAAAATTTATGAAGTACCAGTAAAAGATTGTAATGGTGTAATGGAATTCATATAAATTGATATTCAGAATGAAGATTCATAAATTGGAAAGTGGGTCTTTAGATGGAAGTACCGCAATTGTATGGAATCCCTGACTTGGTTGAGGCCTAGATATGATGGTATTTACTTGATAGCTCCAAGGAGGATGGTGACTACCCGTATATACTGTGGGTATATCTGCAGCTCTTTAGTGACAATATATATAAGTAAATCTAAGACCTTGAAGTTATAAGCAAAAATGCTATCCAAAGGATGAATTCAAATGCTGGTTGATATAATTTTTGAATTCTGGTTGAGAATTGATGAATTGATTTGGATTCTGATTTGATGATTTCTGAATTCTAGTTGAAATAAGGTAAGTTGAACAAAGCCACAATGAGGATGAATGGGAAGAATCCCAATGATGATGTTAGTAAACTGGAAGACGATTATGACTTCAGCAAATCACTATGAGATTAGTGGATTGTGTTAACAGATTGCTGCTATTTGACCTTTGACCTAGTGGATCTAATTAGGGAATGACAAATTGAGAACTTGCATAACTAAAATTCCCATGGAGGAATGTTCAGATGAAAATTTTGATATGATGGACCATTATTGTGTTAAGCATATGAATGAATTATTCATGGTAATGAGTTCTGTATATTCTTCTTGTAGAAGGGATCTTTATCCTAGGATTCTGTGGGGGGGCTGGCCAAACTCTAAAGAACCCCAAAATCAGTTGGATCTTAAGTCAGATTTAAATTATAAATAAAGTGGTCTTTTCACCTGAGCATCTTGGTTAATTTGGGAAAAAAAAGGGACTTAACAAGAATTTTCATATTGATAGGATCATGGATCGAGGTCGTCGTGGTGGAATCTTAACCCCAAATGCGATGAGGAAGAGCTCGACCCAGATGTTCGTAAAACTCTTCATAGATCCTAGCTTGGACCTTTCAAGGGTGAAGGGAAAAACTTGGGTGAGGCTGTGGAGAAGTGGATGGAAGCAATGGAAGAATACTTCAATATTACCAGGTACAACAAAAGAAGTAAAATGGCTCTTGCAAGGTTAAAGATAGTAGAAATAGCCAGAGTGGCATGGAGAAACCACTGCGAGACAAACTATCTGGATCAGAATACCCAGACATGGAATGATCTCAAAATTTACCTAAGGGAGAGATTCTGTCCTCCCGGATTTTTGGAAACCAAGATGAATGAACCCTTAGAGTTAACCCAAGGGAGCAGAACTATCAAAGTGTATCACCAAGCATTCGCTCTCCTCCCTCAAGTACTCGCCACTGCTGCTGGATGAAGAACAGTTGATGTCCAGGTTCATTTGGGGACTGAACGAACCCTTGAATATCCTAGTGAAGAATGCCAAGCTAGTTTCCATGGCCAAAGCAATGCAGATGGTGAAGGATTTCACCAAGGCCTTTGATGTCAAGGTCCCACTAAAGCCAGCACCATCATCTTTCAAAAGATTTCTAGCTTGAGAAGGTGATTCCAACTTTCCACCGCCTAAGAGACAACAAGGTCAAACTCAGGATATGGAAAGTTCCAGAATGGAAGAAAGCTCTTTTTCTCGGAATGCAATCCCCTCGAATTCAACTTTAGAAGACAGCAAGGTCAACAAACTCAGGATATGAGAAGTTCCAGAATGGAAAAAAGCTCTTTTTCTCGGAATGCACTCCCCTCGAATTCAACTTTAGAAGTTCCACCCTTGAACAAAGAAGTGAAATGCTATAACTCTCAAAGAATTGGACATCGTAGTATGGATTTCCCAACTCCTTTTGGATCAAGGTTTTCGGGGCAAGAAAGTCAGAAGGGACCAAGAATCCAGACTCTAGCTCCTTCCTTCCAGAGTAATCAGGTTCCTTTCCGTCAAAATCAGGGAAATCCCAGAGGTAGAACCTCTAACCAACCCTCAGTTTCAATCCAAAGTAATACAAGACCTCCGCCTCATTATAGGGCAAGTTAAAGAGAGATGTTCCCAAATCAACCGTCCACTTCCAAGGCAGTAACACTGGAAGTGATTGAAGAGAAAGAAGATGAAAGAGATTATACTCCAAGAACCTCCCCTTTTGTTCTTGTAATTTTTCCCTCTCTGAAATAGAAGAAAGATCTCGTTTTACCCTGTTTTGGCCTAGAGAGAGATAATCCAAAATTGAAATATCTTTGGATATAAAAAGCCTCCTAGTGTCTAAAATGGATTCCCCTGAAACCGAAGTTCAAAATGAACTTTCCAATGTGTATTATTAGGAATTAATTAAAAATGGTATAAGGGACCTTAGCCTAAGGGTCTACATTTTTAGAAATTTTTGGATTATGGTCCAATTAAGGTTCCAATGGGCCAACTGGATTAATCTAAGCATTGGGATGAGATAAATCCAAAAGAATAAAAGAAAATACCCAAAAAATGAGTAAATGCTCACATAAGATGAAGAGTTGGCTGAGTACAAGGTTTATTAGTTACAAATTATGAGATATTACTAAAAAAATGAGATATTTTAGAATAATGATGCATTTTTGACACCTTGGTAAGGTAAGGGGGACTCTTGAGGTAGGCACCTCTTTCACATGTGTGGAAGGGTTTTTAATTCAAAACAATTGTGATATTTTTACCTCTCGTCTCTCCTGGATCAAACCAAATCAAAAAGGGAGCCAAACTGGTCTAAATCTTGTCCAAATTGAGTCAAACTGAACCTAGAAAATTCTAGAACCCAGTTAGACTTGGTTAGTGGCCTTCCTCATCTATAAATAGACCTTCAGTCATTTGTAATTAAATATTGGAGCTATACCATGCAAGTGTTATATTAAAATAATCATATTTTTTATTATCCCTTAAATTTTCCTCTCTCTTGGGAGCTTGGAGCTCTCTATCTCTACAACAACTCTTGGAGTTGCTCTTCTCCTCTTGGTGGACCAATTGATTGGTCGGGGGCTTTAGTGTAATTAGAGAATCAAGCCAAACTTGGAGGTAAAATCAATTTTTATTATTTTTTTCAATTTTCTCAATAACTTTCTTCTTCTCAACCCCTCTCAAGCTTGAGAAGCTTTCTAAATGATTGTTTTAATTCAAATCAAGCTTTCTCTTAAAGTCTTAATGTTTAATTAAGAGAAAGTTAATCTTTATGCCTTTTAGTAGTAATGCTTTCTTTAAGTAAATCTCTCTCTCGAAAAGAGTAGCCATATTTATGGCTAAATCCCTTGAAAAAGGATGATTCTCAATGATAGTCTCTTAATTCAAAGCTAAACTCTAGGCTTAATAAGGTAGAGATTAAGAAAATTATATTTTCATGATTTTGTGCTATTAAAATAATAGTAAATTCTTTTAGATTTTTTATGAGTAGTTGAAAACTACTCTTATTCATTCTAAATGAGAAATGGATTACCCTAACAATTTGGAAAAAGAGGAACGCTGAAATTAGCTTAATCTAGTGGGATAATCATAGTTATGTTTAATTTTATGGTTAAAATTATGATTTAAATTTGTAGTTAGATTTTAAGCATAAAAGAGGAACTACTATCATATTTTCATTCCAAGCTTTTATTCTTTTAGAAAAAAAAATTGAGAATTATCAGTAATAGCAACGAAGCTATGGTAAAATTTTTTAAAAAATAATACATATCTTATTTTTATGCATAATGCAAAAAGAGGAATTCCCATTATATTTGATATTTGAGATCCAAGTAATTAAATGGTAAAAGAGGAATTTTTTTGTTAATTTATTTTTATGCAAAAAGAGGAATTTCCATGATATTTGAGATCCAAGTAATTAAATGGTAAAAGATGAATTTTTTGGTTAATTTTTTTTATGCAAAAAGAGGAATTCCCATGATATTTGAGATCCAAGTAATTAAATGGTGAAAGAGGAATTTTTGGCATAATTCAAATTATGAGTATTTATCAAAAGTGGAATTTTGAGCATTATTAGATTTATTGGGAAATATGGGTAGAATTAATTTTATTGGAAAATATGGGTAGAATTAATTTTTATAAATCCCATGAATCTTTTACTCGAAAAGAAGAACATTGAATATATTTTACTTGAGAAATTTGTGAAAGAATATGAAAATATCCATCGAGAAAACTTGGATAATTCTTATTCAAAAAAGAGAATGTGGAATCCTGGAAGGATCGAGGATCCAATGAGTAAACGGAAGTTTAAAATTAATTCTCATTAATGAAGCTTAAGGAATGAAAATACAATACTTAAATGCTCTTTCTGAGTTTTTACTATTCAATTCTGATAAGGTTTATTTTCTCTTTTAGAACCTTCAACAACACTCTGATACGTAGATTCAATAGGATCGAGAAAAAAGTACCTTTAACTAGGCCAAGAAATTGGCAAAAACTTAGAAAAGTCCTATCAGTATCGAAAGTAAAAAACAATACTAAAAGTGGATGTGATAAGATATAATGTGGATCTAAATGAATGTGATGGGATGTAAATGGATGCGATGGGATGTAAATGGATGTGATGTGATTAGATGAGATGTGAATGTGAAAGAGAAGATGTAAATGTGATCTGTCTACTTGCATCTTCCTTCTCTTTTGAACAATTTCTATTGTCCATGCATTGAGCAGTCTCCTTTCATCTAGCTTGAGGAGTTGTTTGATCCTGTGCACCTCTGATTCTTCCGGAGAGAGCCTCTCTACCATTGCAATCGTGAGACTATATGTAAGGAACTCCATGGGAAGCACTACTGCTTCCAATCCATACACCATGCTGAATGATGTAAGGAACTCCATGGGTAGCACTACTGCTTCCAATCCATACACCATGCTGAATGATGTAAGGAACTCCATGGGTAGCACTACTGCTTCTAATCCATACACCATGCTAAACGGTGTAAATCCTATTGCATTCTTATAAGCTATTTGGAATGCCCATAATGCTGAGTGTAGCTTTGTATCTCAGTTGTTCCTATTCTCATTTACTGTCTTCATCAAGATTCCCTTCAAGATCTTATTGGTGGATTCTTCTTTCCCATTGGCTTGCGGGGTAGTAGACTATCCCTTTCTTGTGTGTTATCATATGCTATTCTCTCAGTTTCTTGATCACTTCATTGATGAAGTGGCTCCCTTGTTCATTGACTATCTCAATGGGGCATCTGAATCTTGTCATTATAGTTTCATATAAAGAAACTTTGCTACAGATGATGCCTTGCAGTCTCGAAGGGCCTTAGCCTCTACCCATTTTTTACAATAATCCGTGGGGAGACCAAAATGTATTTGTTCCTCCTTGTCCTTTGAGCAGCAAGTTTGAATGGGCTGACCCCACTTTTGGAATGGATCAAGTGGTAGGATTGGGTTATGAGGGATCCTATTTGCATCATTTGGTTGCCCCAACCTCTGACACATGTTGCACTCCTTTGTGAACTTGTGTGAATCTTTTAATGTAGTTGGCCACCACAGTCCTTCCTGGAACACTTTACTTACTACTGGTGAACTCTCCCAAAAAAATTCCCTCTGCTTATTCCTTGGTGTGCCCTTGCCAGAACATCTTGTTGTTCATGTTCACAGATACATCTTCTCAAGATTTGATTGATGCCCATCTTGTAGAGATGTCGTGCTAATACCATGAACTACTTGCTCTGGAGAGTCAGCTTCTTTCTCTCTAGACATGTACTTTGGAAAGGAAAAGTCTAACAAGAAATCTAACATTTCATCATACCACCTTGGTTTTTCTCCATTTATCGTGCATCTGTGTGAAGTCATCATCAACCCCCGTGGATCTTCTTCTATCTCCAGTCTTGACAGAAAATCTACCCACTCCATGTTTGTTTCCAGGGGTGTGATTGATGATGAACTCAAATTCCTATAGTAGAAGCATCCATATGGCTAGTTTTTCTACTAGGTTTGGCTTATTCACTAGGTAAAATAGTGCTTTGTTATCTACAAGAAACTCAAACACCTTCCCCAAGAGGTAGTGTCCGAACGTCTTAATAGAGTAGATAATTCCTAGTGACTCCTATTCTGTAGTGGAGTAGTTTCTTTCCAGCCTAGATAGCCTCCTTCTTGCATAGTAGACTGGTCTGAACTAGCCATCTACATCAAGGCACTTCCAATTACTTTCGTGATGTCCTATCCTCACTTTCTTCCCGAATGATACTAGGTATAGCTAACGGTTTATGGTTCCTGTGAGGCTGAACTTGCATAGGAAACGCTGTGTCTGGAATTTTGATTTTTCTTGGGTTTGGCTCCAGTTCTCTTTGTGTTTCTTCCACCAAACCCCTTAAGTGTTGCACTTGTTCAATCTCCTCAACTGGGTTTGGGTAAGTTCCAATCTTTTTCTTGAGGGTTTTTGGCCCACGTGGCTTGTCTTGGGGAGTCTCAATCAGTTTGGGTGGTCGAGAGGGCATTAACTGACTTGGTTGTGGGGCCGAGGAAGTTTCCTTCTGTTTCCCCTTATTTATGTACTCGCTTGATTCTCCTTCGTTGAGCACTCAAGTGGGGTCCTCCCTTAAGGTAGTGGCTTTGGTCCCCATGGTTTCTATTGAATCGGAATCATCTTCAGGATCATTCATATACATGGGGTCGTCTCCTGTCCCTATGTTAGTCTTTGAACTAGGCTTGGAGCTCGTGGCATTAAGCGATCTCTTCTGTCGCGTTTTCTTTTTCTTTGCTCAAGCAATTGATGCAGTATCCCTCTCTTCGAGAATGTAGTTTTGATTTTGAAGCATTGACCGTGTAACTACATTTGCGGGTATGACAGGTATGGTTCCTCGTGCCTGGTTGGTGACCTCAACCAAATTCAATGGCATAATCTTGGGTGCATTAGGATTATGTGGACATTGAGCAATCAAATGATCTATGCCACAATGATTACATGTAAGTACCGGCATTCCCGATGTGTTTTGGGATAAGTTTTTTACGGTTTCTTTCTAGGGTTCAGCCTTGGCCGCGGCGCAGTTCGCACACAACACAGGCCTGGGGATTCAGAAATCCCCCTCACATGCAGAAAACCAGAGAGCAGAACGCACGCCCACACACGGAGCAAAAAAATAACAAAAGAAACAGCTTTGCAGAAGACAAATTGCAGAAACAGATTGCAAAACACGGAGCAGAAAAATAACAAAAGAAACAGCTTTGCAGAAGACAAATTGCAGAAACAGATTGCAAAACACGGAAACACTTCAACAACAAACACACAGTCGCCTTTCCTACAGTGTAAATTTCACTTCACGCAGCAGCCCGAGCTGCAAACTGGAGCTTGGTGCAGGGCATCTCCCCGACAGCAGCAGCAGCGCCAAAAATCTGTGCTTTTGCTGCACAGGTCGTAGAGCTGGGGACTTGCTGAACACCGTATGCGAGCCACAAATGGCTACAAGCATACAACCAGGAAAGCAAGCTCAAACAGAATGTAAAGGTGTGTCACTCACCGCTCAAACCGCCGCCGTGAAGGATTCCCGCGTCGCAGCCCGTAATGAAGGAGGAGCCGCCGTCGCCGCTCTACCGCCTCGCCGCCGCCGTGCCACTACACAGTGCTCGATCGCTCTCTCACTCTCTCTCTCTCTCTCTCTCTCTCGCACACACGCAGGAGAAGAAAACCAAGAGGATAAGGCAAGAGCACTCTTGTATTCAACACATGAGAATGAGGGTTTTAAGGTTATATTTGACTCTTATAGGTGACTTGGCCATTCACACATGGGCGCCCATACATGGCCGGCCGATCCTAACCCTTACCCTGCTGATATTCAAGGTGCGCCTCTCATCGGCGATCACCCAACCCCTTTATCCTTAACATATGGTGCCGACAAGCCCGGCCCATGACTCAGAATATTTAAATTAATGACGTAAAACATAGTACGTCTCAATGTCCGTCACATAGGTTCACATCGGGAGAGAAGAGGGTTTTCGTTCCCCTCTATGTGGCCAAGGTCTTCATGCTAACCGGTGGAAGGTGAGGGCGAGGTCAAGGAAGCAGATGAAGAAGACCTAGCAAAGGTGTTCGACCTTTTTGAAGGTAAGGCCAAGGAATTCAAGATTATAGGCATGCCACACAAGGCTCGGCAGAAGCATATTCACTTCGTGCTATGGAGATGATCAATCTCACCCACAAGCCATATTGCATGTCAAGGAAGGCATACGATTGGTGAAAGTAACAAACATAGGAACAAAGGTGGCTTGGGCAAAGGTGCTATACAACAACATCAAGGACCAGGTTGGCAAGGTCAACCGCCCAAACACCAAGACAAAAATTTGGCCCATACAAAACAACATTATTTAAAGCATAGGAAGCAGCTCAGCAAGAGGAGAAGAGCAAAAAGGAGGAGGCAGGCCACAAAAAGGACATAGAGTCTAAGGAAGAAGTAGCCGCAAATCCCCAAGAAGAGGGGAGATCCGCACAAGCCCTATTTAAAAAGAAGACATTCAAGTTTGGAGAGAAGAAGAAGAGCAAGAAAGGAAAGATGGGAGCAAAGGAAAAGAGCACAAAGAAACTCAACAAGGACCTTGCCCAACATTGGAAAGTCCATCCTTTCACAGAAGCTGGAGGAGCAGCAACAAGAAACATCAATAACAGAATGCCTGCAACTTGAACAAACACAGCATGAAACCCCTACCATAGAATGCCTGCATCTGGGACACAAACAGTAGGAGATTATTATCACAAAACCCATCCACCTCAAACAACCACAAGCCAAGCCCTCTAAACCCTGCCCTAGAATTTTTTTGAAAACCATTGAAAAAAGATGGGTGCAAGGGTGTCTCAACTATCTATAAAGGAGTATAACGCATGAAACAAAGGAAATAACCATGTTGCATGCGAAGGTCAAGGAAAAAGAGGCCACCATCCAAGCACTAAGAAGCCAACAAGAACCCCTCCAGGAAGATCTAAGAAGAAGAAAAATGGAAGCAGACCACATGGAGGAAATACAAAGACAGATACTAAGGCTCCAGAAGGCGAATGAAGAAACACGAGAGGAGATGGTGATAGTTGTAAGATTCCTCCCCAATCCCTCAAGATGTCTAGTTTCTTTCCCTATAATCAATCCCCTTTTCAGAATAATAAAAGATCTTGTTTCTACCTGTTTTGGCCTAGAGAGAGAAAATGCTCTAGAGAGAATTCCTAAAGTGCATTAGAAATAAGATATAATGTGTACAAAAGACCTTAGCCTAAGGGTCCAGATTTTCTGAAAATTTTGGATTAAGGTTCCTATGGACCAATAAGATTAATCCAAATGTAGGGAGGAGATAAATTGAAGAATAAAAGAGAAACCCCCCAAAAGAAAACTGAATTTTGACACCTCATAGTGGGGATCTCCCCTCATGAAGGAGGTGCCTTTTTTCTCATCATTACCCCCAATTTTAAATCAATAAAATGAGATATTTCATCTCTCCTCTCTCCTATTTCAAAACTAGATCCAAAAAGTAAGCCGAACTGACCCAACTGATCTGGAAAATTCTAGAATCAATTTGCTTGGTTAGAGGCTCACTTTTTCCTATAAATAGAAGCCTCCCCCTTTGTAAAAGCTTAATGGTGTTTTATGCACTGTTACTCTACTCCTGCCTTGAGTCATCTACATTGAATTTCTTAATAGTTCAATTGTTTTTGGCCTAGTCCTCTCCAAAGTGAATTGGTGGCCACTCTTGCTTCAAACAAGAGTAGAACCCTCAATCCCTCAAGCCAAGGGAGAGCTTACAAGCTCTATGTAAGCTAGTTTTCTTACTTATTTACAATTTTTAAATCTATGGTTTTCTTGATTTTTATGTTTTACAATTGATTGAATTAAATTCAAATGCTATGCCTTGATGAAAAGGCTACCCCCTTCTCTTCTTTACATTCCAGAAAGATTAAATAAGAGATTAATTAAACTCTTCCTATTGTTTACTCTCTTGAATTTATAAAATTATGTATATTAGAGTTCTATGAATCTGATTTGGGTTAATTTAAGTTAAAAATAGAATTATAAAAATGAGAAATGGTCAGCCATACAAAGGAGGTTACGGCAAAATTTTCTAGAATTTTATGGAAAAGAAAGTTTGTTTTTATGTTATTCCAAAAAGAGTAATTCCCACCATTTTTGCATCTAAAAGAAATATTCTAATTACTCCATGTACATATTCACCTATGAATATGCATGGATATCACTGATATTAATTATTAAAATTGATTTTTATGTATAGAAAGATGCATAAACGAATGTTTTTTATTATAAAAGTGTTATTCTCATTAAATTTGATTTTTATGCATACAAAGATGCATAAAGGAATTTTTTATTATAAAAGTGTTATTCTCATTAAATT
Organism: Cibotium barometz; assembly: GCF_041138505.1. NCBI lineage: Eukaryota > Viridiplantae > Streptophyta > Polypodiopsida > Cyatheales > Cibotiaceae > Cibotium > Cibotium barometz. The sequence continues at coordinate 8,906,202 of NC_141095.1, read as the reverse complement.
TGATTTTTATGAATAGAAAGATGCATGAAGGAATTTTTTTAATTATAAAAGTGTTATTCTCATTAAATTTGATTTTTATGCATAGAAAGATGCGAAAATGAATTTTTTATTATCAAGGTGTTATTCTCATTAAATTTGATTTTTTGCATAGAAAGATGCATAAAGTAAATTTTTTATTATAAAAGTGTTATTCTCATTAAATTTGATTTTTATGCATAGAAAGATGCATAAAGGATTTTTTTTAATAAAAGTGTTACAAGTTAAGCTCTATGCAATGTATTCTTTAAAGCAAGTTGGACAATATCGAAACTTTTGTGCAAAAAAACATTTCCTAAAATCAATTGGATTTTTGATCAAGGGTGCCATTTGAATACCCACTATATGTATAATCTGCCCCAAACACTACGCCATTAAATTCCAAACGTAGCCATAAGAGATTAGACCTTTAAGTTGTGGTGATGCCTGCTTTCAAGCTACCTTCAGGGCACCCAACTGTCAAAAGTGGTGCCTCTTATCTTACAACCACCTTGTGGTTGGATGAGTTTAAGAGAGGTGCCCCTTATCTTACAACCACCTTGTGGTTGGATGAGTTTAAGAGAGGCTAGCCAGTTGCCTAAAATTGGGAAGAGTTTCAAGAATCCCTATTAAAGACTTCCAGCCAAATAAAAAACAAGATAGGGCATCCATAGTATGGGATGAATATGAAAATAAGAGAAGCCCTAAATTTAATACATTACTACCTATAGTAAAATGATCCTTGAGCTAAAAGGTATTAATGACTTTTAGTCACATAGGTTGATTGAGGGAATTTAGGACTTCATTAAGGGACCTTAGATGATTAAGAAATTCTATGAGTTGATGGAGAAAATCAAGTTAGATATTTATGAGGATTTTTATGGACTTGATATTCATTTTAAGAGCTATAACATGACATACATGACCTCACGTGTGGTGTGTGATTTAATAGTAAAATTAAAGCCTCGTTTATGTTGATTATGGGTGTGAATAGTGAAGAGTTTCCTTGCCAAGGCTACTATAGAGCAGTTGATGTAATATTAGGAGTCATCAAGATTAAGGAGAGCTTGTAGATGCACCATTTTCCACAAGATCCCAAGTGGGCTTGGAGCCACTTACTCCACATACCCTCCCTTGGCTTAGCACCAAAAGGTGGTGGTTGTTTCTAATGGTGGCACTCCCTCACCTATTCTCATACTTACTTCCTTACTTGCACAAAAGCACATGGATATTCAACAAATGATCATTACTCATAGTAATACTGCAAATCCTATAAACAAGCAACAAAATACATAAAGCAAAGTGTTAACAAGTAACATTCTTAATGATAGCAACACTACGTGGAAAAAAACAAAAAGCTACTTAAGCGTCCACATTTGTGTGATCTTTTTCCTTAACGATCATTCCTTTTAAATTGTCTACTACTAGCAGCATACCTACTCTTTCTTATGACTTGAATCCCCTTATATCGACCCATAATGATGGCATTGTAATAGCACTTTTCTTTATGGAGTGTTGGAACTACAAACTAATTCCTTGAAGCCCTTGAAGCCCATGGTGGCACACCATGGGCTAACACTTGTAATGATACCCTATGGTGTTTGGATCTTCAAATTTTGTCCTGGAGCTAGATCTAACTCTATATATAGGCACTATTAGAAGGTCTTGGTAGACTGGACCAACCCTATAAACTTTGTCCTAGAGCTAGATCCGAGTTTATATTTAGGCACTATTTAAAGATCCTGGTAAAGTGGATCAACCGTTTGGACTTTGTTATTGCATACTCATCTAGATCTACCAAGATGCGATTTCAAGTTGGATCTTATAGTGGTATCTCTAAAATGACTAACCCTTTGGATTTTTATTGTTGCATACTTATCTAGCTCTACCAAGATCAGATTTAAAGTCAGATTGTTCATTACCAATCCTAGAGTGGCATCTCTAAAATGCGCTTCCCTTGAAATTCAGATAAGACATGATCCTCTTGGTCTTCCTACCCCATGATGATAGATACATGGTGTGTGAGTTACTTCCAATTCATGCATCCAAATAAAGTGCTCATCAATATGGATGTCTTCATGACTATTATGAGAGGTCATTTCTATGTTGTCATTACTATTGTGGGATGTCCTTTATGTGGTGTCTAAAGCCACATCAAAATCTCCAAGCACCACCACTTGGATACCCATGTGTGTGGATTAATCATCACTGTAGTTTCTCTATTTTGCAAACATGCTCAGTATCTATGCTTTCGCACCTTCATCCTTTTTGGGGGGGGCATTTCTAAGTAGGATTTCTAAGTAGGATGTTCTAGAGTTAAACATTTATAATTAAGACCTTATTCCTTAGCCATGTGATAGTTGTTAGATAAAAGAGTCAAATATCTTAGTTTGCATGTTATGGGGTACAAAGCCACTGTTAAATAATATTATGCACTTAGTTGGGCCTTGCCAAATCTCACGTTTATTATTTCTCTTGGAATCTTTGTTGACGTGGAAAACTTCACGGATTTTACAAAGATTTGGGAGAGTTTTTTTGAACTCAGACTTGTAATTAGATTTGAGACCTTTTATGAATCTCATTAGTTGTTTAAACTCTAGATTGTAATTGGAGTCGAGACCTTTCATAAATTGTAATAATTTAAAGCTTTTTATAAATCCCCTTAGTTTGCAATCATCTTTTTCACCTTTTTCTATATCTTTATTTTACCTTTTCCCCTCTTACATTCACCAAATACAAATACACTTATGAATAATGAACAATTTAAATTTAACACATCTAACCAAAGATCATCCATCCCTTCAAACATGTTATGTGCCATGACCATAATTTAAACACTTGGCAGTGAGAAGAGAGTATTTTGCCTATTAACCCACAAAATAAATGAACACCCCTTTCTATTATGCCTACTAAAAAGAGTCAACCAAGTGTAAACAAACAACACTTTTAAGACTCTTTTAAGGTTGGTACATTACATATTTCTTGCTACTCAAACATTCTTTCAGAACAAAATGGTCGTCCCCTCTTTTACACTATAATTGGAGTAGTTGGCTGAAGGATGATGTGTCATTGTTGTAGCCTCCATCCTTGACAACGTACTTTGGATCAATTTCCAAGTGGTTGAGCTTGCAATAGAACCTAAATTGTTGAAAAATATTAAGAAACCACATGCTTAAGTCACAATCCTCTTTGAGAGTATTGTAAAGCTCAATCCAAGTCTTCTCTTCATGTGTAGATCCTTGTTTTGATTTGATATGATTGATGTCCTCCTTAGACTTCCATTTTTTTTCTTCCATGTATATACCAATGATGTCGCCCAATGATAGAGTTATCTGATTATTCTTGTTTTTTGCATGTCGAAGTTGTCCCTCTGAACTCTTTGCAAGTAAGGTTTTCCAATCCTATACACAATATAGTAAGTTATTAAGTTAGTATTTCTTTACATTTTTTATTGAATGTATCAAAAACATAATATCATCATCAATTATGCAAATAAAACTTTCAAATTCTTAACTCATGTATTATTTTATTTTTGAAAGTTTGATTATTTTTATGACACAATTTACGATTTAGAGAAAGAGAAGGGTACTCCTTTAAAACTCAAAGGACATCAACTATACAAATACAATTTTGAAATGCTTCAGTGAACTTATTAATTTATTTTATGAAAAAGAACTATTCTTATGATACATTTTACAATCGAGAGAAGGGTACTCTTTTAAAACTCAGAGCATATAAGAATTAAGTGAAAAAAATAGAATGGTTGCAACATCTAAATACACAAAAAATATTATCCTTAGCCTTCCCAAATCATGTGTCGTTAGTCCTTGCCTTCAAGCCAATTGCAAATTTCCAATGTGGGTGCACTAGCATGTTCGTTGTGTCCTCATTCCATTGTCACACATGAATGCTCCTTTGCCAATAGGGTGAAGGATGACCTCTCTATGGCTACATGAAGGCAAAAAGAGAGAACCTTCACAATGGTTCTCTCTCACACAAAAGGTGGGAGAAGAAGAAGCTAATGCAAGATGGAAACCTACCAACTATCCTATCTAGCATGCATCCATCCAATAACATACATGCAAGCAAGAACAGACAAGAGAAGAGCTCACAAGTATTCTATTGCAAAGGAAATGATTGTCCATTTCTTAGTCTCAAAAATGACTTATGTGACTAGTTTTACCAAACTTTAAATTTATCTGACCTCCAATACTAGTCTTAAGTAACTCCCATATTGCAAATATATCTAATGTTTTGTCATTAATGTTGCCATCTCCTCATCCATGACATCTTCCAATTTTTTATTGCCAAGTATCTGCTAAAAACAAGTGGGCTCCAACTCGTGTATTTCTTTAACCATGTAAACATAATGATGGGTTGTATATCCATCATATCTCAACATGTCAACAAGGTATCTAGACCTACATGTACCTATCTCGATCACTACAAGAAGGAGACCTTAAAACACCCCACATTCTCCTTGCACTAGGAACTAATGGAATGCCAAGATCCTCATCAAGGCTCTACTTAGAGCCACTAGAGTCACCATCCACATATAAGTTACCTAATAATAGATCATGCACAAAAGGTTGATCTACATTTTCCTTCCCTTTGTGTGATACATACTACCTACATTTATCCTCATGCTACCTGCCCATGGACTAACATTGGATCCACTACAAGAGGACTCTTCACATCTACTAAGCACCTATGATTGATGCTCTCCATGTTGGGCACCATCATTACTTCTTACATCTAAATCTTTTAAGAGGACTCTTCACATCTACTAAGCACCTATGATTGATGCTCTCCATGTTGGGCACCATCATTACTTCTTACATCTACATCTTTTGTTGCCTTTATTAGTGCATACTACCAGCTCTACTAGTGATCTCATCAAAGACAACATCTCAACTTATTCGCATCTCATGAGGGATAGGATTAGAATATCTATAACCTTTTTTCTCTCAATGAAGATGAATTTCTCTACCTTTGGATCCAACTCTGTTCTCACTTCATAGACAACATGCACATATGCAATACACCCTCTCACTTTCAAGTCAGACATATCTGGTTTTATGCTCGTAAACGTCTGTTTAAGTGTTATACCATAAACATATCAATAGTCAATGTCCTATTCATAATGTAAATAGCAATTGTTAATATTGCTTCTGCCTAAAAATAATCTAGGATATTCTTTTTCAACATCAAGGCCGTACGCAACTTATGCAATATACATATTCTCCCTTTCTATAATACACCATTCTGTTGGAAGTGTACCTATATGTAAATTGTCTCTTGATTCGTGGCTTTTACAAGAAGTCACTGAACTCATTGGAAAAATCCTTTCTTCTACCATCTAATCTCAAACATGAAATAAACCCATACTTTTCTAGTGTGATCATGAATGAATGTATAACATAATATCTATAACCTGAAATTATTGTAGTGTTTGTCGTTCCCCATACATTCGTTCAATGGCCTTCCACCACACTGATATGCTTTTCATGCAAGAAAGCATATTTAGCATGCTTTATATACTTATACATAGCATTTATCTTTAACTTCCCCATACATTTGTTCAATGGTCTTCCACTGATATGCTTTTCATGCAAGAAAGCATATTTAGCATGCTTTATATACTTATACATAGCATTTATCTTTAACTTCAATAAACCTATAACAATATTTTGAGTCTCTATAGACTTCAACTGTCATATATTCACATGACCAATGTGCTTATGCCATACGTTAATATCCACAATGACACCTATCTCATGCATAAACATGGCTCCCTTCAGCTCAAGGATTTTAACATCCAAAGTCCTGACATTTCTCTTACTCTTTGTAATTTGAAACCAAGCAATATTGATTTTTAAAGTCTTCCACAAAACACCCTTGAGAATTAAACCTCACTTATAGACCCTACTCAACCATCTATCCAATAGAAACCAAGTTCTATGTAATATTTGGAACATAAAGTACATCTTTCAATGACTTTATTTTTCCATTCTCCATAGGCAAAGGCACTTTACCAACATGCATACTAAAGTACACAATATCATTACATGTTTCTACATAACCTATTTTTTTCATTTTCTACATATCTAAACCACTCACCATGACTCGTCATGTGGTTAGAGGTGCCACAATCCACATACCAAATATCTCTTGATCATGACACCTCCTATCATAGAACTGAGCATGTGTTGTATCATAGTTGCTTACTTCTATCATCTAACCCTGTTTGCATGATACATAGATACCTTGCTACAACTTCAAGCCCAAGACCTCTAGTTAAAGAGCTACGCTCTAAACCAATAAACTATTCCCACCATGTTAACAATCCTCTTTTATTTTTAATAATTTTGCTTTTTATAGCATTCTTTTTCCATGTGTCCTAGTTTTAATTAGTAATATCACTATATGCTATTTATATTTCGATTTCTTTGGTAACCACCCGGCTTTTCCTATCTTTAGAGTTCCTCTTCCACCTGTTTGTATAACATTGGATTCATGTTATTGTTGTTTCACTCTATTTTCAAAAAAGCATATACCTTATCTTCTAAATGATAATCTATATAGACCTTTACCTATATCTGAGTAGAAGGCTTTCTCATTAAATTTTTAAAGGATGAACATTCCTCAATATTCATCTCCTCATGGATGAGAAGTACAATTAGTTCTTAAAAATCAAGAAAGTTCTCTTAAACTGGAATGGTGAACTAAATATAGGTGTATTCTTTACCAAGATCATTTAAGATCATAGACACCATATCATCATTTATCATCACCACCTACTATTGGTGATCCAATCAAAACAAGGGTATCTATAAACCTTTATTGAGTAATTACTTATATCCCGCTTCCCTCTAGTAACATTATGCAACTTCTACTTTAGAGATATCTTTTGAGCTTGAGAGTTTATCATTTATATCTTCGCCAAGGTATCCCCGACCTCCTTAGGTATTGTACAATTATAGATGTACAATTATAGAGTCCGTCATACTCATAGACAACCAATGTAAGACCTTTCTCACTCTATCATGCCATGCTTTATATACATGTGCTTGTTGAGGAGTGGCATTTTATTCACCAATCTCTAGCTCCTCTTCATCACCTATGATGAACTCCCAATACCCTTTTCCAATAAGAAAATTGATCATCTTGAACTTTCATACTTGAAGTTATTCTTGTCTAACTTCTCGCTCCTAATCTAGGATAGAATGTCAGACATGATTACCTATAACAACTTACTAAATAGTGCTTGCAAATAATAGGGTCTCCTTTCTTTTACCCTAGAAGGATACCTTAATCTGAGATAGTGACTTTTATATTTACATGTAGCTCTCAAGGCCACCAAAGGTGTTGCTCCAAAATAAAAGAGAAGAGGAGATAAAAAATAACCTTATCCATGTACCGCTTCCTTGTTTTTGTTCTTGCCTCTTGCTTGCCTTATTAGCTCTCACACGAACCAAAGCTTTAATACGATAAAGTCAATGTGAGAAAGAGGAAGAGCTTGCGTCCCTTCTTGTAAGAAACATACACACACACACACATAAGAGAGAGCAAGACAAAAGAGAGATGGATGGATGCATTTCTCTCTACAACCATAAACTAAAGAAAGAAGAGTATATACTATATAAAAATGCACTCTCCTACTATATCATATAATGGTCAGTCCATAGTGTGAACCCGACTATATGAGCTAGCACTATAACTAAGCCATACTCTAGTAATACAAATATAATTATCACATAGCTTGTTATCCACTGCCAACGTATCAACCATAATCGCACCAGTCATGCCAATGACATAAAGTGTGGAAGCTATCACCTAGGCAGGTTATCAATGTCTGCAACATTAGTTGAGCTGGATATCGCAAAACAATAGATCTATGGGGTGAGTCTTTCCTATTTTTCAAGTCTATTTTCAAGGATTAGTTACCCTTGCATATGTAAATGTGATTGACTCCCAACAATCATGAACCAACCTTAAATCTCTTATATAATGAAAGATCCCTGCCTCCTCTGCGCAACGGATTCGGGGGTACTAGCAGTAGCGAAAATAGCACTCCTTGCACGGTGCAGGGTCCTCTCAACTCGCCCACGAATATCCGGACAAGAGACTAATCCCTCGGTTCTTCCAAACCGAACCCGGAAAAACTTCCCTTGCCCATAAAGCACGGGCGATTCCTCCAGGATATTTTTACTTTAACGTAGAGATCAAGGAAGAAACTTGCACTTGGATCATAGAGATCAACGCTTTTTTTCCCATCGAGAGGCACAGCCGTTGATTTCTTTTTCCATAGAATAATTACTATCCGAGATTTACTTCATCTAGCATACTATAATAGAATTGAGTCTCATTTTACGGATCCATCAGTCCAGCCGAACCCCATCCAGTCCCATGCCAACCGCCCAACCACTGTAGTGATGGGATCCAATTAAGAATTTGGTTAGGTTTATTCTCGGGTATCAAGAAAAAGAGTTCCCAAGCTCCCTAGCCGGATAGTCATGCAAATTTAACGCCAGTCACACCACTTACACACCCAATATGAAATTGTCTTTTTCACAGATTCATCAATTTTTAAAATAATCATTTAATGAAGCCATAGTTTCGCTGATCATAGTCCTCCAAAATATCCGGTTGAATCTTAATTTTAAATCATTCCTTCATCGGAGTATCTATGGCATCCTTGGCAACCAGAACGCTCACCACCTATCTCCTCAGGGACCTTTTCGATAGATCCTAGCTCATAGTACCCGGTAATATATTCACTTATGAAAATTCAACATGAAATCTCCGTTGAAGATCAGTAAGATCAACCAACAGATCCATATACAAGAGCCGTGGACTCATCCGTTTGAGGACCAGCAAGGTCAATCAACCAGATCCATGCTCGGTTGGCAGAAAACAACTCTTACTCCTTGTTCCAATATCTTCCACGACGCACATGTGAGAATCATCAAAGCCTGAGCACCGTATGGTCACAGCACCCTCTAGGATCCTTCGCAGGTCACCTAGCGCTTCACTTATAGACTAGGCGTACCAGAGGCTCACCATTTAAATCGAACGTAGGCTGATCAAGACCTCGACTGACCTTGCTACACGCGAGATGTCCTCTGTTGACTCTCCGTCAACTGTTGCAACTTTATCAGTTAGGTCTCCACGATCTTATTCACAACACGGTCAAAATGCTTCCCCAGCATTCTTGACATAAAACAGTTATTTACAAACAGGTCACAAATATAATTTCCATAATGAACTCTCGTCTTTCCACATTGTTCCACATCAATCCATATTACTTAATCCACATCCACTTCATACGTGTACCCATTCTCATCCAATCACATCATTTTTCATCTCATCACATCAGATTCATTCACATCACATATCATCCATTCAGATCTCATATCATTCATTCACATTCTAATTCACATGACATCACATCTCATTCATTCTCATCCCGATTTACATCACATTACATCTCATCCATTCACTCACATCGACATCACATCCTTTCACATACACGTCCTCATTCATTCTTCCACACATTCACATTCATACATCCACATCTATACATCCACATCCATATCCACATCCAAACATCTACATCCACATCCAAACATCTACATCCATATCCACATCCATACATCTACATCCATATCCACATTCACATCCATATCCACATCCATACATCTACATCTATATCCATATCTATACATCCACATCCACATCCACATCCATATCCACATTTATTCATTCTCATACACATGCACACCCTTTCTTTCACATATACCGCATTCACATCCAATCACATCCCATACTCATCTTATTACATCCGTTCGCATACTATTCCCATTTAATAGCTTTTTCTAGATTGATACCGATAATAAGACTTTTTCTCAATTTCTGTCAATTGCTTGGCCTATTTAAAGATTCTTTTTATGACAACTATTTTCATATTCCTTCTTAATTCCTCAATTAAATTATATTCAATATTCTTCTTTTGAATAAAAGAATTCATGAAATTTGAAGAAATCAATTCTATCCATATTTTCACTTTTGATAAATAATCATAAATCGAATTATACTAAAAATTTCTCTTCTTCCAATTTAATTTCTTGGATCCCAATTACCATGGGAATTCCTCTTTTTGCATTAAAATAATTACATTCCAAGATCATAAAAATTTCTCTTTTATCTTCAATATTTCTCGTAAAATAATTTCATCTAAAATAAAATATCCATTATTTCAATATACTAGGAATCTCTTTTCCCATCCAAATCATGGAATTCCAAATGTCATAGAAATTTCTCTTTTAACATTTAAATATTTCTCATAGATAAAATAAATTTATCTAAAAATTCATCTTTGAATTTAAATGAATTATCCAATAATTTCAATATGCTAGGAATTTCTCTTTTCCCATCTAAATGATAGAATTCTAAATATCATAGGAATTCCTCTTTTAACATTTAATTATTTCTCATTAATAAATAAATTTATCTAAAAATTTATCTTTAAATTTAAATGAATTATCTAATAATTCCAATATGCTAAGAATTTCTCTTTTCCCATCTAAATGATGGAATTCCAAATGTCATAGGAATTCCTCTTTTAACATTTAATTATTTCTCATAATATTAAACTTCATTCTTTCAATTAAATTCAGAATTATCAGTAATAGTAGCGGAGCTAGGTAAAATTTTTGTAAAATAAACACATAAAATGTTTTCATTTATAATATGAAAAGAGGACTTCCTACCATATTCTAAGAATTATCATCCTAGATTAGTTGAATGATTCTCATTGTAATCATGAAAAATCTAATTTTTATGTTTATGCATAATTAGTGAATTAGATAAAGAGAAATTTCTAGTAATTTATTTTTATGTTACAAGAGTAATCTCCATGATAATGAAAATCCATGTATTCCAATGAATCAAGAGAAAAAAATTAGAATACTAATATAATGTATATTTTATATAAAAATTAAAGAAAAATTTTAGTTAAATTTATCTTTTTAATAATGAAATAAATATCATAAAAGCATTAAAAAGCTATTATTTTGACCTCCACTAAGACAAGCATAAAAATTACTTTTAGATTAGAGAAATGATTCATGAGAAGCTTCATTTGGATTAAGAATAGGTCATAAGAATGACCATTCTTTAGGGGAGAGAGAAATGCTTAAAAACCATTAAACAGTAGAGATCCCCAACCAATCAATTAGTTTGATATGTTGTAGGAGTCACAAAGAAAAATTGAAGAGAGAAGCTCCAATCTCTTCAATTTTGTAGAGGTTTTAGAGGATAATAGAAAATATCATTATTTCAGCATAATACTGGCATAATATAGTTCTCATTTTTTTTTTACAAAGGGCTAAGGATCTATTTATAGGTGGGGGGCTAAGGATCTATTTATAGGTAGGGGAGGCCTCTAACCAAGTCCAACTAGTTTCTAGAGTTTTTTAAATTCAGTTTAGTTGAATTTGGACAAGATTTGATCCTAGTTTGGTTCCTTTTTTATTTGGTTTGATCCGAGAGAGAGGAGAGAAAAATATCACAATATTTTTGAGTTTAAAACTCCACCACATGTGAAATAGCACCTCCTTGAAGGGCCCTCTTTTCCTTACACATGTGTCAAAAATGAATCATTATACACAAAATATCTCATTTTTTAGTAATACTCATAGTTTTTTACTAATAAACCTTGTACTCAGTCAACTCTTCATCTTATGTGGGCATTTACTCATTTTTTGCTATTTTTCTTTTATAAATTGGATTTATCTCCTCCCCACACATGGATTGATCCTATTGGCCCATAGGAACCTTAATTAGATCATAATCCAAAAATTTCTAAAAATCTAGACCCTTAGGCTAAGGTCCTTTATACCTATTTCCAATTAATTTCAATTACACATTGGAAAGTTCTTAGATACTAGGAGGATTTTTATATCCAAAAATATCTCAATTTTGAACTACCTTCCTCTAGACATTTTCTCTCTCTAGGTCAAAACAGGATAAAACAAAATCTTTCTTTTATTTCAGAGGGGAATAATTATAAGATCAGAAAGGGAGATTCTTACACATGTACACCTCAATGGGGGAGAGGAATCTTACATCCTACCCCACTTAAAAAACGCAAGATGTCCTCAACTTGCAAACTAGAGGACAACTCTTTCCCTTAAAGATCCAACTAATTCTAGGGTTCCTTATATTCTGGTCAACCCAACAGAATCCTGGGATAAATATCCCTGATATAGAACTCATCATTAAATAACAATTCATTCATATCATATCATTCATATCTTTAACACAATAATGGTCTATTAGACCGAAAAAATTCTCTCTGAATATTCCTCCACGGGAATTTCAGTCAAGCAAGTTCTCAACTTGTCATCCAATCAACTTGATCCACCATGTCAAGTGTTAACAGTAACAATCTGACAGCATAATCCACTAATCTCATAGTGATTTGCTAAGGTCATTATCATCATTCCAGTTTACGAACATTATCACAAGGACGACCCATTCATCCTCATTGTGGTTTTGCTCAGCTTATCACTTTTCAACCAAAATTCAAGAATCATCTTTTCCTAATCAGAATCCAAATCAATTCATCAATTCTCAACCAAAATTTTAAAGTCATATCAACCATATTCGAATTCATCTGGAAAGTATTTTTGCTTATAATTTTACGGTCTTAGATTTACTCATATATACTGTCAGTAAAGAGCTGCAGTTATGCCCTCGATATATACGGGTAGTCACGATCCTTAGAATTATAAGGTAAATACCATCATGTCTAGGCCTCGAGCAAGTCAAGGATTCCATATAATTACGGTACTTCCATCTAAAGACCCAATTACCAATTTATGAATTTCAGTCTGAATATCAATTTGTATGAATTTCATCATATAATTCCAACCTTTTACTATTACTTCATAAATTTTTGACATTTTTGGCTTCTCAGTTAGTCCACTATAGCCAATTTGCTCTGATACTAGTAAACTGAAAGATTCCTGCCCCCTCTGCGCAACGGATTCGGGGGTGCTAACACCGAAAGTAACACTCCTTGCACAGTGCACGGTTCTCTCACTCAGGGCCTCGCACACGGATATCCGGACATGAGACTAATCCCTCGGTTTTTCCAAAACCAAACCCGAAAAAACTTCCCTTGCCTGAAAAGCACGGGCGATTCCTCTAGGATATTTTTACTCTAACGTAGTCAAGGTCATTACTGACCAAACTAATCCGATCGAACCTAAAGTCACTTGGTCAGATCAAGGAAGAAACTTGCACTTGGATCATAGAGATCGATGCTTTTTTTCCCATCGGAAGGCACATCCATTGAGTCCTTTACTTACTATCCGAGATTTACTTCATCTAGCGTACTACAATAGAATTGAGTCTTATTTTACGGATCCATCACTCGAGATGAACCACCTAGCCCTTCACTCATAAGCCGCTTCCTTGGTCCCTCATCCACCGTACCAAAAGCTCACCATTTAAATCGAACCTAGGCTAGGTCAAGCCGACCTTGCTACGCGAGACGTCCTCCCTTGACTCTACGTCAGCTATTGCAACTTTATCAATTAGGTCTCCATGACCTTATTCACTCACAAGACGATCAAAATGCTTCCCCAGCATTCTTGACACAAAACAGTCATTTACAAACAAGTCACAAATACAGTTTCTATGATGAACTCTCGTCTTTCCACATTGTTCCACATCAATCCATATTACTTAATCCACATCCAATTCATAAGTGTACCCATTCTCATCCAATCACATCATTTTACATCTTATCACATCAGATTCATTCACATCACATATCATCCATTCACATCTCGTATCATTCATTCACACTCTGATTCACATGACATCACATCTCATTCATTCTCATTTCGATTTACATCACATTATATCTCATCCATTCACTCACATCGACATCACATCCTTTCACATACACATACTCATTCATTCTTTCACACATACACATCTACATTCGTACTTCCACATACACATCCATATTCATATATCCACATCCACATCTATACATCCACATCCATTCTTCCACATACACATCCACATTCATTCTTCCACCACATACACATCTACATTCATCTTCTACTCATCCACATCCACATCCATATCCATACATCTACATCCACATCCATATCCATATCCATATCCACATCCATACATCTACATCTATATCCACATCCATACATCTACATCCACATCAATATCTATACATCCACATCCAAACATATACATCCATATCCACATCTATACATCCACATCCCCACATCTACATCCATACATCCACATCTATATGCACATCCATACATCTATATACACATCTACATCCATACATCCACATACACATCTACATCCATATCCACATTTATTCAGTCTTATATACATGCATACCCTTTCTTTCACATATACATCCGCATTCACATCTAATCACATCCCATACTCATCTTATCACATCCATTCTCATGCTTTTCTCATTTAATAGCTTTTTCTAGATTGATACCGATAATATGACTTTTTCTAAATTTCTGCCAATAGCTTGACCTATTTAAAGATTCTTTTTTTGATAACTATTTTCATATTCTTTCTCAATTCCTTAATTGAATTATATTCAATATTCTTCTTTTGAATAAAAAAATTTATGAGATTTTTAGAAATCAAATTTATCCATATTTTCACTTTTGGTAAATATTCATAAATCGAATTATACTAAAAATTTCGCTTCTTTCCATTTAATTTCTTGAATCCTAATTACCATGGGAATTCTTCTTTTTGCATTTAATTAATTGCATTCCAAGGTCATGGCAATTCCTCTTTTATCTTCAATATTTCTCGTAAAATAATTTTATCCAAAATAAAATATCTATTATTTCAATATACGAAGAATTTCTCTTTTTCCATCCAAATCATGAAATTCCAAATGTCATAGGAATTCCTCTTTTAACATTTAAATATTTCTCATAGATAAAATAAATTTATCTAAAAATTCATCTTTGAATTTAAATGAATTATCCAATAATTCCAATATGCTAAGAATTTCTCTTTTTTCATCTAAATGATGGAATTCCAAATGTCATAGGAATTCCTCTTTTAACATTTAATTATTTCTCATAGATAAATAAATTTATCTAAAAATTCATCTTTGAATTTTAATGAATTATCCAATAATTTCAAAATGCTAAAAAATTCTCTTTTTCCATCTAAATGATGGAATTTCAAATGTCATAAGAATTCTTCTTTTAACATTTAATTATTTCTCATAGATAAATAAATTTATCTAAACATTCATCTTTGAATTTAAATGAATTATCAAATAATTCCAATGTGATAGAAATTTCTCTTTTCCGATCTAATTGATGGAATTTGAAATGTAATAAGAATTCCTCTTTTATCATATAAATTTATCTATGTAAAAAGATAAATATAACTAAAATCTTTCTTTAATTTTTACATAAAATATACATTATATTAGTATTCTAATTTTTTTCTCTTTATTCATTTGAATATAAGGATTTTCATTGTCATGGAAATTACTCTTTTAACATAAAAATAAATTACTAAAATTTTCTCTTTTTCTAATTCACTAATTATGCATAAACATAAAAATCTATTTTTTCATGATTACAATGAGAATCATGCAACTAATCTAGGATGATAATTCCTAGAATATGATAGGAAGCCCTCTTTTCATATTATGACTGAAATTATTTTATGTGTTTATTTTACAAAAAAAAATTCATAGCTCCGTTGCTATTACTAGTAATTCTCAATTTAATTGAAAGAATGAAGTTTAATATTATTGATATGATTAGAATGACCAGTAATTGGATCATTATCTTATTATGGATTGATTTATAATTTCTCTATGAGAAATAAATATTATAAAAGCATTAAAAAGCCATTATTTTGATCTCCAATTAGACAAGCATAGAAATTACTTTTAGATTAGAGAAATGCTTCATGTGAGAAGCTTCATTTAGATTGAGAATAGATCATAAGAATGACCATTCTTTAGGGGAGAGAGAGAGAGAAATGCTTAAAAACTATTAAATTAAGCATAAATAAAAATTTATGTGTTTCTTTATTACAACACATCAAAGAAATTCAATAGTATTCAAAAGCCATTCAAATTAAGCTTCTCAAGCTTGAGAGAGGTTGAGAAGAGAAACATTTAGAGTTTTAATAAGAAAAAGATAATAATCCACACTTTACCTTCTAATTTGCTTGATTCTTTGATCGGCCCCCAACCAATCAATTGGTTTGGTATGTTGTAGGAGTCACAAAGGAAGATTGAAGAGAGAGAGAAGCTCCAATCTCTTCAATTTTGTAGAGATTTTTAGAGATTAATAAAAAAAATATCATCATTTCAGCATAATACTGACATAGGATAGTTCTCATATTTTTTACAAAGGACTAAGGATCTATTTATAGGTGGGGGAGGCCTCTAACCAAGTCCAACTAATTTCTAGAATTTTTTAAATTCGATTTAGTTGAATTTGGACAAGATTTGATCCTAGTTTGGTTCCCTTTTGATTTGGTTTGATCCGAGAGAGAGGAGAGAAAAATATCACAATATTTTTGAGTTTAAAACTCCACCACATGTGAAATAAGCACCTCCTTGAAGGGCCTGCTTTTTCTTACGCATGTGTCAAAAATGAATCATTATACCCAAAATATCTCTTTTTTTTAGTAATACTCAGTTTTTTACTAATAAACCTTGTACTCAGTCAACTCTTCATCTTATGTGGGCATTTACTCATTTTTAGATATTTTTTATTTATAAATTAGATTTATCTCCTCCCCACACATGGATTGATCCTATTGGCCCATACGAACCTTAATTGAACCATAATCCAAAAATTTCTAAAAATCTAGACCCTTAGGCTAAGGTTCTTTATACCTATTTTCAATTTATTCCAATTGCACATTGGAAAGTTCTTTTTGAATTTCTGTTTCAGCAGGGGAACCCATTTTAGACACTAGGAGGATTTTTATATCCAAAAATATCTTAGCAATTAGGCAATCAGACATAGCAATGATAGAGGGACTACATGGATCGACATCCTCACTGAACCGCATACCTAACATCTTCGAGCCATTGAGATCTATACCCCAAATGCACATCCCAATAACATTTGTCATGCCAACAATAAGAGTGTCATCAAGTTTTGCACCCCCTGTCACTTCAATCCCATCGGACTTTGGTTCTTTACCTAACATTTCTATAATTCCTATAGATATCAGCCCTATTCCCGCACCTTGAACATATTGACTAGTCCAAGAAGAAGGAGGGTAGTCCAAGAACTCGGTGAGTCCCTACTATCAAGAGCTCTCATATACGACCTCAATGAGTCATATAAAAATATGGTCCTATAGATCTCCAAAATTATGGGTAAATATCACGGAACAACTGATCTTGTTCAATTCATTCAAATATCTAAACAGAGATGTAAAGCCTTTGGAAATCCAAACTACCCTACCAAGGTACATGCATTGAACCTATGCTTAGAGGAAAAATTTAATTGATGGTTCATCACCTTGATGCCAGAAATCAAGAAAAACTTCAGAACCTTGAAGTTAACCTTTATCCATGGCTTTTAAAGACAAGGTGATCGATGGAGTGCAGCGAAAGAACTCTATTAAATTAAGCGTAAACCAAATGAAACCATTAAAGACTTTATCATTCAGATAAAACTCTTGAACTCACGATATGAGTCATGGGAGAAATTAAAAGATTCTCAATTGAGGGTTGTTGCAAGATCAGGGTATCCAGTTTTATCCAGTTTCTGCTGGACTGGGACAATGCTTGGAGAGCAAATTTTGGGGGGCAAGGTACTTAAAATGAGATCAAGCAAATAATAGAAAATATGCTTGCCCTTAAATTAACCCAATATAACTTAAATTAATTTAAATTAGTCTAATTAATTAAAATTAATTAAAAATATGATGAAATGATAAACAAATGATCTTTCCATACTTAAAGTGATCCAATTTATTTTTCCATAGATGTACCATCACAAGTACACTAGTCCCTATAGGTTTTAGATGATTCACATCAAAAATGTAATTTTACTAATTAGATTATTAATATTTGCAGGCCTTCTGATAGTCTAGAAGAATTTTGAAAAAGAGATCATTAAAAATCCAACCATTGGATTTGCAATTTTTACTAACCACCACATTCTACTAATGTCTCAGTATCTACCCACTCTTTTGATCTACAAGATTGAGGATTTTAAGTGGTAGCTATTGTGGGTACAAAAAGTGGCGTATATTATAACACTTTAAAGACCTTGAAATATTTAAAGAAAATAGACAGATATCTTAAAATTTTCTCAAAAAATCAAGTTAAGCTCCATATTATGTGAAGATCTAAGGTACAAAGTGGGAATCTCATATGAGTTTATATGTAAAAGATATTAGCATTTTATGGAATCAGCTCAAATTTGGGACAGGGTGTATACATTGACTTTGTACCTAAGAAAATGAGGACTTTTGACTATCTAATGCTGAATCAAATTATGTAACTATATTTCCAACTTTGAATATGATGTTCCAACAAAAGAACTTGAAACGAAATTCCTTCATTTACTAGGAGAGATTAGCCACTAAAGGTAAACAAATGCCTGTTTTTTTACTGTTTATAGGGTGCCTGAGTGGACAAAACTGGGCACCCTGATCTTGCAACCACCCTTGAAGAGATGTTCATGATGGGCTTAAAGAATAACAGCTTACACAGCTTGATCATTGTATCCAACTTAGAAACATTCGATCAATGTTATAAAAAAGCAATACGGTTAGATGACAATATGATGGAAGATGATCATGATACGAGTGTTTCCTCATCTAAACCAAGTGAAGCAATGGCAAAAGAAAGATTGATCTCGAAATTGCCATTCCCTGAATTCTATGGAGCTTTGCTTAAAAGCTTTCAATCGACATCTCTAAGAGAAGATGAAATCCTTAAAAGCCAAATATCCTTAATGCCTCTAAAAGTAAGGAATGAAATACCTTGTGTTCAGTGCAATCACTATGACCATCCCAATCTCCATTATGTATACAAGACACCTATTTTTCTATACTGCATGTATTGTAAATCCTTTGGTCATGATACTACAAAGTGTCCCAATTCATCAAAAATTGACTCAAAACTCCCATCTCCCGTGCACCATACAGAAACAGTCCAAAGGGTAGTAACTGCTCAGGAAGCAGTTAAGCAAACACTTCAGTGTTTCTATTATCGTGGACCTCACAAAGTGATAGACTGCAAAGTTTGGAATACTTCCATGCCCATAGTCACTACACTTTGCAACCCATGTGGAACAATGTGGCATTGACCACATGTTCCAAGATTTCCTAAGACGAGTTGCTTCAATGCAACTTGTCTCACAAAATACAACTCTAAATATCTTAAGTGTACAAAATGAGAAATTATTTATGGCACCCTTGAATGTACTTCTTACACGCTTACAAGCCAAGACACGAGTGTAAAAAAGAATATAAAGATACACTTCGAAATGGGTAGAAGAACATGCCTTAAAGCAGAAACCAAAAGAGAAAACAAAACCTTCTAAACCTAAGAAAAACAAGGGACAACAAACTATCGAAACCAAGGTTAAATTAAAGGATAGGAAAAAGGAGCCTGTGGAGGGACATAAACCCAAAAGAGCCAAAAGCTACACATGATGCAGAATCATCCACCTCAAAGGCTACCACACAAACCACAAAATCCACATGTGCAACACAGAATACAAAAGTCCAAAAGAAAATTCGTTCTCGTCGCATATGGACAAACATAATGAAAACCTAATGATCCAATGAAAGTCAGAAGATGAAACGAGTTCTAGTATGTCACTTAGTGAGAATGAAAGAAGTTCTGATTCGACACTCACTACAATGCACGAACCAATCAAGAAACTAGAACCCACCCAACCACCTCAAATTGAAAATCATGATCATATGACATATGCAAAACACAAAAAGCAAGCTCAAGAGAGCATGCTTAGCATGGTTGAGAGTCTTAAAAGATCACCAGTTGTTATTGAACCTCATAATGCCAATCTTAAAAAAGAACCAAAATACAAAACCTGGAGGAGTACCGCTTTCCCTTCCAAGAGGAAGACATACTCTAAAGACGAGTCATTAGATACAGATTGCATGAATTATGCAATTGAGAAAGCATATGAGGAATTCAATGAATCCCTTATGAAATTAAAACAGTCTCTCAAAACCTCATTTGGAGGAATGCTCTTCTCTCATGGTGAAGCCAGCATAGTGTCAGGACTTGCACCTTTAAGGGCTCAACACAAGTTATACCAAGACATAAAGAGCTCCATAAAACAAGATTGTAAAGATTCACAAGTTTCCAATAGAACTCAGTTAGACTTGTCAGAGGACCAAGTGTACCATTGTACACATTGGGTACTCTTGAAAAAGCTGAGAGCCAAAAAGAGGACGAAAGTGAAACAGGAATATGAAACACAAATTGAAATATCCATAGATTCCCTTGAAGATTCTATCATGATATAGTTAGATTCTCCTACAGGCAATGATGTTAAGTGCACAAGCGCATTGATTAGCTCTCGAGCTACTCATAACATCATGACAATAGACACTTGGATGTCATTGGGACAACCTAAACTCATCTACAAAAAAATACTCTTGCAAGAGGAGCCAATTGACAAAACATTGAAGTTCCCAATTACTTTAGCTATGTTACTCAAACAATCGGTTGGAGATGTGAAATTTACATTCCATGGTTATCCTAGATTCCCTCCAGTATAAGATTACCCTTGATGGAGCTTGGTGGATACCTAACTCGTATTCAATTGATAAATCCATGTAAACAGTCACCTTGAACACTTGTGCAGGCATTGCTATTATAGAACGAAGAGACCTTGGAGGAGATGAAACTTCCAACATATCTTACTGAAAAGATTCCTAGGATTCTGGTTAGATTGAAACTTTCCAATAAAATCACCACAGATCAAGCACAACTTTATCCAACATAAGAACACAATCTCATTAAACCCTCAAGTTATGGGTTTGTTAGGTCAACCAGTACTCATAGATCATCCTGGAAGAATTCCCTTTACACAAGACTTCAACATGCCATGTTTGGGTTACTTTGAACATACAATGTATATTGAAACTAACCTCCTTACTTGCAAGTTATTTTTGGTTGAATATGTGTTGTAGTAGATTTGATTTTGGGGCATTTGTTGCCTAGGCACCACTGTGCTTTGCTAGTGATAGGGTCATCATGATGGTCAATGATACAAAATTGACAATACCATACTGTAAGGAAGAGGATCCAACCTTTTCTATGATTCTAAACACAAAAGATTACAAACCCCTTCCATAGAGTCCCCTCTACACAATGACCTACCATCTGTGTCAACGATCGACTCTGATAAAGCATCTACTCCTTCAACTCCATTCTCACCGACAAAGTTCGATGCCAAAATCTTATAGTCAGCAGCTATTCTTCAAAAAGTTCACCGCGCACAACCATTTATTGCTAAAAAGAAACTCAAAGGAAAATCCCCGGAGCCTACGTCTCTTTATCGACAAACCTCACTAAAGGAAACAACCGCAAGCTCAAAAGCTTGATCATCGACAGCCACTCCACAGCAGAATCTAGCCTCATTATCGTCAACAATGCACATGAGTCCCAAACATGTAGCCTCAGCGCCAACTAATGTGAAGGAGAGCTCACAAGATTCCACTTCAACCAAAAAGAAAAACCCACCAAGACAACAAAAATCAAGGTACTTAATGGCATCAAAATGTAGGTGGAGAAGCAACTACTTGTTGCTCGAGGCTACTACGAAGATGCTAATCAAATTTAGGTACCTTGACAGTCAAAGCCTCTTCCTCAATGTAGCACTTAAAGACTAAAGAAAAAGAAAAGTACTCCAGAACACCG
Organism: Cibotium barometz; assembly: GCF_041138505.1. Classification (NCBI taxonomy): domain Eukaryota; kingdom Viridiplantae; phylum Streptophyta; class Polypodiopsida; order Cyatheales; family Cibotiaceae; genus Cibotium; species Cibotium barometz. The sequence goes on along the minus strand of NC_141095.1, from coordinate 8,884,208 downwards.
TCCACAAAAGCCTATGAGTTCCTCAGCGAACTCTAACATCTCAACAAGTGTGGGCATCCAAAAGATTACTGCAAGCACAAGGATACTACCAAGAAAATACCAATGCTTGGATTTCCAAGCGCATCACAAAGTCCCCTAATCTTGCACAAAGAAGGAAGCCTCAAGACCAAAAGCATCAACCACTAATTTATAATGTTCATCAAAGATAGGTTCATGTGCACATGCTTCAACAAGGATATTATGAAGATAATAGCATCATATGGTTAACAAAATTGAACAACGTGAAGAAAGCCTCACCACCGACTTCTATCCCAACAGCTTCACCTAAAGTTTGCCAAGAATGAAAACCCAAGAAACACCAAGCAAGTCACTCAACCACTCTCGTGCATTCAGTACCTACACAAGAGTTTATGTGTTCAAGGAACCCTTAATGGTAACCAACCAGTAGTCTTACCTACCGCCTTAACATTTGAGCCAGCAATTTAAGAATCAATTTCTACTTTTGCAATGGAGACTCAAAGACAAACTCACAATTCTCTTTTCACCCCTCTGGATGTGAAGTGTCAGTACAGAAGCGACACGACAGACATAAAAACTTATTCTCTTAAAAAGGAGAATAGCCACAAGAACCTGTTGCTCACAAGGTGGTAATTAGAAAGAAAAAAGCACAAGAGTCACACATATGACCTACCTAAAAGTGATAGAATATCACAAGAAACTCTCAAGGATCTTCAATATTCATTATATTTGGTTACGCTTATAGCTTACTATTCTTTTGGCTATGTTAATGTAGCAGCTGCTTCATGAGTATATATCCATACTCATCCACTGGAGGACATTTGCACCAAAGTGTCACCATCGACAACTTCAAAGTACATCTCTAGATAAGGAAGCCATGGTTGACGAAAGCCTGATCAATGGTACAACCCATCTCCTGAAATTTTTCTTTAAATAACAAACCTCTCCAAACGACGCTATCATCTTTGCAAGTCAATGATCTTCAATCCTTAGTGAAGATATCTATATTAGCCTCGCAAATTAACGTAATTCTTTCAATCCTCGCCAACTAATGGCTACTTCAACATAGAGCAATTCAATAAGAGTCTATATGACTCACTTCTTGTACTTCATGTATATCTACTTTACAAGAGCACTTAAATATACATAAAAACATAAAACTCACTTCTTGTACTTCATGTATATCTACTTTGCAAGAGCACTTAAATATACATAAAAACATAAAACTCACATGATGGAAAGAAGCATGCAAAAACACGACCTACTCAACAACATTTGACAAGAATCGTGTCACACAAAGAGACTTCATCTTCAAATGATAAATGTTGCTCCAATGAATTAAATGAGGAACTGAGAATCACCATCTCATTCTGATGATTATGTCTACGTTCTTCCAAATAATTCCCTCTTCTCTCCCATTATTAACATCCTTTAGCGTCCCCACTAACACAAATCACATGTGACCTTGCTTATGATTTCTAAAAACAAAGTGAGCAAAAAACACCCAAAAAAACACGCTCACATAAATATAAAACTATAATCATTCGCAAAAAACTTCACTGCCCCACCCCATTAGAAATTCCCAATAAACCACTAACCTTTTCATTCACTAACTAGCTTTTCTTATTCCTTCCGGAAGAACAAAGACCATTGAACGTCACTCAACATCAAAGCCATCGACAAAGCTTGCCCATTCTCCCTACACAAAGCTTGCCCATTCTCCCCACACAAAGATCTTCAATGCGATCACAAGCACACAATCGACATCATGAAGAGGAGAATGTTAACCCATTCCTAGGATTAACAAGAATTACCACCATTATCTTACATTAAGGAGTCAAGATAGATACACTAAAGAGTGATACATTCAAGATATGAAGTAACGGTATCCAAATCTATAATTTGAATGGGCGCCCGTAATGGTTTGACGGAATACTTAAGGTGATTCCCACTTCAAGAGCGTGTGATAACAAGCTAGGATGAAGTCCCAAGTGATATACTTCATGGATATATTATGAAAGTAGTCATTGTAATAGCATTAGGCCTCTTATGAGCCTAAAGTGCCTGGCCACCGACCACAATTTAAATAAGTGTGAACACTTATGGCCATGAATATAAGTGAATTTGTCTCATAATACAACATACTCTCCCATTGTGCAATTGAGTCTTGCTCTTGCTAATCCTCTTACTAATCAACCAGAATTTTTCGCTCGCTGAAGCTATCCAAATCTATAATTTGAATGGGCGCCCGTAATGGTTTGACGGAATACTTAAGGTGATTCCCACTTCAAGAGCGTGTGATAACAAGCTAGGATGAAGTCCCAAGTGATATACTTCATGGATATATTATGAAAGTAGTCATTGTAATAGCATTAGGCCTCTTATGAGCCTAAAGTGCCTGGCCACGGACCACAATTTAAATAAGTGTGAACACTTATGGCCATGAATATAAGTGAATTTGTCTCATAATACAACATACTCTCCCATTGTGCAATTGAGTCTTGCTCTTGCTAATCCTCTTACTAATCAACCAGAATTTTTCGCTCGCTGAAGCTCCCGAACCAGTGCTTCATTTGCAGGCAGGTCGGTCATCTGGCTGCTGCTGCCCTCGCAAGAGACCCCGACCCTCACCACAGCAGGCCCCTGATGGCCCGCCCACAGATGCGGCTCGACAGGCAGCCTCTGGGACACCTGCTCAGGCCACAGAGACCTCGGAGTGGCAGCCTGGACAGGGGCGCCGTTGAGGGAGACAGCCACAGCAGCACGCCCAGAGACCGCTGTGCAGCGGCAGCCACAGTCTCAGCATCACTGGGTTTCCGTGAGGAATAGCTTTGCTCCCCTCCAGGAGGAGACCCCTTTGACGACGATTGAGGACCAGGAGATGCCAGCACCCCCTCCCCCACCCCCCACCCCCCACCCCCGCCCCCCCCACCACCTCGCTTCCACCTTCGCCTCCTCCCGTCCCCGCTCCGATTTCGGCAGCGGCTCCCTCTCCACCCCCCTCACCCCCCCCTCCTCCCCCCCGCCCGCCTCACCTCCCCGAGAGGCCCTGGCAGTCCCCTGGCATTCACCTGCAGTCCGGAGGACGCTGAGCACCGACCTCACTCGAGCACCACAGAGGAGACTTACCATGCCGATTCGGGCTTCACGGATATCATCTATCCGCAGTCGGCTTAGTCGCCTCAGCACTAGACAGTGCTCGGAGGCTTTTGATTACGCCTTCACACGGCTTTTTGGAGCAGAGGGCCCCCATGAGCAGCACCCATCAAAGTTCATGTAGTGATTCCTCCGGCCCACGAGGAGGAGGCACTTGATTCAGCGGTGGCCTTCTCGTTTCCTCTATGTGGCCCATGTGACCAGGAGTGGACTCTAGAGCTCGCTCTTAGTACTTCTAAGACTCAGGCAGTTGAGTTTTCTCATCATGTGAGCGATTTGGAGGTGACAGATGTGATAGGCCGACTATGGGAGTTGGCTCATTTTTTCTTGGATCTCGGGAGTGTGGATGCCTCAGCGATTCGTCATTTGGTCGTTCACATAGTGGCCGACTTAGCACGCGACCCTGGATATGTATGTATACACAAGGTTGCTCTGTCTGAGCAGGAGGCAGTCACCATGGGACACAGCCCACTGGCGCCTGATCCGTGATTCTTGCAGTACACCGGGTGGGCAGATTCGCAGCCGCTCGGTTGGTGGCAGCATTGATATTTTGATGTTGCAGGAGCACCACTTGGGTGAGAGCAGGATCCGGAGATATGGTTCGGTGATGCCTGGTAGATGGGACACCTTTTGGTCTGCAGGGTTTGGTCCTTTGGGTGGACAGGGAGGAGTATGCATGGTCATTGCAGATGTCTGGCGGGGCAGGCCAGAGGGATCATTGTGGTGGCTGGTAGAGCACAGTATGTCATTCTGAGGATGCATGATGAGCTAGTGGGCGTGCTCAACGTCTATGCGCCCAACCATGCTAGTGCCAGAGCAGAGTTCTGGACCCAGGTTACGGATGCATTGCCAGAGGCCGCACATTGGTGTGTCGGGGGTGACTTCAACATGCTTGAGGACCCAGCTGATAGGTGGGAGGCAGTCATGTTACAGTGCACGGCACGGAGCTTGCATCTTGGGAGCGATTTTGCATGTCACTGAGGATCACTGATGCATGGCAGCATGGGGCCTTCTCCCGCTCTCAGGACAGTCTTAGTTTCTCTTGGTCAGATCGCTATGACAGGGAGGGACTAATCTATCACGAATTGATCGCTTTTATGTGGGCGACTGGTTAGGGGAGCGAGGGGGCTCCGTTGGCATTCTCGCTGGCACCTCATTTTCAGATCATGTGCCAATTATTTTGATGCTTGAGGAGAGGACACGGGAGCCTAGCTCGCAGTTGAGGATCCCAGAGAGGGTACTTATAGATCCTAGTCTCGCAGCAGAGGACATTGAGAGGATCTAGCATGATAGTCAGTGCTCTGACCAGGATGCAGCAGGCCTGTGTGCCTAGGGACTCATGGAGCTTAGCTCTTTTCTGCACGCTGCAGCTTTGACACGGCTGGGAGAGATTCGCGAGCGGGAGCAGCGGGGCTGAGACGTAGCCTTGCTTCGCTTCAGCGCCTTCAGGAGCAGCAGTCTGCATGTGAGTAGGTGGCGTCCCAGCTGAGCCAGGCACGCCAGGAGGTTAGAGAGGCAGAGGAGCAGAGACATGAGTTTTACTATCGTCACCATGCCTCTCAGTGGACGCAGCTTGGGGATAGAGTGACTGGGGAGTTTTTTGATATTACTGGACCCCGCCATGCTTGAGCAGGAGTCCGTCAGCTTGGGAGGCCGAACGGGTCTGTCGCTCTACTGAGCCCGGGGAGATCAGAGCCATTGCCACTGGGTTCTATAGAGACCTGCTTTCAACGGAGCCAGCCACCACTGAGGCTCGGGATGCTTGCAGACAGACGGTGTGGGCCCAGGTGCAGAGGAGGGTCACAGATCGTATGCATACAGTCCTTGGTGCGCCTCTTTCAGAGGTTGAGCTTGCTGAGGCCTTGAGGGTCCTGCCGCGCCATAGTTGCCCAGGGGAGGACGGGCTGACGCCTGCCTTTTTTATGCGCTATTGGGACCTTTTGGGACCAGGCCTCCCCACAGGGGCTTTCAGTATGTTTTGGACACTGGGGTGATGCCACAGAGCTTTTCAGAGGGCTTGATCTTTCTCATCCCCAAGGGGGAGGGAGTATTAGATGATATTCGGCATTGGAGACCTATTACGATTCTCAATACTGTCTACAAGGTCTTAGTAGCAAAGGCCTTGACTTTGAGGATCCAGCCCTTCCTGGGGGAGTTGATTCATGCTACCCAGACAGGATTCGTCAAGGAGCGTAGTATCCTTAACAACATTTTCACCTTCTAGGAGGCGACGGCTCGAGCTCGATTTCTTGGTGAGGACCTGGTCGTGATGCTTCTCGATTTTGAGAAGGTATACGATAGAGTCGATTGGGGTTTCTTAGAGGGCACTATGCTTCGCCTGGGCTTTGAGCCAGGTTGGATTAGAGGGGTGGCAGCTCTGTATTCCACAACTTGCAGCCAGGTGTTCATAGCAGGAGGACGGGGGTCGAGTTTTGAGAGCTGACCAGATCAGTCCGTCAGGGGTGTCCCCTCGCCCCTTTTCTTTTTCTCTTCTTTGCAGAGGCTATGAGCATGTATTTGACGGCAAATGAGGTTGGTTTGAGAGGACTCCAGCTCCCACTTCGGAGGGAGGACCTGCTCGATGCTGAGTTTGCAGATGACACGGGCTTATTTTTGCATGGCAGGAGGCCAATCTTCTTCGAGCAGAGCAGTCGCTCTAGGTTTTTAGTGTAGCTTCAGGAGCATTGATCAATTGGCGCAAGACAGTGGCCTTTTGGATCAGTAGCGCTCCCACTCCGGCATGGAGCCCGGACCCCGGCTTTAGATGGATTCCTCCTGGCACAACAGTGCGGTATTTGGGATGCCAGATTGGACTAGATTTGTCACCTGAGCAGCAGATTGCCCTGCTTCTTCTGAGCATTCGGAAGAAGCTTTTGTATTGGAGTACAGCTCGACTATCCTTGGCCGGGAGGGTGGTGGTGGCAAATCAGGTGCTGTAGCGACCATGTGGTACATTACGCCTTGTTGGATCTTCTCGAGCTCTTGCATCAGCCAGGTACAGAGGCTGATCAGGAACTTTCTTTGGTCTGGGCGGAACGGTCACAGCCAGCTCGGGCAAAGATTGCATGGGCAGTTATTACCCTTCCGCAGGCTCAGGGAGGCTTGGGCATTATAGATCCAGTCGATCAGAGTAGAGCCTTATTGGGGAAGCTTATTGTTCGGGGGCTGCTTCCAGGCGCTGAGCCTTGGAAAGAGCTTCTCTTGCAGCGGCTGCAATATCGGGCTCCCCCAGCAGGGGACACTTGGGCACCAAAGATTCGATGGATCTTCATAGAGATGAGGAGGACAGGCCTCAGTAGAGGATGGGAGGACAGATTTGCTTTGAGCATCCTAAGAGCTTGGGAGCTGCTGAGACCGGGGCTCTCTCAGCGGACCTCCTTCTTGTGTTGAGGAGCGGGCCACACAGCCGCTCATCTGGAGCCCAGCGGTTCGCACAGAGCAGGGTCATATGCTGGGTTCTCGACCTCGTCTAGCTAGGGGCACGCCTAGCACGTAGCTTTGGAGACTGGCAGGCCTTCTACAGTCTACCAGAGGAGATCCAGGTGGAGAGGCTGAGTCACTTCAGAGGGGGGTTGATTATGAGGGATGACATTCAGGAGGCACTCACAGAGGAGTGGTTCACGCCTATCGAGCTAGTGGCTCCACGGTGGATGGGAGCCTTTACACAGTTGGAGATCCTGATTGCTGTCAGAGCTTACACTGAGGATGGCAGATGCCTCTACTATGAGATTCAGGATGAGGGCAGACTTCAGAGAGTGGAGGTGGAGTCGCCTTTGGTTGCAGAGTGCACCTTTCAGAGGATACGGGAAGTGGCCGCCGCTTCTCGGAAGTGGCATATTGACCCAGACCCTGCAGATGTGCTCCCGGATTGGCGCATATGGACATATGCAGCACGCCCCTTGGCCCGGCTACAATGGGACCCTGGTGAGTACGAGTGGCACGATCCTTATGCATCCCTTGAGGCCACAGAGATTACCTTTTTTCAGTATACTGTTCGGTTGGGACGGCATATTTTGACGGCGAGGAGGATGGTCTGCTGCAGCAGGGCACTGGCGGCTACAGGGGGACTCACAGGAGTTTCTGGAGGATTTTTGGGCTAGTCGACAGGCCCGCAGGATCTTGACTTTCCAGTGGCTGGTCGCCCACAGGGGCTCAGCAGTTGGCACCTGGCTTGTCTACAGCGGGCTTCCGGCGGCCTGCGTCCGATGCGGCCACCCTATGGAGACACAGAGACATTGCCTTTGGGACTGCCCTCAGGCGCAACTGATTTGGCTGCGGATGTTGCGTATTCTGGCCCCCCTCTCTCCAGAGGGTACGTATACGTGGGGTGCCACTGCTTGGTCGACTTCATCAGGGCCTGCTATGGGCTATGAGACGGAGCAGGACAGCTAGGCCATCAGATTCATTAGGGGCCAGCCTCGCCTTGTTCCTTCACCGGATTTCTCGTCCGCCAGCTGGACACAGGAGAGGGATCTACGATGGGAGCTCCTCAGCAACATCACCATCATCTGGTTCACCTGGAAGGCCCGCTGTTTCAGGGCCTTTGAGGGGAGACTGGAGCCACCAGCAGCAGCAGCAGAGACTGTTCGGGGGATCTGGCAGGAGTTGATCCACACCTTGCGGGGATAGTACGACCGCATTCGGGGCGACTCGAATGAGGCGATCTTGCGATGCCAGGCCTTTCACACCACTTGGCACAGCGGCCCCTTCTATACCCTTCACGCGGGGTCCTCCTGCTGGCACTACAGGCCACCTGTTTGGCTTTTCCCCCCTCCTATTGTATGATATAGCCATTCAGTTTTTTGTACTGATACTTGTACTTTTCAGCACCTAGGGAGAGTCTCCCTTGCTGCCCTGCTGTTTTCCCTGCTCTGTTTTTTCTTGTGAGCAGGAGAGGATCTTTTGAAAGCTATCACCCAGGCGGGACATCAATGTCCCATAACACTAGTTGAGCTCGATATCTCAACATCAGCATTTTTCAATCTTCATTCTCGAATCCCTCTATTTTCAAAAATTCAACTGCTAATGAGGCTTCTGATATTGATTTTGTACATTGCAACTTGTTTAAGGTACCAAAGGCACCGAACCCTTACTAGGCTACACATCATCATCCTTAACAATACATCATCACAGGTTCAAGCACTTGTCATTGGAAGTGTCGTTATTGTTTCTTGCAAGAGTCTAGCTCGATCATGTGGATCATCCACCACATGTCAAAGATAAGGGACAAGGGAATTAGTGGGTGTCCAAATATTCCACATCAAATGGCGGATGCTATTATGAGGGAGAAACCCAAGGAGTTTCCACATGGCAGAGAGATTCGTAGCACTATCGTTTTGATGAAGTGTTGTTAGACTCTTTGCCTACATATGCAGAACCTAGGAGGAAGAGGGCTAGGATTTCTAAGGATAAGGAAGTGTCTACTTCTTCGGCACCTATTGGTAGCCTTCTAGGCAATAGAACATTAATTCCTCTCTCCTTGCACTCCATGCCATGGATCAAGGAGACACAATACAAGGCAAAGATTGAGATAGAGTACACACTCATTGAGTGCAATCTCTCTTTCAATATACTACGTAGGAACTAGTGGAAGAGCATGATTGCCGATGTTGCCACTATAGGCAATGTGAATGGATGAATGGGTTTAGAGTACAATAAGATGAGGATCACCATAAGAAGGAAGAGAAGGAGAGGATTGAGACTTCTCTCCAACCTATCAAAGCAAGTTGGAAGAAGTTTGGTTGCACCATCATTTCATATGGTTGGAGTGACACAAGGCGACGCCACATAATAAATATCTTGCTCACTTCATATCTTAGCATCTATTTTTTGCACGCAGTAATGTAGACAAGGAAGAGAAGCAGATCATTTAACGATTTTATCTAGCACCACATTCGTTAGGCTATTGTGGAGGTGGACGTAGAGAATGTGATGTAAGCGGTAACATACAATACCTCTAACTGCAAGAGGATGGGTAAGTTGATCGAGGAAGCGTTTCCAAGCATTGTGTGGACTCCTTGTATTGCACACTCCTTGTATTTTCTTATAGAGAATATTCGAAGCTTGAGTTAGGTAAGGGTGCAGCCGACCATCGAGGATTCTACATGCATAGCTTCTATCTTTAGAAAGAAGCACCAGGCATTGGCTATTTTTTGCTCCCATAGTGAGAAAGATATCATAAAACCCTCCAAGACTAGTTTCCTTATATATATTTGGTCTTCAAATGTTTGTATGATGTTCGAGATGTCTTCATCGATCAGTGGGTGGTTAGGAGCCAAATACATAATGCAAATCATGAAGCCACAAGGGCCATCCAAAGAAAGGTGCTAGATGAGGAGTTTTGGACAGAAGCACATAACATCACCATAGTCTTGAAACCCTTCTTTATCCTTTTGCATGTCACAAATATGGGGGGATCTACCATGGGAACACTCTATCATCTTTTCCACAAGATGAAGAGAGAGCTTGCAGCATGCATAGTCATCTCCAGAGCCAGGTGAATATTAAATATTGAATTGTAAATATTGAATTGTAAATTATAATTTTTATTTAATATTTAAGATTTATAAATTACTATTCATAGTATGTACTTATGGTTGTTGGCATTTACAAGGTGGATGAGATTATTCACCATGTAGAGAGGAGATGAAATTGGATGCGTCATCCAATTCATGGTATGGCAGCACTATTGCATCCTCTACAAGAGTGCAGATCTTTTCAAGGACACCGCGCTTCTATCCATGATACAGAAGTCATGTATTGACGGATGAGCAACAAGTACACATTGATCGAGAGATGATAGGATAATCCAATAACCTTGGAGAATTCTAAAAACGTGGTGTTCCATGCTACTAGAGGTGTGTAAGACGCCTCTAGATTGGTGGGATACACATGGATACCATCTGCCTCAACTAAAAGCCCTTGCACTGACTATTACCCCAGGTAATAATACAAAATACATATTGAATAAAAATTCGGCTCTAGAGTGTAAGATGCAAGCTTTAAGATTTGTTATAACTAAGACTTGAATCTTCGTGGATTTAAAGATTGTTCCTCCGGAGTGTGAGAGGAACTAGAGTAACTACTCTCTTATCCGTACAAAGATTCAAAACTGCTAGAGAGATTGTTGTTTTGCAAAGTCAACCTTCCACTACTTCGGAGTCTTCGAAAGATAGATAGACCAAAACAAGTTTAAAAAATTACGACATACACTTTAAAGATCATTGTAAGCTTAAAGTGATTAGTTGCTAATAACTACTAGTGAATACATACGCCATAGGTTGATGTTGAGGAGTTCGAGTGCCCCAGCCAGTGGCATGCCAAGGAGAGCGACATAGTACGTGATGAGCAAGAGAAGATATACAAAAAGCTCACAGAGAGCTCAAGGTCATTGATAGACGAGTCACTCGAGCTCGGTCTCGAGCTCTCACGACCAGCTCCCTCACTTCTTCAACTCAACTGAGTCGTCCTTCCACCCCTAGAGGCACCAAGGTGTATACTCATGGTGCACATTCCAAAGGGAGAGGTGCCATAGTGATCAGTAGAGGTGATCCAAAGCACCAGATGCAGACTCTTCGAGAGAAGATACCTAGGACCTCTACCAGGTAATAATACAACATACATATTGAATAAAAATTCGGCTCTAGAGTGTAAGATGCAAGCTTTAAGATTTGTTATAACTAAGACTTGAATCTTCGTGGATTTAAAGATTGTTCCTCCGGAGTGTGAGAGGAACTAGAGTAACTACTCTCTTATCCGTACAAAGATTCAAAACTGCTAGAGAGATTGTTGTTTTGCAAAGTCAACCTTCCACTACTTCGGAGTCTTCGAAAGATAGATAGACCAAAACAAGTTTAAAAAATTACGACATACACTTTAAAGATCATTGTAAGCTTAAAGTGATTAGTTGCTAATAACTACTAGTGAATACATACGCCATAGGTTGATGTTGAGGAGTTCGAGTGCCCCAGCCAGTGGCATGCCAAGGAGAGCGACATAGTACGTGATGAGCAAGAGAAGATATACAAAAAGCTCACAGAGAGCTCAAGGTCATTGATAGACGAGTCACTCGAGCTCGGTCTCGAGCTCTCACGACCAGCTCCCTCACTTCTTCAACTCAACTGAGTCGTCCTTCCACCCCTAGAGGCACCAAGGTGTATACTCATGGTGCACATTCCAAAGGGAGAGGTGCCATAGTGATCAGTAGAGGTGATCCAAAGCACCAGATGCAGACTCTTCGAGAGAAGATACCTAGGACCTCTACCAGGTAATAATACAACATACATATTGAATAAAAATTCGGCTCTAGAGTGTAAGATGCAAGCTTTAAGATTTGTTATAACTAAGACTTGAATCTTCGTGGATTTAAAGATTGTTCCTCCGGAGTGTGAGAGGAACTAGAGTAACTACTCTCTTATCCGTACAAAGATTCAAAACTGCTAGAGAGATTGTTGTTTTGCAAAGTAACCCTTCCACTACTTCGGAGTCTTCGAAAGATAGATAGACCAAAACAAGTTTAAAAAATTACGACATACACTTTAAAGATCATTGTAAGCTTAAAGTGATTAGTTGCTAATAACTACTAGTGAATACATACGCCATAGGTTGATGTTGAGGAGTTCGAGTGCCCCAGCCAGTGGCATGCCAAGGAGAGCGACATAGTACGTGATGAGCAAGAGAAGATATACAAAAAGCTCACAGAGAGCTCAAGGTCATTGATAGACGAGTCACTCGAGCTCGGTCTCAAGCTCTCACGACCAGCTCCCTCACTTCTTCAACTCAACTGAGTCGTCCTTCCACCCCCAGAGGCACCAAGGTGTATACTCATGGTGCACATTCCAAAGGGAGAGGTGCCATAGTGATCAGTAGAGGTGATCAAAAGCACCAGATGCAGACTCTTCGAGAGAAGATACCTAGGACCTCTACCATTGTTGAGGAGATATCGAATACTAATGTATCATGTGATGTGAGGAAGCGAGAGCCACTATATGTTCTAATGGGAATCTCCTCTCACAGATGGGAACTACTCAACATCCTCATCTTCACGCTTGGATGATGATGAGTGAGAGCCAACCATATGGCTATTGGTATTTGTACTTTGTAGTATGTACTAGGATTGTAGCTTCAGCAAGACTTCATGTTGTATGTAGTGCAACTCATTTAACATTTATATAGCATACATGTTTGCATTTCAATTATTTTTTTGTGCATCTTTGTGTACCAATGTTGCTAAATTATAAATGATTTATAATGCATTTTTTTTACACATTATTTTTAAAAAGTGAACGTACTTAAAGTACTCATCTCGATGCATACTTTACATACTCGTATGCGTATTGTACCACACCGCAACGTTCCTAAAGTACACAACCACTATGCTACTCCATGCTATAGTCAAGGTGTCACTCTTATAGCCACTACGGATTTCACTCCTAAGTCCACACTCGACGTCACTCTGGGTTTCAATCTGGTAGGCACTCCATTTGGTCATACTCCTTGCTCTCCAGTATGGCTCCTATACTCCTATAGATACTGTAATGATGAGTCTCTCATCGAAGATGAGCTAGGTGGTAGAGTACTTAGGTATCTATGTTAGCTTTGTAGTGTACAATTCAGCCACGATATCCTCACAAAGTGGCAAGGCCACCCAGAAGAGAAAAAATATTACATTCTTGAGCAGCTTCATAGAGAGTTTCCACAAATGCTAACCCTCTCTGAGTAATTCAACAAGTGGATGCTTAAGAGAATAAGAGATCTTATGAGTAATCATAGGTCTGAAGTGCAAGATACAAGAAACCAAGAAAATATTAATCACAACAACAGGAGACTGCTAAAGCACACCTCGAAGGATTGAGGACTTCTAATTGAGGACTTCTTACCTTGGTGCTAGTGGCACGGCTGGTGGCACTAGGCACTTCCGTACATACCTTGTAAGTTTTCACCTCTTAGTTTTTGCAATGTAAATAATATATGTATGAATTGCTAAACATATTAAAAAATCTTCCTTAAATGTGTGTAGAGATAAGTAGTGGGATGTGGTAAAACTCAAGAAGAGTATGACCTCGCATGGTCTCATGAAACTACCACCTTCTTCGACAAGATAGAGCGGGAAGGACAAGAGCTCAATTGGGTCCACATCTTCAATTATATAAGTATATAATATTGTCAAACTTTAAACTTTTCAACTTTCTAAATTTTACGTATAAATTAATTTATACGTAAAATTAATTTTACGTATAAATTAATTTATATAATATTATCAAACTTTAAACTTTTCAACTTTCTAAATTATGTATAAATTAATTTATCTTTTTACATCTTTGTTTTTTTATGTTAAATTATCTTGATAAAACTTGTGGTTCTATTCATACAAGGACCTCTGGAGGAGCCACGAAAAGCAATAGAAGGTGTCTTGAGCTTTATATTGCTTCTAAGGTTTTTTAATGTCAATGAGCTTTTGTATCTTGGATATGAATGTCTGTGTACTTTTCGGTTTTCCAAATTTTATGCATAATTTTGATTATCTTTTTTACATGGTTGTCTTTAATGTATTTATATTTATAAGTATCAGGCAAGATATTGTGGACATAATGGGGTAGATCAAAGAAAATTGTTCTAATTTGTTCCATTTTGTCCTAAATTTTTTTCCCAATATCGGTATGTATATGTCGGTATAAAGATCAGTATGGACATCGGTATAAGCATCGGTAAAAACACCCATGCCCGATGCATATACCTACATTTTATTCAGAGGTACCATTGATATACTAGTCGATAAAGATACCGATGATAGGTGAATATACAAACGATCATGGTGATACCGATGTCGTGAAAAAAAATGTAAGTCTAAATCGCCTACATTTTATTCATAAGTACCATCGATATACTAGTCAATAAAGATACCTGAATATATAGACGATCATGTCCTGATGAACATACAAGTGGTGATACTGATGTCGTGAAAAAAAAAGTAGGTCTAAATCTTTGATATACATGACGGTATTAAACTAATCTCTTATACTGAGTACTCTCCTCTTCGGTGTTGCTAGCTCTAAGGTAGGTAGGCATGTGTCATCACCACACATAAAGCCTAAAAGCTCTTTGGCTACCAGTAGATTCCGAATCATGAAACTGATCCTCCTTTTAGGATAGCACACCAAATACATCTATAGCATTCAGAGCCATAGCTTGCCACCTTGGCTGTACAAGAACCCAGATGTCAAAATTCACACTTTAATACTTACACATAAACCAAGAAGCACATACGTGCACTGCCAGGTAACCCAATATTCTCTCTAGTGTTCAAAAACACTCAATGTGTGTACATATGCCTTAATCTTGACTTTGTAACACTACTATATGCTCCAAACAGAAAAGCCTTTAATTTTTCATACAATTTTGGCTTCAATTTGTGTTGACTTGCATCAATTTTAGAAAACCTCAAAAGTCGTATGCATTGATGGCCCCATTTGTACTAAATTGCAAGAATTTCAAAAAAGGCCCAGAAAATTTGTGAATTGTGACTCTTTAGTGTAGTACCTACAAGCTGAAAGCTTTAAAATCTAAAGATCAACAGAAATGCAGACCTGTAGACCATCGACATAACCCCTTGATGGTCGAGAAGAAGCGTCTCGTGCCGGCTTTGATGGTGGACAGAGAGTAGCTCGACGAGAGGTGGATATGCAGAGGCTTTGATGGTGGACAGAGAGTAGCTCGACGAGAGATGGATATAACGGCACAGTACAACAATGGTAAGCTGGTCATCCCAAAACAGAAGCAGACGAGACTGGCGAATTGAATGCTGCAGGAAAAATAATGGAGATCAGTGGGTAAGCTCTTGTATAGCAGGCTGCTCAGTCGAGAGAGGGTGCTGCTCAGCCCAATGCCTCTCCTCCCCCCTCCCTCAAGCTCAGTCGGCGAGCCTCAACGACTCTATCATGAGATCCGCCATTGAAAAAGGGAGGAGCTCTCGGCTAGGCTGGGTGGTGAAGGAGGGTTGGGCGGCGGTGCCGCTCGATGTCAGCTGCGCTTTCGGGTGTTGGCGAGCTGGTGAAGGGCAACTCACCGGCGGGGATGTTTCTAAGAATGGGAAAGTAGGCAACGAACAATCTCCTCAATTGTGGGAGGCGACGGGCAGTCTCCTACGAGGTATCCTAAAGAGCAAAAGCAGAAGCAAGCCAAGCTCCGAGACTGAGAGAATGTTAGGGTTTCATCTCACAACCACAGAGAGATGGAGCTAGACACAGCACACAAAATGTTGAGACGCATCTTAACAAATAAGATTATTCAAACCAAAATTTGACCGGTAATGTAGTTGAGGAGGACCATTGACTCTTGCCAAACTTGATGCCAGTAGAGACGGACCTCATACATATCCACGTGTCTATTGGTGCAAGCTTGCTCTTATGGGATACTTTTTGAGTTGTTTTCCATCTCCGAAAGCTTGAGATTGTGCTCAGTCAAGCTTGTAACTAGGGGAGAGGACTCCTGTCATCACCCTAGTTATGCCAACCTCCCACTTCAGAGGGCTGGAGAGGAAACTGCACGAGAAAACCCTTCGTTTTTATGGTTTTATGGTGAGGACCTGGCCCAAAAACATACTCTTTGTTTGTTTGATAGGTTGTAGGTCCACACTTCATTAAATATGAGCACCCGGTCACATTATAAGACGTTGGTCTATTCTAAGTTATTTAACACTTGTCCACAAGCACCTTCATTAAATAGAGGCGCCCAGGCACATTACAAGGAGTTGGTACATTTTAACTTATTTAACACTAGTCCACAAACACCTTCATCGAACCAAGACAGTATCCTAGGGGTCACTCTACCACAAGGCACAGTGCTCCGAGCTACGAGACGAACTCGGCCTGCTGGGCCATGACCACCACCAGGCCAAGATCCATGTGATCCTTACACATCCCCGACGCACGATGGAGACCTCTTCTTCTCAGCCTCTCTTCACTATTTCAAATCTTGTGGCCACCCTCTCCTGTCCAATGATGGATCTCCTCCATGGACCCCTCCCTGCCATAGATTTAGGATAGAGTGCATTATGATCATTCTTGTATACTTTATAGCATGCTCCCCTATTTGTAATGTGCATTTACCTAGCACTTAGCTTCAGTTACTAGGATTCAAGTTTTTGTTTCCGTTTTCCAAGATGATGATATTCCATGGACACTTGTAATCATCTTTTGTCTCACAATCAGTGCCCAATAGTGGGTGTAGACCTCTGTATCAAGATATGCTCTCACACACGCACTCCACACACACACACACATAAAAGCATATATTCACACAAAGTCCTTTGTACTGAGTTTTTGTCAAACCTCCAAAATGCAAGGTAGGCTCAGCAATAATGAAGCCTAGCACTAAAATTATATATATATTTTTGCACTTTTGTTTGAAACTTTTTTTTGTCATTTTAAAAAAAATATGAAACTTCTGAAACGTTTCTAAAACTCGTTTCAAATCAAGCGTTTCTAAAACTCCTAGTAACTATGATACCTACTCATTATATACCTATCCTTGTGTAAAAATTTTAGCCCTGAGATAACATTATATCCTACAAGGCACCTATGATAGACCACTCTAAAAAATGACTAAGAGTGTTGATCCAATGTGTGTATGGTGGTAGTAGTTCATCACTAGAGAGGAAGTGTTGAAAATACCAAGTGATGTTGGGTAAATGTTAGGTGCAAAGGGAAGTGCTATGCGACCCTCAAATGAAGTAAGAATTGTACTAGTCATAGAAGTAAGATTCAAAGGCTCAAAGGAGCTCCAAATGTGAATTATTATGTGGAATGTCCACAACCCAAAGGGTGACCAAAAGAAGGCGCCTAGAAAAAGATGAGGAAAGGCCCAAGTAGGTGCTCACTTCAAGGGAAGTGGTCCTCAAATCTAGGCAAGATTACGGAATAGCTTAATCAAGCTTATGCGTCACAGTTATTGGCTAATAGAGATGTACTTAAGCCTATATAAAGGTCCTCTACCTAATAAAATGCCATATGATCTTTTTGCTAAATCTCTTGCTTGTCATTATTCCATAGTTTTTTCATCAACCCTAATCACTTTCTTACATATGTCAAAACATTGATGCTAATCCATTTCTACACATCCTAACCCTCTCTAAGAATGAAATTCAACATTCATACCACTTAGAAAATAGCTTGGAATGCTTTATGCCTTCATCTCCAAATCCATTACAAAAAGAAATGGTATGGACTTCCCCACATCAAAATGGAACGAAGCCAATGTTGCAAGTGGAGATTATCATTCTTTTGTCATTTCCTTACTACATGATAAAGACAAGGGAAGCCATCCCATGTGATTGTTCTAATAATAACAAATCTGAGCTCACTATGATCTTCTTGGACTAAGGATCATAGATTCGATATTCCATTAAATCCATGCTATAATCCAAGAAGATACATTTGTGTCTTTTAGCATCTCATTTGATATTCTCAGAAGATGGAACATTTTCATAACATTCACACCCAATGATATTTGAGTGTGCACCATAAGATAATCTACCCAAGTTTTTGGTGGCAAAGGCATTTGGTTTAATAAATTTGGCTAAATATACATTTAATTGGTTTTGTAGGGTTTCTCTATGGACTTCACAACTCCCATCAGTATGGATGCACATACTTGTCTACTTTGAGTACTTTTAGAAAGTTGTAATTTACATTTCTAAAGTGTTACTTTGAATGGGAACCAAGGAGAGTAATTTCAATGCTTGGTAGGATTCCTTGGTTCTATAGGTTTGGTCTATGTGGCAATAGACTCAAAGGTGTCATCTTTCTCTCTGCAATGGAAGAGACCTTCTATTGTTACTTCTTTAAGATAGAAGGAGAAACTTTAAGACTACCTTCTTCTTGGAGTTACCTTTGGGATAAGCTTCCTATAAATTTTTGTTATCTCAAGACCTTCTCAACAATTTATTATAGTGTATGGCCAAGAACCAAGGAACACCCTCTATGTAGCATTGTGGTGCTCTTCTAAAAGATTTATCTTTTGTCTAAATAGTAAGTTTATATCTAGTCTATCGAAAAAAGTGGTTCTAAGCCTACCCAACCTCCATCCACAAAAAAGTGAAGCTTTGTAGCCATGGGCACGAGATTGAAAGAATCTAATCTACCATGACATCACAAACCTTACTAAAAAGTAATAGACTAAGAAAATGAATTACTTTATACATGCTTAAAATGATTTGAGTGTATGATAAAACAAAGACCTAAGGCATAACGCAAGTACCTCAATGATCACGTTCATTTGGTCTGTCCAATTCCAGCATACAAAAATCCAAAGAATCAATTTTCTCTGCCATCCCTTGAATTCTTGGTTTTCCATTTTACGATCTTGAGAAAGAATATTCCAAGATAGTCGATGATAATTTAAGAACCGTTTCCACTCCCGTGGAAGCTTGCGATCTCCCATTGTTGATTCACATAGTTTTAAAAGTAATTCTCTTTCCATGGGACTATAGCTTGCTAAAAGAAAATGAAAGCCTCGATTGATAGCTATACCTAGACATCAAAAACCAATTAAGTTTGTTAGAATAAACTATAAAAGTGAATAAGTCTTGGAAAATGATAAAGAATTTCCAAGTTCTTTGAGCAATAAATATTCAAATAATACAATAAGTATACATCTTTTTCTAAAAAATAACGTCTACAAACACTACTAGGAAAAGGAACACAAAGGTTAGTCAAAAGCTATCCTTTTGACCTAATTATTGAGTTCTTTGCTTCCTACCATTCTAGACTCACCAAATTTCAAAGGACAGCCACTTACCATTTGCAGTGTCCTTTTTATGATAAGAAATGGTATACACTTAATAAATGCAGTACCATTCCTTGTCATAAAAAGAAGGGCATTTCAAAAGACAATCACTTCGTCATTTAGAGTGTCTTCTTTTAATGATAAGAAATGGTATACACTTAATACATGTAATACCGTTCCTTGTCATAAAAAGAAGGACACTCCAAATGGTGAAGTGGTTGTTCTTTGAAATATAGTGAGTCCAAATGAACAATGTAATCACAATTTTTTTATTTTTAAGAAATTCCATTAGATTAAGTTTCTAAAAGTAGGTGCTATTTGTAAAAATTGATAAGAAATACACAAGTGAAGCAATTTATAACTTAGTAAAAAAGGGACCCTCCTTTATATTATACATCTAACACAATCATTCACATTAGCAAATAATAATAATGTTAAACAAAAAAGATTCCCAATAAAAAAATCAAACATCTCATAAAAGGATTATTTTTTAAGAAATCTATTTGATGTGGGATTTCTAAAATTTTAAGTGAGTTTGTTTATATAATCATCTAGTCACAAGCGCAAACACTCATTTTTCTATTAAACATAAGTAAAAGAACATTATGAATCTATAAGTAGAGTTGCATGTGAAAGTAACATGCATATGCATCATTACATTTTTTGGAATAACTTAAACTACTTTCTCTAGCTTGAGTGTACATATATGTTAGTACTATGCCACAAAGTAAAAACAATCATAAGTAAAGGTGTAATATTTAGTGCATGTACTTCTCAAATTTCACTTTGACGATATTTGTTAACTCGTCTTTTCTAGCAAAACTCTCTACCCACCAATTAAATCATCAATCTTCTCTTTAATATAACTACTAAAAACTTGTCTTCCTCTTTCTGTCTTCGTCTTTCTCTTCTTCCTCTAAGAAGAACAATAAATATAATGCTAATTAATAAAACATGAAAATCTATGGATAAAAAGTTGGTGGAAGTTTAAACACCATAAGAACAAGAAAGAACAAGACTTAAAGAAACATAAGAAAGTGTGTTAAAAACAAAAGAACAAAGCATGCAAAGAGAGGTAAAAACATCAACTATACTTTAAATTGATTAATGGGTGCCATTTTGGCACCAATGATAAAGAGAGAGAGAGAATTATCCCACATCCTTGAACATTCGTTGTTGGATGAATAGTGCTACGGACAATGTGATGTATTTTTGAAGGGTTCAACCTACTCTTAAACGAAAGAGCTTCAATATAATGAGTTCTTTCTAATATAGTATTGATTTTTCACTCATGAACAAGATTCCAACTTGTATTCTTTTTTTTAAAATATAACTTCGTTGTGAATTTTTTATGGTAGACTCCCAAACTCGCAAAACCCACATTTAAACAAAATTTACTTCATTGGGAATTTTTTTTATGGTAGACTCCCAAACTCGCAGAACCCACATTTAAACAAAATTTACTATTTTATAAAAACTATAACTCGTAATTTTTATTTCTCTTATCGATATTAAGTATGAAAGTGTTTTTATTGGAGAAACAATTTAAACATTCTTTACCATTCTTTAATTCTATTCAAACCTAGAAGTAGTTATTGTTATCAAGGATGCATTTTTTACTTCATCTATCAAGTATGG
This sequence comes from Cibotium barometz, assembly GCF_041138505.1. NCBI lineage: Eukaryota > Viridiplantae > Streptophyta > Polypodiopsida > Cyatheales > Cibotiaceae > Cibotium > Cibotium barometz. The sequence continues at coordinate 8,863,613 of NC_141095.1, read as the reverse complement.
GACAATACTCATGATATTGCATGCTAGATGATCACATGATTTGATATTTCATGATAGATGGTCAGATCATTTAACTTTTATGAGTGAAGATCTTAGTATCATAGATATACTTTTTTATTACTAAATTGAAAGTTACAACACATAGATTTTGTAGCATAGATATATTAGGATTCAATGATTTGATTAAGTTTCTAAAATGTACTACTACTATGTCAACACTAGTGTCTCATAGATCTAACATCTATCTGAAGGTATTTAATCTACGAATTAGTAGGGAGTAATTTAAAATTTGATCATATCTTGCATGTAATTCACCAAAATTCGGCTAGTGATAAAGGCATGGACTTAAAGCACTCAACGGATTCTATTAGTGGCTTAAGTTTTTTCCATCCCTAAAAAACTCTCGTGGTACAAATAATTTTACAATATATAAGCTTGCAAATGGCCATTGTACTATTGTAGTGGTGTCCTTTCTTGGGTTTTAATAAGGGCATTTCTATTGTGATGAACCTACCCTTTGGTTGAGCTTTGACTATCCATTTCCATGCAAAATTAGAGATTTTCTACTCAACTTAATTAGACAAGAACTTGTTGGCAAATGAACTTTTGGTGAGCCTCTTACAACACCTTGGATGTTAATATAATAAAATATTAGAACAAGACACAATTTGTCATTTTTGAAGTAGTGTACCATGGGATGAAAAATAGCTCAACATTGAAAGACTTGGTGGAAACCTTGCTATACAATCTTAAAAGAGCAAAAACCAAGAACTTTTTAGCTTGACAATAAGTTTTTCAAAATTGTTACATAAGATGGATAAGCAAGTAGATTGAGAAATAACCTTATACGACAAAGCTTTCTTCACAATCACGAAAGAGGTGATAGGTCTACTGGAAAAAGAGAAAGAGGCAAAAACAAGATATTTTATTCATTCGAATGTTTGGGCACCTATTCAAAATTCTTCTCTAAGTAGCTAATACTACTTCATTATCTTCAATGGTGTTTTTTCTAGCTATACTAGGAAACTTTTTGATGATGAATAATATTATATGATCTCATGTTTTTTTTAAAATACTGGCTTGTTTGGAAACTTTTTGATGAGATAAAATATCTAGAAGTCTACCCCTTTTCGTAAATCTTGTAGCATATGCTAAATAATAAAGGAATCTACCACCTTCACGTTCCATGAGATGGACCTTTGGTTGGTTTGAGAGACACGAAAAAAGAAACTAATATGTATGGCACTTTCAAGTTTGAAAAGAAAGCTTTACATGGTACCCTATCGAGGGAGTAACTAACCCTTGTGAAGAGATCAAATGTGTATGACCATGCATACCAAGAAAGGTAAAGTCGTAATGATTAAGACACGCATATTTTTTAACATATACATACATCGTTTAGGTTTTAGACTATCTTGGAAGGTAGCATAGAGATATATACATAAGGTCTTAAGTTTTATTAAATTCCTTTAGATGTGTGTGTGTGTGTGTGTGTGTGTGTGTGTGAGAGAGAGAGAGAGAGAGAGAGAGAGAGAGAGAGATTTTTCACAAATGAGATAATCATCATTATGGATTGTAAAGATAATTAAAAGTGAAGTTTTACTCTCTTGAATTCCATCAACAATCTTTTGGTTAGTACACTCAATTGTGTTCTTCTTACCAAGCCTCTTCGTCACTAACCAAATCTATTCCTTTCATAACGATGGCTATGTGCTACATCACCTTAAAAGTATCAAATTCACTACTTGCTTCTCATTTGAGTATCCCTTGTAGTTTCAAGTGAATTATATTGGATAAGTAAGGCTTGCAACAATGACGAGTATAGAGTAGAGAGGTCAAATTGCTACCATAGCAATGCCCCAATACTCTGCCTGTATACTCGACAAGGCAAAGCCAGTTATTTCTTACCGCTTCAACTCACAGCAACACTCCCAAAAAAAAATGTAAAGCCACTGGTAGATCTCTGGGAGTGATTTAGACATGTGAAAAATGGAAAAACAAGCTACGTAAGAACAGTGATGATGTTGCACACCCCATTGTGCATGTTGGAAAAGTCCCATTGTCTATGCAAGATGGCAAAATAAAGAACTTCGCAGATGTACTTCATATTTCAAATATTGCGAAGAGATCACCTCATGACATCTTGGCACACGTCGTATGGCTTGGACATTTAATATGATAGATTATAAGGCTATTTCAGTGCCATTAGAGTAGAATACAAAGGCTTCTGGAGATATATGTGAGCTTTTGAAGAAGCCCCACAATGAACACTTATAGTGGCTAGCTCGATCTACATGACTATTACTAGGCTACACTTGAGCTATGATATTGGACTTTAGAGTCAGTTTATATAAGCCTCACGAGCCATACTTGGATGTGGTTAGACAGATTCTCAAGTACATAAAGTCCATAGTTGATTATAGACTTTTCTATGAGGTTGGCACAAAGATACAGCTATATGGATACACAGATGGTGATTGGGTTGGTAGTGTCGCAGACACATGACTCATCATGTGGTTAGAGACACCAAATCCACATACTAAATAACTCACTTATACATCACCATGTTTACTTGATGATGCGTAGTTGCCTTGCTATAACTTTCCACTTTGATATCATTCTACTTTTTATAACAGCCTTTTACTATGTGACCTGGTTTGCCACAGTAATAGCACTATATGCTATTTGCATTTTGATTTCTTTGCCAACCACCTTGGCCTTCTTTGCTCCCCTACCTCTTCCACTTATTCATAAATTAGACTTGTCTTCTTACTAGTGCCTACCATTTCTATTTCCAAAATAGCTCGAACATCGGCCTCTAGATAATGATTTGCCTCTACCTCTACATCTATCTAGGTAAAAGGCTTGCTCATGAGAATTTCCAAAGGATTAACCTCTCCCAATATTCATCTTCTCATGGATGAGAAGAGTAATCAGTTCCTGAAATTTAGGAAAGTTCTCTCGAACTCCAATGGAGGTCTAAAACTGACGGTATTCCTTGCTAAGACTAATCAAGGTCACCAATACCATATCATCGTCATCTACTAGTACTCCAAGAGAAAGAAGGACTCCTAAAAGCGTCTTAATCTTCACTCAGTAATCATTAAACTCAGTTTCCTTCTGGTTGTATTACGCAACTCCAACTTTAGCTGCATCTTCCAAGCTTGAGTATTTATGTTGTACATCATCACCAACGTGTCCCAATCCTCCTTAGGTGTTTATGCATCCTGTATAAGCACAATCATAGTCTGTCATACTATCATGCAACTAGTACACCTTTCTCACTCTTTCATGTCTTGCTTTGAATGCATATGGGGTGGGTTTTCTTTCAACCATATATGGCTCCTTTTGATCGCATGTGATGAACTCCCAATATTCTTTCCCTACAAGAAAATTGGTCATCCTGAACTTCTATGCTTGGAAGCTTTTCTTATCCTCGCTCACAATGTGGGACAAATTGTCACATGATTACCTATAACTTATCAAATAGTGCTTTGAAAAAACTTATGCTCTTGCAGCAAACCTGCAATCTCTAGCATAGAAATACATCTTGTCATCCACCCCACTGGCAACATATCAACCATAATCTCACCAACCATGCTAGTGGCACAGGTGTGAAAGCTATCACCCAGGCGGGTCATCAATGTCCGCAATACCTATTCAGCTTGATATATCAACATGAGACTCGTGCTTCATCATGACACTGAAACATGGTCTCGAGGACCACCAAGCAACCCTTCGAGAGATGTAGAATCAGATGTGAAGAATAATGGATCGCATGACTAAAAGAGCAAGCATGGTCATTGCTTGAGAATTCCACCATCTTTGATCTTCAATGGTCCACGCTACGGTGTTGAAATGCATGACACCACTTGTGCCACAATTAGTGTCCCTCTTGGTTTTGTCGGGAAGGTACCAAGTGTTGATATGCTACAGGCCGAGATTGTTGCCCCGAAACAATATCCCATAGCTACATGGCCTTCTGTAGACTCTTTATAATTAATCTCCATAGTGCTTAGTGGGGCCCATCAAGCCGATCTTCAAATGTCATGAATCCACCAAACCCACACTCATAGTATGGGATTTTCTAAAGCTGGATAGGATGCTAGGAATAGAAATCCCTCCATGGACGTGAGCTCTTGGGAGTGGAAGAGAAGAGAGGTACGTAAGTGTGCACACAAGGCATCGGAATATGATGGGATGTGAGGTACGATTGCCAAAGCATTCCAAAAACAAGATATATACCTGAGTGAGAAGAAAAAAGCTTCGAGATATGTGCACAAAAATAGAAGTGCCTAGGGTTTGCACAAATACAAGAGTGCATATGGATGCTTCCACTACACTAATTCACCCCTTATAAACAAGAATCTACAAATCATAGAACAAAAACTTCGATTTAACACAAATGTATCCAAAAAAGCCTCAAAATATATCTCTTTGAATGTAACAAACTATGTTATTAGTCTAGTTGAAAAAGCCTCTAATCCCTACTCCAAGAAGTGTCCACTTGGTGACTATCACAAAGACGAAGCTATGCAACGTACTAGAACCATGTGTACTGGATGACTGTCTGGGCCATGATGGTGATCTCATAGCTGAGGCGGAGCAGCTGACTAGCTGTGAGTGGTGTGTTGTCCATAAGCTCCACCCAAAATGGCAATGAAAATGGATAACAGGCAACAGTGGACTCCGAGAGCCATCTCTGACTGCAATAGTTAGCTCTAAGTCGACAACAATAGCGACAACTAGATTTGAGAAGATAGTTGGACTACGTTTAGGCAAAGGCAATAGCTCTCATACCAGTATTGGTCCCAGTTGAGAGGACAATTGCACGACTGATGGGAGAGACAATAATGTTAATGCACAAGATAATCAACACATTAAACATGGGTTTCATTGGGAATTAAGGATAAGAACATATGCATCCTAGAAAAACATATCTTTATGATGTTTGATCTTTTTTATCAGAGAGGCTTCCGTTTACAATTTGCACTCATATGCCACCACCACACATGCCACATGTCAAGGTATGATGCCAAGAGGTGTCACCTTTGCACATCATTGCTTACATAATATCCTTCTAAGAGATGGTTCCCAAACACAAAAAAAAACCCACACTAGCAACTATTCACACTCTAGAACTGCTTTATTTAAAGCTAGAATACCAGGTGAAATTTTACAAAACTAGCTAGACCCTATTTATTTCTATATTTACCATTATTAATATTTAATAGTACACACAAATAGAGAGAGAAAGAAAGAAAGTTATATTAACGTCTTCAAAAGGCCAAAATGACCTATGAGACCAAAAAGATTAAATCATATCCATGAGGTACATCATCTTGGGTACAAGGTGAAGGACGAGGATGGAGACGAAGAAGGTGGATGGGTGGGAGGAGAGAGAGAGAGAGAGAGAAAGAAAGAAAGAAAGAAAGATTTTATTAACGTCTTCCAAAAGACCGAACTCGGCCTATGAGACAAATCGGAGTACCTGTATGGGGTATCCTCTGTCATCCCAACAAAATGAAAAAGTACTGAATAAAAAAGCTGAATCTGGGTGTGCAGGGGATGGAGCTCTATTACTAGGAGAATGCAAAGCTATATGCATGGAGTATACAATCATGATATGCAACCTAGCTAGCTCCATCCTGTACCATACTGGGGGTATAAAATGGTATACATCAGTGAAGGGGGTGTCCACAGCTCCCTGAAGAACATGCCTGGGTGTGCTCTGAAGCGAGCCAGTCGCTCCGCACCCTCTCTGTGAAACTGAGCTCTGATCTCTGTCATCTCTCTCTGGTATAGGCGTGGTGTCCGAAAGCCAGGTGTCCTCTGTCTCCTGCGGGCTCTAAGTGTCTCTGCTCTCTGGAGAGTAATTCCCTGCCGTGTAGGGGCTGGGAGGGGTATGGATCTCTGAAAAAATGTAGTAATCTGTGTCTGTCGCCCCCCCTCTGGAGCTGTCTGAGCCTGTAATAATGTCTCTCTGTGGCGCTGTATGTCTAGAATGTATCTCCCCAGTATGCGCTGGTCTGCTGTCTCAAAGATCTAGCGTAGGGAATGTGGCTCTCTGAATAAAATGGGATATCTCTCTCTGATGGCTGTATATGCTCTACATCTGCATACATAATGCTCCTCACTCTCCACCTCCTCTCTGCACAATTTGCATACCCTCTCCTCTCGGGGGATCCGTGCTGCTCTGCCAGTCTCAATCTCCAATCGGTGTGATGAAACTCTGAGCTGACCAATAGCCACTCGGGAGCCGTGTGGTAAAAAGCCCTCCATGTATCTAGGCCTCTCTATAAATCCATCATCAGTGATACTCATGAAGTGATCTCTGTAGTATAGCATCTTCGGTGGAAGAGGCTGTGTAGGCGATATCCATGTCTCTCGTGTATAGAGCTGCCATAGATCCTGTCTCAATACTCTGTTCCTCTCACTATGAGAGAGACGGATATGTGGTGCATCCCTGTCATACTGGAATGGTGGTAGATGATCCATGTCTAGGCCATGCTGTGAGTACCAATGTGTGACCAGTTCGCTGCCTCTCTGCCCGCCTTTTCCCCAGTTCGCCACTTTGCTTGCCTTCGACAGTTCGGTGCCTCTCTGCCCTCTCTGCCCGCCTTTTCCCCAGTTCGCCACTTTGCTTGCCTTCGCCAGTTCGCTGCCTCTCTGCCCGCCTTTTCCCAAGTTCGCCACTTTGCTGTCACGCCCTTTTCCCACCTACCCTTGCTCAGGCCCCCAAGGCAGCAACATAACTCTCTCTCTCTCTCTCTCTCTCCTCCCTGCCTGTGGGAAGGACTGCAGAGTGATTTGGAGGAATGGCCCCGAGTCTCCAAGAGAAACTCGAGGCCCTAGAGATGGCAATGAAGGCATTAATCAAGGAGAACAAGAAGACATCCGATTCCAACCTCAATGAGGTGGAAAACAAACTACACAAGCACATCATAGCTCTCGAAGCACGGGTCACGAACCTCGAACAAGAGAACACGGCACTCAAGGAGGAGGTGAGTGCATTGAAAGTGGAAATGGTAGCCATCAAGACTGCTGAGAAGGAAGAAGGGGAGATCAATGACAACACTCTCACGGCCATCAAAGAAGAGATCTCCAAGGAGATCACAAAGGACATGGAGGGAAAGCTCGAAGCCAAGCAGTCAGGATGGGTCGAGGTGGTGAAGAAGAACATCCGTAAAGAAGTGAGGGAGGAGACTCAAAGGGAAGAAAACCAAATCATTCACACCACCATTGAGGAGGAGAAGATGAGGCATGCCCGCCGCCTCAACATTCGAGTCACAGGTATAGCCGAGACACCCGACTCCACTCCCGAGAAAGATGGACAGCTTCTATGCATGAAGCTCGGCTACAAGGAAGAGCACCCTCTCCCCTTCACCAAAGCATGGAGAGCCGGGAAAGACTCAACACGCAAGCGAGCCCTCATCCTACAGTTTGCAGGAGAGACGGAGAGGGTCACCTTCATGAGGAAGAGGGTCATACTACGGGGTTTAGAGGGAGCTCCTATTTTCTTGGATGATGATCTCACGAGGATGCAGCTTGAGCATAGGAGAGCTTGCATGCCACGAGTCTTACACGCGAGGAGAGAAGGCAAGAAGGCCTTCTATCGAGATGGTCGGGTCATCATTGATGGCCGGCCCATGGATTAGCGGTTTGGGGCCTATGGGACACAGACCAGGCCACTGATAAAGATACACATAGCAGTATGGAACTGTAATGGTTCACTATGGGTGCAGCCTGGACGACTGGAGCATGTTATGGTGGGGAGAGACATCATACTTCTGACAGAGACACATCAGAGCCCAGAGAGAGGGCTACCTCGAGTAGAGGGATTCCAGTGGGAGTCAGCATACAGGAGGACCACACGCCAGGGTACCTCGAGAGGGTCGGGGGGAGTAGCAGTCCTATTCAGACGGGAGCTACAGGGGAGACTGAGAGTGGTAGCACAGGATCCAGAGGCCAGATACATGTGGATCAGCTTACAGCTCTCACAGGACAGGGTTATATACATAGCTCTATGTTACTTTTCTCCATCAGGATCCTCCTACATCATTACAGAGGACATGCCACAGGAGGAGGAGATAAGAGCCTCGCCATACACTTGTCTGTCAGAGGAGATTATGCATTATTCTACACTAGGGGAAGTATTTCTTACGGGCGACTTCAATGCCCACACACAGAGTAGACAGTGTGAGGTGTATGACTATGACGACATGGAGATCCTCCACCCTGTGGATCCAGAGGAGATAGGGGCTAGTCGGGCATCAGAGGACACTGGACCAGACAGAGGGCATTATGGGGACCACTTACTAGAGTTGGGAGCCAGGCATCGTCTCGTTATTTATAACGGGATGCTACAGTGGCCGGGATCAGGAGGGCTGACATGCTTCCCACATGGGGGTCATACACGGACCGGAGGCACGGTGGTAGACTACATTATGGGGTCTTTGGAGGCATCACAGCTTGTCACCTCATTCTCCATTCCACCTCGTCCTATTGGGGCAGATCATACATACTTGGCATTTTCACTAGCCGGATCACCAGTATCACCAGCCCCCCATATACCGACGCCACACACTACCATCTACTTCACACATGACATGGCAGACATATACACTGGCAGAGTAGAGGATGGGCTCCTACTCATGGATCCCCTGGCATCTATGGATACCATTACAGCCCAGCTCGCATCACTCCTACACACGGCTGCATTACAGAGCTTCCCACATCGTGTACACTCAGGAGAGCCTGCGAGACCTGGGACTATGCCCCAGAACAGATGGTATGATGACGAGTGCAGAGCCCTATACTCACGACTCCGCATACAGAGAGCCTAGGGAGCCATCACAGAGCAGGAGTCGAGGAGAGAGATGAGGAGACTTACTCGTCGCAAAAGGCGGGCCTTTGCAGAGATACAGGAGCTAGAGATCTTTCATTTCTTCATGAGTAGAGATAGCCCTGTCTCATGGCGGCACTTCAGAGAGCCCCGGACCCCGACACCTATTGCAGACCCACAGACATGGCACACATATGCAGAGGGTCTATACCATCCCCCACAGCAGCCACCTATACCTCAGCCACAGGAGCCTCGACCTACCACAGCTAGCTTCTTTACCCACTCGATGGTACAGGAAGCTATCCGCCGCCTACAGCATGGACGGGCCGCCGACCATATGGGCTTGCAGGGTGAGCATCTCATATATGCAGTAGATTCTTTAGCTCCTTTTCTTGCACACCTGTTTAACAGGGCACTAGCAGAGGATTTGCCTGCGGAGTGGACGATGCATACCATTGTGCCGATTCACAAAACAGGGGATATGCTCGATCCGAGCAACTACAGGACGGTTATGGTTGGCCACGTGCTAGCCAAACTCTATGGTGCAGTGCTGGAGAGAGAGGGGGAGAGAGAGAGAGAGGGGGAGAGAGAGAGAGAGAGAGAGGGATGAGGACGAGGATGGAGACGAAGAAGGTGGGTGGGTGGGAGGGAGAGAGAGAGAGAGGGGGAGAGAGAGAGAGAGAGAGAGAGAGAGAGAGAGGGATGAGGACGAGGATGGAGACGAAGAAGGTGGGTGGGTGGGAGGAAGAGAGAATATTCACTTTCATGACTAAGAAGGTGGTGGATCGATGACAAGGAGAGAGGGTATTCACTTTCATGACTAGGAAGGAAAAAATAAAGAGAATGTGCACTAAAAACCCAAAGTGATTGGGGTTTTAATAGGATATGCCAATGGTGACATAATAGCCAGAACTCATTATTTAAAATATAAGCTAGGTACACCACTCAGACTAGACATGTGCACAGGGAGTTGCATTTGGAAGGAAGAAAAAGAAAAATAGTGAGATTTTTAAACAAAACAAATAGAGAAAAGAGGACCAAATTGATAGAGTCAAACTAAATTTGATGTGCATATTCACAATTTTGTTTGGTGTGCATTAATTTAACATCATTGACATGGCGTTCGATTATGAAGTTGGGACCTTCAGGTGGCATAAGAATCCATCCTACTATGGAATTTGGAGCCAGCTTTCTGGGAGCAATGGTACCACTACGTCACACTAAAGCACAGTGGATAGGTGAGGAGGCGTTGAGTTTGAGATATCTAGCAGTGGAATTCTTTTAGGTGCCATGCTTAGAAGCATATGTACAATGACAAAAAGGCGGTATTTATAAAGAATCTCGGAATAAGAAATAACAAGCATGCAAATACAGCATGAGCACCCACAACGTGATATCCACCCCTGCAATTATGTTGCTCCATGCCCAATAATATCAGGAGGCTTGTAAAAGCTGAATTTGTGCATATTCCATTCACATGCAATAAGGAAAAAGCCAAGAGTAGTTGTGGACAGCAGAACGCATAGAACACAATTGCCGGCTCGAATCACGGATGCAAAGATACCACCACCGCGTGATATCCATCCTATGCATGGAACGTGTAGAAGCTAGATTTGTGCCAAGAGGAACAAAACGGCACCCAAAACAAATCAAACAACCCGTGGAAGACCGCATGCAGCTAGTGTTCGACATGGAAGAGCGCAAATACAACTGCCAACTGGAATCATGCATATGCAAACATACCACTTGCGTCTACCAAATGATGTCCATCCCATGCATGGGATGGAATAGGATTTGTGCCAGAAGGTACGAAACAACCCGTGGAAGACCGCATGCAGCCAAAGTTCGACGTGGAAGAGCACAAACCAATCTAAGAGCCCGTGGAAAGGCATGTACAAGGCGAGAATGTACCAAAAAGCACCCAACACTAGTCGGAGAGGGGGGCTTGTACCAAGGTTCGAAATGGCACACAAAACCAATCGCACGGCCCGTAGAAGACCACATGCAGCCAATGTTCGACGTAGAAGGGCGGCATCATTTAATCTTAGGGTAAGCCTCCACCAATCGGAGATGGAGCACATGGAATGCCAAACACAATCTTGGACGTGAAAAGCCGCATCACTCAATCGCAAAGCGAGTCTCCACCACAGCAATTGCAGATGGGGGAACATGCTATCACAAACAGAGATGGAGCACATGGAATGCCAAAAGCAGCCTCGGACGTGGCTCGGTGGATAGCAATTGCAGATGGAGGAACATCCAACCACAGACGGAGATGGAGCACATGGAATGCCCTCAGACGTAGAAGACTTCTACTGCATGGAGTAAAACTCCACTAAAACTGACCGTTATGTTAAAGCAACCCAAAAAAAAAAAGATTTTAATTAATTAACGCAAGCCAAAAAAGCATTTCTAGTTGTAAAAGAAACTCGTCTGGAATAAGGCTCTAAAGAAAGCTGAAGAGAGAAGACCAAGTATAGGCTAATCAACAGAGGTTTTTGGGAGCAAGCTTACTCAAAGCTTAATCAACAGAGGTTTTTGGGAGCAAGCTTACTCAAAGGCTTTTCGAAGCAGCCAACACAGGAGATCAGCCCTGTAGGCAAACAACATCGACTGTGCAGCAAAAGGAAGGAGCGGAGCCCGTCAGGGAAAGGAGGCTGCAACAGAAGTGCGCATAGAGCCGTTGGTGGGTTCTAAGAGTTGTTAATCGAGATTAATTACACTTTAGGATTTGAAAACCTCAAAAAGATGATGAGAGAAATCAATTACCATCATTTGTTGTATCCTGGCCTTGAGAACTCGAACCTGGATCTTGAATTTGAATGCCCTGCAGACCTATTGGATCATACTCCTCATTCGCCTCTATCTTCTTCTTTGATTCTTTTTTAGTATCCTCATTTGTTGTATGGAGAGAGACGTTACTGGCTTGGACAAGAGGCGTGTCGCCGTGGCCTTCTCTTGCATCATCATCCGCCTCCTGAGAACTCGAACCTGTTGCTTGAATTTGAATGCCCTGCAGACCTGTTGCATCATCATCCGCCTCCTGAGAACTCGAACCTGGATCTTGAATTTGAATGCCCTGCAGACCTGTTGCATCATCATCCGCCTCCTCCTCTATCTTCTCCTCCTTTGATTCTTTCTTAGTATCCTCATTTGAGGCTTTTGCTTTCTCCTTGCTTGTGTTTCGACCAATCTGTCCTTCAAGGAAATTTTTAAGGTTTTTGTTACTTGGGTCTGGCATCTGAACGGGTAGCTGAATAATCTTCTGCAAGTATTTGTCAGCCAAGTCATAAGTGTACGAGCTTGTATCCTTCGCAAAGGCCTCTCTGCTCTTTTCAGCCATTAACTCCAGCACCTTGTCGCTAATATCTTTCAAACTCTCTTTGGTAATAGCACGTTCAACCATGCCCTTGTCAATACCAATAACAACATTTATGCCACAGGAACCCAAGATCTGACTGATTGCACGAAGCACCTGCACCCAAAAGAAAAAAGAAGCAGAGTCAGTAGGTTATCAGATGACAAGTATTATTTAAGAAGATTAAACCCATGGAAAAACCCATGACTAAGGCCCACTTTCCACGCAAGGAGAAATTTCCACTTGATTTCTACTTACAAAACATATAAGAGTGGCTGTGCACTCTTTTTGGAACGGTGGTTATGTTCACCACCAATTGCCAAAACTGGCCAGTGTCGAGAACTAGCCGTAAGTATAGTGCCAAATATCAAGAAGAGCTATTTTATGCACACAGAAAAATGGAGGAGGCAAGGGTATGTGACAACCTCTAAAACGGTCTTTTCATCACATCTGTCTAGATCATCCACAAAGACCACAATGCGCAGATTGTTCAAACGAGGATGTTGTTTCCTCATGCTAGTTCCCTCCATATTATATTTGTTTTTTATGAAGGATGACCCCATGAAGCCAAGAACCTTCCAGAGAAAATTTGCCTCTTTGCAAAGCTGATCGTGAAGAAAATTTATATCACGAATCACTTTTTGCTGGTACCCAAGCATGGATTTGTGATCAGGAGATTTGATGTATTTGAAGATTGTGTCTGTCACTGGCTGCACAACTGCCAAAAGAGTCTTGAAGAATACCCAGATGACACCAAAAACACCTACTGGCAGAGTCAAAAGCTTGTACTCTGTTCTGATTGGCGCTACCCTCCACAGCACTAGTATTCCACATGCAATAACAAAAGCAAGGAAGACTGGAAGAAGAAGCTTCACAAAGATATCAGTGGGCTGGCTTTCCCATGAGTATATCCAGCACATTCTTAGCCATTGAGGTGGAGTCATGGAATCCTCTAGCTCTTTGCTAATTTCCACGGCAAGCCCAGCAGATGCTTGAGTCTTATTGTCATATTGCCATGCATTATAATGCACGGTCAGCACAGCAGGTGTGTGCCCTGTTAGTTGTGTCCGTATGGCTTTGCTCTCACCATGTTCCCCAGGAAACAACCGTACCTGAATACAAGCACACAATTAAACATAAATACATGAACATGAGTAAAATGTTGATGTTCCAATCCAAAGAACTTCAATACTTCCACTCACCAACTTTGACTTTTTAACTGCCGATGCCAAACCTTTGAACACTTGGCGACACTGAGAGTATAACTTGAATAGAAATTTTTGATCAGTCAGTATGGCATTTCTCGTACCACGAAACTTCACCTGAATACAAGCAAAACAATCAAATCTGAAAACTTCATGTGGATTGTTAGAATAAAACATTAATGTTCCAAGCCAAACAATTTTACTAAATCCACGCACCAATTTTGATCGATCTGCCAATGCCAAATCTTTGAACAATGCGGGATTCAGAGAGTGCAACTCGATTGGAAATTTATCAATCACATCCACTTCCTGTTAGATGCATTGCCTCAGCAAGCCTGAAGTTGAATCCGAGTGGAAAGCTACTCTTAAAGAACCAAACAAGCTCATGATACCTTGATCTCATCGGTAACAATATCTGCTTTTAGAGTTAGTTTGTAAAGAGCCTTGGCCACCTTGACACGGAGTGCTGCTCCAGTTGAGGAGAATTTAGGCACAGTTGACTCCTTTCCGAGCAGTAATTGATCAGGGGATTTAGTAGTAGAAGGACTAGTGTCTCTGAAAGTTTCTTTGACAGCCATACACAACAAAGCTTCTTCCACCTTTCCACATACATATATCAACAAGCAATTCAGGGTGATAAAATTTGTTGTTTTATTCAAGTGACAGAATACAATATGTATATCATGCATCGAGGAACATGCAAGGTCTAATCCTCTTAAGAGCGAACTGAAGATTAGCTTCTGAGTTTTTGGATTTCCAAATATTACCTGGAGCATGAAACTAGATTTTCCCATTCCCCAACTTCCAAAAAGTCCAATGGATATGGGAGTTCCCGTGTAAGGATTTAAGAGCAACGTAGCTACCCCTTTCACTAAATGTCTTCTGCCTGCAATGAAACACACATCATATACAGAGCGATATTAACTTTGCATAAATACGTTTTAAGTGAACAGTCATTTAATTTCCCCTATTCATAAACACACCAACTAAACTTAACCGTGTTGCCAAAATAAACAAGTTTTTCACCAAATCATAAAACCTCCTTTAGATCAACGAAGAGTGTAGACTTAACTTGTGCTTTAACCATAGTAACATGGGACGGGGAATGGGAACGGGGAACGGGGACGGGGACGGGGATTCCTGGTAACCGGGACGGGGAACGGGGGACGGCAAGCGACGGCATACAAAATATGCAATTTTAAGTAAGCACTCATTTAAGAAACTTGACAATACTAAAACAAAGTCACTTTACACTTCCAAAGCATCAATATTAAGTCATACTCGCAAAAAAATGGGTGTTACAAAAAAGGAGATCGGGCACCCAGGACCCAGTCGCCAAAGGCTAAAGCAAGAGACAAGGGCAAACTTGCTAGGAGCCTTGCAAGTTGCTTGAGCCTTGCTTGAGCCTTGCCAATGGGGGCTCTTCTTATAGCCATGGGCCAAGTGGGGAGGGCTGCTCAACGGCTAGGCGCCCAACGACCTACAGGGCGCAACGGCACACTGCCCAACGGTCCGTTGACCATCCCGTCCAGCTCCGTCCCACACGAACCGCAGTCCCGCCGTCCCGGAATCGCCGTCCCCTTGTTGCAGCGTGGGCTCACACGTCCCCTAGCCGTCCCGTGTCCGGTTCCGTTCCCGCGCTTTATGGGACGGTGTTCCCCCGTCCCAGGGGTCCGTCCCCCACGTCCCCTGTGACTATGGCTTTAACTGCTTTGGATTTTGCAATATTTAAGAAAACTCTGCAGGTGAATAAGAAAATCTTGCAGTTGAGGTGTAAAGCTAACAAACTCCTCGTCGAGCATGCAAACTCCGATTACATTTTGGCAGGCCCCCTCCCGTTAGGGTTTCGCCTCTCTCAACCTGCTGCCCAAGGGCTCTGCTTGGTTGTAGGCTTCGTTAATCCCCTCTCTCGCCATCGTCCCCCCCCTCAGGTGTATGGGTACCAAGTGGAGGGGAACCCCCACTTTGCTCAAAGCTCAGGGCACCAGTTCTGGCTCTAGGACTATTACGCTGCCATCCCCCCTGGGTCAAGAAACGAAGCTACAACATTTCAACAGTTCGTGCAATGGCCGCCTACCATGGATGGGAATCGAGAAGCGATGTTGAAATACGAGCAAGTGCTAGTGGACTTCTTGGACACCAAAAAAAAATTGGAAGACTCCAGAGCTCGAGTGGAAGAACTGAATTTGATGCTGCTGCACAAGCAAGTTGAAGAAGACGCGCAGAATAACAAGCAAAATCCAACCAAGGCCGTGGCCCCATCAGGTAATTCCTCTTCCATTAAACCTCTGGTCTCTCTTCCGCCAAATATGGTTCATTCAATGGAAATGGATTACACAGCCTGGTGCTTAGTAGGGTTATTGTTCGGTCCTTGGCCTCCAGTTGAGTTCCTTAGGGGCAAGGTCAAAGATAACTGGCTATCAATTGGCATTGAGGTAGACATCAACCAAGCCCTCCCAAATGGGTATTACCCCTTTCTGTTCAAAGACTCAAATATGGCTCTTAAGGTTCTTGGATCAGGGCAATGGATGTACAGGAACATCCCATTCTGCTTCTTCAGTTTGTCCAAAAGTTTTAACCCTCACGGTCCAAAGCCTTCAGCCTGTCTGGTGTGGGTTGAACTGCCCAACCTACCTTTTTATCTATACCCTTGGCTTAAAAAATATGTTTCCCCAATAGGGAAAGTGCTTGGCATAGGCCCAAAAACGATTACAACCCGGCTTGGCATCCTCAAGTCCTTGTGGAAGTTGATCTAGATAGGCCCCTAATAGATGAGATTGAAATCAATTGTGGGGACTACATCTTACAGCAAAGCATTTTGTATAAACACCTACCCAATGCTTGCTTTCATTGTGGAAAGCAAGGGCATGTTATTAGAGAGTGTCCTACCAAATACCCCAATCTGAAGGACATCAGCTCCTAGCCTTCCAACAACCAACAACAAAACTTAGCCTGCTAGAGTTACTAATAGTCAAACTGTGCACCCTCACCTTGCTCCCTCTTCTTCAAAAGACAAGGGAGAAAAGTTTATCATACCCAACAGAAGGAACACCTTTAGCCTCGGACAAAATAGGCCGAGTAACTAGAGGGATTTTGCTAACTCCTTTGCCTTCTTAGATAGCATATCGGACCCCGAAGACTTGGGTGACTCACAAGAGTTCATTCAATCCACTCCCCTGGACAAATCAAGAATTCTAGCCGAAACAAACCAAATGGACCATGACCAGTTGATCCCTACCCACTTAACGTTGGCTGGCTTGAGGAGAAAAGAGCAAGATAGGGCTGACCAGTATCTGTTTGATACAAAAAACAGTATTCCCAAAGAAATGGAAATAGTTAAGGAATTGAAAAGAATGCATGCTCAAGTTGGATCCACCACACCTCAAGCTGCCTCCAAAGTTGGACCTAAAAAGGTCAACACCCAGAAGAAAGGTAAATAAGATGCACCACTCTAAATGTAAAGGGGTTGACTGACCTCACAAAAGTCCAACTAGTGAAACAATGGCTAAGGAAATAGGGTAGATTTGACTTCATAGCTCTAACGAAGTCAAAGCTAGTGGGGATGAGCTTGAAAAAAGGCTGCTCAACATCTCTAAAGATCACATCTGGATCTATATTGCCCACTGTCAGGGATCTGGAGGAGTGGCTATGGGTATGCATGTGGACCATCAGAATGAACAACAGGATGTGAGGATTGGGCTGCATTTGAAATGTCCACCTTCTCCTTCGTTGGTATTTATGCTGGAGGTGCCTAGGCTATCAGAATTAGAACCTGGGGTACATTGAGAAGTGTTCTTGAACCTATCATTCTAATTGGGGATTTCAATATGATGGAATCCAGAAATGACAGACTCAGAGGTTTGGGACAAGTCATTAAAGCTGCTGAGCTCCAAGCTTGGCAAAGCACTACTCACCACTTTGGGTTATGTGACGTTGGGAATATTGGTGAATACACGTGGTAGAATTATGCCCCTGGGGACTTGACCAGGAAAGCCAAATTGGACACAACATACATGAGCAAGACCTTGGGTAGCTCCCACATCAGACGTGAATGTAGAGCAGATGTGTCTACTGCCTCTCAGACCATCATCCCATTACATTAGTGTTGGATAACCATGATAAAAAGGTTTCTAATCAGTGGTTCCACACGGATCCAACCCTATTCAAAATGCCTATTATAAAGAAAGAAGTCAAAAGAATCTGGACTGATTTCTTCCGTTGTGGTCTCACCCCTGCAAGGGCATGGAGTTTGGCCATCAAATCTACCCAAGCCCTGTTGATATGCATTAGGAAAGAGGTAACCAAAATCAAGAAAACAGAAGAGACTTGCTTTATCTAAAGCTAAAAGAGTTGGAAGCTATAGCCAAAATGAAGGACCCTGCTGTTCAAAAAGATGTCCTTAGTACTAGGGCTGAAATCAGGAGAGAGGAGTTATCCCAGAAGTATGCCCTCCTTTTCTTTAGGGATTGGTGGGCTCGGAAAGCTGACCTTCCCACTCCTGAGATGTGCCAAATGCTAAAAGTCAAACAATATAAGGATGCAATCCCTACCTTGCATGATCCTAATAACCCAGGAAACTCCTCTAAGGAAGAGAATGGAGTAAGGCTCTTTAAGAATTTTAACAATATTTTTAGCAATGGGGGTGGGGTGACCAAGGACCAACTCAAATGCATTGCCCTCATAGGGCAGGATAGGAAGTCCAATAGATATGGGAGTTCCCGTGTAAGGATTTAAGAGCAACATAGCTACCCCTTTCACTGAATGTCTTCTGCTTGCAATGAAACACACATCATATACAGAACAATATTAACTTTGCATAAATACGTTTTAAGTGAACATTCATTTAATTTCCCCTATTCATAAACACACCAAGTAAACTTAACCGTGTTGCCAAAATAAACAAGTTTTTCACCAAATCATAAAACCTCCTTTAGATCACGAAGAGTGTAGACTTAACTTGTGCTTTAACATCTTCCAACCTGCGTCGATCTGCTCCTGCGAGCTACGCCTCATCCCCCCCTCCCGTCTAACCTCCCCCTGCTGCTCCTCACCGTCGCGCGCCCCCCTCTCCCCCCCCTTTCCCCCACCTCTCCCCCCCGCCTCCTCCCTCGCCTCCTCCCTCGCCTCCTCCCCCGCCATCTACCCCCCGCCTTCTCCTCCCCCGCCTCCTTCCTCGCTTCCTCCCCCGCCATCTCTCCCCCCCCCCCCCCGCCTCCTTCCTCGCTTGTTGCGTGACGAGTGAAGATCAATGCAAGGATGCAACAAAAAAGACACTTAGGGCTCTTGTAAAGAGTTCCAAGTTGTAGATGAATGTGGGAGTGGGCTTGACAATAATCCCACATGGGAACTTTTGAGAGTTTTAGAGTTTTTGTATAAAAAGTGGCTCATTTGAGAGCTAAAGGGGACTTTTGGTCATTTGGTTGAGAGGCTCATAGAGAGAGCTTGCTCCATAGCTCCTTCTCTTGTGCTCTCCCAAGGCTCTCCATCTCCGTTCTTGCTTCAATCTTGTACTCTCTATTCTCTACGTATTCAATGATATAAGGTTGTGGTCTACACACTTGCTAATCTAAGTGGATTAGGCGTTTTTGCGTTTTTGTGCATGAAATGATGTGTAGTTGAGGCTTGTGTGATAGCTCTTTGCATGTTAGATTCTTTGCATAAGTTGCATTTTTGTGCTTAAGTGTAGCCTAATCTTAATGCGTTGATTATGTTAGATTAAGAAGGAATCAACGATTGATTGCTTGATTGTTGAAGAAGGATTGAGTAGGATTAGAAGTCATTAGTATGTGGTTAACTAATCTTCTCCCATTCGGGATAGCCTCTATGCGCTAACCGAGTTGCATTCACGGATTGACAATCTGTGTGGGTTGGAGTGTAGCCTCCGCTATGCTATGATGTCCCAAACAATGGCGCCGCTGCCGCACACCTAAGTTAGTGAAGGGTGTTGACCATTACTTCTTACTAAGTGCTCCATTGATTACAAAATCGTGGATTAGGGTAGATTAGAGTAGAGTTTGCAAGGGCATTGAGTGTGTGATCTCAAGGGCGCCTTGTGTGTTTTCTGTTTTTTGATTAGAAGCAAAAAAATTAAAACCCCATTGCAGTAGAGTAATCCCGCCATTAATTAGGTTAAAGTGCTTTCTGTTTTTGTATTTTTTGACGTGGCTGGCGAGAGGTAGGTGGGAAGTATTGGAGGCGGCTTTTTAAAAAAAAGAAAAAAAAAGAAAAAAATATATACACTGAAGGAGGCCAGCTTGGAGAGGCGCTGTGGGGGGCGTCTTCATCGGGCGCAGCAGAAGAGGAGGTCGAAGTGCAAGCTGTCGACAGCGTGGAGTGGAGGCAGCTGAAGGTGTTGCCGTAGGTGGGCGGTAGCTGTGTATAAGCTGACTCGGCCGACAGCGTGAGGTGGAGGCGGCTGAAGAAGTTAGAGGCGTGTAGCTGCGTCGAAGTGGGAGGCGTGGAGGCTAGAAGGCGCCTCAGAGAGTGGACAGCAGCGTGGAGTGATGGCGACTGAAGCACCAGTAGGCGCAAGCAAAGCGTGTGGAGGCATGAAGGCGGGCAAGTCGAAGCGAAGGCAGGCCAACAGAGGAGGCTCCACGCTACGTGGAGTTGTGAAGGCTGGCTGTAGGTGCAAGCACGCGACGGCTGGCAGAAGCAAGACGAGAAGAAGGCGTTGGCAGTAGGGCGGTGAGGAGATCTACGTGTGGACTGCGTGGAGTTGAAAGCTGAAGGCGGGCGCAAGCAAAGCACGCGTCGGCTGCGTGGAGTTGGGAGCAAAGGCCGACGGAGGAGGTGGTGAACGAAGACGCGCTCATTGAAGAGAGCAGCTGGCGTCGGGCTGGAGCAAGTGGGTAACGCGTGGGAGCAACGAGAAATCCGACGAGGCGCGAAGCGAGCTGATAAGGTTAGTTCCTTTTAAAATTTTATTTTTTATTTTTTTATTTTTTTTCATTAATTTTTCATGTTTTTTATTTTTTTTATTTTTTTTTTAAAATATAGTAATAAAAACAAAACAACAAAACAATAAAAAAATATATTTTTTTTTAAAAAGAAAAAAAAAGAGAGAAAAGCGAAAAAAAAGAGAAAAAGAGATAGAAAAAAAAGAAAGAAAAAAAACCATAAAACAATAAATTTTTTTTTAAAAAAATAATTTTGGTGTTTGTATTTTGAATCCATTTTTTATTTTTTAAATTTCTGTAAAATTTTGCATAAGTAAAGTAACTTGTATTTTTTTAGCCTTTCTGTGCATAATTAGTATTTTTTTAGCATAATTCATATTTTTGTGTAATTAGTACAAAATTTATTAGTTTTTTTTAAAAAAAGAAAAAGATAGAAAAAAAAAGAAAAAAACCATAAAACAATAAATTTTTTTTAAAAAAAAAGAGAGAAGAAAAGAGAAAGAAAGAAAAGAAAAGAAATTAAAAAGAAATAAATTCTGTAAATTATGTATTTTTAGGAATCCAAATTTTTTGCATATTCTGTAACTTTTTATTTCTTAAATTTCTGTAATTTTTTGGATAATTAGTGAAACTTGCATTGTTTTAAAATTTTTTTAATTTTATGCATAATTAGTATTTTTTTTAGCGTAATTCATATTTTTGTGTAATTAGAAAAAAAGAAAAAAAAGTAAAAAAATAAAATCATTTAAAAAAATAATAAAAAAATCAAAATAAAAAAATAGAATAGGTATTTATACACATATTCATTTTAGTTGCATTTAGTGGTTAGGTAGGGTAAAATATATATATATATATATATATATACATATATTTATTTATTTATTTATTTAAAAAATAAAAAAATAAACAAAAACAAAAACAAAATCTAAAAAGAAAAAAACACATAAAAAACCAAAAAAAATTGACCTTATGTACTTGCGGTCAGGACATCTTACAGATTCTGCCGTAGGACCTAGGACTCCTTCTAGAGTACCTACGTAGGAAAGTGGGACCCAATCAGTAGGAAATTTGGCAGATATTGCTGAAACCCTTTCTGAATCCCAATCTGATACCTTTTCCAGAACAACTAGCTCATTGTCCATGGACAATCTAGGGCCGTCAAATAGTCATCCCTTAGCCCCAAATAGGACACCCACAAGATCTTTTAATCCATTTGAAGCCGACACTATGGGGTTAACACTCAATGTGAGACTCCAATATGTCTACACGAATGCTCAAGGAGCTGAGATCTTTAGGGATCCACAACAACGGTATCTTGTTAAGATCGCAGACATTTTCTCAGAACTTGATAGAGCACCTCTAGTCAATGACCAGGGTAACATGTACATGGGTGGAGATGGTGTTCGCTACGAAGTCACCTACCATCCAGAAACTATAGACAAATTAGGGGAGCTCTATAAAACCGAGTTCTTAGACTTATCGAAGCTTTCCAAAGCAAGGGAGTCTCGAGATGACTGGCTCATTGAGCCGGACATGCCTGGACCATCCAATGCCCAGTCCTCAAAACCATCCATAGATGATTTACTTCTTGTAGATCTAAATTTGGAAAGGGATAGGAAAGGCAAGAACAAAATGGATCAGGGGGCTGAGAACCAATGGGAGTTTGTACTACAAATTCCAGTGACAAAGGTCTTACAGGATGACCCACTTCAAGAGGTCTATAAGGACTCTTTAGAGGGATATTATGCCACAACTAGAATGCCAGAGCTCGATCTTCCTCTAGCACTTGTGGTGGTAGTTGAGAAGCTTGCAGGACACATGAACCGAATAATTGATAAATGGGCCAATGAATACCGAACCCTAGATTGGAAGGAGATTCGAGAGCTCACGTGGAAAGGACAACCATTATTCATGGAAGTGTTCTCAACAAATACAGCCAAACCAGGAGAGACAGCCTTTCTTGGAGAAACTGTTGCTCCTCCCCTACGAGAGTTCACTAGAGAGGGACCCTCAACATCAAAGTGGACCACTGCTAGTAGCCCAACTCTAGCACCAAGATATTGTCCTACACCAAAAGTGCGAACACAGGTCACACCACAACAACATTTCTCTCACTATGACAATCAGAGGGTAGGGGAGCCAACTCGGCCTCCCATAAATGCACCTCCTAAAATGCGGGTGACAAGATTTTTGGAGGGGTTTGGTGAGACTGGTAATAGGGGACCCACACCAATTTGGGATGCATGTGGACCATCTTACCAAAGAGGAACAATTCCCACTGAAAGTGAGAGGCCGTAGGCCCTATGACGAGTATTCAAGACAAGTAAGGCCATCAACTCTTCAGAAACTGGTAAAGAAGTATGAAGGATCGGGAGATCCATACGACCATGTAGCAGCATTTAGGCAAGCAGTTCGAGCTGAGCAAGTGGCTGACAAGCATACTCAAATTGAAGGATTTGGACTTACTCTCGAGGGAAAGGCCCTTGCTTGGTTTCAGGCATTGGAGGCTTCAGACAAATCTTCTTTACGAGTTTTGGAAGAGAGATTCATTGCTGCTTTTTCCTTGATGGGGATTCAACATGACACGGTAGCACACATCTACTCTTTCAAGCAAGGCGAGAATGAGAGTGTTAGAGACTGTGTAAATAGAATGAAGCAGTACATTAATCGTTGCCCAGAAGATGAGAAGCCCGCCCAAAGTCGATTAATTTCTCTCTTCTTAAAAGGACTCAAAAATTCAACACTACATACACATCTCCATGCAAAGAAGCATACAAATTTCAATGAGTGTTGCCATGATGCTATGGATTTCACCGATAACTTCAAATTCCAAGATGGTTCTAGCCCTGAGGTGAAACCTAGAGATCAGTGGGGTGATGACCAAAGTTCAGGGTCTAGCGCGCTAGTAAATCCAGACCAGATAGCTAACCTAGTACTAAGGAGATTGGGACAGACCTATCGCCCACCCATGCAGCCACCACAACAACAGCAACGAATGAGGAGTGTACTTCCTACAGGTCATCATCTTTGTGGAGCATGTGGCGGTAACCATAAAATCGAGGAATGTAATACCTTTTCTCCTCTAGTCACAAACCAACCCACAAAAAAGTGGTGCCAAGCCTGTGCTTGGAACTTTACCCATACCACACAGGAATGTACTCGCATTGCAAGAATGAGACAGAAGCGTGAGCAGCCAAGGGGTGGAGTGGCTCCACAAATGTATCAACAGTATACTAATTTTGAACGTAAGCCACCGATGGCACAAGAGCAAGCACGACCTGTTCTTGGTGCTCAACCTCCTGCTCCTGGGACTGTTCCTGTGAGGGTTGTGGACTACGACAATTCAAATATGTATAGAGAATTGGTAAACCCAGGCTATGTGGAGGAGGAATACGCATCATATTCATCCAAGGAAAATCTCCTTGAAAGTCCCGCATACCCAAGCCAAGCACTGGAGACTCAACCAGGGGAACACAACTCTTTGATGTTGCTAGGCGGCTACCAACCTAGGACTCCAGGCCCCTCAGGTCAATGGCAGCAAAGGAAAGTAGAAGCCAAACTAATGGGCCTCTGTTATGAGTGCGGAGAACCCCATTGGGCTCGTGATTGTCCACATAACTCAAGGCAAGCATCTCGATCCAATACAACAGTATAACAGTTTCCACCAATTGAAAGATATTCTCTAGGGTGTTGTGTAGAACACTTCCCAAAGGATTGTCTGCTGAAACCACATGAGGAAGGCACCTCTCAACCAAAGGTCTCACTCAAACTTGTAGGGGCAGTTCCATCACCACCTTCATCTGAGAATGAGGATGTCGTGCCACTTAGAGTCATGACTAGATCACAGACACGAAATGCCAAAATACAGACTGATGAGACACCTCGAACTAGGGATACAAAGGCAAATCTAGTGGACAAGACCCTACATTCCAATAGAAAAAGGACCACTAGGAGGAAAAAGAACCGCAACAAGCAAACTAAAAGTGCATCCACTAGTTCTCAAGAAGCCTTTAAACAAAACATAAGGGATCAAACTTTTACATCCCAAGAAGTGCATGAGGAGCATCAACCTCAACCTGGGCCTAGTGCTAAACAAGATGAGGCTAGTACAACTGAGGATAGTTCTGGGGGTTCTGTATTTGTGGATAAAGTGAATGAGACTCTAGATGCCATCATTGATGCTCATAGAAGTCGCATTGCAGCTTTATCTGAGCTACCCAAGAAGCTTCAAGAATACCCAAACCCTCGTGAGGAGACGATCAATCTAGCTGTACATCAGCAACTCATTAGGGAAGCTCAGTCAATACTTGAGGGACCACCTCCACCTATTCCTCGGGGCACAACCTCTCTTAAGCCAACATTAGAAACCATACGAGAAGTGTCATCAAGTCGGGAAATGAAAAGTGAGCTCATTTCACAAGCTCATAGCGAGAGGTCTGTACCAATTGACACCCAATTGAAAGGAGGTATTCTGCCACCACCTAGCCTTGTCTTCCCATGCAATGATGAAGTTATTGATGCTAACGAGAACATGGCAAATGAGATGTGGGCAGCAGTTCACGATAAAGTTAATGAGAACATGTCCTCTATTAGTTCACCTCCATTCTCTGAGGTGGATTTTACCAGGGGCACAGAAAACAATTCTAGACGCCCAAGCATCCAGGAGGAAGTTCAAACAATTGTTTCTCCTAGAAGTAAGCATACAATGAAAACCTTACAATCATATTTGGGAGAATATCAGAACTGTTCTCAAACCTTGAGGATACCCTCCGTGCATAAAAGGTTGACAAAGGAGAAGGATATGAGTATCGTGCAAGCTATTTTATCAACACCAGTAGCTTGTACCTTACCTTTGTTTGAGTTGATAAAGCTTCGACCTGAGTTGTGGAATGATATTGCCACATGTTTGTCAGAGCAGGTATTGCTACAAAAGGGTCACCATGAGTGTACTCTACACCCTGAGACAAAGCATGTTATGCCAGTTCCTATCAACAAAGTAAGAAAATTTTGTGAGGACGATCAAGGAAATGCTACCCTCCCATTAGAAGTGCAAAAAGTAGCATCAACTGCAATACTTGATAGTGGTGTAGGAGTGGGCATTGTAACAAGGTCCATTTGGGAAAAGTGAGGCAAACCAGCTATTAGGAGTACCACGATGCGCTTGCAGCTAGCAGATGGAAGCTTAGAACATCCCCTTGGGCTGCTTGAGAACATATTGGTCACCACATGTGGGATTGAATATGAGCACACCTTTGCAGTAGTGGATTTTGGAAAACATCCAAACTATGAAGTGATATTGGGTAGACCATTCATGCGACAATTTCAAATGATTCAAGATTGGGGATACAATTATTTGTACCTTCGACATGATTCTATCATCACAAGGGTCAACCTAAGGAATCACTCATATCGTGATGTAACAAAGTCTCCAATAGATGAGTTTGATTCTGCTTCATCTGAGGGCTCAAGAGTTACATTGTCAAACGGGCGAGAAGATCTGTGGATGTGTGGAGCCTCGTGTAAGGATTTCAACACTGGGAGACTTAAGAGTAATCGAAGTGTATCAGATGAGGCATACATTCCACAACCCTTCCCTGAGCATTTAATTGATCCACTAGAATGGAGTCATGTCCTTGCAACATTATCGACATGTGCTTTACCTAAGCCAATTCAATTTTGTGACTCAGATGGATATGACATTATTCCTATACGAATGGTACAACCACGTGACCTTCTAGATGATTTGTACTATAGGAATGCATCCACAACAGAATTGCGTGTCGAGGAAGTCTCAGTGGAGGATTTAACACTCGAATCTGCAAATGATGCTGATAAGGAAGATGGATGGGACTCTGATTTTGATAATAATGTGATAATCCCTAAGGCACGCCTACTCTTGAGAGGAAGGGAGGTTCAAGTAGAGATCCCTCGAAGCTGACCTAAATGTAAATGCTGTAAGAGCCATAAAAGAATCCGTAAACAAGATGAGAGGGAACGATGTGAGAGACTACAAAAAGAAAAGGAGGAGTCTAAGAGTGAACACTCTCGACTACCACCTCACTTCTCAGGAAAGAACGGATATCTATACTATGTCCAAGCACAAGATAGTATCAAAGACCAAGTAAAACGATCAGATGGATTCCAGGCAGGAGAAAAGCTAAAACTGTTAGCAAAAATCGTAAAAAACCGAAGAAACAAAAACCAAAACTCAAGTCTAAAACTGATTCAAAAGAGAGTGTCGGAAGTGCAAAGACAACGGTTGAACAAAAAAATCCGATGCAAGATGGCAAAGGAGAGCTCAAAACCGCATGGTCTTTAATGAGTCTTCAATGAGTGAAGACTCAAGTGGACAAAAACAGGGTCACAATGTTCCCCCCAACTTCACACAGTACACTCTTCAAGATCGAAAGATTGTTCTTCAACAGCCCATGCGACAAAAACCAAGCATGCCAGGGGTTTCATATGATGGTCCAGAAGATGCAAAAAAGATTGATATTGCTAAGCCTGGAGAAGAGCCTCGCTATGTGTGGATTGCCACAGACTTGTCCTTAGATGAGGAGAAGTTATTAACTCAAACAATAAAGGAGTATCGTGATGTTTTTGCTTGGAGTTATAAAGACCTCAAAGGAGTTGATCCAAGCATATGTCAGCATACAATTCCATTGCGAGAGTGTGCAAAGCCTTCCAAGCAACATCCTTATACTTACAATGAGAATTTTGCACGGAAGATAAAGGAAGAAATAGACAAGCTCTTAGAGGCAGAATTTATCTATGAGATTGAACACACTGAATGGGTCTCCTCTATTGTAGTGGTGCCCAAGAAAAATGGAAAACTTCGAGTATGTGTAAACCTCAAGAAGGTAAATGCAGCTACTGTGCGTGATCATTACCCACTTCCAATCACGGATCATGTTCTGGAACGAGTTGCAGGGAAAAAGGCATATAGTTTCTTGGATGGATTCTCCGGTTACAATCAAGTGTCAATTGATCCAAAGAATCAACACAAGACAGCCTTTGCTACTGAAGATGGCATCTTTGCCTATCGTGTTATGCCATTTGGTCTAACAAATGCACCAGCAACCTTTCAGCGGTTAATGAGTCATGTATTCAAGGAGTACCTTAGGCAATTTCTTGAGATCTTCATGGATGATTTATGTGTCTCACAAGAGCGTGATGATCATATAGAACACCTCACACTTGTGTTTCAAAAGTGTCAACTTTATCGTATATGCTTGAATCCTGACAAGTGCAAATTCATGGTAAGACAAGGGAAAATTTTGGGCTATATTGTTTCTCGCAATGGGATTTCAACACATATGGATAAAATTGATGTCATTGTCTCATTACCTCGGCCTATCAACCCTAAAGGGGTACAAATATTCATGGGACATTGTGGCTATTATCGTCGATTCATCTACATGTACGCTCTCCTAGCTAGACCATTATATGCTCTTCTTGTAAAGTTTAATTGGACTGATGAGTGTGAGGAATCCTTTGAAAAGTTGAAGCAAGCATTAATGACTGCACCCATCTTACGGGCACTAGATTGGAACCAAATCTTTCATGTCCATATTGATGCTTCAAACTTTCCAATTGGATATATTTTGGCTCAATCGGGAGAACATAATAAGGATTTCCCAATCTCATATGCTAGTCGACAGTTGAACAATGCTGAGAAGAATTACACCACAACAGAAAGAGAAGGGTTGTTCATGATATATGGAGTGAAAAAGTTTCGCCATTACCTTTTGGCAAACAAATTCATATTTTTTGTGGACCATCAAGCATTGCTATATTTGGTCAATAAGCCTTGTGCAACTGGAAGGATTGTGAGGTGGTTTATCATCCTTCTTGAGTTTGATTTTGAAGTGGCAGTCCGAAAAGGAACAACTCATCTTCGAGCATATCATTTGTCTCGAATCACCTCTGGCGAAGCTCCTGTGGGTGTGGATGATGATATGTTAGATTCAACACTTTTTCTTGTTGAGACAGCTCCAAGATGGTCTGAACCCATCTTAGAAATTTTGACAAGTGGGCAGATACAACTAGCGAGTCCTAATGTGGACCTATAGCGACCATTCAAGTTAATCTCAGGGAGATTATATCGTCAGGGTAATGATGGAGTGTTGATGCTTATACCTAACCCTGATCAATATGTGGAGATCTTGGAATGGGCACATGCGGGTATCGATGGAATCCATGTATCAGCTACTACTTATGTGCAACGTATATCTCAGGATGGGCAATGGTGGCCTACCATGCATGCGGATGCTGAAAAATTTGTTCATAACTGTACTTCATGTCAAATTCATCAGCCAATTCATAATGTCACATTATTCCAAATTTCAACTACACCAAGTTGGAGTAAGTATATTGTGGACTATCTTCAGCATGGTCATACGGATCAAAAAATTCTTAAACATCGAAAGCGTGCTATTAAAGTTGAAGCGGCAAACTATATGCTGATACAGAGCCAACTCTCCAAGAGGAGCAAGGATGGCAACTTACGCATGTGTGTATGTGAAGCTAACTACTTGAAAATCTTGACTCATGCACATGCAGGTGTTGGGGGTGGACACTTTTCGGGCAATACCACAGCTAAGTCGATTAGGTGGTCTGGGCTTTGGTGGCCAACCTTACAAATGGATGCCGACGAATATGTGAAACGTTGTGACGATTGTCAAAGGACCAAACCTCCAATCACAAAGGACAATATGCCATTGCGACCTATGTTAAGCACACGTGCTTTTGCAAAATGGGGTATTGATTTTGTCGGTTGTCCCATTAAACCTCCAGCTCGTAACACGCATGCAGAATATATTATAGTCGCAACCGACTATTTGACCAAATGGGTTGAGGCAAAGGCAACAGTCAAAAATGATGCCAGAACCACAGCCAAGTTCCTGTATGAGTACGTGTTTACACGCTATGGCTTACCCATTGAAATCGTTAGTGATCAAGGTGTGCACTTTGTAAATGAGGTCATAGAGTTTTTGCTTCAAGAATTTATGGTAATTCACAAGCGTTCTGCACCCTATCATCCCCAGACCAATGGACAAGCTGAGAGTACTAACAAGATTCTCTGCACAGCACTAACTAAGATTGTTGAGGGACATAGGACTGATTGGGAGCAAAAGTTGCACTCAGTTCTTTGGGCATATAGGACAGCCTATAAAACATCTGTGGACACAACCCCATTTGAGCTTGCTTTTGGATTAGATGCAATTCTTCCCATTGAATTTCTTGTACCTACTCTACGAGTTGCTAAACAATTGGATTGGATTGGTCATGAGCTTTCACAACGCATTGATGAATTGAAAAAGCTTGATGAGACCCGCTGATTGGCAGTAATGGAGATGTATGCTGAGAAGAGGAGACAAAAGCAATGGTATGATAGAAATGTAACAACTGGCCGATTCAAAAAAGGGAACCTAGTGCTCTTGTACACACTTAAGAAGCATAAGCAAAAGCTCAAGAAACGTGGCCTAGGACCGTTTGTGATTAATGAGCTTACTCCAAGTGGTGCTGTGCGTTTAGAGACACTAGAAGGTGAGCAAATGCCTAACTTTATTAATGAAAGTCGTCTCAAGAAATACAATGAACCATTAACTGAAGCCATGCTTCAACAGATGCATACTGCACAAACATAGAAAGAAGCACTTGACCTACTTAAACGTCAGGCTCAAGAAGAGGCTAAAGCTAGAATTGCAAAAGCCAAGGAGCGTCGCAAAGCTTCTATGTTGGCCCTACAGTTGGCTACTGATGAACCATATGTCGATCCATTCAATATTCAAGTGTGCCTTCATCTTCATGAGACCACCTACTTTGTCTCTGCCTTAATTGACTCTGGTGCAGATTATAATGTTCTCTCGTTTGACACATGGAAAGCATTGGGACAACCAACACTTGTGCAAATTCCTATTGACTTGCGAAGCTTCTCAGGTGAAGATAATCCTATAGAGGGAAAATGTGTCATTATCATGTCCATTCAGGATCACCAGCAGATGTCAGTGCCCTTTTATGTGGCAAGAAAGTCTAAGGCAGTAGTAGAGGCTGTTCTCGGTCGATCGTGGTTAAGTGCTACCAATTGCTCATTAGATTGGAAGAATAGACAATACAAGTTGCAAATTGATTCGGATTGCATCTTGGGATCTGCTACTCCACCAGCTTTATCACGTCAAAAGGGTGGTGTTTCTACCCTACACAACCCACTTTTAAAATCTGCTCTTGAAGCTCCAACACAAATGATGTGGATAATTGATGAGTACTCAAGTGAGGGCCATGGCTGGCATGTTCCAACTACTCTAGTTGCTGCTCAAAGAAGGCCAGGCAAGAAGGAATTATCAATTTGGCTACCCAAAGATGCGTACAAACTTGTACCATCTAGCCCAGTTGCTAAGCCTCCTAAAAAGCACATCTTTTCCAAGCCTAAACCTCGGATTGTTACTCATTGGGTCCCAAAACATGTTCTTAAAGCACAGGGCTATTATGAGGATGCAACAGCAATTTGGCTTCCAAAATGCCATGGTTTGCTAGGGGTAAAAGAGTGTATCAGAAAGATTCCAAAAGACACCCTTGGTTTTCAATATCAGTGGGTGCAAAAGAAATCAACACAAACTCTTCAAGATAGGATAGGTGACTGTGATAGCACCTACAAATCCACTTGTGTTGATCTTCCTAAAACATGTATTGAAACACCAGTTGTCCCAATTTCTCCTTGTTACACAATTCCACCATCAACTTGTGTACCTAAGACAAGTCCAAATGAGTCTCATTTGAGCATAGATTCTAGCACTTCAATGCCTAAATCCTCTTATCTTGCTCAAATTCCAAGACAATTGATAAAATTTCCACCTCTTAATAAGAAAGACATACCCCAAACTAAAGATAAGGCATTAACACTACAATTGAAGCTCTTTGGTAGATCAATGTTTGAATAATGTGGTTCCTTATGCCTTAGTAGAGAATTGTGTTCTTTTTGAGATAATCTTGTTTTTTATTGGAATTGTAATGATGGATATGAGTGTTCTAAATTTCATTGTTCTACGTCCAGATAACTCCTGATGGATATTTGGCAAGATACATGTCCACCATGCATTGACCCCGATAGTACTCGACCTGATCATCGCGGGGGTTATAGTGCTCCTCTGTTTCAAACTCATTCTAGGTACTTCTATGCTCCCTTAGGTGAAAATTGCTGTGGGCATCACTTTGTCACGTTATTCTATCAACAGCATCACCCATTTCCACATTGTCAAGAGTGTGCACGACTCGTATTAGGAGAAGCTTCACATATTTGTTGGATATGCCGCTCTTACTTTAGATGATATGGCACGGACTTAATGAAACAAATTGTGGGAATTACACCCCAATGCCATAATCTTCTTAATGTGAGAATACCAGAGAGAGGACCAAATCAACGTAGATTACCTGAGGAGATTCAAGCACAACAATGGAGGGATACATGCTTAAATGACTTGCAACCACCTATCTTGCAAGCCCTCCTTCCCCAAGCCTCAACATGTCAATATTGGATCAATATGAGTACCTATATTGCGCAGTTCCAAAATCGAAATTGTCTGCTTAACCTTCGCATAGAACCAATGCCATATTTTAGCGAGAAAGCACTCCTTCCTCTACCACCTTCTCCAGAGGCCGGTTTTTGTGAAGGGTTGTCCCTGCAACCTGAGGAAATTGATACCATCTTTCCAGCAGAAGTGGACACGGATCCACCACCAGCGCAAGGGTAAGCTCAGAGACTCTACAATAAGATCGACAAGCCAGGGCACTTTTCTCCCACTGGGTTTTTTCCCCTCGGCTATATTCGGTGATAGGCACCAATAGCAAATTTTAGTTATTTCTTTTCTTTTCTTGTTTGTTAATAAAAATTTTGCAGAGATCTCCGCTAAACAAGAGCATCAAACACGCCCCAACAGTCCACCTACCATGCACACAAATTAGGAAGGGGGGAGACATGCTACAAAGACCAAGGAGGAGCAATCTGCACAAAATCAGCAATGCATCACTACAAACGAACAACATCAACGGGCACTACAACAGGTGTATTCAAATCATAATCTTTTGTTCTTTATCTATTTTTATCTTTTGGATATATGGTTTGCATGTTCACACAATGTTGGCTGGTTTAAGTTTTTGATTAGTTGTTAAAATGAGGTGAGTGATTTCTAGCACTTAGAGGACTTAGTAGAAGGTAATTCTATTTGAAGACAGTGTAGGATATATACCAATGGAGTATGCCAAGTTCTTATGCTCTCAAGGTATATTAGTTATCCCTAGTGGTAGCTACCTCTTAGGTATGACCTAGGTACTAGGATTAATTTAAAAAAAAAATTTACAAAAATATACCCTAAAAATATATATATATATAAAGTGAATCGAGACATGACGTGTCTACAGCCATGTGGAATGCTTGGTAGGACCTGGGGTTGTCTTAGCACCTTGGGGCCGATGCCTTGGTTTCCATGGGGTGACACTGATGTCTAAAAACTTCAGAAAAGGACCTTCAAGGAATCCATCGCCTTGATAGATGTTGGTAGGACTCTGGGGTACATTATGGGCCCTCGAGACCGATGCCCTCATCTTCATGGGGTACTCCTTTAAGACAAAAAGAAAGAAAAGGGTCTGTCGCCTTTGAGATACTTAGCGGCCTTTAGATTCTCTTAGCGGAGGTCTCTTGGCCATTGCTTGGGTCTCATTGGGTTGAAACCTTAATCTTTATCATCCTCTACACACACATTAAAAAGTTAAATTTTTTTTTTTTTTTAACAACAACAACAACAAAACAAAAAGAGATCCAATCACCTTTGCTCATATTTAGGAGTAGGTTTGCCACTTAGGCATAACTTAAATACTTGTAGGACATTGAGACTGCGGTCATAACCTGTGGTGTGCAAGCACACTTGCCTTTACATAGCACTATCTACCACTTAGTCTCACTTTGACTAGTCTTTACTCACCTATTTTAGTACTCTTTAAAACTCTAATCAGCCTTGCACTTATATACTTACGTGTGAAATTATCATTGCTGGTTTTTCTTTTCTTTTCTTTTTTTCAATAAAAGACTTTACTTGTATCCATTGTTTTTTGCAGCTCTTGCTACTACCGCGCTCGAGGACGTGCGCAAAATAGGAAGGGGGAGTGTTACGTGACGAGTGAAGATCAATGCAAGGATGCAACAAAAAAGACACTTAGGGCTCTTGTAAAGAGTTCCAAGTTGTAGATGAATGTGGGAGTGGGCTTGACAATAATCCCACATGGGAACTTTTGAGAGTTTTAGAGTTTTTGTATAAAAAGTGGCTCATTTGAGAGCTAAAGGGGACTTTTGGTCATTTGGTTGAGAGGCTCATAGAGAGAGCTTGCTCCATAGCTCCTTCTCTTGTGCTCTCCCAAGGCTCTCTATCTCCATTCTTGCTTCAATCTTGTACTCTCTATTCTCTACGTATTCAATGATATGAGGTTGTGGTCTACACACTTGCTAATCTAGGTGGATTAGGCGTTTTTGCGTTTTTGTGCATGAAATGATGTGTAGTTGAGGCTTGTGTGATAGCTCTTTGCATATTTAGATTCTTTGCATAAGTTGCATTTTTGTGCTTAAGTGTGGCCTAATCTTGATGCGTTGATTATGTTAGATTGAGAAGGAATCAACGATTGATTGCTTGATTGTTGAAGAAGGATTGAGTAGGATTAGAAGTCATTAGTGTGTGGTTAACTAATCTTCTCCCATTCGGGATAGCCTCTATGCGCTAACCGGGTTGCATTCACGGATTGACAATCTGTGTGGGTTGGAGTGTAGCCTCCGCTATGCTATGATGTCTCAAACATCGCTTCCTCCCCCGCCATCTCTCCCCCGCCATTTCTCCCCCCCCCCCGCCTTCTCCTCTGCTTCGCGGCTCTCCCCCCCGCCTTCTCCCTCACCTCCCCCTCCGTCTCGCCCTTCCTCCCACCGCTAGCTCCCCCGCCTCAGCTCCCCCCTCCCCCCTCCCCCCCCCCGCTCCGCCCCCGCTATCCTCTCACCTTCCGCCTCTCCGTTTCCTCGTAGGATTGTGTCCCTCCCGTTGGTGACCCCGGTCTCTGGCCTTTTCCCTCTGGAGGACTCCATGGAAACTGCTCCGACTACCCCTGCCGATTCCGGTCTCCGTCTGGAGTTCACAGCTGCAGATCAGCAGTTGTTTGTTTCCACAGTATCCGCTCTTGAGGCCTCCTCCTTGGTCTGCAAGATAGTGGGTAGCCGTCCGATGCGGAGAGAGCTTCGCGACCTTCTGCAAGGCAGCCTCGTTGGCGTGCCTGCCAAGATCGTCAGCGTCGATTTTTTGGCACGTGGCTACTACCGGGTGGATTTCGAGTCCCCCCAGGCAGCTCAGACGGTGCTGGCTCGGAGCCCCATTGCCCTCCGCTCATCCCGGGCGTTCTTGGCGTGATGGACTCACGGTTTCGACCCCACTTCTGACCCGCTATAGCAGGCGCGACAGGATTCCCCATCACTA
This sequence comes from Cibotium barometz, assembly GCF_041138505.1. Taxonomy (NCBI): domain Eukaryota; kingdom Viridiplantae; phylum Streptophyta; class Polypodiopsida; order Cyatheales; family Cibotiaceae; genus Cibotium; species Cibotium barometz. The sequence continues at coordinate 8,828,802 of NC_141095.1, read as the reverse complement.
TCTGCTTTCCTGGACTCCGCAGGGAGTACTTGCCTCTCTTGGCATCCATTGGCAAGGCGTTCGGGCATGTGGTGGAGACGCCTCAGACAGCGACCTCAGTGATAGCTCGGGCAGCAGGACTCCCGGCCATTCGTGTTGTGGTTCCGTCACCGGAGTCCCTCCCGAAGACGATCCTCCTCCCTTGTCTTTCTGGAGGACATCTGATACAGCGCGTGGAGTATTCGGGCCTCCCCGGCCAGTGCTACATCTGTCGGGAGATGAGCCACCTCGCACGCGCCTGTCCCCGCAAGGGGGTTCATCCTTCACGCTCTGCCGCCTCTGGACCCCCTTCAGGAAGCCCGAGGGGTGGCCATCCACCTCAGAGACCGGACATCCCTGGCTCGTCTCAGCAGGCGCCATCATCTGACGAGCAGGCCCCGGCGGAGGATGCCGCGCAGTCCCAGGAGGCTGGCGGATGGCAGGAGGTTCGCCGGCGGAGGATGCCGCGCAGTCCCAGGAGGCTAGCGGATGGCAGGAGGTTCGCCGGCGCAAACGCTCAGCCCGCAGGGACCGTCGCAGATGCCAGTAGGCAGCACAGGCTGGCGGACAGGCGACCCCGGCTGGCGTCCAGGCACCTACCCGCACTTATGCTCCAGTCAGGGATAGGCGGCCAGCAGGTCCCACCCCGATGGACGAGCATTCAGTCTCAGTGCCCGTTGAGGCCGCCGATGGAGCCCCCCACGTGGAGACCCCGCTCCCGCCTCCCCCCGCGGGGAGCCCCGCCCCCTCCATGGAGCAGATTCCTGAGGATCCCGGGCCGCACTCTGCGACCCCCGGCCCCTCTACCCCTCACTCGGAGAGCACTCCTTCCTCCCCCCCTCTCCCCCCCCAGCCCCCCCTCCCGCCTCCCCCGACGGCCCCCCCTGACACCTCTCCTCTGGCAGATGCCTCTCCATCCTCTCCTCGCTCTCCCCCCTCCTCTCCGCAAGCCACCATCCCTCCCTCGGCCTCTCCAGGATACTCCTCCAGACCACCCACTGCCCCGGGGCAGCGCAGCTGGGTAGGCCAGAGTTCAGTTCAGCGGCTGTTCCACCGCCACTCCGGGCCGGTGGAGATGGCGATCCTAGCTTCGCCCGCCACAGAGTTCTCTCCAGCCTCCCCTGGGGGGCCCCCGCGAGTGATGGGGCTCCCAGTGGATTATCGTTTTTTCAGGTGTCTCCAGCTCGATGCTGGCCCGTTCGAGACACTGGTCGCGCCCTTGCGAGTTTGCGTGGTGTGCCATCCCTCTCGTTCTGCTTCAGTGGTGAGCAGCATGGTGGCCTTCTCCTTTCCTCTCAGTGTTGCCCCAGACACAGCATGGGATTGCAACTCTGTAGAGAAAGTTTTGCGTGATCAGATACTGGAGTTTTCTCACCACTTCAGTGACTTGGGGCTCACGGACCTATTGCAGACCCGATTACAATCAGCCCGCATGAGCTTGTTTGGTATAGGAGATTGGCGGGCGGATCCGGTCCACACCTCAGTTGAGGCGGTGCTACTGATTCTCCTCCACGCCGCCCCGAGGGTGCAGCCTACCTTTAGATACATATATGCAGAGGATTGGTCTCACGCCTATGCCCTGGACAGGGCGAAGGTGGAGTGGGGCTGGACACAGAGACAGGTCACCCTCTTTTTGGAGAGACTCCGCACCCGGACAGACAGTGACTATTCTCCCTCCAAGCCGGCGCCCAAGACTCATAGAGTGGAGGGCAGCTCATCCGGGCCGGCTGAGAGGGGTGAGCCAGTGGCGGCTGCTTCACTTGTCATAGCTCATCCATGAGGATCCTCTCATGGAACATCCAGGGTCTTGGTGGACCTCGCTGCTACATTGGTCGGGGCAGACTTCGCCAGGAGATCCAGAGGACACTCATTGGAGGACCCATAGATATCCTTTTCGTCCAGGAGCACCACCTTCCTGCGGAGCGTACCCGCACCTGCGGGAAGATCTTGCCAGGCAGGAGTCACACTTTTTGGTCACCGGCATATGGCTCCCAGGGGAACCAAGGTGGAGTATGCATCTCAGTCAGCGAGCAGCTTCTATCCGAGGTTGTGGATTCTGGCACTCTGGTCCAGGGTCGAGCGCAGTGGATCATCCTTCGGGTTGGGGAAGACCGCATTGGCTTCCTCAACTTCTACGCCCCTAATGGGGCGACCGGGAGAGCTGAGTTCTGGAGCACCATTAGGCAGTCCCTCCCCATGGCAGACCATTGGTACCTAGGGGGGAATTGCAACATGCTGGAGGATGCAGAGGAGAGGATGGGGGGCAGCCAGGAGACCATTCATGGGCCGGAGCTCGCTGCCTGGAAGGAACTAGTGCTGCAGGTTAGAGGCCAGGATCCGTGGACTCTCTCGGAGTTTGGCAGGTTGCAAGGGAGTTTATCTTTCTCGCGCTCGGATACACGGGCCACAGGAGTTAACCTTTCCCGCATCGACAGGTTTTACATTGATGAGTGGGCTTGCGATAGAGGTGGCACTGTGGGTATACTTGCAGGCATCTCGTTTTCAGACCACTTTCTAGTGCTTCTCCAGATCGATGACCCTACGAGAGGAGAGCGAGGCCAGAGTGTCCGGATTCCAGATTGTCTCATAGAGGAGCCCGAGATTGCGACCAGAGTTGAGCAGGTCTGGCAGGAGCTTCAGTTCAGGAGAGGATCGGCAGCCAGCGATCTTGACAAGCGGGAGATCAGTAGGATGCTCAGACAAGCTGCTCTGGACCGTCTGGAGGCTTTCAGAGAGCAGGAGAGGAGCTTCTGGAGGAGTCTAGCTTCCCTTCAGAGACTTCAGGAGAGGGAGCGTACGAGCCTTTGGATTTCAGAGCAGATGGAGTCAGCTCGCACTGAGATCAGATCCATGGAGGAGAGGAGGGTGGAGTTTCGATTCCATGCTCGGGCTTCTTTTTGGACACAGGCTGGAGACAGAGTGACTCGAGATTTCTTTGAGGCGACAGGGCCTCGCTTCAGACGAGAGGGTCTCAGGCGTCTTCGGCAGGCTGATGGCCAGGTGGTGGTGGATCCCCCCAGGGTTCGGGCGATCGCCACAGATTTTTACATGGATCTGCTCTCTGCTGAGCCAACAGATGACAGGGTGAGAGAGGCTCGGGAGGCAGTCTGGAGCTTCACGAGACCGGTTGTGCCGGCCCATTTGCAGCACTCCCTTCTCTCCCCCTTCTCGGATACGGAACTAGAGGAGGCTCTTCAGGCACTTCCTCCGGGCAAATGCCCTGGTGAGGACGGTCTCTCAGTGGCTTTCTTCCAGAGGTACTGGGATCTCTTGCATAGGGGTTTCAGATTGGCATTCCAGGAGATCATGGAGTCGGGAGACATGCCGGACAGCATGGCAGAGGGGTTGATTCACTTGATCCCCAAAGAGGGAGGAGACAGACTCGAGATTAGACAATGGAGACCGATCACCTTGCTAGGCACGGCCTACAAGGTCCTAGCTAAGGCGATCAGCAGGCGGCTTCAGCCTCACCTTCCGGACATCATCCACTCCACGCAGACAGGCTTCATCCAGGATAGGAGCATCCTGGATAACATCTTCTCTTTCTGGGAGGCTACAGCTTTGGCTAGATTTCGGCAGGAGGATCTGGCAGTGCTCCTTCTCGACTTCGAGAAGGCATATGATCGGGTGGACTGGGCCTTCTTGGAAGGCACTATGGAGAGGATGGGCTTCCCTCCTCAGTGGATCCGTGGGGTCTCTGCACTCTACACATCGGCTCATAGCCAGGTGCTGATACAGGGCGTGCGCGGAGAGAGGTTCCAGCTCTCGCACTCGGTGCAGCAGGGGTACCCCTTGGCGCCCTTTCTTTTTCTTTTTGTGGCGGAGGCCATGAGCACTTTCTTGACGGCACAGGATACAGGTTTGCGGGGCCTCCAGCTCCCCATCCGCACATCGGAGGAGCTCCTAGACTCGGAGTTTGCGGATGACACTGCTGTCTATCTTCAGGGAGGGGAGGAGAACCTCCGCCGCTTCGCCTCAGCCATGGACAGGTTTTGCAGAGCTTCGGGCGCTTTGATCAACTGGCACAAGTCGTGTGGGCTGTGGGTCAGTTCTGTGCCCCCCCGACTTGGAGGCCAGTTGATGGGTTTCAGTGGCTGCCCCCCGGCACTACAGTGCGTTATTTGGGATGCTATGTGGGCATTGACATATCTCCGGAGCAGCAGATAGCCCCCCTTCTTCTGAGCATTCGGAAGAAGCTTCTATATTGGAGTACCGCTCGTTTATCTCTGGCTGGCCGAGTGGTTGTGACCAACCAGGTTCTGCTTGCTACCATGTGGTACATCACTTCTTGTTGGGCCTTCTCGCGGGCGTGCATTGGCCAAGTGCAGAGGCTCATCAGGAACTTTCTTTGGTCCGGTGGCGACGGGCGGCCCATCAGGGCCAAGGTGGCATGGGCTGTGATCACCCAGCCGAGGGAGAGAGGCGGCCTGGGCATAGTTGATCCTATTTGTCAAAGCCGAGCTTTGCTTGGCAAGTTGGTGGTTCGTGGCCTCCTACCAGGCGCTAAGCCGTGGAAGGAGTTTCTTGTTTCCAGGTTTCTCAGCCGCACTCCTTCTCTTAGCGGCCCCTGGACCCCCAGCATCAGGTGGATCTTTACAGAGCAGCGATCCAGAGGAGTGGGCCTTGGCTTCGAGGAGCGTTTTGCGGCTAGCCTGCTGAGGGCCTGGGAGCATCTAAGGCCGTCACTCTTCCAGACTCCCCCGGGCACCGATGAGGAGCGCCTGAGGAAGCCATTGATCTGGAACCCCTTGATCCGACTTCCCAATGGTCATATGGTTGGATCACGATCTCACGTGTCGTGGGACCCGTTAAGCTCCGGCCCAGCCCAGTCCCTAGACGACTGGATATGTTTTCAGCAGCTGCCTCTAGAGGTTCAGGAGAGGAGACTCAGCGGGACGAGGAACAGAGAGTTGATGAGGCAGGACATTGAGGCGGCCATCCCCCGGGAGTGGCGGACTCCAATACAGCACCCTCCACCTCCGCAGTGGATGGGCGTCTTTTCTCGGCATGAGATCCTTCTAGCGGTCTGCGGCTCAGCAGAGAGAGTCGCCCCACTCACCTTCGAGGTGGGAGAGGGAGGCCAGCTTCAGAGGACCCGACTAGATTTGGAGGAGTTCCAGGGTTGTATCTTTCAGAGGGTGCGGGTGGTCGGCTTTCATCAGAGACAGTGGCATGTAGACCCCTCACCGGCCTCGATAGGGGAGGACTATTCTTGGAGATTATGGGCTTGGGACAGCAGGCCTCTTATTCGCCTTCAGTGGGATCCAAGCGAGTGGCTTTGGCGAGATCCCCACTCGGTCCCTACCAGCCCAGGCACCCCCCTTTTTCAGTACACAGCAAGGCTGGGGCAGCGGATCCAGAGGCACAGGATAGCGGGCACCCCGGCGGCCGAGCATTGGCGGCAAAACAGGGGCTCTCCCATGCCTTCCTTAGGGACTTCTGGCAGCGCCTTTGGGCCAGCTTCCGGCCCCGGAAGGTGACGCTTTTTCTCTAGCTTACAGCGCATAGAGGACTGGCTGTGGGGACTTGGCTAGCTTTTGGCAGACACCCAGCGTCCTGCCCTCGGTGCGGCCATGCACAGGAGTCGCAGCGGCACTACTTATGGGATTGCCCACAGGCTCAGCAGGTCTGGTAGCGCGCTCTCAGGATGGTTTTTGCAGGCTCGCCAGGTGAGATGATGGTGACGTGGGGTGCGGTGGCTTGGGCCACGGACAGCGGCCCAGCCCTTGGATACGAGGACGTCCCTGGCAGTGTGACCATCCAGGTCTCTGACAGGGCGATGGCGGTGGTTCCGACGCCAGACTTCTCTTCGGCAGTCTCCCAAGAGGGGGACGGGCACAGATGGGAGATGATCAGCACCATGACGGCTTGGCACATATGGAGAGCCCGATGCAGGGAGGCCATAGACTGCCAGGCGACTCCACCGGCGGAGGTCATACAGGCCCTCTGCGTGGACATCATTCACACCTTGAGGGGACACTGGGGGAAACTTCAGGGCAACTCGGATCGCATGAGAGGTCGCCGCAAGGCGTTCCTCCGCACTAGGTAGCCCCCCCCTTTCCTCATCGCGAGGGGCGAGGATGTCACTTGGCACTACAGGCCTCCAGTTTGGCTCCTCTCACCTCCCGCATGTACTACTAGGTAGCCCCCCCCCCTCCCCAGAGAGCGGCCAGCCACGGGGGTGGGGCTCCGGTGTTCACTGTGGTTTTTTATCCCTCCTTGTGAGGTGAGCTTTGTAGCCTTATGGCATTTTCTCATTAACTAATAGAAGGATCGTTTTTCCCAAAAAAAAAAAACTTATACTTTAACCATAGTAACATGGGATGGGAAAGGGAAACGGGAATGGGAATGGGGAACATAACGGGGAACAGGGATGGGGACGGGGATTCTTGGGAACTGGGACGGGGAACGGGAGCCAACAAGGGACGGCATACAAAATATGCAATTTTAAGTAAGCACTCATTTAAGAAACTTGACAATACTAAAACAAAGTCACTTTACACTTCCAAAGCATCAATATTAAGTCATACTAGCAAAAAAAAGGGTGTTACAAAAAAGGAGATCGGGCACCCAGGACCCAGTCGCCAAAGGCTAAAGCAAAAGACAAGGGCAAACTTGCTAGGAGCCTTGCAAGTTGCTTGAGCCTTGCTTGAGCCTTGCCAATGGGGGCTCTTCTTATAGCCATGGGCCAAGTGGGGACGGCTGCTCAACGGCTAGGCGCCCAATGGCTTGGAGTCCAACGACTACAGGGCACAACAGCACACTGCCCAACGGTCCGCTGACCGTCCCGCATCCAGCTCCGTCCCACACGAACCGCCGTCCCGCCGTCCCGGAATCTCCGACCCCTTGTTGCAGCGTGGGCTCACACGTCCCCTGGCCGTCCCCTGTCTGGTTTCGTTCCCGCGCATTATGGGATGGCGTTCCCCCGTCCCAGGGGTCCGTCCCCCTCGTCCCCTGTGACTATGGCTTTAACTGCTTTGGATTTTGCAATATTTAAGAAAACTCTGCAGGTGAATAAGAAAATCTTGCAATTGAGGTGTAAAGCTAACAAACTCCTCGTCGAGCATGCAAACTCCGGTTACGTTTTGGCAGGCCCCCTCCCGTTAGGGTTTCGCCTCTCTCAACCTGCTACCCAAGGGCTCTGCCTGTTTGTAGTTCGTTAATCCCCTCTCTCGCCATCGTCCCCCCCCCCCCTCCCAGGTGTATGCGCACCGAGTGGAGGGGAACCCCCACTTTGCTCAGAGCTCAGGACACCAGTTCTGGCTCTAGGACTATTATGCTGCCATCCCTCCCGGGTCAAGAACATGAAGCTACAACATTTCAACAATTCGTGCAGTGGCCGCCTACCATGGATGGGAATCGAGAGGCGATGTTGAAATACGAGCAAGTGCTAGTGGACTTCTTGGACACCAAAAAATTTTTGGAAGACTCCAGAGCTCGAGTGGAAGAACTGAATTTGATCCATAGAGCAGGATAGGAAGCCAACTATCCCAGTCACATTAGCTAAAGAGCTAGAAAACAATCTCTCCAAAGAGGAGATTGGTAAGGCCATAGATTGTCTCAAGGTAAGAAAAAGCCCAGGTGTTGATGGCATGCCTGCTGAATTCTACAAGACATTCAAGGATATCTTGTTATCCCCTTTACTAGTTGTGTGGCAGGAGGCTGTCTCTTTTGGGACTCTGCCCCTCTCAATCAATGAGGGTTGGATAAAACTTATCCACAAGAAAGGGGAGAAGCAAGATTTGAGCAATTGGAGTCATATTACCATGTTAAATTGTGCATTGAAAACTTTTGCCAAGGCATTAGCTCTGAGGCTGTCCAGTCAATTGAAGAACAGGATCAAATAAGAGCAAAAAGGATTCATCAAAGGAAGGTACATTCTAGATACCATTATCACTCTGTGGGAGGGCATGGAGTATGTAGAAGAATCTGAACAAGACTACATCTTCTTCAAAATTGATTTTAATAAAGCCTATGACAGGCTCAGCTAGTACTATGTATTGGAATCCCTTAAACATATGGGCACAGGTCAGCCTTTCATTCAGATGGTGAGTACTCTTTTTGGAAATGCCACACAGCTAGGGTGAATGTCAATGGTGTGCTATCTAGTGCATTCTCTCTAGCCAAATCTATCAAACAAGGCTGCCCTTTAGCACCCCTCCTCTATGCTATTGCTGTAAATGGATTGCACTGGCTGATTCAAGACAGGTCAGTCAAAGGGGAAATGAATGGCATTACCCCCCCCCAACAACAAGCACTTATGCACCCAAATGTTTGCTGATGACACAAATGCTATGATTGCTAATAATGAGCTAAGTATTAGATGCTTCTAGGAGTGCTTGGACGTCTATTGCAGGGCATCTGGATTTGTGATCAACCATAAGAAAACTGGTATCAAGACTCTCATTGATAAGCCCCCTGACTCGCTGATCCAAGCTGGTTGCAATTCCCTGGAAGAGGGAGTGATCTTCAGACTGTTGGGCATTCCTATGGGCTTCAAGGTCACCCTCAAGCAAAGATGGTGTTGGGTTTTAAACAAGGTAGAAGGAAAACTGGCTAGATGGTAGAAAATGCATCTTAATTTGGGGGGCAGGAAGATGGTAATCAATCACTTCATTATATCTTCTTTCATCTACTTTCTCAGCTGCTCTGGAGATCTCCTGAATCTGATTTATTGTAATATATAAGGTTATGTAGGAATTATCTATGGGGAGGGGGCCCCTGGATTAGGAATATCCCTAAAGTCAGGTGGGAATGGTGCTATCTGGAAACTTATAAAGGGGGCCTTGGTATCAAACATGTGTCCAACCTAGCTAATAGACTGGCAGCCAAATGGGTGTTAAGAAGTTTTCTCTACCCCTCTGAAGACTGGGCATGGCTGATCTCTAGAAATCTGGAACAATTCCATCTCAAACATTTCCCTAAGTGGAAGAACCTCCTCCCACTCACAATCATGGCAAGCAAATTCGTGGTGAAACCGGTGGGCAGCCAGCTCGTCTCATCACTCTACATGGCTTGGAATGCTATTAAAACTGACCTTATCATAGCTGAGAAACCTAGTTACACCTCGGGTATACATGGGAGAGACTCCATCTGGTGGCCAAGCATTCCCCTCCCCCCAATTGATAATGCCCAGGTTGAAGGGGCTCTAAGGTTACACAGGAAAGACATATGCAACTGGTGGGATATATGGGACATAGATAACAATTCTTGGATGTCCAAAGCTGATTTGATCAGATATTGTAATGTCTCATATGCAAAAATAGACCTTATTGGAGCAAGAATCAGGTTATGGCACTGGTCAGATACCTGGCTGCTATCTATTAAAGATAGGCCAGTACACAAAGCTTTCCAATGGTAGAGTCTGCTACCTATCCCCCCCAAAGTGGGGACTGCTCCTATACATTGCACTTTAAACAAGAGATGGGGAATCCTCCTAGATATAGCACAATGATATTTTCTGTTTGGTAAATTATGGAATAAATATGTGGAACCAAAAAAATCATGCCTGGTCTGGTTGATTATGCTCAGAGCGATTTGGACACAGCTTAAAGCCCTCAAATGAAAGATTGGGGATGGGAAATGCCATAGATGCAATGAGGTTGAGGATGACCTGCATATATTCATGCACTGCCTTATAGCAAAGGAATGCTTTATGGGTTTGGCCAAATGCATTCAGTCATGGAATGGCTACACCCTTGGCTGGAAAAACCTGCTTCTTTGAGAAGGCATTGGATGCATTGTGGGCTGTCTTGAGAACTGAACTGTTATGGTGTTTGTGGTTACATAGACTTGAATTCATTTTTAATAGTAATCCTACTAACAGCATAAGGCTGAAAGAGAACATGATACATGCAGGTGAGAGATTCATACAAAGGCGGTTAAAAGATCTGGACACTAAACTTCTTCGTCTGCATAAGAAAGCTAATGGAAGGCAAGTGAATCAGCTGATACAAACAATGCAGGAACTGTTGATGAAGAGAGAGACTGTCATCTCCAAGGATATGATGCTTATGAAAGCACTCTATATGTTGTAATTGTCTTCTCTAACTTCTGCCCCTTATTTGAAAAAAAGAAAAATCTTGCAGCTGAGTGTAACGTCAATATTTCGGGAGCTTTAACTGTGCCATGTGTGAGCATGTGCTCTGCTGCCTGCATGAGCGATGGCAGGTAGCGCCTGAAGCGACGGCCCCTCCCTCTGCTTCCCTCACCCTCTTCTCGTTCTATACCCTGCCTAGTTGCTTAGAGAGATCCCCCCCACCCCCTTGGGTGCATGGGCACCGAGTGGAGGGGGCCTCCTACCTTGCTTAGGGTGCAGAGCGCCAGCTCAAGCGCCGGGGTTGCTTAGCGTTCTCAATCCCTCTGGGGTGATTTCCTTCCTTCGCAGCTTCACCTCCCCTCTTGGCACCCGGCTATGGATCCTAACCGAGAGGCGAATACCAAATACAACAAGATCGTCGAGGACTTCTTGGAAACAAAGAAACAGTTGGACGACTCTTGAGCTCGGGTAGAGGAGCTGAACCTACTTCTGTAGAAACAACTCGGGGAGAAAGAGGAGAGTGGAGACAAGGAGCCAGCGAATGAGGCATCCCCTTCTCAAAAAGGTAATCCCGTTTCCATGATTTCGTAAGTATGTCTGCCTTCAGACATGGTTTTTTTTTCGAACACACCCGGGGCCCACTCAAGTGGGTGGAGCCGATTTCCCCTTACAACATGGTTATGGTGTTGGAAAGGGATTATGCAGCCAGGTGTTTAGTAGGCTTGCTGTTCGGCCCTAGGCCTTCGGTACAGAACTGGGCCAGAGACAATTGGAATAGTGTAGGGATAAAAGTGGAAGTGATCCAGGCTCTCCCCAATGGCTACTATCTATTTCGGTTGAAGGACTCGGAGATGGCCCTAAAAGTGCTTGGGTCAGGATAGTGGATGTATAGAAACCTCCCCTTTTGCTTCTTCAGATGGTCCAAGGACTTCAACCCCAATGGCCCTAAACCTTTTGCCTACCCTATTTGGGTGGAGCTGCCCAACCTCCCTTTCTATCTCTACCCTTGGGTGAAAAAGATAGTTTCTCCCATAGGCAAAGTCCTACGATCAAGGCCAAAAAATTATTACAATCCTACCTAGCATCCCCAAATCCTAGTGGAAGTGGATCTTGACAAACCCCTAAGTGAGGAGATAGAAATAAACTGTGGAGACTATAGCAGAAAGTCCTTTTCAAACACCTCCCCAATGCCTGCTTCCACTGTGGAGCCCAGGGACATGTAACCAGGAATTGTCCCATCAAGCATTCTGACTCTAGGCCTCCTAGCCCCCCTTCTGTCCCCTCATATTCCAGCAAAAGTCCTCAAAATAGTGGTCAAGTACTGCCCCAAGGCCCCCCTCACAATACTCTCGGTTTGACAAAAGAAAAGAATGATGGTTTCTCGGTCCCACCCAGGAGGAAAACCTTCAGGCCAGGTCGACCTGGGTAACAGAGAGCGTATGCGAACTCCTATGCCCTACTGGATACTCCAACAGACCCGGAGGAACTGGAGGTTGGTCAAGATATCATACACCCCTCTCCCCTGAATAGGAACAGGATCAATGCAGAAATTAACCAAATGGACCATGATCTGAACAACTCCTTTCAACCCTTAGATGAGGAGAACCAGTTAGAGGAACCCATCAGGCCAATTTAGGAACTGGGTTGATATTGAAGTGAACAATCTAAATGACATGGAGGTGGAAACGCTCATGTGTTAAGCTTCACAACTTCATCGTAGTGTATAAATTGCTGATTTCCGCCCCCAGGGGGGTTTTTCCTTTTTCTCCGGCCTTCGTCTTCCGCCTCTCTGTGTGCAGTTTGGTTCTTGCAGGATCTCCGCTTTCGCCTCGCCTTCGCCATAGCTTCAGACTCTGATGGAGGCTCCTCCCGCCCCGCCTCAGAGGGACTCCCCCGCAACCCCCTCGCCCGCCCCTGAGGACACCCCCATCAGGCCTTCTCTTTCGCCAGAAGAGGAAGCAAGCCTCACCGCAGAGGTGGAACGCCTCCAAGCTCATTCCACCATCTGCCGTATAGTCGGCACTTGCCCCAGCAGAGGGGAGATCCGGGATCTTCTCCAGGCCCACCTTGCAGATGTGGGCAAGATCCTGGACGTACAGCTACTGGGCCGTGGACATTACCAGATTGAGTTCGAGACCGCCTTGAGCGTGGCCAAGATCCTAGCCATGAGTCCCCTTGACATCAGGGGTGCTCGGGCTTTCTTCAGACCTTGGCAGCATGGCTTTGACCCAACAGCGGCCACGCAGGGAGAGCGCCTTTTCCATGTTACAGTTTGCTTCCCTGGACTCCGCCGGGAGTATCTTCCGCTCCTCTCTAGGCTAGGAGCATTGGTGGGCTCGGTACTAGAGACTGGCCCCACAGCAGCTTCAGTGGTGGCCAGAGCAGCTGGGCTACCTTCGGTCAGAGTTTTGGTGTCTGACATCTCCTCCCTTCCTAAGGTCATTCAGCTACCTAGGATAGGGGGGGATGGATTGATCAGAGAGTGGAGTTCTCGGGGCTCCCGAACCAGTGCTTCATTTGCAAGCAGGTCGGTCATCTGGCCAAGGCCTGCCCTCGCAGGAGACCCCGACCCTCACCACAGGCAGGCCCCTGATGGCCCGCCCACAGATGCCGCTTGGCAGGCAGCCTCCGGGACACCTGCTCAGGCCACAGAGACCTCGGAGTGGCAGCTTGGACAGGGGCGCCGTCGAGGGAGACAGCCACAGCAGCACGCCCAGAGACCGCAACAGCAGCAGCCACAGTCTCAGCATCACTGGGTTCCCGTGAGGAACAGCTTTGCTCCCCTCCAAGAGGAGACCCCTGCGACGACTAAGGACCAGGAGATGCCAGCACCCCCTCCTTCACCCCTCCACCCCCGTCCCCCCCCCCCACCGCCTCGCTTCCACCTTCGCCTCCTCCTGTCCCCGCTCCGGTTTCGGCAGTGGCTCCCTCTCCACCCCCCTCGCCCCCCCCTCCTCCCCCCCCGCCCGCCTCACCTCCCCGGGAGGCCCTGGCGTTCACCTGCAGTCCGGAGGGCGCTGAGCACCGACCTCGCTCGAGCACCACAGAGGAGACTTACCATGCCGATTCGGGCTTCACGGATATCATCTATCCGCAGTCGGCTGAGTCGCCTCGACACTAGACAGCGCTCGGAGGCTTTTGATTACGCCTTCACACGGCTTTTTGGAGCAGAGGGCCCCCATGAGCCAGCACCCATCAGAGTTCATGTAGTGATTCCTCCGGCCCACAGGGAGGAGGCACTTGATTCAGCAGTGGCCTTCTCGTTCCCTCTATGTGGCCCATACGACCGGGAGTGGACTCTAGAGCTCACTCTTAGCACTTTGAAGACTCAGGCAGTTGAGTTTTCTCATCATGTGAGCGATCTGGAGGTGACAGATGTGATAGGCCGACTATGGGAGTTGGCTCATTTTTTCTTGGATCCCGGGAGTCTGGATGCCTCAGGGGTTCGGCATTTGGTCGTTCGCATAGTGGCAGACTTAGCACGCGACCCTGGATATGTATGTATACACGAGGTTGCTCTGTCTGAGCAGGAGGCAATCGCCATGGGACAGCCCACTGGCGCCTGATCCGTGATTCTTGTAGTACACCGGGTGGGTAGATTCGCAGCCGCTCGGATGGGGACTATTCTCCATCCAAGCCGCTTGCGAAGGCCCGCCGTACGGCTGAGACAGCATCCACCTCAGCAAGTCATCCATGAGGATCATCTCATGGAATGTACAGGGCCTTGGCGGAGCACATTATATATGCTATCGTGGTTGCTTGAGGCAGGAGCTTCAGAGATGCCTGGTTGGTGGCAGCATTGATATTTTGATGATGCAGGAGCACCACTTGGGTGAGAGCAGGATCCGAAGATATGGTTCGGTGATGCCTGGTAGATGGGACACCTTTTGGTCTGCAGGGTTTGGTCCTTTGGGTGGACAGGGAGGAGTATGCATGGTCATTGCAGATGTATGGCGGCAGGCCATTGTGGATCGAGGGATCATTGTGCCTGGTAGAGCACAGTATGTCATTCTAAGGATGCATGATGAGCTAGTGGGCGTGCTCAATGTCTATGCGCCCAACCATGCTAGTGCCAGAGCAGAGTTCTGGACCCAGGTTACGGATGCATTGCCAGAGGCCGCACATTGGTGTGTCGGGGGTGACTTCAACATGCTTGAGGACCCGGCTGATAGGGTGGGAGGCAGTCATGTTACAATGCACGGCACGGAGCTTGCAGCTTGGGAGCGATTTTGCATGTCACTGAGGATCACTGATGCATGGCAGCATGGGGCCTTCTCCCGCTCTCAGGACAGTCTTAGTTTCTCTCGGTCGGATCGCCGGTAGGGAGGGACTAATCTATCACGGATTGATCGCTTTTATGTGGGCGACTGGTTCGGGGAGCGAGGGGGCTCCGTTGGCATTCTCGCTGGCACCTCATTTTCAGATCATGCGCCAGTTATTTTGACGCTTGAGGAGAGGACACGGGAGCCCAGCTTGCAGTTGAGGATCCCAGAGAGGGTACTTACAGATCCTAGTCTCGCAGAGGACATTGAGAGGATCTGGCATGATAGTCAATGCTCTGACCAGGATGCAGCAGGCCAGTGTGCCCAGGGACTCATGGAGCTTAGCTCTTTTCTGCACGCTGCAGCTTTGACACGGCTGGGAGAGATTCGCGAGCGGGAGCAGCGGGGCTGAGACGCAGCCTTGCTTCGCTTCAGCGCCTTCAGGAGCAGCAGCCTGCATGTGAGTGGGTGGCGTCCCAGCTGAGCCAGGCACGCCAAGAGGTTAGAGAGGCAGAGGAGCAGAGACATGAGTTTTACTATCGTCGCCAGGCCTCTCAGTGGACGCAGCTTGGGGATAGAGTGACTGGGGAGTTTTTTGAGATTACTAGATCCCGCCATGCTCGAGCAGGAGTCCATCAACTTGGGAGGCCGGACGGGTCTGTAGCTACTGAGCCCGGGGAGATCAAAGACATTGCCACTGGGTTCTATAGAGACCTGCTTTTAGCGGAGCCAACCACTGAGGCTCGGGATGCTTGCAGACAGACGGTGTGGGCCGAGGTGCAGAGGAGGGTCACAGATCGTATACGTACATTCCTTGGTGCGCCTCTTTCAGAGGTTGAGCTTGCTGAGGCCTTGAGGGTCCTGCTGTGCCATAGTTGCCCAGGGGAGGACGGGCTGACGCCTGCCTTTTTTATGCGCTATTGGGACCTTTTGGGGCCAGGCCTCCGCAGGGGCTTTCAGTATGTTTTGGACACTCGGGTGATGCCACAGAGCTTTTCAGAGGGCTTGATCTTTCTCATCCCCAAGGGGGAGGGAGTATCAGATGATATTCGGCATTGGAGACCTATTACGATCCTCAATACTGTCTACAAGGTCTTAGCAAAGGCCTTGAGTTTGAGGATCCAGCCCTTCCTGGGGGAGTTGATTCATGCTACCCAGACACGATTCGTCAAGGAGCGTAGTATCCTTGACAACATTTTCACCTTCTGGGAGGCGACGGCCCGAGCTAGATTTCTTGGTGAGGACTTGGTCGTGATACTTCTCGATTTTGAGAAGGCATACGATAGAGTCGATTGGGGTTTCTTAGAGGGCACTCCTTCGCCTGGGCTTTGAGCCAGGTTGGATTAGAGGGGTGGCGGCTCTGTATTCTACAGCTCGCAGCCAGGTGTTGATTGCAGGAGGACGGGGGCCGAGTTTTGAGCTGACCAGATCAGTCCGTCAGGGGTGTCCCCTCGCCCCTTTTCTTTTTCTCTTCTTTGCGGAGGCTATGAGCATGTATTTGACGGCAGAGGAGGTTGGTTTGAGAGGACTCCAGCTCCCAGTTCGGGGGGAGGACCTGCTCGATGCTGAGTTTGCGGACGACACGGGCTTATTTTTGCATGGCCAGGAGGCCAATCTTCTTCGGGCAGAGCAGTCGCTCCAGGTTTTTAGTGCAGCTTCAGGAGCTTTGATCAATTGGCGCAAGACAGTGGCCTTTTGGATCAGTAGCGCTCCCACTCCGGCATGGAGCCCGGACCCCGGCTTTAGATGGATTCCTCCTGGCACATGAGTGCTGTATTTGGGATGCCAGATTGGACTAGATTTGTCACCTGAGCAGCAGATTGCCCCGCTTCTTCTGAGCATTCGGAAGAAGCTCTTGTATTGGAGTACAACTCGACTATCCTTGGCCGAGAGGGTGGTGGTGGCAAATCAGGTGCTGTTAGCGACCATGTGGTACATTACGTCTTGCTGGATCTTCTCGAGCTCTTGCATCAGCCAGGTACAGAGGCTGATCAGGAACTTTCTTTGGTCTGGGCGGGACGGGACGGTCATCCAGCTCGGGCAAAGGTTGCATGGGCAGTTATTACACTTCCGCTGGCTCAGGGAGGCTTGGGCATTATAGATCCAGTCGATTAGAGTAGAGCCTTATTGGGGAAGCTTATTGTTCGGGGGTTGCTTCCAGGCGCTGAGCCTTGGAAAGAGCTTCTCTTGCAGCGGCTGCAGGCTCGGGCTCCCCAGCAGGGGGCACTTGGGCACCAGAGATTCGATGGATCTTCATAGAGATGAGGAGGACAGGCCTCAGTAGAGGATGGGAGGACAGATTTGCTTTGAGCATCCTGAGAGCTTGGGAGCTGCTAAGACCGGGGCTCTCTCAGCGACCTCCTTCTTGTGTTGAGGAGCGGGCCAGACAGCCGCTCATCTGGAGCCCAACGGTTTGCACAGAGCAGGGTCATATGCTGGGTTCTCGACCGCGTCTAGCCTGGGGACCTTTGGCGGCAGGCCCAGCACGTAGCTTTGGAGACTGGCAGGCCTTCTGCAGTCTACCAGAGGAGATCCAAGTGGAGAGGCTGAGTCGCTTCAGAGGGGGGTTGATTATGAGGGATGACATTCAGGAGGCACTCACAGAAGTGGTTCACGCCTATCGAGCTAGTGGCCCCACGGTGGATGGGAGCCTTTACACAGTTGGAGATCCTGATTGTTGTCAGAGCTTGCACTGAGGATGGCAGATGCCTCTACTATGAGATTCACGATGAGGGCAGACTTCAGAGAGTGAAGGTGGAGTCGCCTTTGGTTGCAGAGTGCACCTTTCAGAGGATACGGGTAGTGGCCGCCGCTTCTCGGAAGTGGCATATTGACCCAGACCCTGCAGATGTGCTCCCGGATTGGCGCATATGGACATATGTAGCGCGTCCCTTGGCCCGGCTACAGTGGGACCCTGGTGAGTACGAGTGGCTCGATCCTTATGCATCCCTTGAGGCCACAGAGATTACCTTTTTTCAGTATACTGTTCGCTTGGGACGGCATATTTTGACGGCGAGGAGGATGGTCTCTCCAGCTGCAGCGGGGCACTGGCGGCTACAGGGACTCTCACAGGAGTTTCTGGAGGATTTTTGGGCCCGGCTCTGGGCTAGTCGACAGGCCCGCAGGATCTCGACTTTCCAGTGGCTGGTCGCCCACAGGGGCTCAGCAGTTGGCACCTGGCTTGTCTACAGTGGTCTTCTGACGGCCTACGTCCGATGCGGCCACCCTATGGAGACACAGAGACATTGCCTTTGGGACTGCCCTCAGGCGCAGCTGATTTGGCTGCGGATGCTGCGTATTCTGGCCCCCCTCTCTCCAAAGTACCTATACGTGGGGTGCCGCTGCTTGGTCGACTTCGTCAGGGCCTGCTATGGGCTATGAGACGGAGCAAGACAGCCAGGCCATCAGATTCATTAGGGGCCAGCCTCGCCTTGTTCCTTCACCGGATTTCTCGTCCGCCAGCTGGACACAGGAGAGGGATCTACGATGGGAGCTCCTCAGCAGCATCACCATCTGGTTCACCTGGAAGGCCCGGTGTTTCAGGGCCTTTGAGGGGAGACTGGAGCCACCAGCAAAGACTGTTCGGGGGATCTAGCAGGAGTTGATCCACACCTTGCGGGGACAGTACGACCGCATTCGCGGGGCGACTCGGATGAGGCTATCTTGCGGCTCCAGGCCTTTCACACCACCTGGCGCAGCGGCCCCTTCTATACCCTTCACGCGGGGTCCCCCCGCTGGCACTACAGGCCACCTGTTTGGCTTTTCCCCCCTCCTATTGTATGATATAGCCATTCAGTTCTTTGTACTGATTGATACTTGTACTTTTCGGCACCTAGGGAGAGTCTCCCTGGCTGCCCTGCTGTTTTCTCTGCTCTGTTTTTTCTTGTGAGCAGGAGAGGATCTTTTGTAGCCCTACCGGCGTTTTTTTATAACTAATGAAATTCTCGGAAAAAAAAATTTGACATGGAGGTGGTTAAAGAACTCAAAAGGGGTCACTCCCTGTTAGGGTCCACCACTCCACAATCAGCTACTAAAGGAGGGACTAAGAAGGTGAACTCCCAGAGGAAACCTAAATGAATTGTTCCTCTCTGAATGTTAAGGGTCTCACAGACCCCTCCAAAGTCCAAAGGGTTAAACAATGGTTTAAAAAACAAGGTAAAATTGATTTTCTAGCTCTGACAGAAGTGAAGGTAGGTGGCTTGGAACTAGAAAAAAGACTCCAGACCATGTCAAAAGATCATGTGTGGATATACACAGCTCACAATCAAGGGTCAGTAGGTGTGGCAGTTGGGATGCACATAGACCTTCAAGAAGATCTGACAGATATCCAACTGGATGTCTATGACCAATGGGTGGCTTTTGAAATGACCACATACTCCTTTATTCCACAGGGAAATAGATCAAGAACTTGGAGGTCCCTCAGACAGGTCCCTGGTCCCACCATATTAATGGGGGATTTCAATATGGTGGAGTCTAGAGGTGACAGATATAGAGGCTTGGGGCATGTATTAAAAGGCTCAGAGTTGCAATCTTGGCAGGCCACTGTTGAACACTTTGAGCTTTGTAATCTGGGAAACATAGGAGACTTCACCTGGTAGAACTATGCCTTGGGGGAGCTTGCAAGGAAGGTCAGATTGGATAGAGGATATGTTAACAGAAGCATGTGCAACACCTTTGTGAGATGTGAATGTCTATCTGACCTTTCAACCTGCCTTTCAAACCATTACCACATTACCTTGTGGCTGGACAACAAAGACAAAAAGGTGTCCAACCAATGGTTGCACATAGATCCTAGCCTTTTCAAGCTTCCAATAGTGCAGGAGGAAATTAAAAAAATCTAGGAAGAACTTATTTGGGAGAGAACTAACTCCAGCTAGAGCTTGGAGCCTGACCATCAAATGCTCCCAATCCTTAATAATATGCATCAGGAAGGAAGTAACCAACATGAGGAAACAAAGAAAAGATATATTGTACATGAGACTGAAGGAGTTGGAATCCCAGTGCAACCAGAAGGATCTGGCTATACAGGATGAAATCTGTAGAACCAGAATTGAAATAAGAAGGGAGGAAGGGATTTCCATTCAGCAAGCCAATCTGTTTTTCAGAGATTGGTGGGCAAGGAAAAGTGACCTGCCTACCCCTGAAATGTTCAGAATGCTAAAGATTAGACACTGCAAAGACAAGATTCCCTTTCTTAAGGACTCCAATGGCCTTAACTGCAGCTCAAAAGAAGGCAATAGAAGGCTAATCTTCCAACACTTCAACAACATTTTCAGTAAAGGTGGAGAGATGACCAAGGATCAAGCCAGATGTATAGCACTCGTAGGAGAGGCCAGGAAGCCCTCCATCCGTGATGGCACCTCCAAAACTTTGGATGCTAACCTCTCAAAAGAAGAAATAGGTAGGGCAATAGACCAGCTAAAGGGCAAGAAAAGTCCAGGGGTGGATGGCCTACCTTCAGAATTCTACCAAACCTTCAAGGAGGTCTTGATAGGTCCCCTACTTGCAGTATGGCAAGAGGATATGTCTCCTATGGGGCTCTCCCCCTTACGATTAATGAAGGTTGGATTAAAATCATTCACAAAAGGAGGAGAAGGACAACATTGGCAATTGGAGACCAATCACTATGCTTAATTGTGCTTACAAAATTTATACCAAAGCCTTGGCATTGAGACTCTCCAATCAACTTAAAGACTAGATCAGCCAGGAACAAAAAGGCTTCATTAAAGGTAGGTTCATCCTAGATGCTATCATCACTTTATGGGAAGGTATGGAATATGCTGAGGAAACTGAGCAGGACTGTCTTTTTTAAAATTGATTTTGACAAGGCCTATGATAGGCTAAGCTGGCACTATGTACTGCCTTCTCTCAAACATATGAGTGCAGGCAAGCAGTTTATCCAGATGGTTGGGACTCGTTTTGGGAATGCATCAGCCAAGGTCAATGTCAATGGAGTACTCTCTGATTCCTTCCCCCTTGTCAAATCCATTAGACAAGGCTGCCCCCTGGCCCTGCTACTGTATGCCATAGCTGCAGATGGTTTGAACTGGCTTATTAAGGACAAGATGGCCAAAGCTGAAATGCAGGGTATAACTTTGCCCAATGGCAATCAGCTTTGTACCCAGATGTTTGCAGATGACACCAATGCCATGGTGTCCAACACTAACCAAAGCCTCACATGTTTCTAGTATTGTCTTGATATCTACTGTAGAGCTTCATGCTCAGTCATAAATCATCAGAAAATAGGAATCAGGTCATTAATTGACAAGCCCGTTGAATGGCTTATTCAGGCTGGCTGCAACACTTTGGAAGAAGGGGTGATCTTCAGGCTGTTTGGAATTCCCATGGGCTTTAAGGTCACTTTGACTCAGAGATGGCATTGGGTCCTAACCAAAATAGAAAGCAAACTAAGCAGATGGAAAAAGAGGCAACTCAACCTTACTGGTAGGAAAATGGTTGTGAATCACTTTATAATCCCCTTTGTAATCTATTTTCTAAGCTGCTGGAGACCTCCAGAGGAAGACCTTAAAGAATTCATTAGACTTTGTAGGAACTTTCTGTGGGGGGGAGACCCTGGGCTAAATAAAGTACCTAAAGTCAAATGGGCTTGGTGTTGCAATGGTACATGGAAAGGGGGGATGGTGTACTAAATCTTGCTGCTAGACAAGCTGGCAAATGGATTCTGAGAAGCTTCCTCCATCCTACAGAAACCTGGGCCTATCTAATCAATAGAAACACCAACCAATTCACCCTAAATGGAAACACCTGTTCCCACTCACTATCATGGTGAGCAAGCATCAAATTAAACATGTTGGCAGCCCAATAGTTAAATCTCTATGGTCAGCCTGGAATGCCCTGAAGGGGGACCTAACCCTTTCAATCAAACCCAGTTACACATGGGACCTTCATGGCAGGGATTCTACTTGTTGGCCCATGCTCCCTTTTCCTCGAGTGGCTTCCTCCAAGGCTGAAATGGCACTGAGGATGCATAAGAGAGGAATCTGCAGTTGGTGGGACCTATGGGATGCTGCATGCAACTCATGGCTGTCCACGGCTGAATTAATAAGGGTTTTCAATGCCTCAAAGGCAGAGCTTGCAGTAATAGGAGAGAGGATCAGCCTCTAGTGCCCCAGTGATCATTGGCTTCTGTCAGTCAGAGATATGCCTCACCCAAAAGCCCTTCAATGGCCCTCGTAGCCTCTGCTTTTACCCTTTCCTATAAAGAACACAGCCCCCCCTATACACTGTAAACTCAATGAGAGATGGGGGGTGCTATGGGATAGAGCTCATTAGTACACACTCTTTGAAAAGCTCTGGTCCAAATACATAGAACCCAAGAAGGCTTGCCTTGCTTGGCTCCTAATGCACAGAGCCATCTGGACACAGCAGAAGGCAGCCAGGCTGAACATTGGAAATGGGAAATGTCACAGATGCCAGCAATTTCAGGATGACTTGCATATCTTCCTCCATTGCCCTCGAGCTAAAAAATGCTTTGATTCTCTGACTGCCTGCATTTATGCCTGGAATGGACAGTCACTTGGTTGGAAAAACCTGATGCTAGGTGAAAACATTGGTTGCTCTATGGATATGTGGACTGTGTTGGCTGAAAGTGCATCTTATTCGTGCAGGTAAAAGGTACATACAAAGGAGGATGAAGGACCTGGAAGCCAAAATTGTCAAGAAGCTCAAGAAAGTCAAGCACAGGCAAGATGACAGAATAGACTCGGAGAGTCAGGAACTTATGAGGATAAGAGAGATCACTCTCTCTAAGGACACCTCTCTAGTGGATGCTCTCTATTCAATGTAACTTCTCCTAATTTCCTAATACAATCAGCCTGTTTCTTTGAAAAAGAAATCTTGCAGCTGATCCATTGAATTCGGTTTACAGTGTTCATGGACTAATGGATTCCGCAGCATGAAATTCGTGGAATTTAAAAGTTGCTCTTTTAAAAATATGCAGATTTAGACGCTAAAACAACTAACATTCATCAAATTCTTCAGCTTTTAGGTTCTGAAAAAATCCTACTTTTCACGAAAATGAGAACGTTAGAAGCACATTGCACATAGTCTGCAGGTTGTCTGTGTTACTGAATACATACCCAAGCTGTCCTCTAGCGCAGGTTGGTCGGAAGCAATTCTGCATAAGTTCTTAGACAACCAAAGCCGAGATTCTGGCAAGATATACAAGGTCCAGAGTCCACAATGAGCCATAGTAGCGTAACGTAGATACTGAGACCCAATATCGAAAGGACATTACACAATGTAAAAAGGTTTTTTTACCGTCATCTAGAGTTGTAACATCGACTCCTTTGTTTATAAGCTCCCTGGCCATATCGAGGTCCCCCTTCTCCACAGCAGCCTTTAGCAGGCTAGTTTGCACCCCTGCAAGCTTGGCTTCCTTCTCTAGCTTGCTCAGATGACTATCAAGTAAAGTTTCAGGAGTACCTGTCTTAAGAAGATTCCACAACAAGAAGCGCTGTGTTATTATGTCCTTTGCAATATAATTCAACATCTCAGAGACCATTGTCTCATCATTTACCCCGTAATGCAAGGCCGTCCTGTTCTCAATGTCCCTCACCCGAAGCAGTTCACCAGGGTGTTTGGTTTCTCTGAGGAGCATTGTTACTATCTCTTTGTGGCCTTCTCGTGATGCCTCATGCAGTGCGGTTTCTCCTGAGAAGTCGCTCATTGCAATCCATTTCTCCCGATCCATGCCTGGGGAGTAAACACACTCGTCTGAAAGCAAAATGGACACAATCTCGTCTTGGCCTTGCCTCGACGCCACATGCAGTGGAGTCTCACCATTACTGTCCTTCAGATCCACTAGAGCACCTTCTTTCCAGCACAGCCTTCTCACTACATTTTCCAGCTCACAGTCTCTTCTTTTCTTAGATGAACTCCTGATCAAAATGTGCAGAGATGTCTGCCCCAAAAAGTCTCTCGTATTGACCCAGTTTATCCTGTCATGATTAACGGAGAATTGCAAATGACTACTATCTAAAAGTTCAGAGCAGACAGAGAAAGGGCTAGCCTCATCCTCATCGTCATCATCTGCCTTGCCCTCCTGCGCCTCTGCCGCTAAGTGTAATGGCGTTTTGCCATCGTCACTCCTAGCATCAAGACGAGCCCCAGCTTTGAGTAGAGCTGTAATGTGACGACCCGAAGAGATGGCTGCTGCTACATGCAAGGGTGTGAGGCTGAATTCAAACTTTTTATTGATCAAGGCGGGTGTCGAGCCACTACTGGGGCCGGTTTTTTTATCAGATTTATCTTGCTTTAATTCTGCAATGCAAGCATCTAACAATGTACGTACAATTTTAAAATGACCACCAATGTATGCATCTGTGAGCACAAACCTACCAACTCTATCACTCAACCCAATGGAGGCACCGTATTTCAAAAGCATTGCACAAGCTTCTGCACGTCCCTCCCTAGAAGCAAGATGAAGTGCTGTTTCCTCAGCCTCATTTCGGACATTGGCCCCAACAGTAACATTTTTGCCTGTTTCGTCATCCTTGAACTTAACTGAGGCACTGTATTGCAAAAGCTTAGATAAAATGTCCATGTTGCGGGCCGTGTCCGTGTTGCGGGCCTTCATAACTGCAAGATGAAGAGGGGTTTGGCCATCCTCATCCCAAGGCTTGATAAGGTTCAGCTCCTTAGCTCCAGGATAAGTCAGAATTTTGTCGACAATTTCAACATACTGGCGCTCAACAGCAAGATGCAGTACTGTAGTTTCGTTCCTCCCGGTCTTGGTTGCTAACCAGTTTGGAGCATCTACTTTTTGCCCTGAAGTTTCTTTGCTGGCGTCCAGAAGAATTTCTTTGCTGGCGTCCAGAAGAGCTTCGCACACATCCTCATTCCCATCCTCTAAAGCTTTACCTAATGCTGTCTTTTGACCCATGTTATGCATGCTGCGCACAGAGAGCAAGTTGTATGCGCCATGCTTTGCATTCCGCAGCAGGAGGCATGCAGCTGTTTTGGACTCCTCATAGGAACCACGCAGGAGGTGAAGTGGAGTCTCTCCATCTATATCAACGATGCCCACGTCTACCTCTCCAGCGTAGCTGGTCAGCACCTTGGCAAGCAGCTTGTTACTCTCAAACCATGCGCACACGTGAAGTACGGTGCCAAGGCGGAAAAACGGCATCCTCGTGGAAAGATGATTTACGAGTCCGTCCACCTCATCATCCACGTCATCATGCTCAGCAGCATATGCCAGCGCTATCAGACGGTCCTCCTCTGTCAACTTCTCATCATCAGGCTCGACTGTACTTCATCCACACACACACACACAAAAAGGAATCCTCAATTAGCTACATGAATCAGAAATTAGCTTCTCCTTCTTCAACTGATGACTTATCTGCGACATGCATACATTTCTCGTCATCGCTTAATCCTTCTGAAATTTAAAGACTCAAAATGCATGCGGAGACTTCTTCATTTGTTGTTTGTCCATACAGTAAAATTGTAGAGTGGACCTGCTTGTTGCTGATCGTGGTATACATTGAAATCACCTGGCAAAATGCAGGAGGTGCAGCCTACCGTCGCGATGAGAGAAAATGTGCTTCAAGTTATATGCTCCAATTATGGAAAAATGAGTTGAAGATAGATAATAATGTGCACGCACCTGCTGTTGCTAATTTGTTAACCAGCTCGGTGCAATATTCTCTCACCACGATGTTCTTGTCGTCGTATACAAATCCATTCTTCAGCCTCAGGGGTGCATTCCTCGCGTCCTCCCATGAAGGCAACGAGCCGCTTGTACGGATGTGTCTCTCCGCCTGGGCAACAGTTGTGAGGCTGTAACCTTCCGGAATCTTGGTAGAGATAGGAAGTATCTGCAAACCTGCAATGTGCTTGTGCTATGGCTTGCTATCTCCAGCTTAGCCTCGTCTTTTGATTGGACGGGAGCCTCCATGTGATAGTATAACACAAAGGCTGCACAACCAAGAGTGTTCTGTCAAGAACCAGTAATGATGAAATTTACCTCCAAATATCGGTTTTTTCACGAATAGATAAAAGCTAAAGAACAAATCAGCAGTGATGATGAAATCTGCCTTATAGCAGGGTGCTCGAAGAGCATCGTTGGTATTTCGTGAAAGAGCTTGAAGACAAAAAATTATTCCCAGGGATTGACAAAACCTAAAAACAAATTTTGAAGCACTAGCCAGTAGTAATGATGAAACCTCCGGCCTCAGAGCAAGGTGTGTAAAGGGCATATAGAGTTACTTCAACTAAGGGCTTGCATACATAACACACCCAAGGAACAGTGTTAAGAAAGTGGTGCTTGAGGTGGCTGAATCCTTTCAACTTAAAAAAGGAATTTAGATCTTAAGGGGAAGAAGGGGAACGTTTATGGTTACAAGAAAAATCTTTCTAGAACATTTACAAGGAGTGACTCGATTTACAAGGAGTGACTCGTACCAATGTCATGTGCATCCTCGAGGATGCACTACTAAGAAAGCCTATGTATCACGTGCGTTCAAAAGGTATTAAAAAACCCTTTACCTATAAATTTTTCATGAATAAAATTACTCCTTTTTTTAATGGAATTATAAGTTTTTTTTCAAAATTGATTTAAGAAGCCTCTTCTTACCTTAAAATTTTGAATTAAAAAACCCTTTCATTTGAACTCACCTGGTATACTTACATGTTTTTAGGTGAACCCCCCGAGCATGCATCCCACACTTAGATACCATGTGGACATATCTGTATAGCAAGTGCAAGACCTGGAGTGGAAATTGGTCCCATGTGAGCCCCAATCCGACGAGTCAACTAGGGTTCCACTTTAAGCATCCAAGGTCAAGGATACAAGTCCCATACATGGTCTTCGTTAGGTGTACATTGTCCTGCACATAAAGCACTGACAGTTCGTACAATGAGTCTTCCTTTGGAATGATGTGAGGTGTCCTGAGTGATTGGTTTGCAACTAGAAGCCAAGCATGTAGTTGCATGTAGAAGGGGGAAAGCCCTTAGGGCTAGGGGTGTTGTATCCCTTTAACATGGGAACAGAGTAGGCCTTTAACCACACAAGGGGGCCAAGATGGCCCATGGCCTTTGCCCAGTAGCCACCCACGAAGGCTAGGAATTGCTGTAGGCTAGGCCCAAAAGGACTCGGCAGCAAGTCGGCCATGCCTAGAGGGGCTATAGGCCAAGTTGGCTAGCCCCCAAGCCTTGGCTAGCCTGTTAGGGCCAGTAGCCAAGAAGGCTGCATAGCCTAGGCTGGGTCATCACATGGTCTAGGCATAGCCTGGACACAGCAAAACGAGGCAGCCAATTCATGTCTAGCAAGAAAGTGTGAAAAGTGTTGCCCTAAAAGGGGACTTTTGCCAGTCATGGGAATATTTGCTGCAAGCGGACCCATACATGAGCCAGCCGACCAGCATCACGAGGACATATAAAAGCATAGGCATGATTTTCAGTAACTTAGTCATCTGATCATTCACAAGGGGTTGTTGAATTCCAAGGGCTAGGATAGCCAAGGGGAGATCTCAGCCAAGGTGAAGGTGAAAGGTCAAGAACCAGATTTTGTTTTACAGATTTGCATCATTCTAATAAAGCAAATACACCATTCGTGGTGGTGAGGGCCCTACAAAGGGTATTCGAGATCCAATACTGTGTCCGACTCTGTCTCTCACTCTCTCTATTTCTGCACATCTCTCTCTATCTTGTGAGCTATCTTCATCACAAAAGATTGCTGAATTCTTTCCATTGAAGTTACCGATTATATGCACCAAGCTTCCACATTACGTTACAACTAAGGGGGACATTTCGTAATTGGCAATTTGCTTCTCAAGACATTCGTTTAGCCTAAAGAGTATAGACATTAAGCATAAAGCTGTGCCAGACATTAAGAGCAAATTGATGCGTACATAGCAATCAAGTAGCATGATCATGCTCCCTTGACTCATCTAGTCATACCCCTAGAGTATAAAGTCCATAATGTGGATGAATGAGAAAGTGATAACACATAGCACTCCTAAAAGGTTAAAGTTGTACTTTAGTTTGACCACCAATCAAGAACTTAGAAAATACAGCCTACATTTTTAATCCATTGAGAACATTAGAAAGTACATGCCTTTCAATCAACAAGTACAAATGAAAATAATCTTACTTCTTAATTAAAAAATACACAAAAATACCTGTCATGTGCATGCACATGAACATGCTTAATCCCAAGCTAATCCTTGATTTGCATTAGATAAATATCAAGATTTGAGCAATATATTCTATCTCACAGGCTTGAAGAAAGTTAAAGGTGGATAAGAACACTATCGACCAGGCTTAGGAGAGCATGTACTTCCAGTCGATAGCTTGAAGATTTATTAGGGTACATGGAACTGGCCCCACCACCGCAGCAAGTCATCTAGTTTATTATTCTTCCAATGGCCTATAAAAGGCACATTGTTGTTGCATCTCTCTCCCAAGTTGAGATTGGTCATAGCTAGGCTTTTTGTTATCCTTTTAGAAAGGCCAAAGGCCACAACAGATGTACCTTTTGTATAATGTGAACATACTAAATACACAACCATCTCTCTCTCTCTCTCTCTCTCTCTATTCTTTGTCTATGTTGATTATTCTTATATTACATTAAGAGTTCCTAATGCAATACGTATGGCTGGAAGAAGACTACCCAGAGCTTCATGTCACATTGGTATCAAAGCATCAAGATCAGCTATGCGAAGTGCTATTGGTGTTCCAGAGGAAGTGCACAAGTCCAAGGAGAGAAACTCATCATGTGTCATGACCCCCAAAAGTTGGTTGGTGTCAAGCAAACCCAAGGGGGGGGGTTCATGAGAGTTGATAGCTAGTTGCTTCTTGGGACTTCCCAAGAAGCTTTTATGGAGCACTCCAAGGGATGAAGTTCATGCAAGGGGTAGAGAGCCAAGGGTCCTGATCACTTTCAAGAAGAAGGATTCATGCTTGTGTTCAAGGATAGAGCAAGAAGGCAAGGGGACAAAGTGTAACAAATGCACATATCTCTACATTAGATTTGAAGTGGATTCAAAGATATAAGGCAAAGCTTTCAATGCGAAGGTTTCGAGAAAGGGAAGGATGACAAGTATGGGAGACCATCTATGGAGAGAGGGCATGATGACACTCATCATGGTTCAAACGTTGGAATCCCGTCATCAGGTTTAGCAAGAGGGAATATCATGTGCATGCACATGGATATGCTTAATCCTAGGCTAATCCTTGGTTTGTAGCAAATAAACATTAAAATTTGAGCATTATACTGTTGAGAAAGACGAAAGGTGGACCAAAACTCTATTGACCGGGCTTAGGAGGGCATGTACTTCTAGTCGATAGCATGAAGATTTATTAGGGTGCATGGAACTGGCTAACAGCACGTCGGCCAATTGATTACCAATTGATTATTCTTCCAAAGGCCTATAAAAAGTACCTTGTTGCTGATTGTTAGGCATCTCTCTCCCAAGTTGAGATTGGTCATATCTACGGTTTTTGTTATCCTTTTGGGAAGGCCAAAGGCCACACAAGATATACCTTTTTGTATCATATGAATATATTGAATACACAACCATCTCTATGTCTCTTGTTATTCTCTGTCTATGTTGATTGTTCTTGCATCAAGAGTTCCTATGTAGTGTTTAGGCCTGAAAGAATACTACCTAGAGATTCCACATATCACAAAATTAATACAAAATAAACTATTTATCAAGACGGCATCAGGGCATGACCAGTATAGGTATTCCCTTCACCCCCCATTCCTAGGCACGAAACGAGATCAACTTCCACCTCATCCATTTTTGCCGGGTGTAGGATGACATCCACTAAACCTATTCTCACAAAGCAAGAAGAACAAAAACATGATGTCACATGGATCCCACATTTTGATTCCATGTGGACTAGGTTGTACAGGACAAGTACATACCGAGGCCAAACACCAAGCATATTTGTCCTCCCTTGTCCAACAAGGAGTATTTTTGGTGTACCACCAAAGATCAAGTCAATTCCATCGTGCATCATCTCATTCTTCTCCATCATCATTCGCAACCTTTGCTTCATCTCTAGCAACCCCAGAGCAGCCCATACAAGGAGAGAAAAGTATTCCAAAAGGTCATCAGCTGGCAACCCTCAAATTAGGATATCTCTAAAAGCCTAAAGCATCCCGTAAAGAGATTAATACAAACCCTAAAGTGAGGTAGCAATTCTGTCCAGTTCGTTTGGCAAATTCAGCCTCGTCTTGTTGTACTCATTCTTTTTCTTTGGCGGATGGTTTATTTTGCTTCGAGTACAAACTCATAAATCCTACATCATCGCTTGGTGAGTGGATGGTCTAGAACTTGTGAAGCATCCCACCTCATTTCTTGGGGGCTGGTTTGTTTACGCTCCAATAGTGTCATTGAGACTCCCACCATGGATCTGCAAATGGAGAGCACCACCTTGGATACAGTACTTCCTCTTCAGGGGCACCTGCAACCATTCCACTGTAATGAGTACCAATGATTTCATGGCTTATATCGCTGCTATGCTGACCGAGATGAGGCTAACCTTCCAAATCTCCTCTCCCACATCTACCCCCGCACCGACACCCATTCAACCTAACCTCAATCTCTCCAAACCCCTCCAAAACACCTTATTGTTTTGGAACGACTTTGACAAGAGTAGGAAAAGGCGATGGAGACTTTAGACCTCCACTATCGGGCGAAAGAGTCCAAGCAGCAACAAGAGCCAAGGCAAGCCAACATTCGGTTGGAATATGAGACGGAGCGTCTTAAAAGACAACTAGAGGAGTACCACAAACTTCAAGAGGAAGAATGCCGATGTAAGGAGCATGCTACGTTCCTCAGCAAACTTTCTCGGCACCCCATTGCCATGGGTGACATTCTTACCCGATAGCCAGAAAGCAAGCACGAAGGGAGCAAAGATAGGGAGTAGAAACATGAAGATTTTGTTTAAATGCTATGGGTACACTCGCGGTCAGACTATTGTCATTTTGTTTGACAATGGTGGTGGCAGCACCAAAGACCTCATCACTAAGCAGGCCGCTCGGCTAGTCGTTTGGCCTCGTTTGGCCTTGAACTCCACTGACCAAAAAGGAGAAAGGTTTGGCTACTATCGTTTGGTAGTGTGCCAAGTTGCTCATTTAGCACAAGAGACAAAGAGAAGAATGTATTGAGTACTTTTGTATGTTACTATGTCATTACTTAGATTGGTATTGTGAGAAGAAGATCTTACTATTTGGCAATAGTTAGTTGTCAGTGATGCACCAAGAATATGATGTTTCCTAAGTGAAATGGAAGTTAGACGTGAATTTTGGATTTACAATGGACTTAGTCTATTGTGCTCATTGTGTTCTATCTGTGTATTGTTCAAAGTGTGGCTAGGCATATTAAATGCTTTTCATTGTAACTCTATTGAGCCTTCAATTTGAACTATTCTAATATAAGCATGCAAATGAGTAATGTAGTTTACACAAACGAGTTTTTCTTGCACAATTAATAGCAAATGGCAATCTTTACTCTTGTCGAGACACATTCTTGATAGTACTCTAGCTCGTTCTAGACTAATCTCCGAAGCATTCTCTGCTCATACAAACCAGAGTTGGGTATGTTTTTCCTACTTAAGGTGTCACGCATAGCTCATGAGAGTTGGCTAGGTTGTTTGAAACCACCGAAGTGACGGGTCTTGATCAGACAACGACAGTATCCAAGGTGATGCTATGTGGGAGTGGTGGAGGATAATTTGTTCTGGAAAGAACCCCTTTGCCTTAATAATCACCTCCAATTTGGGTTCATCATCATAAAACTTCGAAGGACGAGGATCTACAAACAGTTCAAGCCAACTAACATGTAAACATTATGCAAAGTCCAACTAGGCAAAAGGCTAAGCTTCATTATAACTTCATTGATTTCTTTAAAATGGGAAAAGAATTGAAGCTTCAAAATGACAACTTTGGGCATCACTTGTACACTTGCTTCATAATCCAAAGAGATCAAATTATCATGTATCTTTAGTGCTTATTTGCTTGCCTTGTGTAGGCATCCTATGCTTTTGCTAGACGATCTTTGTTTGCCTTCAACACACTACGGTAGAGTTAAGAAATGTGTGCGGCTTTGGACACTTGGGACACACTATGTATCTTTTCTAATCTCCCATTGCACCTGAAGATGAGACATCAAGGGAACGTTTGGAATATTGGACACACATTTGATCCAAGTAGAAGGATGTGATACATTCCTCTCAATGATGAATGAATTTCGCGATCCCTGAAAATATTGAGAGAAAGCCTCTTCTAGGCCTATCACTTGTATTTACAACTTCTTATGTTGGGACACTTCTCCCTTAATTTTTTTACTTCTTCATACGAGGTCTCCTACTTTCAGGAATCCTAACATGCCTTGTTAAACTGAATCGACACAATTTCCTTCTCCTTGAGACTATTTTGCGTCTTTGAATTTCCCTTGGTCCCTTTGTCATACACTTTCGTAAGTAGTGTATGACTTCATGAGCCTTCATCACGACTCTCGATGCTCTCAAATAATCATAGAGCACTTACAATCCTATACATTCTCCATGATTGATTTGGGGGCGTGTGGTATTGTCTAGGTATCAATCTGCTTAAGGAAATAGCACGACAAACCAATAACATGACCCAATATAGGTTGAGCATGCATGATTGTTTGCTCGACTAACTCCTGTCTCGATTCTCACCCTTGGCAAGCTTCCAATGCTTATGTTACTTAAAAGTTAGCACTCAAGATCAGTGTCATCAAATGGCGCTACCAGTTCCATGGTGAAAGCATGTTAAGGTGAACCACTTTTTCTTGTATGGGACATAGTTATAATATAAATTACCATACTAGTACATATATTTTCAATCAAAATCATGATCTCAACACAAAACTTCCTATCATGTTATATGTCATTGAATAGCTCTTAACAATCACATTTTAGATTTATAATCTTCGACAAATTTTGATTTTATTTGGAAAAAAATTACGACAGGCACATTTTTAGTGCTAGAGAAACTATAACCTTAACATGCTTTCACAGGTGGAGGTGGATACAGACCAAGTTCTATGCAGGCAGGATCCACTGTGTCGTTACATGCACAAGACCCGGTAATTGTTTTGTTTCTAGTCTTCTTTCCCATTTCATGCACTACCAGGGCCTACAGCACTGGCAATATTTCAAGCGCTTATTTCGGCATCTTCAACGTACTAAGCATCTGGCTACCACTTTTCACAATTAGGGTTTATTCCATACGTACTCGAAGATTGGTCGGGCTCAGACTGGTGTGTGAGTGAATGGTTTGAATCCTATGTCTGCTGGATTATCAAGCTCAGCTTTAACCAGGCTCTGAGCATGCAGATATAAATTATATATACGCGGCAAGTAAGTGATAATAGCAGTGATGAGAACTGGTCGTCTCACAAACAATTGCAGTGATGAGAACTGGTCGTCTCACAAACAGACATGAAAGGCTACAAGAACACTAGTAATAAAACCAACCTTGTATGTGTCTGGAAAACCCGCGTCAAAGGGCGCAAGGACTTTCTATCTCGTCCAGGTATTTGCAGTTCCGCAGTGGCTGAGGCAGAGACGATGAGGATGGCGAGGGTTTACTAGGGGGTATGCGTGTGTGAGAGAGAATATTGACGATAAGTATGTTTACTGGGTAGGGGAGGGCGTGTGTGTATTGTTTACTGAGGTTCTGGACACCATACTAGCAACAACCAAAAAGCATCGGAAATGTGTGGGTTGAGAAAGTGGAACAGATTACCGATAAGATAAGAGGTGGCCGGTGCCTAGTGAGGTTCTGGACAACGCCACCCAAAGTGAACGATGGAATAGATTCCAGAGAAGAGGTGGCCAGTGGCTGGTGAAGTTCTAGATTTCATCCAGCTATCCAGCTCAAACAACCGGTGCCCCGTTGTTTGAGCCCCTTCCGGTAATGAATCATGATGTGATTTGGGTGCAGTAGAAAGGTGAAATGATTGCACCTGAAAAGACAGCTTCAGAGCAGCCGCCCAGCCATTTGAGTTGCTCCAAATCCCTACCCTCTACTTAAGCAGTTCATTCAGCTATTTAACTGTCAAATCCAGCTTGTCAATGTCAAATCAATGCATTAAGTGCACAGTACTGTTGAGGGGTAACCGGGATGTCAAATCAATGCATTAAGTGCACCGGTACTGTTGAGGGTTGACCGGAAGGGGCACCGGTTGTTTGAGCTGGATAGCTGGATGAAATCCATAGTGAGGTTCTGGAGGCTGATCAGAAATAGGTGGCGTGTAGTATGCAAAGGTGGGAGCTCGCCGTCGTGTAAACGAAGCAGCATTTCACACTTCCAGAACTGAGCTGTTGCGCACTTCATGATTCCAGAACTGAGCTGTTGCGCACTTCATGATTCATGTCACTTTTCGCACTTCCACAACTGAGCTGTTGGCAGTTGCGCACTTCATGGTTCCAGAACTGAGCTGTCAAAAATCAAGCCTGCCCTCACTGCATAAATTTTGGTAACCACCTTGTAACCAAAGGCCATAAAAGTTACCAATTGTAACCAGAGCTCCAATCGGGGTTACCATTTGGTAACTTGGCTTGGGGATCGAGTTACATAATGGTAACTCAAGGTTTCAAATAAGTTACCATTTGGTAGCTTATATTTTTGGAATAATTACCATTATATATATATATATATATATATATATATATATATGGAACTTCTAGCCAGGCATGCCAATATACTTTGGCTTTGAATTCAAAGTGAAACGAATGCATTATGCAATTTGAAAACCCTCACTTTCGTAAAAGAGCGCCATCAAGCTTGCGATCTCTTTCCCTCTAGAGCGCCATCAAGCTGCGCATGACCTCAGCCCTCACCCTCCTGTATTCTACGATCTACCCAGAGTCCACCTCCGTCTCGACTCTCAACATGTGCACCTTTGCCAGGCGCCCTCGAGTCTCGACCTTGCTAGGTACATTGCTCTTATTTCTCCTAAATTCTAATTCTTATTCAAAAGCTTATGTGATGTTTGCCTGTCAACAACACTGTGTAACGTGTTTGCTTTTTTTCTTTTTGAAACATAGCTATGTCCATCCTTGTCAATATTTTGCTTTCTTTATTTTTGAAACATACCATTAACATTACAGTGTGTTTGCTTTTTTAATTTCTGAAACATAGTAATGGTACTAAGTCCCTATCAACCTTATGTTTTGCTTTCTTTTTTAACATTGGTATGCACATTGCATATCAATCAGGCAAGCATCATATTTAACAAAAAGAAAATAAATAGGGAGGTGTTGGCTATTATTTCTTGTTGGAGCACTCTACATATTACCTTTGATTTTATCTATAAACACCATCAAAGAAGCGGGGAAGTTTACAGGTCTCAAGTCATAAGTGTTATACAGGCAGTTTACTATAAAGCTTTAGAAGGAAAGAGCTTGCATGGTATCCCAAGGCTTATAGAATTCTTAAGATTCATGCAGACACCTTTTATCCCTATTAGTGATAGTTATGGGACTTATGGAAATGCTATGGCTGCAAGGGAGATGCTACAGGCTATCTGTGATTATGTAAGAGGTGAATTACTAACAAAGCTGAGAAGAAGTCAGTTTTTCTCTTTGTCCATCGATGAAAGCACAGATCGACGCCTGGAGAAGCACTTGATTGTTTATGTGACTTACTTAACATCACAACTTGAGGTTAAGGTGAATTTTTTGCAGCTATTGGAAATAGAAAAGGCTGATGCTAAAACAATTTGCAATAGCATTATTAAGCTCTTCAAGGATTTGAAGCTCGACACACACAAGAAGATTTGTCGCTATTGCCACTGATGGTTATAGCACCATGATAGGGAAGAAAACAGGTGTAGTGGCTACTAGATTGAAAAGGCTGTTTGCCTCTCTAATTGCTGTTCATTGCATTGCACATAGAGAGGCTGTTAGATATCCGTAACGCCGCTACGGGCGTTACCACAAGAGGGGACGGCCTCTGGTTCACCACCCAGCCATAGAGGAAGAATGAGGATTGCCCCTCATCCCCCAGGCTATATAGTGTGTGGCCTGCCGTCCACACTAGCCTGGCCGCCCATGACTCCGCATGGGCATCCTCTCCCACTGAACCCCGGACATGGCCATCCGGTCTGCTGTCGGTCTCACAGGCATTACAGCCTACGTGACATTACCCCCCCTTAAGAAGAGTTTTCGTCCTCGAAAACAAACTGGGGAAACCTTTTGGAAATTGCACTACGGCGTTCCCAAGTAGCTACCTCCTCATCCCTATCTGTCCATTTATTAACAAGTACCTCCTGGTACACTTTATGTCGGGTTTGTCTATCACGATACTGTAGAATCTTTTCAGGTTCATGTGGCTCTATCAAGTCCACCAAAATCTCTGGAGAAACTGCGTTCTCTAACCCGTGAACTGATTTCTTTAGTTTACTGACATGGAAGACAGGATGATGGACTTGAGAACTCTCCGATAACTCAAGTTTATATGCTACGTCCCCAATCGTCTTAAGGATTTTAAAAGGACCACAATATCTCGGAGAAAGTTTATCACACTTTCCCGTTTTCATGGTTTTTGACTGCGCAAGAACCTTGAGGAATACAAAGTCACCTTCTGCTAAGGTCACCTTTCTTCGTCCTTTATCCGCAAAAGTTTTAGCGTGATCCTCAACGCTACGAATGCTCTCACGTGCGGCTCTGAGCATATCATTCATATCTTCAAGGAAATCCTTGACAGATTGAATCTTCTCCTTTTCTAGGCCTACAGCCATCGGAGATCTCAGCTGGAATCCATACATTAACATGAATGGTGTAAATCCAGTCGTCGCTGAGTGTTTGGAGCTGTTATAGGCAAACTCCAATAAGGGCAAGTACTCTTCCCAATTAGATTGCTTCTTACTAACATAAGAACGCAACATATCCTCTAGAATTTGGTTAACTCTTTCAGTTTGACCATCAGACTCCGGATGATCTGCCATACTCATACTCAGAGTAGTATCCAACTTTTTGAAGACTTCCCTCCAAAAATGACTTTTGAACTTTCTTTCTCTATCCGAGACTATATCTGCGGGCAGGCCATATAGCTTGTAGAGATGTTCAATAAAGAGTTTTGCCAACTCTGGCGTTTTAAGAGTTTTCTTCGTGGCGATAAACTTTTCCATTTTAGTTAACCTGTCCACTACCACCCACACCGAGTCATTCCCTCGACTCGTCTTGGGTAAACCGGTAATGAAATCCATGGAAATGCTTTTCCATTTCCCTTGAGGAATCTCCAGCGGATGGAGTAGTCCTCCAACCTTAAGACGTTCATGTTTATTGACCTGGCAATTATTTTTACTCTCAAATGCAATTGGGTGTCTCCTTTGCATAAGTACCGCCCCAATGGCCTCATTACTAGCGTTTGTTTCCAAAACAAACGGCTCATTCGGATCAACAATAGTCAAAATAGGTGCAGCTACCTACGGTCACCTTGAGCTTATCAAAGCTTTTCTGTTGGGCGTCCCCCTAACTAATGTTTTTAGTTTTTGACCGTAACTGGTCAGTCCAACAGGACTGCGATCTGCGCGTAGTCCTTCACATACTGTCGGTAGAACCCCGACATGCCAAGAAAAATCTGCAGTTCCTCGAGATTCTTTGGCACTGGCCATTTAGCCTCTACTTTTTCTGGCTCCATCCACGTACCATCGAACGGATATAATATGGCCAAGGTAGTGAATTTCTGTTTCAAAAAATTCACATTTGCTCTTCTTTGCAAATAGTTTGTGCTCTCGCAACAACTCGAATACGAGACGCAAATGCTCTATATAT
This sequence comes from Cibotium barometz, assembly GCF_041138505.1. Classification (NCBI taxonomy): domain Eukaryota; kingdom Viridiplantae; phylum Streptophyta; class Polypodiopsida; order Cyatheales; family Cibotiaceae; genus Cibotium; species Cibotium barometz. Next base: position 8,791,698 of record NC_141095.1, on the reverse strand, counting down.
TCTTTCAGTGTCTTACTGTACACAAGAATATCATCTAGGAAAACTACTACGAATTTTCCCAGATATGGACGTAAAATGCTGTCCATCAACGTCATAAACGTCGCTGGAGCATTGGTTAGCCCAAATGGCATAACCAAAAACTCAAAATGCCTGAAACGAGTCCTAAATGCTGTCTTCGCAACATCTTCTGCTTTTATTCTAACGTGATGATACCCAGATCTCAGGTCTATTTTTATAAAGTATCTCGATCCATAGAGTTGATCAAACAACTCATCCATGCGTGGCATCGGATACTTGTTCTTAATCGTTATCTAATTAAGAGTCCTATAGTCTATGCACATCCGCATAGATCCGTCTTTCTTCTTTACCAGAAGAATAGGAGATGCCCACGGACTTGAACTAGGCCGAATAAAGCCTTTGTTCAAATATTCCGTCAATTGTTTTTCCACCTCCTATGCCTCGGAGTGGCTTAACCTATAAGCAGGTTTGCTTATAGGTTTTGATCCTGGCATAACTTCGATGCCATGGTCTACTTCTCTAGATGGTGGTAAAGCATCTGGTAAATCATCAGGAAAAACATCTTGAAATTCCTCTAATAAATTCATTAAAGTATCTACGTACTTTTTCTTTAATGTCTCATTCACCTTGGATTTTTTCTTGTTTGAATCACATGCATGCCAAACAGGGTTTTCAAACAGTGGGTCTCATCCAAGGTTATTTTGTTTTCCTTGTTTGTCTACGCAAACATCATTTATTGTTTCATCTACAGAAACAAAATTCAAAAGAGGGTAACAAGCATATATCTCTGCTATCTGTCTCTGCGGACCGCTGTACATAGCTCCATGGAGGAAATAAGTGGTGTGGCAGGGACAGTACGGTCGCCCTGCAGGGTAATGACTCTACCTCCGTTCTCAAAACATGGCGTATTATGTAAGTAATTCCGAGCTAGACTAGGGCCCAAGCCATATAGCCACTCCCTGCCTAGATATACGTCTGCTCTGGCTAAGTGCATGACCTGAAAGTCAAGCGGAGCCTCATAATCCTGCATAGATAATGGGACCCCCAATACTACGGTATTCCATACCGTTTTATCATATCCATTGGCTAGGCCAACAGTATACTCATGATCACTCCGGGTCTCAATCAACCCCAACTTCTTGACTAACGAGAGTAGTTCAAGAATTTGTGGCTAGCTCCATCATCAATAAAAACTGTGACTCTACGGCCACCTATGGTGCCATACATGCGCACCATGTCATGCGGACCTACAGTAGGCTGCCACATCGCTGGTGTCACTGAACAAGCATGATGCTCACCTCTCTGAACTATGCGGAACTGAGAGGGAGTCTCTGCACTGTATGCAACTGCTTAGAAGATTTACCATCTTTTTTGGGCTCATTGCCACTCGTGCTGGCTTTAGGCTTTAGACACTCAGCCTTTGTGTGCCCTACTTCATTGCAATTAAAGCAGCGATTTTCCTTTCGCGCTTTAATATACTGCTCTTTCTTTTGGATTTCGCTGTCTCTTTTCTTCTTGGATGGTCGCGGTTTTTTAGACCAATGACCACCCTATCCTTCCTGGTCCGTCCTATCCCCTTGTTTATCACTGCGGAACCCTCTTCTTTTGAGGCCTGACCTCCTCTTTTTACTACCCTCGGCCCTGCTAGAACCACCACGCGTACTACGACGCTTGATGCCATCAAATATCTGTGCATATTTAATTGCCTCTGCTAAGTCTTTAGGCTGTAAGGGCTCTATGTACTCAAGGTAATCATCTTTAAGGCCTCTCTTAAAGCCTCGCAATGTCTGGAATGCATCGATTCCCTTTAGCTTGAGTACTATCTCCCTGTAGTCTGAGATGTACTGAGTTAGGGATTTGTTCTCCATCGAGCACTTGTCCCATAACTCCCAGCTTCTCTTTGCCTCATTAACAGGCAAAAATTCTTTTCGAAACATCGTTTCAAATTCCGTCCAAGTGGCAGGGCGAGTTGTCAAACTCATCCACCACTTGTACGCTTTGCCGGTTAATGAGAGGCTAGCCTACGGGGGGCAAATCTGACCACTTCGCTAGAAACATATTGACTGAGTCCTTGTTTCTCTCCTTTTCCTCGCCACCAAAACTAGGCGGCTTTAAGTCTTTTAATAACGACGAAGTTATCGCCTACGGACGGCCCTGCAGGCACATCGGCTTGTACTCCTGCAACCACACTGGCGAGGCTACGCTCACCCGTGCTGTAGGAGCTCGGCTACCATGAGGAGTTGGAGTACTAGCCGAGGCGGCTGTCAGTGCATCTAACCGTGTGGAGATGCTCTGTAGCATCATGACTAAATCAGCCTGGACTTTACCCATATTGTTTAGTTTGGCATTAAGATATTTAAACAGTCCACTAGAAAGTTCCGTCTCTGTTAGGACATCAGCATGGTCCAATAGGTCATAATTATCGTTGTCATACTCCAAGAGGTCCTCCTCGGTCCCCTCGGCGACGTCGATATTCATGTCCTCTGGCTCATCGGCCAGAAAGGGGTCATCTCCTAATGCAGCCACTGCAGGCTCGCTGGGTCCTAAGGCGGGGTCAATAGACGAGGAGGCGCTGGTGGATCACGCTGTCGTGCCATGGCACGTCTATGGTGTGAAACCATGCATGTGAGGTCATCAAATGCAAATCCAGATGCATGGGGTTAAGTGTCATGACGAGTCATTATATGATGCCTGAGTATATATGTTCATATTGTAAATAAGGTTCAATAAGACGAGCGGAGGCTGAGCCAGGTCTCGAAGCCTCTGTACATGAGTGTGGTATGAATTATGGAGTTTTATGCATATGGTAGACCTTCTAGTAGGGAACACCCTTCTTAACATATATGGAAATGCAAAAAAGACTTTAAGCTTGGAGAGAGTGAAAATGTTTTTCATATGCTCGACAGAATGATAGGGGAAGGTATCAAGCCAAATCTGGTTACATTCGATAGTGTTCTAAATGCATGCAGTCATGCAAGTCTAATGGAAAAAGGTCAGTTGTACCTTGAGGCCATTAGCAATGACTATGGTCTCATCCCAACTCTTGAGCATTACACTTGCATTGTTGATCTCCTTGGCCGGGCAGGCCATGTAGACAAGGCGGTAGCTTTGATCAAGAAGATGCCATTTCATCCTGGTATTGTGAATTGGCATACTGTGTTGGGAGCTTATCGAACATGGGGCAATGCCGAGCTTGGACGCCATGTCTTCGAACATGCAGCTAGAAGATCTTTCACTCAAAGTGGCAAAAGAAGGGTATGTCTCAGCAGGTTTGCATTGGGTGTCACACAGCATTCAGATGATGTAAAGAGAGAGTTGTTGTGTAGGCACAGTGAGTTGTTGGCTCTTGCGTGTGCCTTGATTAATACACCCAAGGGAACAACCATATATGTGGTAACAGAAGCACAAGTGTTTGAGAAGCTTCCCAAAGCACCAGCTGGAAACGTATATGTAAGGTGGCGGGTGGCGGCTTGCATGAATATAAGCGGGTGCAGTATTTCAAATTGGAAATTAGCGATTTTTGGGCTGCAAAAGGTGGTTGAGCGCCCGATTTCCTTGCGGGAAAATGAGGAAAAACTAGAGAACGAGGGAAGCGCATATATCGGAGTTTGGGGGTGTGCAGAAAAGGGGTAACAGGGTCGCCATCTACCAGAGATTTTCAAATCTAAACAGTATCTACTGTTCATAGCTTGTAGGTGCTAGAATTGAAGAGGGATTTGAGTACTATTGAAAGAGATGCTTTCAGTTTTTCCATGTTCTCTTCATCGCGCAGTCTGCACAGCGAAGCAACTTTAGAGATTAGCAAAATAAAATCAAAGAAAAATTTCACTTGAATACCTTCAGATAAGTGGGTTTTTTATTATTATTTTTATTACTACTTCCTACAATTTAGAAAAATCGTATAACTTATATATCCTTAAAGGTTTTGGAAAATGAGTTAAAGGCTTTGGAGAATGAGTTAAAGGTTTTGGAACTTGGAGATTTGTGGAATAAAGGTATCAAAAATATGTTTAAGCCCTGGGAAGTTGGTTTTACTTTCTACTCGATCGAATTTTGGAATTCATGAGCATGTTATAGTTATGCCGTATGCCATCTTTTGTTTGTGAGATGTTAGAATTTAAAAGCAGGTTTTTAGGTGATAAAGAACATCTTGAAATGATGGAATTGATGACACTGGATGTATGGAATGTAAATGGTCACATGTATGTTGGAAATATTTGAAGGTTATGTTATGCCTACATGTGATTGGTTCGAAGGATTTGGAAAGAGGAGCCAGGGAATCTATGCTTGGAAAGGGACAAGCACTTGGTACACAATTTTTGTGCAATCATCAGGTTGAATTCAAGGATGTATTGAGGTGAATTGACACATGTATATGTCATTAAAAATGGATATGTCCTATGCTCCTTGGAGAATTTTGTGTGTGAGTTTCCTTGTGGAGTTTGGTACCTACTCTCACAGCTAGAAGTCTCGTACTTTCCCAGCGACACCGTCCACGTCACGACAGCTCTTTGGTGAACCCGACGTGAAACTGCTAGGGTGAGAGTTGGTGAAATATACAGGGAAGCTATGGCTGAGAATTCTAAGGGTCAGGGGGTTCATTTTGACCCCGGAGTTATGCAGATGTTTCAGATGTTTACTATGTATATGCAACAGCAGCAAGCTGCTGAGAGGGGACAAATTTCCACGACCAAAGCACTACAATCAATTGTGAAAAAGGTGGATCAATTTGATGGAAAGGATATCACAAAGTACCTGCGCAATTACATAAAGGAAATGGAGCTAAACAGGGTGACTGAGGAGGATATGGTTCGAAGCTTTGAGCTGGTATGTGTTCCTGAAATAAGAGAGCGCATAAGAGGATTGCAGACAGCACATGGTGGCAGAAATTGGGAGGAGTTCAAGCTTGCTTTAAAGGACGAATATTTCATGGAGGATTCTGAGCGAGTGACCAAACGAACTTTCTTGGAATGGGTCACAAAACCTAAAATGGGAATTTTTGCCACAGAACTGCTAAGAGAGTTTGAGAAGCGCTATGCCCAGCTGTCAAGGATAGAGCGCACAACTTTGGACAGAGAAAAAACAGAGCTCTTCTTACAAGCAGCTGGGAAAGATCTCCAAGAAAAACTGGAAATTCTCCTTGAGGACAAGGATACAGAGCAGGGACTAAAGAGTGATTGGAATGATGTTGAGGATGCGGTCACCATGCTAGCAAAGCGGCAACGAAGGAGGGATAAAATGGTGATGAGCTCGGGAACTCCTATAACTGCTGTTACCCTGGAGAATCTACCAAAACCAGCTGCAATCCCAAAGGTAGAAGGGCCGATGGAAGAACTTATTAAGGGCATGCGGGACCTAAAATTGAAGATGTCCAGGATTGAAGAAAAGGGGCTACCATTAGGGCAGGCTTCTATGCAAAGGCCTCAAATCTACCAAAACCAGCTGCTGCTGCAATCCCAAAGGTAGAAGGGCCGATGGAAGAACTTATTAAGGGCATGCGGGACCTAAAATTGAAGATGTCCAGGATTGAAGAAAAGGGGCTACCATTAGGGCAGGCTTCTATGCAAAGGCCTCAAAGCAAAGAAGGGTTTACATACAGATGCATATGGTGTGATGACCCAGAACATGCAAAGAAAGATTGTGCTAGCTATAAAGAAGCCCTTAAAAATCAACTTGTGTTTTTCAAAGATGGGAAAATCCACCTTACAGAGACTGGTCTTCCATTAAGTACAAACTTTGGGAAAGGAGGGATGAAAAAGCTGGTTGAGGATATGGCTGCTAGTCATGCCATCTCTATGGTTGAGGCAGCAATCTATGGATTAAAGGCTGGTCAATCAAAGCAGGGATTTGAGAATGATGAAGATTATGAGAATGAGGATTTTTGGCCATCAACAATGGAATTAATTGCGTCAAAGAAGGTGTCTAAGCAAGCTTTGCATGAGACAGGTGATTGTATACGTCTTGAGACTGGCTGGGAGGAGCCTGTGGATTCTTTATCTGTTCATGCCTACATTGCTAAATGTCAAAGAAGGTGTCTAAGCAAGCTTTGCATGAGGCAGGTGACTGTATACGTCTTGAGACTGGCTGGGAGGAGCCTGTGGATTCTTTATCTGTTCATGCCTACATTGCTAAATGCCAAAATAATGAGGCACAGGTAGAGGAGAAGTGAAAAAGGGAAAATGAGGAAGGAGGGCCATCAAAAAGAGTTACATGTGGAAGTGAAAAGAAGGATCCTGGGCCATCACATATGCCTCCACCGCATAGCAGACCTCCACAGGAAGTATCAATGGAAGAAGTGCCAGCAAAAATGAAGCATGAGAAGGAGAAGGGTAAAGGGAAAAGTCCACTCTACAAGCTTCAATCTGATATTGAAGCTGCAACAGATCTCAAAAAGGTGCTTGAAGAGAGGATTCTAAACAACAGGGTGGAATTTACACTAGGGGAAGTCTTGGGGATTGCAAAGAAAGAATTTCATGATGAGATAATTGATATTATACGAAGGAAAAGGCAGTCCATAATTGAATCTATTCCATCACAAGGGGAGGCAAGCACTTCCAAGACTCATGGAGTACAGGTACAGCAAAAAGGAAGAGAGAGAAAATGTGGTGGAATGTAATCACTCTGCTGATGGGGCACGACAAGTGCGCTTTGTGGAAGAGGATGATGAAAAAGAAGTTCTTACAAAGAGTCATTACTCCAGGAGCCATTGGGCAAGAGCAACTACTGAAACCCTTGTCAAGATAGGTGATTTGGAAGAGCCATATGTCGCTCTAATTGATCATGGGTCTGAAATAAATCTTATGGCTAAAAATCTCTACAACAAATGTAAGTGGCCAATGGATGTGGATCATGGGTGGATGATTAAAGCAGCTAATAACTCATCTGGAGAGCTCTATGCAGCATGTCCAAATGTAAGGGTAACTATAGGGGATGTGAAAGATGATCAGAACTTCTTTGTTCAGGAGATGTCATCGTATCCCCTTATCCTCGGGCAACCCTACATTACAGCTGTAAGGATGGAAACAAAGGTTTTGGATGATGGCTCGGCATATGCGAGAATAAGGAGTAAAGATGGCAAGAAAGCTGTTCAGTTCTTGACAGTTTGCATTAACCATGAAAGGAATCATGAGTCTCTTCGAGCACAGTCACTCCTAAAGATAAATAGAGAATTCATGAATTACAGGGAGATGAGGGATTTTGGCCAGGTGCCATTGTAAAGCGGGATTCCAATGGTACAAGGGAAAATGAGTTCTCGCAGGACTCAATCAATGTAAATAACTTTTCAGCAAATTTTCAGGGATTCTCTAGCTATGGGTCACTGGTCTTTGTAAAAAGCAAGGATTTGAAGCATGGCATGCATAGACATGTACAAAATGAACAAAAAAGTCTTGAGCAGTGTGGTCTTTTGGAGAAGAATGAGTTTATTTCAGGGGTGCTTGATGAGGTGTCATTTGTAGATACTATGGATGTGCTTTTTGATATGGGAAGAGCATGCTTACAGGGTGGAAATGAGATGATAGAGGTGTCATCTGTGGAGATGTATGATATAATCCAGGAATTTGAGGGGGTGGAATGTAAAAACATGAATTGTGAGATGGATGCTCATGTTGATACAAAGTACAAAATAGTTGCAAAGAAGGTGAAACCAGTTGCCTTGCCTTTGCCACCAGGAAGCAAGGAGAAAATAGATGAAGCTTCTATGCAACCAAATCTTAGAGATCCGAAGAAAATTGGGCATAAGTTTACACAGGAAACTCTAAAAGAGCTGAAGATTGGTGAGAAGGATTTTCTGTTGCCAGTTGAAAAGAAATGCTTTGAGGAAATGCTTGTGAAACATGGGAAAGCCTTTGCTTTTCAGCCGCATGAGATAAGCTATGTTGATCCAAGTGTAACAGCACCAATGGTGATCTTTACTGTTCCACATGTGCCCTGGAACCTGCGGGCGGCCAATTCCAGTGCCAAAGGCTCTCTTGCCAAAGCTGATGGAATTACTAAAAGAAAAGATCAGGATGGGAATTTTGGAGCCATCATGCGCTCCATATTCCAACAGATGGTTTACTGTGCCAAAGAAAAATGGGACATTGCGCTTTATTCAAGACATGCAACCTGTAAACAAAGTCACAATCAGGAATGTGGGAGCAGGTCCGATTGTGGATGAGTTTGTAGAAGCATTTGCAGGGAAAGCTATATACTCTATGGGTGATCTGTATTCGGGATATGATCAGTTCCAGCTGGATATACAAAGCAGGGACTTGACCACAATGAGAACTCCTTTGGGATTAGTAAGGATGTGTACCTTACCACAGGGGGCCACCAACTCAGTGGCACATATGATGAATGGAATGAATAAAGTCTTACGAGACTTCATACCACAAATAACTATGCCATTTCTGGATGATGTGCCAATAAAAGGCTGTGGGATGAGAAAGACAAAGATGGGGATTTGGATTCAAAAGGGTGCCGCAAGTTTGTGGTAAATCATATAAAGGATTGTGATATGATTCTATGCAGGCTTGAAGAAGTGAATCTTACTTTGTCTGGACTGAAATCAGTGTTTGGGGTTGGTGAAGTGCTAATAGTGGGACATCTTTGTAGTACTAATGGACGTCGACCTTGTCCAGCCAAGATAGATGCAATACAAAGAATGAAAGAGATATGCATTAATGTTACAGAGCTGAGGAGATTTCTTGGCGCATGTGTCTTTTATGTTATTTGGATCCCACATTATGCGCATGTAGCAGATCCTCTTTATCAACTCTTGAGGAAAAATCAAAAATTTTTGTGGAATGTAGCACATACTAAAGCTATGCAGAAGCTGAAATATCTGCTTCAATCATCACCTACTCTAAGGAAGGCAGATTACGAGTGTGGTAGGCCTGTGATTGTTACAGTTGACACTAGTCCTACTAGGATAGGATGGGCAGTAGGGCAAGATGATGAGGATGATCACAGGTATGTAATCAGATTTGGAGCAAAGGTATTAAGCTTTCGACAACGAAAGTATCCACAGATCAAGAGAGAGTTATGGGGAATAGTCACTGCTCTAAAATGTGAAAAAGAATATCTTATTGGGGCATCTGTACTTGTGGAAACTGATTGCTTGCCACTTCTTGGGATGATAGCAAGCTGTACCACTCCAGATATTGCTATGCTTAGGTGGATTGCCTATATCAAGTCACTAAATCCTGAGTTTGAGCATATTGCAGGAAAAGATAATCCAGTTGCAGATATGCTATCAAGAGCCAGGTATGAAGATGAAAAAGAGATGATTAGTGACATTGATGATGTGGGTACAAAGTTCTACACTACAGCATATGCAAAAGGGGACCATATTTGCCTATCAAATGCACTTGAGTCTTTTATTGAGGAAATGTATGAAGGAGATTGGTTGCTTATTGGTCAATATTTGAGTACTCTGACAAGACAGGAAAATTGGTCTGACTCAGAATTTAAGAGGATCCGCAGAAAAGCATATGGTTATTTTCTAAAGGATGGGTACCTCTGGAAGCATCCTAAGCAAAGGAATGCTATGCCACAGAGAGTCATATGTGATAAAGAGACTCAAGGGAAGCTTGTGAAAGAATTCCATGAGAGTCTCTGGGCTGGACATCAAAGTGTGTGGGCCATCTTTACCAAAATAAAGGAAAAATATTGGTGGAAAGGAATGTACAAGGATATTTCCCAATATGTGGAAACATGCCAAATGTACTCAAATGTGCGACATCGTGATGGCTTGCAACCAACCTACCCACCTGCCATGCACTACAAATGGGTAGTGGATCTAGTTATAATGCCTTTGGGAATTTGGCAGATGCGGTATATAGCACTTGCAAGAGAAGATTTGACAAATCACGTAGAGGGGCGTGCTCTTAGAACAAAGAGTACAGAAACAGTATGCAAATTTCTCTTGGAAGATGTGATTTGCCGGTATGGTTGTGTTGGGAAAATAACAGCTGATAGGGGTGAGCTAGATGTTGAAGAAGCAAGGGAATTCTTCTCTAGAATTGGCATCAAACTGTCCCTAACATGTGCTTATAATCCTGAGGGCAATGGAAAAAGTGAGCGAGGACATCCTCCAATCATTAAAGCTTTGGCTAAGGCATGCAGAGAAAGAATGCGAGAGTGGCCAAAGCTGCTACCATATGCCTTGTGGGCTGACCATACAACTCATAGCTCAGTGAGACAGGATACATGCCTGCAGAATTAATGTATGGTCAGAAGCCAGTGATGCCTGTTGAAGAAGTAGTTCTAACTTGGAATGTATTGCCCTGGGTGGAAGGATTGAGCAGAGAAGACTTCCTTGCATTGCGAATAAGACAGTTGGAGAGGAGGCCTGAAGATGTAGAGCCTGCTAAAGCTCGCTTGAAAGATGCAAAGTTGAAAAATAAAGAAAGATTTGATAGAAGACACAGACTCCGGCCAAAACCTATTGAAGAAGGTGATTGGGTCCTAATGTATGATAGTAGCCTTGACAACCAATTCACTGTTCAAAGAAAATTTGCAAAAAGATGGTTTGGCCCTTACATTGTCAAGCATGTGCATGGAAATGCCACGTATACCCTGTGTGAGCTTGATGGAACAGAGATAAAGAATCTTGTAGCAGGCAAAAGGATCAAGATGTTTAAAAGAAGGCATGATAATGATCCTTTTGATTCACAGGGAACTCAGGATGAGAGGCTTGACAGCGATAGTATGGGTATGGTTGAAGAGGAAGAGGATGATCTTCCTGGTAATGTAGAAGAAGAAGATGACATCCAGTTATATGTGGATCTTGATGATGATTTGGCACATACCAGAGGATGTGCAGGTTTAGAGGGGGTGGATGTCGTGCCATGGCACGTCTATGGTGTGAAACCATGCATGTGAGGTCATCAAATGCAAATCCAGATGCATGGGGTTAAGTGTCATGACGAGTCATTATATGATGCCTGAGTATATATGTTCATATTGTAAATAAGGTTCAATAAGACGAGCGGAGGCTGAGCCAGGTCTCGAAGCCTCTGTACATGAGTGTGGTATGAATTATGGAGTTTTATGCATATGGTAGACCTTGTAGTAGGGAACACCCTTCTTAACATATATGGAAATGTAAAAAAGACTTTAAGCTTGGAGAGAGTGAAAATGTTTTTCATATGCTCGACAGAATGATAGGGGAATGTTTTTCATATGCTCGACAGAATGATAGGGGAAGGTATCAAGCCAAATCTGGTTACATTCGATAGTGTTCTAAATGCATGCAGTCATGCAGGTCTAATGGAAAAAGGTCAGTTGTACCTTGAGGCCATTAGCAATGACTATGGTCTCATCCCAACTCTTGAGCATTACACTTGCATTGTTGATCTCCTTGGCCGGGCAGGCCATGTAGACAAGGCGGTAGCTTTGATCAAGAAGATGCCATTTCATCCTGGTATTGTGAATTGGCATACTGTGTTGGGAGCTTGTCGAACATGGGGCAATGCCGAGCTTGGACGCCATGTCTTCGAACATGCAGCTAGAAGATCTTTCACTCAGTGGCAAAAGAAGGGTATGTCTCAGGTTTGCATTGGGTGTCACACAGCATTCAGATGATGTAAAGAGAGAGTTGTTGTGTAGGCACAGTGAGTTGTTGGCTCTTGCGTGTGCCTTGATTAATACACCCAAGGGGACAACCATATATGTGGTAACAGAAGCACAAGTGTTTGAGAAGCTTCCCAAAGCGCCAGCTGGAAACGTATATGTAAGGTGGCGGGTGGCGGCTTGCGTGAATATAAGCGGGCGCAGTATTTCAAATTGGAAATTAGCGATTTTTGGGCTGCAAAAGGTGGTTGAGCGCCCGATTTCCTTGCGGGAAAATGAGGAAAAACCAGAGAACGAGGGAAGCGCATATATCGAAGTTTGGGGGTGTGTAGAAAAGGGGTAACAGGGTCGCCATCTACCAAAGATTTTCAAATCTAAACAGTATCTACTATTCATAGCTTGTAGGTGCTAGAATTGAAGAGGGATTTGAGTACTATTGAAAGAGATGCTTTCAGTTTTTCCACGTTCTCTTCATCGCGCAGTCTGCAGTGAAGCGACTTTAGAGATTACCAAAATAAAATCAAAGAAAAATTTCACTTGAATACCTTCAGAGATAAGTGGGTTTTTTATTATTATTTTTATTACTACTTCCTACGATTTAGAAAAATCGTAGAGATAAGTGGGTTTTTTATTATTATTTTTATTACTACTTCCTACGATTTAGAAAAATCGTTTAACTCGTATATCCTTAAAGGTTTTGGAAAATGAGTTAAAGGCTTTGGAGAATGAGTTAAAGGTTTTGGAACTTGGAGATTTATGGAATAAAGGTATCAAAAATACGTTTAAGCCCTGGGAAGTTGGTTTTACTTTCTACTCGATCGAATTTTGGAATTCATGAGCATGTTATAGTTATGCCGTATGCCATCTTTTGTTTGTGAGATGTTAGAATTTAAAAGCAGGTTTTCAGGTGATAAAGAACATCTTGAAATGATGGAATTGATGACACTGGATGTATGGAATGTAAATGGTCACATGTATGTTGGAAATATTTGAAGGTTATGTTATGCCTACATGTGATTGGTTCAAAGGATTTGGAAAGAGGAGCCAGGGAATCTATGCTTGGAAAGGGACAAGCACTTGGTACACAATTTTTGTGCAATCATCAGGTTGAATTCAAGGATGTATTGAGGTGAATTGACACATGTATATGTCATTAAAAATGGATATGTCCTATGCTCCTTGGAGAATTTTGTGTGTGAGTTTCCTTGTGGAGTTTGGTACCTACTCTCACAGCTAGAAGTCTCGTACTTTCCCAGCGACACCGTCCACGTCACGACAACGCGTGATCGACGAGCGCACTCCGGACCGGACAACGGTCGGGCGTGTATACGGCCTGACAATTCGATCGGGGTCAAACCCGCGACCGAGGACAAGAAACTTGAAAAACCTAGAGAAGTAGAAGGCGGTGGGGACACACTACGCCTAGCAGACATCTTTAATTCTTGCAAAAAATAATGCGAGAACTCGGAAATTACAAAAGAAAAACCATAATAAAATGAGCAGTGGTGGAGAGAGAATAGTCACTCCCCTTTACGGCGGTTGCCTGTCGATTTGTGTTTCCTGCGAGCCTCTACAAGCGTTGCTAGTCCGAGATGCTCCGATCCACGAGAAAAAATGCCTGCAACTCATAAAAGATTTAATTCGCTCGAGAAGTTGTGCCTGAAAAACTCGGATTATCCCTTGTCGGGATTATTCCTCCTCCCCAGCCGAGAGAGAGGATCCATTTAAATTTACTTTCATTTTTAATAAATTAAAAATGAATAATTAAAATATATTAAAAAAATAAATGTTTTTTTTCTTTTTTTTTTTCTTCTCATCTCGTGGCATTTGCTGGGCTGGTCGGCTGCCTGGTGGTCGTTGCCGCCGCCTGGCTAGCTGCCCCTGGCTGGCCGCCGCCCGCTGCTGCTGCCTGGCTGGCCTGGCTGGCCACCTGGTTGGCCTGGCCACCCACTGGGCTGGCCGCTTGGGCTGGTCGCCGTGCTGGCCTTTAGGCTCTTCCTCTTCAACGCAAGTCGCCCCCCGACAACGGCGCTCACGCAAGGTTCTTCGACGACGGCGCTCACGCAAGACTCAGACGGCGCAATGTGCTCAGACGGCGCCCCCCTCAGATTCTTCGCTGGTTTTTGCCCCCCTCAGACACACTGTGTTTGTTGGCCGTCTTAGACTCTTCGCCTTTCCAAGGCAAGCCCCCCCTTGCACAATAGCGCTACGTGAGGTAGGGGGCTGTTGTTCGCCCCCCCCCACACAGTAGCTCCCACACGGAGCTTTAACGCAGCTCGTGGGGCTGCCATTACCGTGGGGCTGCTCTTCCCTCCCCCCATCCCCACACACAGGCTTCAACGTTTTCTTTCGTAGACAATTTCAACGCAGAGAAAAAAAAACAAAACGAAAATTGCTTTTGCTTACCTGCGTTTTTGCTTGCTGTGTGTGACGGGGAGAGGGAGAGAGAGAGAGAGAGAGAGAGAGAGAGAGAGAGAGAGAGAGAGAGAGAGAGAGAGAGAGAGAGAGAGAGAGAGAGAGAGAGAGAGAGAGAGAGTTCTTCCCTTCCAAATCTTGGCTGCCTCCCTCCACACACCCCATTGTGGAGATAAGGATGAGGAGATGAATGGTCGAAAACCATCGAGTGGGCTCCGGTCCTGGGCTCCGGTCCCTCGGTCACGCGCGGACTCTGACAACCCAATCGAACCGACGCTCTGATACCAGTGTTAGATATCCGTAACGCCGCTACGGGCATTACCACAGGAGGGGACGGCCTCTGGTTCACCACCCAGCCATAGAGGAAGAATGAGGATTGCCCCTCATCCCCCAGGCTATATAGTGTGTGGCCTGCCGTCCACACTAGCCTGGCCACCCATGACTCCGCATGGGCGTCATGACTCCGCATGGGCGTCCTCTCCCACTGAACCCCGAACATGGCCATCCGGTCTGCCGTCAGTCTCACAGGCATTACAGCCTACGTGACAGAGGCATTAGCTGCCAAAGATGCTGTTGACAAATTTCTAGAATTGGAGTATATGGACAAATTAGCAGGAAAAGTATACACTTGGCTAGGAAAATCTAGTAATCGACATGCTGAATTTTCAAAGCTTTTGAAAGAGTTTCAAGTCCATGACTTGAAAATTCTACAACTTCACAGTGTTCGATGGCTTTCAAGAGGTTTGGTTATGGCCAGAATTGTAGAGCTAATGCCAGCTATATTGGAACTTTGGAAAGCAAATAATCGTCCAGATTATGGGAATATGCTGCTTTATCAAGTTCAGTTTTTATTTCACTACCTTGCTGATGTTTTGGAGCAATTGAACATACTGAGCAAAGTTTTTCAGGAAAACATCTTTGATGTTTCAACGCTTGGAGCAAAGTTTCAAAAAACCAAAAACATATTACAAACCAGGTACTTGGACCCGCAAAGTGAGTTTGCCAAAGACTTAACGAGGCTTAATAAATTCATGAAGGGCACAAGCTCCATTGGATTCATGGGGTTTAAAACATCAGGTGTGGCGGCATTAAAAGTTTTCCCATCACCTGGAGATCAATACATGATCAGGTAACGGGAGAAAATGTTGAAAATGCTGAATCTGGATCACTTGAAGATTGTAAGAACATAGCAAAGCAACACGTGCAACGCCTTCTTTAAGCTTTAGACACTAGACTTGAGGACCTTGAAGTATTCAAGGCTATGAAATTTTTTGAGCCAGTTGGGTATCCAGATATTGCAGGAAGACGAGGTGAATCAACTTCTACATGGTTGAAGACTCTTTTCGAGCATTTTAGTGCTAGAGGAGCAGATTCCTCAACATGTTATGCTAAAACAGAAGGATTTGTGGAGACCTTGTACAATGCTTGTCCTCACAAAAGTATGCTTGGTGCCTGGAGATACTGCATTTCAGATGTGAGTTACTCAAAAGATGGGCTTCTAAAAGGAAAGTGGTTTGAAGACTTTCCTACAATAATGAGATTGTGGCAAAGGATTTTGGTTGTTCCAGTGAGTACGGCAACCTGTGAAAGAGGGTTTTGGAAACAAAATGAAGTGAAATCAAAGCTAAGAAGCGACTTGCATCTTGACACATTGGATGCTCATATGATGATTTCTATGACAAGGATTCCATACGAGAAGGTGGACTGGAAAAGAGTGGAGCAAATATGGAAAGCGTTAAAGGAGCACGGGCGAAGGCCCATGGTAGATAGCATGAAGAATCAGTTCAAGACATAAAACAATTCAAATTTTTGTATCTTTGCTTGAGTTATTTTGCTTCAACGTAACTCTAGCATAATTTTTTTTCCAGCAAGTTTGAAGCAAAATAACTCCAGCATCATTTTTTATCCAGCAAGTTCTACATTGAACTACATATGAGGAGCTTAGAGGGAACAAACATCAAGTCTTCACGAACATAATAATTTTTGTGCATTTATTTGATTATTATTTTTTGCATGTAATGAGTCAGCTCCTTACCCAATGTATTATGTCTCACCCAATGTATTATGTGCTTACCATTCTACAGAACTTGTATCTCTTTTGAGCTTCTTTTTGTTGTCTCAAGATAATTTGATGCTCTTGGTTGTTGTTTTGTGCCATAATAATCTCGTGATTCACATCTATATATGACCCGAGCAATCCATGAGCGTTGCATTGTAGGGTATAGCCATTGTCAGCCTCTTATCTCCCTATTTCTACCTCTATGTTGAAATAGGGAGACAATGGCTATACCCTATGATGCTGCTCGGGGTGCCCAACGTGGGAGACTTCATCCCCACCTTGGCGTGGATGGATCTGCAGGGCTGGGAAAGGAGGATGAAAGCCGTAGGGAAGAAGATGCAGCAAGCGATGGGGGAGATTATCCAGCAGAGGAGGAGGGCTGAGAACTACGTGAGGAGTGGGCCAGATCGCATTGAGGATCTGTTGGACGTGTTGCTAGAGGTGGTGTCAACTGAGGCATAGAAGGCCAATTCTAAAGTGCAAATAACCCGACAACAGCAGTCATAATGGTAAGATTACTAGAAGCTGGAGTTGTATATGACTGTAGATTAGTGAATTTCTATCACTTACACCTGATGCAATCGTGGCTTGTGTCTTTTACAGGATATGTACTTGGGGAGAGCTGGTACAATTACCATTGCAGTTCTTGTTGAGCTGGTACAATTGCCATTGCAGTTCTTGTTGAGCTGCTGCGACACCCCGAGGTTCTAAAGGGAGTGTAGGAGGAGCTAGATAGGGTGGTAGGAAGAGAGTAGCGAGCTGCCATACCTACGGGCAGTGGTTCTGAAGGGAGTGTAGGAGGAGCTAGATAGGGTGGTAGGAAGAGAGTAGCGAGCTGCCATACCTGCGGCGGGTAGTGGTTCTAAAGGGAGTGTAGGAGGAGCTAGATAGGGTGGTAGGAAGAGAGTAGCAAGCTGCCATACCTGCGGCGGGCAGTGGTTCTGAAGGGAGTGTAGGAGGAGCTAGACAGGGTGGTTCCTGGTAGGAAGAGAGCGACTGGTGGACAAGCTACCATACCTGCAGGTAGGTTCTGAATGCACCCAATGGCACCTTTGCTAGTGTCGTGGGAGCCTCATAGGCTTGCACATGGTTGGCTATGATCAGGCCGGTATATGTGCCTATGTAAACAAGTATGCCATTGGCAGGGACCCCAACACGTGGGAGGAGCCCCTCTCCTTCTAACCTGAGAGGTAATTTCTAGGTAGCAAAGTGGAGACGGGCCACCATTTCCAGCTCGTGCACTTTGGCAGTGGTGGTGGCAGGAGGTGTTGCTCAACTTGCGTCTCTTTCTGGCCATGCTTCTTGAAGCCTTCGTAGCCCAGCTCAGTAGATGGACATGTTTGAGCTATGGGCTCAACGTCATGCTGGCAACCCCTCTTGCCGCTATTGCCATGCCCAGATTCTTGCCCACTCTATCTTTGTATGGAGAGGTGAAACTCTGCTACATGCACTGATGTCCTAATGCTGAGAGCCTCCTTCAGAGCCAATCCCTGCATGACACAGAGAACTTTAGCTTTCTTGATGGACTGAAGCATACTGCATGCACCAGAGAATGCCTATTAGATGATGTAAACAGTTGAGCAAAAAATATTTGTGCAGAGGCTTACTTGAGGCGCTTCCAAATTCTAGGCTTGTTTGACACCGGCATGGAAAGTTGATGAAATTCCCCTAGCTTCACAGCAATCTTAGTTGATACATCAGAATCTCGTAAGTCTTGTGCAGTTAAGGTATGGGGTAGATAGTCACATAGAAAGTTGATGAAATTCCCCTAGCTTCACAGCAATCTTAGTTGATACATCAGAATCTCGTAAGTCTTGTGCAGTTAAGGTATGTGGGGTAGATAGTCACATAGAATAAATTAGAAAACAGCATGTATAGCAGGATCATAAAGCTGAGGGGTGGGCTAACAAAACATATGGCTTGTTTCTTTGCCATGGTTGATGTCTGGCTCAGCAGGCTTGTTGAACTATCAAAGGATCAGTAAACGATGGCTTATAAGCCTAACAAGGAACACATTTACACATGTGGTAATTGCACTTGTACAGAAGCACAAAAACCCAGACATGCACATAGTAGAACCACTAGCCTAGTCGGGGATTAGAAGCACGAACATCCACCTCAACATGCTTGATCACGACACAGAAAAGGATAAGAAGAGCTGACTCACCCTGGCATGCAGAAATTCCTCAATACGTCCCGTGGCAAAGTGGCCAAGAAGACGAGGCCCTTGCCGAGCTTTAGACATAGCTTAAAAGGTGCAGATCTCATCCTCATGATTGAAGAAGTTATCGACGTCCTTGCCGTAAACACGCACAAAAACAATTCTTCTCTGATTCTTCCCCTGTTTGGGCTGCACATTCATGGCCTTCACCTCATCAGCGTTTCCATCAGCTTCATCATGCTCAGGATTAATCCTCGAAACACTCCAGGATCACTCATAAAACTGTGATATCTATCAATTATGAAAGAGTGTACATCATCCGTGATATCTATCAATTATGCTCCATGCTTCTGTTTTTAATGGTAGGTGCATTCAAAGAATCCGTTCAATTAAGTGCTATGTTATGTTAAGAAAAGAGCTCGCATATTTATATTTGATACTGTGTGAATTTGTCATTTGTTTTATGTCTTTTTGATTGTTAGTGTGTACCCAATACAAGTGCCTTTTTATTATGAATTGGTATGCTTGCAAGGTTAAGCAAAGAGGTGTCTTGTTTGTACTCTGAGTGTTTATTTTTTTAGAAGTTCTTTGTCGAGCTTGATTTGAATTAATCATAGAATGTTACAAACTGAGGCCGCAACTGATTCCTACCAAGGCTAGAAGAGATAGACAAAGTTTTTCTATGGAGTTCTACCAATCGAGGATAAAAGTACTTTGAGTGTTTAGTGTATGCAAGGTTAGCAGGTTACATAATATTGAAATTGTGTAGTAATGTGTTTGATATGTTAAAGAAGATCGCTTAAGTCTCTCTTTTTCATGTTCCAGGTTGGTAAAAGACATCTTGAAGAATAAATTTTATCGACTACATTGAAGAGAGAGAGTGAGAGAGAGAGAGAAGGAGAAGAAGATAGAGAGTAGAGAAGAGAGAAGAAGATAGAGAGTAGAGAAGAGAGAAGAACAAGAAGAGAAGAAGAATATAACTTTGAAGCTTTCTAGGAACACTCGTGACTCGTGAGTCGTGAAGAGACCAAAGCGATCTATCATCTAACCAGAGAGAGAGAGAGAGAACCTGCGGGGCAGGGAGTTTTACTAGTATAACTAAGACTAACATTGGATGGTTCATTGAAAGATGGAGAGCACATATTCTAGAGGGGCTAGGTAGAGAGTATAGGTAGGGCATAGGGCTGCCTATTTTAGGCAAGTTGAGCAAGAAGATTTGGAGCAAGAAAAACCAAATAAAAATTTTGAAACTCTATAAATTTTTCAAGTATACTATGCTTGAAGGTTTTGATTTTGTTACCACATGGTAACTAGAGGATTTGAATTAGTTACCATATGGTAACCAAAGGTTTTGAATTTGTTACCAGTGGTAATTTTAAAGAAATTTCAAATTTATGCAATGCCTGCCCTGCGTATCCTTTTCCAGGCCTCTTTCTTAAAAAAAAAAAAGCTCGAACTATATTAAACAGGAAAAGGTCAAACAAAAATACTTATCCAAACAGCCCATAGAACATTTGATTTGTTGACCTAAAAGAATTTCTAGACATGTCACCTCCCAATGATGGACCGAGGAGATACATTGATTCAAGAATTTTATTGCATCTACATTATGGGTGCACTCTATAAATAGGTGAGCAATAGTTTCCCGCTCTTGTTTACATCTTGGGCATAGTCCATTTCCAAACCCAATACTGTGGCGAGGAGATACATTGATTCAAGAATTTTATTGCATCTACATTGTGGGTGCACTCTATAAATAGGTGAGCAATAGTTTCCCGCTCTTTTTTACATCTTGGGCATAGTCCATTTCCAAACCCAATACTGCGAGCACATGCATTTGTCCAAAGAGCTTTGTGCATGATCAGCCATAACAAGCAGGATCATTTTGGTGGAATGATGGGCGACCATATTTTGGAGAATTTAAAGCCCCAATGTTTTTTGTCCCACAGCAGATTCCACCTGTTATTCAGTTTACAATGAAGCGGGGGATCTTGAGAAGGGAGGGGAGAAATTGGTAGAAGGTTCCATTTAGATTTCCAGAAGGCCCTGTGTGTAAGAGGTCCTTTGACTTAGATGGGTGCCATTCTATCATCATGCCATTCTATCCCTGATCAAAAGGAAGTCATCTGTAGATAATTTGTACAAAGTGCAGTGTTCTTGTTTTGATTTCCATCTACAATTGTCCATGCACCATACATCATCCCAAATTTGAATCCCCTTTGTATGGAGTTTAAATGCATGTTTATAAAACTTTGCAGAGATATTGTTCGCTATAGCAGTAGAGAACCAGATGGAGTCTAGATGTAAGATGTGTGCATGTTTCTTCAAATTTTTTGTGCAACTTGATTTTCGATTTTCATCTATGCCATGCTTGCCATATTGCTTTGACCAGAGGACTGCCCTGCGGTTTGATTTCTCATACTTGTTTAGCAGGTCAAAATGCCACTAGAAGGGCTCTACAACCTTCAAAAATAAACACTTCTCGCACGAACTTGGATGCCACAGCAATGGCATGTCTCTTGCATGGAAAACACGGAGGGAGGTAATAATAACGAGCGACTACATTTTAATGTGTCTCGAGAATCTCGATGTTTAAACTTTGATGTGCTACCATCCACGGTACACACACTGTGTGACTCCATCCTAGTGCCAGTGTTAGAAAAAATCATCCTTTAGTGTAATGTTCATGGCTCAAATTGAGAAAAACCGATTTAGCCTTGAATTTAAAGATTCAAATTTTTGAGGTTTGGTTATCAAACCAATTAATATTACTATGCAGCATTTTTTAATAAAAACCACTTGAATCCTTTTTTACTAGTTAGAAAAAAAAATATTTCTCACTAGACTGCACCTTCTAAAGCTCACATCTCTCACTCTCACCCTCGGGCAATGGCCCAGTTATCATAATGGCCACACTGGGAATCGAGTTCCCAGTCAAGTTAATTATAATGGCCAAGTTTCCATAGTGGCCAGACTGACAGTGTCAAAAAAATGTCCTTTAGTCTGATCTTGATGGCTGAAATTGACAAAAACTGATTGTAATTTTGCTAAGCCTTGAATTTAAAGATTTAAAATTTTAAGGTTATAGGTATAAGACCAATTAATCTATGCATTTCTTCAAATAAAAAACTGTTGGGCTTGAAGGTTGTCCTTTTTTAACTGGTTAGAAAAATAGCTACTATTGACACTACAAGTTGTAACTTACTTTCATGCCAATGAAACGTGCAATTAGCTTATGGTTGGTTGTTAACAAATTGTTGCCGTGGCTTTGAACTTGTTTTTGTTTAAGAGTCCATGCTAGTAAAACACATCCACAAAGAATAAACTCGTTTTTGTTTATTTTGCTTTAGAACTAGAAGTTAAGTTTCTTCTCATCATAAAAAGCTTTATATAATTATCCTTTTGTTATTTCTTTAATGTAATTTCATTCTTTTCAAAAATAAATAAAAACAAACCTATTTTTTATTGTTTGTTATGTGAAACTTCTCATTGGTTATTAAGAAATTACTACAGTGGCTTTGAAAAGCCCTTGGTTTTGAAGGGTTACCATTACTTTTTTATTGAAAGGTAAAATTAACATTGCCACTTACCTTTCTTTAGATATTGACTTCATTTTATAGCTCTTCTAGTTTTCCTTGCTAGATCCTCTTATATTAAAAAAGAATCACAAGTATAATGTTTACAACATTACTTTACCTTAATATTATTCACAAAACATGAAAGAAAAATAAATTTAAAAAGATAAATTCTTACAAAAGTTATGCATCCTCTTAAACAACCATATTATCTAAAACTTGAGAAACATTGTTTGCCAAAAAATATGAGAGTACATCGGACAGAGCTAACATATAGTACAAGAATAATTTTATCTAAATAGCATTGGAAACATTTATCTTCACTCTAGTCATTGCCACATTGAGTCCTTGTATCCGAGAGACCTTTGGTTGGATAAGCTTCTAATAAGGTTGTGACAAAGCTTGGCAATTCTATTTCACGTTCATCCTTATCTACAAGTAAGGATAGCTTGTTCCACAAAACATAGCCAATCTAAAAATTTTCCTTCCTCTACTTTTCACCTGGGCAATGTTTAGGTGAGAAGAGCTTTCCTACATTGAACAAATGGCAATCAACAAACCTTTCAATAACTCTCGACTAAAATTTTCTACTAAAGTAATACATCCTATAATAATTTATCCCCTACTCATGTACTATTAGGAAGACTTTCAATCTCTAAAATATGCTCAAACATTTCACCATATTTATTCTCACACTTAAAAACACCACTTTGATCTTTTTTAACAATACTTTAAGGTGTGAAATGGATGGCACAAATTTCTTTTCTAAAGACATCCCAATAAATAAGATATTTACCTCTGGGATTTTTTTGTAACTGTTGAGTTAGTGTAAGGTGAGTATCTACTAGACACTGGCTTATGTGATGTACTCAAATAAACATGTGAAAGTCACACAGTTACTCAAATGAATAGTTTTGCTACCTTTGTCCCCACTTCGAGTATTTACTTTTGCTACCCTTGTCCCCAATTGGACTATTTACTTTTAATTATGAACACACCTTGCATTTTATGCATTCATTACCTTCATCATCAATGAGAGGACAGCCCCAAGGAAATGCCATTCTCCAAGTTGGAAGAAAGTTTATGGTGGTGCAGGCCAAGTTATGTGTGTGTGTGTGCATGTGTGTATTGTTTACTGAGGTTCTGGACAACATAGCAACAACCAAAGAGCATTGGAAATGTGTGGATTGAGAGAGTGGAAGGTGGAACAGATTACCGAGAAGAGGTGGCCACTGCCTAGTGAGGTTCTGGACAACGCCACCCAAAGTGAAGAGGTGGCCAGTGGTGGCTGGTGAGGTAGAGATGCGATGCAAAGGTGGGAGCTGGCCGTTGTGTAAACGAAACAGCTTTTCACAGAGGTCACTTTTCACACTTCCAGAACTGAGCACTTCATGATTCATGTCACATGGCGGCGTAAAAAATCAAGCGTGCCCTACTCCCTGCTCTGCAGGCAATGTTCATATTTGCAAGTGTGTATCCTTTTCCAGGCCTCTTTCCTTAAAAAAAAAAGCTCGAACTATATTCAAAAGGAAAAGGTCAAACAAACATACATCACTGCTTTATACTATTAATACATTTATCCCTTCATGTTAACACATTTCTCACTTCCGTGAGGTGAGAATATATTTTGGTAATTCAGAGTCTTTGATGAGCAATTCCACTTCCTTTACAGCCACTTGGAAGTCTTGACTCTCTTTATGAATTTGATTGATTTTTGCTTGAAAGCCTTCATTGGTTGTGTCCATTTGTTAGCATTTCCTCCATCGAATTCTTTGTATATTATGCTTTGCATGGCTTTATGTGACACTTTCATCTACAAATGCAAACTAGCTCTTAGACTAGGCATCACATTGGTATATATATGATTAAACATGATTAAACATTGGTATATATATGATTAAACATGCAGTAATTTTTACTTATCCAAACAGCCCATAGATATTTAGCACGAATAATGTTGTATAGTTCTGCAGAACATTTGATTTGTTGACCTAGAAGAATTTCTAGCCATGTCACCTCCCAATGTTGGACCAGGGAGATACATTGATTCAAAAATTCTATTGCATCTACATTGTGGGTGCACCCTATAAACAGGTGGGCAATAGTTTCCGGCTCTTTTTTACATCTTGGGCATAGTCCATTTCCAAACCCAATATTGTGAGCACGTGCATTTGTCCAAAGAGCTTTATGCATGATCAACCATAACAGGCATGATTTTTTGGGTGGAATGATGGGCGACCATATTTTGGAGAATTTAAAGCCCCAATGTTTTTTGTCCCATAGCAGATTCTACCTATTATTTAATTTATAGTGGAGCGAGGGATCTTAGGGGAAAAATTGGTAGAAGGCTTCGTTTAGATTTCCAGGAGAAGGCCTTGTGTGTAAGAGGTCCTTTGAGTTAGATGGGCGCCATTCTATCATCAGGTCCTTTGAGTTAGATGGGCGCCATTCTATCATCAGGCCATAGTTGCATTTTGTCCTTGATCAGAACGAAGTCATCTACAGACCATCTGTTGTACAAAGTGCAGAGTTCTTGTTCCGATTTCCATCTACAATTGTCCCTGCACCAAACATCATCCACAATTTGAATCCCCTTTTTACAGAGTTTAAATGCATGTTTGTAAGACTCTGCAGAGATATTATTCGCTATAGTAGTAGAGAACTAGTTGGAGTCTAGATGTAAGATGTGTGCATGTTTCTTCGTTTTTTTGTGCAACTTGATTTCCGATTGACATCTATTCCATGCTTGCCATATTGCTTTGACTAGAGGACTACCCTGCGGTTTGATTTCTCATACTTGTTTAGCAGGTCAAAAGGGTCTACAACCTTACAAAATAAACACTTCCCATAGGACCTTGGATGCCACAACAATGGCACATCTCTTGCATGGAAAAACTCTATGACGAGCGAGGTGAAATAATAACGAGTGACTGCATTTTAATGTGACTTGAGAATCTCGATGTTTGAACTTTGGTGTGCCACCATCCATGGTGCACGCGCTGCGTGACTGCAGTGCCAATGTTAGAAAAAAACGTCCTTTAGTGTAATGTTCATGGCTCGAATTGAGAAAGACCAGTTTAGCCTTGAATTTAAAGATTTAGATTTTTTAGGTTTGGTTATCAAACCAATTAATCTATGCATTTTTTTAATAAAAACCACTTGGATCCTTTTTTACTGGTTAGAAAAAAAATTATTTCTCACTAGATTGCACCTTCCAAAGCTCATCTCTCACTCTCACCGAGGCAATGGCCTAGTTGTCATAGTTGCCACACTAGGAATCGTGTTCCCATTAAAGTCAAGTTAATTACAATGGCCAAGTTTCCATGATGGGGCCAGACCGACAATGTCAGAAAAAAATGTCCTTTAGTGTGATCTTGATAGCTCAAATTGACAAAAATCAATTGTAACTTTTCTTAGCCTTGAGTTTAAAGATTTAAAATTTTGAGGTTTTAGTTATAAAACAAATTAATCTATGCATTTTTTTAATAGAAACTAGTTGGGCTTGAAGGTTGTCTTTTTTCACTAGTTAGAAAAATCGTTATTTTTGAACTTGTTTATGTTTAAGAGTCCATGTTAGTAAAACACATCCACAAAGAATGAAACTTGTTTTTTTTAATTTTGCTTTAGAAATAGATGTTAAGTTTCTTCTCATAAAAAGCTCTATGTAATTCTCGTTTTGTTATTTATTTAATATAATTTCATTCTTTTCAAAAACAAAAAAAAGAACCTATTTTTATTTTTTGTTATGTGAAACTTCTGGTTGGTTATTAAGAATTTACTTGAGTGGCTTTGAATAGCCCTTGGTTTTGAAGGGTTACCATTACTTTTTTATTGAAAGGTAAAATTAGCATTGCCACTTACCTTTCTTTAGATATTTACTTCATTTTATAGCTCTTCTAGTTTTCCTTGCTAGATCCTCTTATATTCAAAAAGAATAACAAGTATAATGTTTAAAACATTACTTTACCTTAATATTATTCACAAAACATGAAAGAAAATTAAATTTAAAAAGATAAAATTCTTACAAAAGTTATGTGTCCTCGTAATAACGACCATATTATTTAAAACTTGAGAAACATTGTTTGCCAAAAAATATGAGAGTGCACCGGACAAAGATAACATATAGTACACGAATAATTTTATCTAAATAGCATTGGGAACATTTATCTTGACTCTAGTCATTGCCACATTGAGTCCTTGTATCAGAGAGACATTTGGTTAGATAAGCTTCTAATAAGGTTGCGACAAAGCTAGCAAATTCTATCTCACGTTCATCCTTATCTACAAGTAAGGATAGCTCATTGCACAAAACATAGCCAATCTAAAAATTGTCTAGAAAATTTTCATTCCTCTACTTTTCACTTGGGTAATGTTTAGGTGAGAAGAGCTTTCCTACATTGAACAAATGGAAATCAACAAACCTTTCATCGAATCTCGGTAGTGACTCTCGACTAAAATCTTCTACTAAAGTAATACATCCTCTAATATCCCCTACTCATGTACTATTAGGAAGACTTTCAAACTCTAAAATATGCTCAAACATTTCACCATATTTATTCTCACACTTAAAAACACCACTTTGATCTTTTTCAACAATTCTTTAAGGTGTGAAATGGCTGGCACAAATTTCTTTTCTAAAGACATTCCAATAAATAAGATGTTTACCTCATAGATTTTTTCTAACTATTGAGTTAGTGTAAGATGAGTATCTACTAGATAATGGCTTATGTGATGTACGCAAATAAACATGTGAAAGTGACACAATTACTCGAATGAATCTAAAGACATATCTCATTTCACCACAAACCACAAAATTTGTATCACTCAGTATACAACTCTTCTTTGCATCTATCCTTAGATCTACATGTTTTTTCATAATCTTAGACATGGGTTTTTTTTTGCCAATTATATCTTTCTTCCACCTTTTTGTCTGCTTCACAATTTGATGTATGCCCAAAGCTTGTCTTTGTATAGTTTTTCTACCCTTGTCCCCAATTGGAGTACTTTTAATTATGAAGATGCCTTGAATTTTATACATTCATTACCTTCATTACCTTCATCATCAATAAGAGGATAGCCCCAAGGAAATGCAATTCTCCAAGTAGGAATAAAGTTTACGGTGCTTCAGAGGGAGTGAGAGAGATGGAGGGGGTGAGAGAGATGGAGGGGGTGAGAGAGCTGGAGGGGGAAGAGAGAGAGAGAGAGAGAGAGAGAGAGAGAGAGAGAGAGAGAGAGAGAGAGAGAGAGAGAGAGAGAGAGAGAGAGAGAGAGAAGGGTGGGAGGGATGGTGGGAGGAAGCACAATGGAGAGAGATTGTACAACACAATGATGAATGAATTATGATAATACTTCCACCATTTACATTTCTTTTATAGGCATCAAGACTCACCTTTTGACCTAGACCTTTAGAAGGGTTGTTCACACCCTAAGGGAGTGTTCACATCAATGGACACACTACTGGACTTTGAAAAACCCAACAAAGCTCCCTTTGGAGTGATGGAGGTGATACCTGACAAACATTCAATAGTCTGTTAAGAGACTCATGAACATGGGATCAGTGGGCTAATAGGGTAAAAGTCTCAGGTAGCATGGCTCTATGCCAAAGACTCAAAGGTCATGTCTAAACTTGGGAGACAAAAGATAGCCTACATCAGTCTATCAAGACCTCCCCCTAGTTCTAAGTAAGGTAAAGAGGGAATGATGGAGCATTACAAAAAGACCCAAAATATTACAATTTTGGGGGACATCGTGGGCAAAGAACCCATGACTACAAAATATTCAAATTTCAAGGAACATCCAAGGCTAAGAATCCTTGACTCAAATAAAAAAGGACTAGTAGTTGAGGAAGAAGAGTCTCCCCTCTCGATGCTATGAAGACTCTTTTGTGTCTTCGTTTCTAAGCCAATGTGACTTGGAGCTCATGCATTTTTTTCAATGAAGATACTATTAATGAAGCCCATGATCCTAAAGAAGATCCCAATTCAAGTTACTACAATGGATACTATAGTGCCCTGGATCACATACGTGGTGTCAACAGTCCCACAAGTCATGGATGTAAAGGTGTTCATTGAAGAT
This sequence comes from Cibotium barometz, assembly GCF_041138505.1. NCBI lineage: Eukaryota > Viridiplantae > Streptophyta > Polypodiopsida > Cyatheales > Cibotiaceae > Cibotium > Cibotium barometz. The sequence goes on along the minus strand of NC_141095.1, from coordinate 8,763,839 downwards.
CATATGAATTGCTTCATGAAAGAAAGACCATATGAATTGCTTCATGAAAGAAGCATAAGATGTAGCCCATGTAGTAAAGAAGAATGTAGCCAAAACACCAACATGGGTATGAAAAAATGAGTGTGGACGTAAAAAGGCAATGCTGATACTGCTGGAAGCACAATGGGTAGCTAACAAGGGACAAAAAAAGCATAGAATTAGTGTGGATAGAGAAACGCGGGCCTAATCATGTTGATGATCGAAAATATCATTAAAACATAAAAACCCTAAAAATATATATATAAATTTAAAAAAATATAATAACCCTGACAACATAGAAACCCTAAAAATATAGAAATCCTAAAAAATGCTGCATAAACCCTAAAAAGCATAAAAAAGTAGAGGAGTATGATGGCATGGAGAAAAAGTTTAGCCAAGCATGAGCATGGTAGGATAGAAAGCACAAGTGATAGGTGGATAGGGTGGCTTTGATACCATGTTGAGAATCCATGGTGCTTAAGAGAGAGAGAGAGAGAGAGAGAGAGAGAGAGAGAGAGAGAGAGAGAGAGAGAGAGAGAGAGGCGGGGGGAGGGAGGGAGCACAATGGAGAGAGATTGCACAACACAATAATGAATGGAGAGAGAGAGAGAGAGAGAGAGAGAGAGAGAGAGAGAGAGAGAGAGAGAGCTTGAATGGAGAGAGATTACAAAACACAATATTGAATGAATTACAATAATACTTCCACCATGTACATTGCTTTTATAGGTATCAAGCCTCATCTTTTAGCTTAGACCTTAATATGGCCACCAAATTTCATTTTCCATTAATTAATTATTGGAGACAATGGAGGACCGTTATGGAGCCTTCAACTTGAAGACTTTTCAAGCCTTCGAGCGGAGGGTTAAAAGGGTTGTGCCTTGCATTTTGAGGCTGGGGAAGAGCCCCCCCAATGCAGAGAGCATGACAATGGGGCAGACAAAGAGAGGGACACAATGAGAGAGAGTCCACGATCTTTTTTTTAAAGAGTGATGGCATGCAATTATTAACGAACGATAGAGAGAAAGAGCGATTATCTGTAATATGTATGCGTCGAGCTTATATATTTTTAAAAAAATAGAATATATATATTTTTAATTGCGATGGCGTGCAACTGCTAACAATGGAGAGGATACGCTTTTGTAAAAAAAGAAAAAGCCATGGTAGCTTGCAATATGTCTACGATTGAGTACCAGAGGTTTTGCTAACACCTAAACCTTCATACATTAATTAATTAATGTAGAGTGAATATGTATCTAATAGTGGTTGTTTATACCCTAAGTGGGTGTTCACATCAACAGACATACTAGTACTAGACTCCAAAATAATACCCAACAATATCCCGTTGGTTTTTAGGATTTTCATTTTCAATTGAAATTTCATCCCAAGAAATAGAGTTAAGGTCAATGGAACCTTCCCTTGCATTTCTTATTATTAACGTGGAGAAAGAGAGTTGTCTTTTGTCTTTTGTCTTTTTTTTTTTGGCCTTCCAATTTTTCTACAAAAATGAATATCCTTTAGACTTCAGAGTTTACACCATATCATGATTAAGATTTGAAAAGATGAAATAAATTTTAAAAAGCATACCTATAAGCATATGTGAATTCTTTAGCACTTATCTCTTATCAGGGATGTTTCTTTGCTATCAAACTTCTTTGCTCCAAAAAAATTTGCCTCAAAGGACTAAAGAGACGACATCCTACTTGAGTTCATCAATAACATAGCATCAAGAGAGAGATATGCAGCATAGTGAAAGGAAAAGCTTTGTAAAGAAGGCCATAATAAACTAATATTGTTAAAAAAGAAAACTATTGCTTTGGACGTCGCATCATGCTTAGGCAAGGAGGAAGGTTAGACCAAAAAAAATAAAAAAAAATATACCTTGATTGCACACTAGGCATTGTGACACCCACATGCCACTCTATGGTAGTCATGTTAACACCACTGATGAGTAGCTTTTTACCTTGGCAAGGCTTCCTACTTTTTACATTGCTTTGAGACCTTTGTTGCAAATACAAGATTGAGGCTGGCCATCTTCTAGAGGAGGCTGGCCATCTTCTAGAGGAGGTGAGAACTAAGACACGAAGATGCCAATATGTTTCTGATGTATGTGCATTTGCACAAATTATGCAATGGACATGTACTAGTTGTCTAAATTGATGGAACAAAGTATGGCAGAAGTTCAAAGACATTCATGATTATGCTCCATCTATCACCAACGAAATGTATTGGTGGCTGATGAAACCACATCAAAGATTAGCAGGAAACCTCCCCAAATACTATGATAAGAACCCTCCCCAAATAGTATGATAAGTGTGTTTTATTTTGCATCGCATCGTTGTACACAGTTTGTTTGATCAGATGAGATACGTGTAGTGAGCTAGACGACCAAGGGAAGGTGGGAGCCTTTAGCCTCTCCATGGAAGGAAAAGGTGGACATTGGTTTTGATCACCAAACCTCAAGGACAATTTGAGGACAAGGTAGACTTAAGCCCACTAAAAATAGCCTTTACAATTGGGTATTCTCGACAAGGAGCCTAATGGATCAAGTGACTCAAGAAAGAGGCAATCCATGATTACATCAATTGTGCATGATGATATCTCAAACGACGTTGATGGAGAGATTTTGGAAGGGTTCCGAGACTTAACTTTGTACAATCCCTTACACTTGGAGAAACACACATCAAACATGCTATTGAAGTGTAATCAACTTTGATGATAAATTCATGGGAACTCCCTTGTAAAAATTCCATTAGAGGATGCCAAAAGAGCCATCGAATTAAGACGCAAGAGGATATGGTGTTCAATTTTCCTTGCTAATCACACCAGTACCAAATGCCCACATTTGAAACCAAAACAATGAAGGTTGTTTTATGCAAATTGTAATAAAGTTGGGAAGAATCGTGACACGATTCACTGTTATAAGAACCAACCCCTACTTGTGCATGCATAGTAGGACAACTTGCCAGCTCCACTGGCCAGGCCTATGATTGCTAACAATCCTCATCTAGATGTAAACATGTGCCCCAAAGAGGAATTTTGAGGATTCTTGAGATGCTCATACCACCCCTGAGAAGAATGCGTAGGAGAGGGTTATTGGAAAACATAGATCTAGGCCCATAGTCAAGTGATTAAGAACTAGAAGGCTTGATTAATAATATATTTAAGAATGTATTAAATAAAAAAAAAGACTCAATAAGAATACAAAAAAATAGCAAAACCACCTTGCATGAGAGGTGATCTAAGTGCATCCTTCTATAGTTCTCATGGAACTCCCAAATAATAAGCTATGTGCACGCTTATGCCATTTATGTGTCAAGTAACCATACAAATCAACCTTTGAGTTAGAGCCTTTTGTATTTATTCTTCCTTTCTAACGTGCATGGTGTCCCCCTTTCTCTACTCATGTTATACCCTCACACATTGCTTTTTCAATAAGGGTGAGATGGAGCTCCTTGTAAGCAATAAATACACACACAAACAAGAGTAGACAAGCACCTCACAAGCACACAAGAGAGAGATGGATAGCTGGATTTTCTTTTATTCTTTTCTCTTCTCTATAACATAACATAAAGATAAGAGTACATACTATAAGGAAAAATACTCTTCTACTAGAATATACAAGGTCCATCCATAGTGTGAACTTGACTACACAAGCTGACACTATAACTATGCCATAACTCTAGTGAACCAAAGTAGTTGTCTCATAGCCTATAAAACAATGGCGACATATAACCCACAACCAACGGAATAAATGTGGACCTGTCTTCCTATCGTGTCATCCATATCTATACTAGTTAAGCTCGATATTTGAACATTCCCCCTCGGGTTAACTCCATACCCTACATTCTAAGCCTAGCTCCTAAACCTGCGAAGATTCTCTGTACCCAATGCGTTTGTGAAGATGTTAGCCTTTGATCCTCTATGCTAACATGTACCAAACCCATGTCACTTGCTAAAATGATATTATGATTTGTCCTAGCATGATACCCTGGGTTACTATAGCCAACTGTATGTTGCTCATATTGTTAGAATAAATGATAACAACTGTATCAATGGGCTCATCCATATTTATATAAGTAGCTTCTGCAAATAAGCTACCTCACATGATGTTGCCATAGTAGCATCCCTATACTCAACTTTATACTCGACAAAGCAACCGTTGGTTGCTTCTTGCTGCTCCAACTAATAGCATCACTCCCAAAAGAAAATATAAAGCTGCTAGTAGATCTCATGTCTGACACTACAAACCCAATGTACATCTATATATCCTTGTACATATACATATTGTAGACTTTAGGTACATGAGTATCCTCCTAGCTACATCCAAGTGTGGCTTCCTTGGGGCCTTCATAAATTGACTCACCAATCCAATAGCATAGCTCAAATGTTTCATGGTGATAGTCATGTAGATGAAACTCCCTGCAATATCTATAGCCAAAGATCACATATATATGTAGCTAGTTTTGTGTTATTCACTAATGGCATTGAAATTAGCTTACAACTTGTCATTTCATGCTTAGACACAACATCATGTACTGCCTCAACAAAATCCAAATCCCTTCATATAATCTAATCACTTCTATACCCAAGAAGTATCACCCAAATCTTTCATTTCAAACTTGGTCTGCACCTCAACCTCTAGATAAAGATCTATGTCTACCTCAACCTCTAGACAAAGATCTACGTCATGTTCATGCATATTTTTGGAAGATGACTTACTCTCGACATTTATCTTCTGAGTGATCAAACGGGCTTTGAGGTCCTCAAAGTTTAGAAAGTCCTTTTGAATATCTGATCATTAAATGTGAGTGACTCTAAGTCATCAAAATTGAAGCTCCAATAGAGGCAAGGGCATGTGTAAGCCATTTTGCTTTTAATCACTAATACCCACCTTGCTTCTCTGCACATTATACAACTATTGTTTTAACTACATCTTTTCTTGCCTTTAGTACTTATACTATATAGCATAACCAAGGTATACCATGCATCCTTAGGTGTCAGTGCTGCATGTATATGATTGATCATAGCGTTCAACATGCTAGAGACAACTAATACATCAACTTTATAGCTTTATTATGCCAAGCCTTAAAGTCATTTGACCATTTAGGAGTGACATTTTCTTTCATGATCTCCACTCCTTGTTACCTGAAATAAACTACTAGCCTTTTCCTCTCTAGATCTAGCAGATCTACTACTATAGACCATACCACTAGATCCTGTTCTCGCTTTGGCATGGAGGAAAAGGAATGTAGATACAATATGTGCCATTGCCATCAGTAGCATTATTGATTCGATGATGATCCTTCTAATGCATGGAAACTTCTAAAGAACTAGTATGAGACAAGGAATCAAAACCTTGAGAATCATCTTGCCGTAGAAAGGCGTTTTGAAGGAGAATTAGCATAGAAGTTCATATCACAGATAAAGAATCTACAAGTTCAAATGGTGATGATGGGAATTACTTACACGAGTGAACATGAAGGTGCATTAGAGTTCTCCCCTAAAATATGATATTTTGGTAACCTCACTAAACATGCAAGTGTCCAAGACACCCCTTTTTGTTACCACCAATACATGCTTTAACCCTTAGGAATATGCATGCTCCATCTTTGGTCCAAACTTATCATTTTCACGATTTCTGGCTCAGAGACTCATGTAACTTGGCTTAGAGACTGGTAAGCTTGGCGCAAAGGCTGGTGTGAGCATGTCCTCAATAGGCTCAAACGCTTAACACTAGCATAGCTAGGAGGCTTATCCTACATTGGCCTAGAGGTTCATGTAGCTTGTTCCCAACTAGGGCCAAGGTAACTTTGGGATTTAGTGAACCATGACCTATACTAGTTTCATGCACAATAATCCCCCCTTGCTTTGATCAGGGATAACGAAGTATTATGGTAGATGACTGACACATACACTGATTATTACATCGCGTTTTGGATTTAATCCGTGAAAAGTACCCCACACACATTATTTATTCCAATCATTATTACATCTCGTTTTGGATTTAATCCGTGTGAAGAGTACCCCACACACATTATTTATTCATATTTTGGGGGACTGCTTGGGAAGAGAACCCTGGACACTCACACACATAGAAAACTAAACGAAAATGTTGAGCAAGAGGGATCCCCCCCTCACTTGGAAGAGTGTCGATGATGAGAGTCCTTTTATACCGACGTTTCCATGCCATGATGGCTTGGATCCAAAGTGTTGTTAATAATTTAGCTACTGAGAATCTCAGAAAGAACCATGACATTTCCATGAAAGCCCATCTTGATGATGATGAAGTAGAAGAAACCTCTCAATAGGGTATCTAACTCGAGTAGAAGTGCGTAAATCTAGATCACTTTCGGGCTCCTTATAGCTACATTGGTTCTCTGTGCACACCATGAGTAATCACTAAACAGAATGCTAAGCTCCTCATCAAGGCTCTACTTGGAGCCACTAGAGACCATCCACGTAAGAGTGACCTATTGACAAATCAGGCACAAAAGGTTAATCTACATTATCCTTCTCTTTGCATGATATATATGTACCAATACTTGTACAAGACAATGATACATTTACATTTCTTACATTTATTCTCAACCTGCCTGACCATGGATTATCATTGGATCCACTGCTAGAAGACTCTCCACTAGGTCTACTACGCACCACACCTCTAATTGCTACTCTGTAGATGTGTGACAACAACATTACTTCTTATAGCTACATCTTTGGTTGCCTTGTTGATGCATACCGGGACTACTCATCTTATCAAAGATAATATCTCTGCTTGTATCTCACAAGTGGTAGGGTTATAGTATATATAACCTTTCTAATCTAAAGCATAACCAATAATGCACTTACGTAATACATCTAAACACTTCCAAGTGAGACACATTTAGTTTTATGCCTATAATGTTTGTCCATATGTCATATCATCAGGGGTGTCACGAAATACTTCTCACCTAGGCAATGGAGTTATACCTAGCCAAGAAACACCAAGAGAGATGTGTATCTAGTAAGGATGATTATCTTGTGATTATGAAAAATAATTAAATTATTTAGTGAAAATATAACAACTTATAATGAATATGTACTCACAATGATTTGCACAAGAGAGTGATTGTAGTTGCAAGATGAGAATTTGATAATTTATTGATGAATTTTCAAGTATTTTGTAGAAAGGTGATTTTCAAAATGATGATAGTTGAAATTAAAGATCATGTATTTTTTTGTTTATTTAAATAATAAAACATTAAAGAGGGCACTTATCTCTTTTTTATTGTTGATGTCATTTGTATGTGTAGGGTTCTTTTGTTTCCTAGTTTTGTTTGGCCAAGAAAGTGAGGCTCACAAGGTGCTCTTGCTGCTTATATGCTGTTGCAGCGCTAGGTGGCCAAGCTTTTCTCTTCGGTTTTTTATTGGCGCAAGGTTGGCTTCTGCGCTAGGCATTTTCTGCTAGTTTTCACAAGGTGGTGAGCACAGGGGGGTTTCTTGAAAAAAAATAAAAAAAATATTATTGATCCCCACGACTGGCGCCGTTCGTCAGCGTTTTGCTTATGTTCCTGCGGTAATGTGTTGGCTGCGGCGCAAGCTATGCTGCTGCGCTAATGTGTTGGCTGGTGCAAGATCGCAAAACCTTTGTTGCTCTCTCTTCTTACTGCGGTGCACACAGTGGAACGCAAGATCGCTTTCTTTTTCTTTCTTTTTTTTGCTATGCTATTTTTTTCAGCTGTTGCTCAAGATGACGATCATGATGGCGTCGTCTTTTTTGATTCTTTTGCTGCTGTGCAAGATGTGCACACCCGGGTGCCTTCCTTCTCTTTTTTCTTGCTGCTCTGCGCAAGATTGGTGAGGGTCCAAGAAGGTGAACCTTTCTATCACTTGCGTAATGAGGCAACCGTTGCCTTCCGCCACCTCTTTGTCTCTTCACTTGCAACTCTTTTTTTAAAAAAATCAATAGTTATATATATATATATATATTAACTGAAATCCTTTACATTACCATCCGTTTTAACCTTAGTTTTAATAAAATGCTTCGTCGGTCGTTGCTTTTTCCACCTACTGTCGCGTTGCTACACATGGACCTGGCCAACCAAGTGAAAACATCTCTTTGCACATTGTTTTCATGGACGGGAGTGGTGAAATAATATATAAAATTATGCAGCTGTGGATAAAATAGTGGTAAGACATATAATCATGCAAATGCGATGCATGGAAAAAATGCTTCCTAGGCCAAAAAAATTCCAACAGTGGTGTCCTACGGGGAAAACTAGCTTGCTAGTGTGAACCCAGATGTCCGATTAGACTGGTGCCTTATCCATTGGACTATCGAACCATAATGAAGTATAATGGATCTACCTCGTAACTATCACAGAATGTGTGTGAGAGAATAAATCAACTTCTCCCAGATCATAACATTTATCCAACATGCCCACTTATAAAGATATACGTTCTACCCCAAAGATCTTCATGGTTTGAATATCCTTCCAAATAGTGCTGCTACGATCTTCTAAGTGAGAACAAGTTGACAAAGTCCCCAGGTTCTGGGCAACAAAGGATCCAAAGACTCTTCAAAGACTCTTCAAAGACTCTTCTAAAGGGAGGTTATGCTCATGCAGGGTAGAAAGATAAGAGGCTACTTTGTCATACCACTCTTGAGATTTCTCAGTACCAAACAAGTCAACCACCGAGTCACTAGGTGCTTCTTTTTCAACATTTCAGAGGTCAGCTAAGCAATCCACCGGTTTTTGAAGAGCCAAGGGTTTGGTTTTCAACTCATAATCAATGGCTTGTAACTCTACTACCCACTTCATGATTCTTTGAGGGGGCTCTAACTTATTCAATAAAAGCTTAAGGAATCTTTTGGTACATAGATGATAGTACTATGCTGCATAGTAAGATAAGGTTGAAACTTCCTGCCTCTGCAATGGCTAAACATGCTCTCTCCACCCAAGTGTATCTAGTTTCCGTGTCCTTCAACTTTTGGCTATAGTAAGCTATGGGGTGATCCCTCTTATCATATTTTTGAGCTAAGAAAGCTAAAATGATGTGTCATGAACAACATGAGTAAAGATGAAATGGTCTTATAGAATTAGGAGGTTTCATAATTGGAGCTTTGGTAAAGGCATCTTTAAGGGTATCAAATGACTTTTGGTGTCCCTCTACCCAATGAAACTTAATATCAAGCCTCAAGAGAGCATTCAAAGGAAGGAGAACATGAGCCATATCTTTTATGAATTAACTATAGTGTTTAGCTACCCCAAGGAAATCTCTCAACTGTCTCACTATTTTAGGTGCTCGTGTTTGGATAAGAGCCTCAACCTTGAAAGGGTACATTTCTATGACATGTTTGCTAATGAGATGTCCCAAAAATATACCACAATCTATCCCAAAGACACATTTTTGTGGGTTTACTTAGAGACACAAACACCGCTCAAAGACATACTCTAGTGCTCTCAAGTGTTTGTGTCTCTCAGTCCCCAACCCAAGGTCATCCATGAAAATCTTAAGAAATTCAGCCAAGTCATCCCAAAAAGATTTATGCATGAAACGTTGGAATGTGGCTGGTGCATTACATAACCCAAATGGCATGACATGATATGCATAAGTCCCAAAAGTGGTAGTAATTGGTGGCCAAGCCTCTTCCTTAAGGGCTACACAACTTTTGCAAGGTAATGAATCAAGCAAACCAAGGGTAAGCCCAAACAATGAAGTTTATTCTCTCTTTTTGGATATTAATCTTCTTCCGAAGCTTCCTCATGCTTTGGAAGCATTTTATTTCACGATTTTCCACTTAAAACCATGCCTTTCTTGATTTATGTTGTGGTTTAGATGAAATAGTGTTTATTTTTATGCTTAGGTTTATGCATAAACTAATTTTTATATTAAAAGTGAAATTTTAAGAATTCTCAATTCATAGAAAATCTGGGAAAATTATGGTAAAAATTTTATCATTAGAATAGGGGCGGATAACGAGTGAAAAATGTTTGTTCATTAATTTTCTGAGGCATAATAGGAAAACCTTAGAATTACTAATGATATTATTAAACGGTGCAACCTGTCAAGCGAGGGGGCTGCTGCGATTTATTCTTTGCATTCTAATTTCCAACGACCAACTGCCTCTTGCTAATCGGTCAGAACCAACAAAACACCCTTGTTCTCTTACCATTAATAATTCATGGGCTTTACTGCCATGCAAAACGTCATCCATGCCCCATCATTCGCGCGCAATGCCCACCAGATCCTGTATATTACTAGGGGCAGGGGAAGGATCGAGGTGGCAAGCAGGGACGGGCAAGAGGTGTTTCAAGGGGAGGTGTGAGAGGGCAACGTGATGGTCATTCCGCAGTTCTTTCCGTCCATCAAGATTGCCGACGGGCTCGAGTTTATCACTCTTCTCACCAGACATGCCCTCCTTGTCCTTCCTAGCGGGTGCTAACTCAGCGTATGCGGGCATCCCCAAGGAGGTGGTGGCCACCGCCTTCAACGTGGACGTGGACACCATCACCGAGTTGTCACACAGCCGCTACAATGAGAAGGTCATCTTCCCTCCCTCCAGAGAACGACGCCCATGAAATTTGGCAATCATGTTGCGAGTGAGTGCCACTCGTGAAAACTCAGGTGCGATATCGCTGGATGAGTATCCCAGGTAGTTCAATTCGTCTTCTGTAGTTGTTTTTTAAAATGACATTTCAAGTATGTTTTTCTCAAATGTGAATACATAGGATTTTTGGCCATGAAAATTTGGCAATCATGTTGCGAGTGAGTACCACTCGTGAAAACTCAGGTGCGATATCGCTGGATGAGTATCCCAGGTAGTTCAATTCGTCTTCTGTAGTTGTTTTTTAAAATGACATTTCAAGTATGTTTTTCTCAAATGTGAATCCATAGGATTTTTTGCCATGAAAAATAAAAAATAGGTATGGTTTTCTTTTTGTGGTCCTCTTTTTAAATCGAGAGTTATAATTTTTTCTGAATAGTAGAGTGAATAGTATTAGAATATAAGTTTATGCATATATTGAATTTTATGCTAAAAGTGTGATTTTGAGCATTCTCATTTCATTGTAAATGTCGGGAAGCTATGGTAAAATTTTTAGAAAATTAATTTAAATTTATGCATAGTAAATTTTATGTTAAAAGAGGAATTTTAGGCATTCTCATTTTATAGAAAATGCGAGAAAACTATGGAAGAACTTTTATTATTAGGAAATGAATTTACGCGTAATAAACTTTATGCTAGAAGTGGAGTTTTGAGCATTATTCATTTGCTAGAAAAATAAAGAAGGTTATGAACAAATTTTCTAGACTCATTCATTTTATGAGAATTATAGAAATGATTATGAATATAGTTAATTTAGATAAAAATGAATTAGTAGAGGTGCATAAATATTTTATGCTAAAAGAGAGATTTTGATGATATTTTATTTAGGTAAATTGAGAAAAGAATGATAAAATATTCATAGGAATGCATCGAGAAAACATGGATAAAGTTTGTCAGAAAGAGGAATCACGAACATATTAACTTTTGGAATTATGAAGTATACGTTTAGACTCTCGAGAAATGGAATCTTGAATACATTATGAACGGAAAAAGGGATTTCCCATAAAAAGACCAGAAACATGCTTAGTTAGATGAATGTAAATACTTAACTGACTTATTCATAGATTCCTTAGGAAAGGAATCTGGAATTCTTGAAAGGATCGAGGATCAAAAAGGGGAACGAAAATTTAGACTTTATTGAATTGAGTCGAGAAAACGTTGCCTTTACTAAGCCAAGTAATGGACAAGACTTAAAAAGTTATGTCAGTATGAAAAGTAGAGTAACTGTACTTTTAATCTGGCTGATTGAGGAACATAGATTCTGATGACTAGATCAAGGAAAGTTGATAATCAAACCTGATTCGCTCAAAGCAAAAAGAGACCATCTTGTTCGTAGAAATTGGAATTAATGGGGATGATGTGTGAGATGATGTGGAGTGATGTGGAATGTGTGGATTACTGAGAGGGACGATGTGTGGATTGATATAGACTGATGTGGATTGATGTCTGGGATGTGTGGATTGATGTGGATTGGTGTGGGAATGCTGTGGGATGATGTGAATGAATATGTGTGGATTGATATAGACTAATGTGGAGTGATGTGTGGGATGTGCGGATTGATGTGGATTGGTGTGGGAATGATGTGGGATGATGTGAATGAATATGGGAATAATGTGGGATGATGTGAATGAATGTGGGATGATGTGAATTGATGTGAAATGACGTGAATTGATGTGAAATGACGTGATGTGAATTAATTTGTAAAAATATGAAATAATAAGAAATGACATGGAATGATGTGGAATGATGTGGAATGATGAGAAACGATGAGGAATGATGTGAAATGATGAGGAATGATGGAAATTTAGCTTGGAAATTGTATTTGTATGTGAAACCTGTTTTTTTAAAGATTGTTTTATGTCAAGAATACTGGGGGAAGCATTTTGACTATCTTATGGCATGAGGTTGTGGGGACCTAAGTGGAAAATATTGCAACCAGCTGATCGAGAGTCAAAGAAGGACGTCTCGCATGGCAAGGTCGGTCGAGGTCTTGACCAGCCTCGGTTCGGTTAAAATGGTGAGCTTCCGGTATGGTGGATGAAGGGCCAAGGAAGCGGCCTATGACTGAAGCGCTAGCTCACCTGCGAGAAGCAGCCTAGAGGGTGCTGACCATATGGTGCTTGGGCTCTGGGTCACCCAGGATACCCACGCGTGCATCGAGGAAGAAAATGAGTCAGAGTTGTTTTCTGAACACGGGCATGGATCTAGTTGATTGGCCTTACTGGTCTTCAACGGATGAGTTCATGGCTCTTTTAAATGGATCTTGTTGGTTGATCTAGCTGATCTTGAACGAAGAGTCTATATGGATTTTATAAGATTATACTCTATGAGCTAGGAACTATTGGAAAGGCCCCTGAGTGAGCAGGTGGTGAGTGTTTTGATTGCCAATGATGCCATAGGTACGCTAAGGGAGGAATGAATGAAAAAACCTTGATTATATTCCTATGAACTATTGAAAAGGCCCCTGAGTGAAGTACTAGGTGAGCCTAGAGAGATGGTGAGCGTTCTAGTTGCTGATGATGCCATAGGTACATGGAGGAAGGAATGAATGGAATTGGATTTCATGATTGGAAATTGGAAAAGTTAGAACTTGGACCCTGGAAATGGAATACTAAGGATTATTGATGGAAATAATGTGGTTTTATTGCAATTCTGTTTGGAAATAGTGAATCTAAGAAAAGGCAATCTCATACTGGGTGTGTAAGTGGTGTGTCTATTTACTTTTCGCATGAGAGCCAGCTAGGGGGCCTAGGAACTCTTTTCCTTGATACGTGGAACAAAACATAACCAAATTCTTATAATGGATCCTATCAATACAGTGGTTGGGTGGTTGGCTAACCCATGGAATTAGGCTGGATCGATGGATTTCTATAATAAAATTCAATTCTGTTCAAGTTATGATAGTTAGTAAGTCAAAGGATAATTCTTGTTCTACGGAAAAGAATCAACGGCTGTGCCTCTTTTGATAGGGAAAAAAGCGTTGGTCTCTATGAACCAAGTGCAAGTTCCTCCTTTGATTTGGCCATGTGACCCACGAGATCGGTCGGAATACAAAGGATAGATAAGGGCCTTGACTACGTTAGAAGATTTTCCTGGAGGAATCGCCTATGCTTTCTGGGTGAGGGTAGTTTTTCCCGGATTTGGTTTTGGAAGAGCCGCTAGATTAGTCTCTTGTCCCGACATTCATGGGCAGGTCCCCGGAGTAAGAAGCTCCGCCCTATGCGTGAGGTTACTACTGCTGCTGCCAGCACTCTAGAGTTTGGTGTGCAGAGAGGGAAGGGATCCCAGAACTGGTATAAGAGCAATTTGGTTAAAGTTGATAAACCAAGAAGCCAGAAATGTCAAAAATTTATGAGTTACCAGTGAAAGATTGTAATTGTGAGTTGAAATTCATACAAGCTGATATTCAGAATGGAAATTCATAAATTGGAAATTGGGTTTTTAGACGAAAGTGCCGCATTGTGTGGAATCCCCAACTTTCTTGAGGCCTAGATATGATGGCATTTGCCTTATAACACCAAGGGCTGTGAATACCTGTATATACCGTGGGTAGAACTGCAGCTCTATACTGACAATTTATACGAGTGAATCTAATACCTTGAAGTTAAATGAGAAAAATTTCTATCCTAGATGATGATTTTTTGAATCTTGGTTGATATGATTTTAAAATTTTGGTTGAAAATGGATGAATTCATTTGGATTCCGATTGAAGGATGATGACTTTTGAATCCTGGTTGAAAGTAGATGAGTTGAATAAGTCATGATGATGATAATGGAGAGAATCCCAGTGATAATGTTACTAACTTGGAAGAGGATTAAGACTTTTAGCAGATCACTACGAGATTAGTAGATCATGCTGACAGAATGTTCGTAGCTTAACCTTGGCCCAGTGGACCCGATTGTGGAATGACAAATTGAGAACCTGTATAATTGAAATTTCCGTGGAAAATGTTTAGATGTTAATTGGAAATTATTGGTCTGATGGACCATTATTGTGTTAAGGATATGAATGATCTATTCTATATGTTTCTTCTTATAGAAGGGATCTTTATCCTAGGATTCTGAGAGGGTCGACTAAACTTTAAGGAACCCCAGAATTATCTAGATCTAAAGTTTACCTCCTTTTGGATTTAAATTATAAATAAAGTGGTCGTTTCACTTGAGCGTCTTGGTTAAAAGGGACTTGACAAAGAATTTTTGTATTAATAGGATCATGGATTGTCATGATGATAGAAATGTTAGCCCCCGACTCAAGGAAGAGCTCAACCTAGATGTTCGCAAAGCTTTCATAGATCTCAGCCTGGACCTTTCAAAGGTGAAGGGGAGAGCTTGGGAGAAACAGTAGAAAAGTGGATCGAAGCTATGGAGGAGTACTTCGATGTTAGAGGTTACAACGATAAAAGTAAGGTGGCTCTTGCTAGGTTGAAGATCATAGAGACATCCACAGTAGCATGGGTAAACCTCTTCGATCAAAACACCCAGACGTGGGATGATCTCAAGACATACCTCAAAAAGAGATTTTGTGCTCCAGGCTTCTCAGAAACAAAGATGAATGAGTTTCTTGAGCTTACCCAGGGGAGCCGAACTATGGAGGAATATCACCAGGCATTTGCTCTCCTCAAATACTCGCCCATTGATGGTGAAGAACAGCTGATGGTGGCCAGGTTCATTCGGGGAATGAACGAACCCTTGGATACCTTGGTGAAAAATGCTAAGCTAGTTTCTATGGACGAAGTAGTGCAGATGGCGAAGGATTTCGTCAAGGCCTTTGTTGTCAAGGTCCCGCCGAAGCCAGCACCCTCGTCTTTCAAAATATTCCTAACCCCGAAAAGTGATTCCAGCTTTTCACCTCCTAAGAGACAGCAAGGTCCTAATCAAACCTATACGATTCCTCCCCAACCTCTCAAGATGTCCAACATCTTCCCGTGTAATCAATTCCCTCTTTAGAAATATAAAAGATCTTGTCTCTGCCTGTTTTGACACAGAGAGAGAAAATATTCTAGAGAGAGAATATTCAGATTTTGAATATTTTTAAATAGAAAAATTTCTCATAATATTAAAATGAATTTCCCTGAAACAGAAATTCAAAAAGAACTTTCCAATGTGCAATTGGAATTAATTGGAAATGGGTATAAAGGACCTTAACCTAAGGGTCTAGATTTTTAGAAATTTTTGGATTATGGTCCAATTAAGGTTCCTGTGGGCCAATAGGATCAATCCATGTGTGCGGAGGAGAATTTTACTATACTAGAATTATGCTGAAATAATGCTAATTTTTACTATTCTCTAAAATTCTATCCAAATTGAAGAAATTGAAGCTTCCCTCTTTCTTCAATTCCCATTGGTGGCTCTATCAACATACTAAAGCAATTGATTGGTTGGGGGCCTCTACCGTGAACAAAGAATCAAGCAATTTGTAAGGTAAATGGTGAATTTTGATCTTTTCTATAATTTCTCAATGTTTCTTTCTTCTCAACCCCTCTCAAGCTTGAGAAGCTTAATTGGAATGGTTTCTGAATGCTATTGAAGTAAATTGATGAATGGTAGTAAAGAATTACATAAATTGATGAATGCTATTGAATTTAATTGATGAATGATAGTAAAGAATTACATAAATTTCCATTTATGCTTAATTCTAATGATTTTTATGTAATTTCTCTCTCTCACTCAAGAAATGGTCATACTCATGATCCATTCTCAATCCAAATGAAGCTTTTCATAAAGCTTTTCCTTAATCCAAGATTAATCTATGCTTGAGGCCAAATTAATAGCTTTTTTCTATGCTTTTAGTTTATGTATTTCATGAATATTGATGATTCAATCCATTATAGATTAATGATCCAATTAGGGATCATTCTAATTATTTTCTTAATGATAAGCTTTATCCCTTAGAATAATTGAGAATTATCAGTCATAGCAGCGGAGCTATGGCAAAAATTTTTAAATATTACACATAAAATAATTTCATTCAAAGCGTAAAGCCTATGAAGAAAATGGAGACGAGGGTGCCATGGTGGTCATATTTCATGGCGGTGATATACCTTATACATCTAAAGAAATAATTCGGAGAATTGAGCTATTGGATGAGACCCAGGTCATTGGTCATGGAGGCTTTGGAACATTTTATAAGCTTGTTATGGAGGATGGCAGTGCATTTGCTGTAAAGAAAATTAGGTCATTGGTCATGGAGGCTTTGGAACATTTTATAAGCTTGTTATGGAGGATGGCAGTGCATTTGCTGTAAAGAAAATTGACAAAAGCAGCTTTGACCGGCTTTTTGAAAGAGAACTGGAGGTTTTAGGGAGCATTAAGCACCACAACCTGGTCAATCTTAGAGGCTACTGTAATTCCCCCTCGGCGAAGCTGCTAATCTATGACTACCTACAAAATGGGAGCCTAGAAGAGGTTCTGCATGATCGTGATCCTGATGAATCATCACTAAGCTGGGGGGGCTCGTCTAAAGGTTGCTTTAGGGGGTGCTTGAGGACTTGCATACTTGCATCATGATTGCTCCCCAAGAATTATACATCGTGATGAGCAACATTCTCATTGGAGAAAACCTTGAGCCACATGTACGGATTTTGGATTGGCCAATTTATTAGAAGACAACATCTCACACGTCACAACTGTCATTGTGGGGACGTTTGGGTATTTGGCTCCAGAGTATCTTCAAAGTGGAAGAGCAACAGAAAAAAAAACAGATGTTTACAGCTACGGGATTGTTCTGCTTGAACTTATCAGCGGGAAGCGGCCAAGTGATGCTTCCTTTGTTAAAAAGGGATTAAACATTGTTGGATGGGCTATCTCACTCAAAAAGGAGAAGAACTTGAAGGAGATTCTTGACCGTAGGTGCGAGGGGGCATTTATGGATAGCTTGGAGGCGTTGCTGCAGATTGCAACTCTGTGCTTCAGTCCAATGCCAGATGATCGGCCATCTATGCATGAAGTGGTGAAGATGCTGGAAGCTGAGATCATGTCACCATGTCCAAATGATTTTTATGACTCGATCTCGGACTGAAAGGCTGAGATGTGTCTCCATTCGTGTAGTAGGTTAAGCGTGTCGAGTCATTATTCTTTAAGTAAAAATAAGATCATAGTGGAGAGCGTTGGGAGGGTTTTGTGAGTACTTAAGGAGGTCAAGCATAAGCTGTAGAGCAGCAAGTGCTGCTTACCTACCCTGAAGGTGAGAGTTGGAAAGTGTTTTTTTGGGTGTATATGTATGTGTATGTAAATGCTAAATTAGGGAAGCAAATGTAATTTATGGTCGAATCATGCTTGAATTATGTGCCGGTTAATCATGTAGTTGCATTCAGTACTTGTACATAAACTCCTATTTGGATCAAGGTGTACAGAACTGTGCATGCTCTTGGTAAGTTGGCGTGAGGCTAAGGCTACTCGTGATTGCCAAGTGTTCAAGAATAGTGCTAGTAACTCAGCTAAAGGCATCCAAGAGTAGGTCATAGTGGTGACTCAAGTATTATCGAATATGAAACATTCCTGATGGTGTAGTTCACCCAACGAGGCATTGTACAAAAGAGTGTCCCACAATCTGAGGGATATATGATTCATTGTTGTAAGAGGACTCTTCTTCTAATGACGACTCTAGAATTGAGATTTACAGAAAATATCCTTTTTACGGCAATGCATATGTATTCATGCACATCCAGGCTTTGTACGTGTGTGATTGGTACCACCTTCTAGAAATCCATCTTGAAGAGACTCTGGAAATTCAATGGTTTCCCATTTTTGTCAACATCGAAGAACACAATGCAATGCCATGCTGGGGCTTGCATTGGGGAAACTTAAAGGTTTAATTGGAAGGTTATGTAGATAGTCACATCTGAATCCAATTTCACTAAGATTAGAAAAATGTGGTTGAAGCTACTCCTAAAAGCTCATGCATCAGAAGTGCTATTTGACTGCCATGTTGTGGAAGTTTCTTTGGGAGACTTAGAACCATAAATTTTAAATTTTAAATTAGTGTCCTTTTGTATGTATGAATGTGGATGTGGATATATGCATGTAGATGTATGGATGTGAATGTGAATGTGGATGTGGATGTGGATGTATAGATGTAGATACGGATGTGGATGTATGTATGTGAATATGGATGTAGGAAGGAGGATGTGAAAATGGATGTATGCATGTAGATGTGGATGTATGGATGTGAATGTGGATGTGGATGTATGGATGTGAATGTGGATGTGGATATGGATGTGGATGTATGGATGTGGATGTATGGATGTGGATATGGATGTGTATGTATGAATGCGGATATGGGATTGGATGTATGATGTGGATGTACGAACATGGATATGTATGTAGAATAATGAATGTGAGTGTGTGTGAAATAATGTGTCGTCGATATGAGTGAATGGATGAGAATGAGTACACATATGAATGGAATGTGGAATAAGTAATGAGTACACATATGAATGGAATGTGGAATAAGTAATGTGGACTGAGGAGGGATAATGTGGAAAGACGAGAGTTCGATATAGAAATTGTATTTTGTGACTGTTTGTAAATGACTGTTTTATGTCAAGAATGCTGGGGAAACATTTTTGACCGTCTTATGGATTAAGGTCATGGAGACCTAACTGATAAAGTTCCAACTGCTGACGGAGAGTCAAAGGAGGACGTCTCGCGTAGCAAGGTCGATCGAGGTCTTGACCAGCCTCGGTTCGATTTAAATGGTGAGCTTCCCGTACGGTGGATGAGGGACCAAGGAAGCGGCCTATGAGTGAAGCGCTAGGTCACCTGCGAAGGATCCTAGAGGGTGCTGACCATAGGGTGCTCAGGCTCTGGGTCACCGAAGATACCCACACGTGCATCGTGGAAGATATTGGAACAAGAGTAAGAGTTGTTTTCTGAAACCAGGCATGGATCTGGTTGATTGACCTTGCTGGTCCTCAAAACGGATGAGTCCATGGCTCTCTTATATGGATCTGTTGATTGATCTTGCTGATCTTCAACAAGGATTTCATCTTGATTTTTATATGTGAAAATATTGTCGGGTACTATGAGCTAGGAACTATTGAAAAGGCCCCTGGTGGGTGAACAGGTGGTGAGCGTTTTGGTTGCCAATGATGCCATAAGTACACCGATGGAAATATAGATTCAACCAAAGATTTAGAGGATTGTCATCAGTGACATAATGGTTTCATTAAAGGATTGTTTTAAAGTTAGTTGATGCTGAGAAAAAGGCAATTTCATATTGGGTGTGTAAGTGGTGTGACTAGTTTTATGTTTGCATGAATTTCCGGCTAGGGGACCTAGGAACTCTTTTCCCTAGTACCCGAGACAAAACCTAACCAAAAATCTAAAATTGGATCCCATCACTACAGTGGCTGGGCGGTTGGCTAACCCATGGGACTGGATGGGGTTAGGCTAGACTGATGGATCCATAATTCGAGACTCAATTTCTGTTATTACGATAGATAAAGTAAATCCCGGATAGTAATTGTTCTATGGATAGGAATCAACGGCTATGCCTCTTGATGGGGAAAAAAGCGTTGATCCAAGTGCAAGTTTCTTCCTTGATCTGACCGAGTATCTTTATAGGTGCAGTCGGATCATCTTGATCAGTAATGGTCTTGACTACGTTAGAGTAAAAAGTTATCCTGGTGGAATCGCACGTGCTTTCCAGGTAAGGGAAATTTTTTCCGGGTTCGGTTTTGGAAAAACCGACGGATTAGTCTGTTGTTCGGATATCCATGGACAAGGCACCGAGTGTGGGACCCTGCCCTGCGCAAGAAGTGCTACTTTCGCTGCTAGCACCCCGAATCCGTTGCGCGGTGGGGATAGGGATCTCACAAAACCCAAGATATGAGAAGCTTTAGAATGGAAGAAAGGCCTTTTCCTCTCAGGACACATTCTCTGGAACTCCGGATCTTAGAAGTGAGAACATATGTTTTGGTTATCAAGGTTTTGGGCACCAGCTCAAGGACTGCCCAACTCCTTTTGGATCAAGGTTTTCAGGACAAGGAAGTCAAGGACCAAGATTCCAAATTCTAGCTCTTTCCTTCTAGAATAATCAAGGTCCTCCCGTCAAAATCAGGGAAACCCTAGAGGTAGATTCCCTAACCAACTCTCAGCTTTGATGCAAAGTAATGCAAGACCTCAGTCTCAAAATTGGGGAAGTCAAAGAGAGAGGTTTCGAAATCAGCCATCTACTTGCAAAGCAGTAACGCTTGACGTAATAGAAGAAGAAAGAGATGTAAGAGATTATCCTCCAGCTGTGCGAGATGAGGACATGTGTTTTTTAAGTGGGGTAGGATGTAAGATTCCTCTCGCCAGCTTTTGATGATGTAAAGATATAAGAACCTTCCCTTCAGTCTCTTGTAATCATCCCCCCTGTCAGAATGGAAAAAGATCTTGTTTGTCCCTATTTTGGTCTAGAGAGAGAAAATATTCTAGAGAGAGATAATACAGTTTTGAAATATTTTTGGATAAGTATTTTCTTCCAGTCAAAAGGAAGTGATCCCCTTAAAGATAAGTTTAAAAAGAGTTTTCCAATGTGCATTAGAAATTAATTGAATACGTGCACTGGACACCTTAGCCTAGGAGTACCTATTTTTTTTAAAAAATGGATTAAGGTCCAAAGAGTGTTCTAATGTTCCTATAGGATTAATCCAAGTGTTTGAATAATAAAAATTCAAGAATAAAATAAAATCTCCCAAAAATGAGTAAATTCTCACATAAGATGAAGAGTTGACTAGTACTAGCACTTAATAGTAAAAAAATGAAAATTTTGACACCTCAAGAGGGTGAGTGGAGCTCATGAAGGAGGCGCCTAGAATCTCCATCATTACCTCAATTATTTTATCAAAAAAATGAGATATTTCATCTCTTCTCTCACCTCTTTCAAACTAGATCAGAAAAGTGGGCCTAACTGGTCCAAAACTTGTCCAAATTGGATCAAACTGAAGCTGGAAGCCTCTAGATCCCAGTTGGACTTGGTTGGTGGCCTCCCTCGCCTATAAATAGACCCCATTCCTTTGTATTTTCATCTTAGAGTAATTCCATGCTAGTGTAATTTTCATTTTAGTGTAATTCCTTTATCCCTCTTCCTTGCCTCTCCATTGTGAAGCTTTGGTGCTTCACTAAACCTCTTCTTCTCTTGAAGATTACCCTCTTCTCTTGGTGGGCCAAGCCTCTTCCTTGAGGCCTACACAACTTTTGCAAGGTAAAGAATCAAGCAAACCAAGGGTAAGCCTAAACAATGAAGTTTATTCTCTCTTTTTAATGTTAATCTTCTTGCTAACCTCCCTCATGCTTGGGAAGCATTTTATTTCACGGTTTTCCACTTAAAAGCATGTCTTTCTTGATTTATGTTGTGGTTTAGATGAAATAATGTTTATGTTTATGCTTAGGTTTGTGCATAAACTAATTTTTATATTAAAAGTGGAATTTTAAGAATTCCCAATTCATAGAAAATGTGGAAAAATTATGGTAAAATGTTTATCATTAGAATATGAGTTTATGCACATATTAAATTTTATGCTAAAAGTGTAATTTTGAGCATTCTCATTTCATAGTAAATGTGGGGAAGTTATGGCAAAAATTTTAAAAAATAAATTTAAATTTATGCATAATAAATTTTATTGTAAAAGTGGAATTTTAGGCATTCTCATTTCATAGAAAATGCGAGAAAACTATGGAAGAATTTTTATCATTCGGAAATGAATTTACACATAATAAATTTTATGCCAAAAGTGGAGTTTTGAGCAGTATTCATTTGCTAGAAAAATAAATAAGGTTATGCACAAACTTTCTAGACTCATTTAATTTATGAGAATTATGGAAATTTATGAATATAGCTCATTTAGATAAAAATGAATTAGTACATAAATGTTTTATGCAAAAAGAGGGATTTTCATGATATTTTATTTGGGCAAATTGAGAAAAGAATGTTAAAATATTCATAGGAATGCGTCAAGAAAACATGGATAATTTTTTTGTCAGAAAGAGGAATCACGAACACATTAACTTTTGGAATTATGAAGTATACGTCTAGACTCTCAATAAATGGAATCTTGAGTACATTCTAAAATGAGAAAAGGGATTTCCCAAAAAAATACCAGAAACACGCTTAGTTGAATGAATGTAAATACTTGTGGCTGACTTATTCGTAGATTCCTTGGGAAAGGAATCTGGAATTCTTGAAAGGATCGAGGATCCAAAAGGGGAACGGAAATTTAGTCTTAATTGAATTGAGTCGAGAAAAAGTTACCTTTACTGAAGTAATGGCCGAGACTTAGAAAGTTCTATCAGTATGAAAAGTAGAGTATCTCTACTTTTAACCTGGTTGATTGTGGAACAAAGATTCTGGATGACTAGATCAAGGAAAGTTGATAATCAAACCTGATTCGCTCAAAGCGAAAAGAGACCATCTTGTTCATAGAAATTTGAATTGATGTGGGTGATGTGTGAAATGATGTGGAGTGATGTGTGGAAGGATGTGGAATGTGTGGATTGATGTGTGGGATGTATTGATTGCTATGGATTGATGTGGAGGGATGTGTGGGATGTGTGGATTGATGTGGATTGAATATGGGAATGATGTGGGATAATGTGAATGGATGTGGGATGATGTGAATGAATGTGGGAATGATGTGGGATAATGTGAATGGATGTGGGATGATGTGAATGAATGTGGGAATGATGTGGGATAATGTGAATGAATGTGGGATGATGTGAATTGATGTGAAATGGCGTGATGTGCATTAATGTTGAATAATAAGAAGTGACGTAGAATGAGGTGGAATGATGTGGAATGATGAGAAATGATATGGAATGATGAGAAACGATGAGGAATGATGTGAAATGATGAGGAATGATGAGAATTTTGCTTGGAAACTGTATTTGTATGTGAAACCTGTTTTTTTTTAAATTGTTTTACGTCAATAATGCTGGGGGAAGCATTTTGACTATCTTATGGAATGAGGTTGTGGGGACCTAATTGGAAAATGTTACAACAGTAGAGCTAACCGAGAGTCAAAGAAGGACGTCTCACGTGGCAAGGTCGGCCAAGGTCTTGACCAGCCTCGGTTCGGTTAAAATGGTGAGCTTTCGGTATGGTGGATGAGGGGCCAAGGAAGCAGCCTATGAGTGAAGCGCTAGGTCACCTGTGAAGGAGTCTAGAGGGTGCTGACCATACAGTGCTTGGCCGCCTAGGATACCCACGCTTGCGTCAAAGAAGAAAATGAGTTCGAGTTATTTTCTGAACACGAGCATGGATCTGGTTGATTGGCCTCGCTGGTCTTCAACGGATGAGTTCATGGCTCTTTTAAATGGATCTTGTTGGTTAATCTAGCTGATCTTCAACAGAGAGTCCATATGGATTTTATGAGATTATACTCCTAGGTACTATGAGCTAGGAACTATTGAAAAGATCCCTGAGTGAGCAGGTGGTGAGCGTTCTGGATGCCAATGATGCCATAGGTACACTAAGGAAGGAATGAATGGAATATGGATTTTATGAAAAAATCTTGATTATATTCTTGGGTGCTATGGGCTAGGAACTATTGAAAAGGCCCCTGAGTGAAGTGCTAGGTGAGCCTAGAGGGACTGATGAGATGTTAAGCGTTCTAGTTGCCAATGATGCCATAGGACGTGCACCAAGGAAGGAATGAATGGAATTGGATTTCATGATTGGAAATTGGAAAAGTTGGAACTTGGACCGTGGAAATGGAATACTGAAGATTATGATGGAAATAATGTGGTTTTACTGCAATTATGTTTAGAAATAGTGAATCTAAGAAAAGGCAATCTCATATTGGGTGTTTAAGTGGTGTGTCTATTTAATTTTTGCATGAGAGCCAGCTAGGGGGCCTGGGAACTCTTTTGCCCTGGTACCCGGAATAAAACATAACGAAATTTTTATAATGGATCCTATCAATATAGTGGTTGGGTGGTTGGCTTACCCATGGGATTGGATGGGGTTAGGCTGGATTGATGGATTCCTATAGTAA
Organism: Cibotium barometz; assembly: GCF_041138505.1. NCBI lineage: Eukaryota > Viridiplantae > Streptophyta > Polypodiopsida > Cyatheales > Cibotiaceae > Cibotium > Cibotium barometz. The sequence goes on along the minus strand of NC_141095.1, from coordinate 8,739,257 downwards.
AATTTAATTCTGTTCAAGTTACGATAGTTGAAGTAAGTCATAGGATAATTCTTGTTCTATGGAAAAGAATCAATGGCTATGCCTCTTTTGATGGGGAAAAAAGCGTTGGTCTCTATGAACCAAGTGCAAGTTCCTCCTTTGATTTGGCCATGTGACCCATGGGATCGGTGGGAAAACAAAGAATAGATAAGGCCCTTGACTACGTTAGAAGAGTTTCCTGTGGAGGAATCACCTATGCTTTCTAGGCGAGGGAAGTTTTTTTCCGATTTGGTTTTAGAAGAGCTATCGGATTAGTCTATTGTCTGGACATTCATGGGCAAGGCCCTGAGTGGGAAGCTCTGCCCTATGCTTGAGGTTGCTACTTTTGCTACCAGCACTCCAGAGTTCGGTGCACAGAGAGGGCAGGGATCCCACACATGGAGGCACAAAGTCAAGAGGTTTCAACAAAATGGAGAGACGTGGATTCTAGGATACTGAGGTGTAGAGACATAAACACATTGGAGCTACAGACTGAGATGGGTACTTAGCTGATGAGATGTCAATAGCCTTAATTTTTTATTCGCGTCATGATTGCTTCATGCCATTAATGGATGGTTGTTTTCTGCAGGTTTCACCAATGCCACCGTGGGTTCACGTGTGAGCATTGTAGCGCAAATTCCACAAGAACTCATACCAAGTTTGAGAGATTACTGGGCTGCAAAGAACAGAGAACAGAGAAGTAGGGCAAAGGATGTGTAAAGGATGAGAGAAAATGACTGGGTTAATGAAATCCAAAGAAATAAAATTTATAGAGCTGTGGCCAAGTAATGGCGCAAGGAAACACAAGGACTAACAGACAAATTCAAATAGAGATTCTTGGGCAACTCCTCCTACATCCAACATTCCATGGGCTATGACCACCAGCAATAGAACTGGAGAGAGAAATTTTCTCCAACATTCACAAAGCCTTGTCCAAAGTGAAGGTGCCTCACTTAAGTAATGAGTTGTTTTTCAAAAGGGAAATTGTGGTGACCTATATCAATGCCAATGATGTGGAGGATGCAAAGCTCTTGAGTAGTAGAATAGTTGCCAAGGCATTGGGTATACATAGGAGGAACATCATTTTTGTCAATTCATGCTTGCAGTGTCAGGATGAAAATGGATTCTTCCCTTTGTTTACATGCCAACGATAGGTGCATCGTACTACCAACATCACACCAGAGATTAAAGACCTTGTATTTGACTTTTGGGCAGTAAAGACTTGTGTCTCCCCGAACAAAAAAGATATATGTCGAAAGAGGATTGGTAGAAAGGCTTTCCAGTGCATCTACTTAACTTGCCTTATGTTTGAAATCTATCCTTGAATGTTCTCTCAATTACCTCTAAGATCTTCTCAAACACTTTGCTAAGGTGGCATTGTGTATTACTTTGCACTTTGCAAAGCTCGTACAACTTTCTTATCCAAATTTTTCTCCCATTTAAGTACTTTTTGGAGTTCTTTTAAGTATGCATGGGAGCTCTCAAGTACACTTAGTAGCTCTCAAGTACTTTTTGGAGTCTTTACAAGTACTCTCACACACTTCCAAGAACTTTCTAGAGTGCTCTTAGTCTAAAGGACTTCTATGTACTTGTTGAAGTCCTACCTACTACCCGTGAGAACCCTCAATCAATGTCTAAAGTCCTTCTAAGTACTCTCAAGCACTCCCAACCACTATCTAGAGTACTCATAGGCCCTTTTTGGACTACTTTGGAATGGTCTTAGCCACTCTCAAGCACATTTTGGAGTGTTGTCAAGTGCATCCTAGAATTCTTTCTAGCAGTCTCAAGCACTCCCAAGAACTTTGTGAAGTACTCTTAATTATTTTCTAAAGTACTCCAAACTACTCTCACGTACTCACAAGTACTCTTAGATGCTTTCTAATGAACTTCCAAGTACTCTTAGGTTCTTTCTAAACTATATCCATGTACTCTCAAGAACTCCGAACAAGCACTTTTTGGAGTACCCTTAGGGACTTTTTAAAGTACTTTCAAGTACTATTAGGGTTCTTTCTAGAGTACTTACAAATACTCTTAGGTACTTTCTAAAGTACTTCGAAGTACTCTCAGAAGCTCCCTTTTTGGAGTACTCTTAGGTAATTTTTGGAGTACTTTCAAACACTTTTTGGAGTGCTTTCAAGTGGTCTCAGGCACTCCCAAGCAATTTCTGAAAGTACTCTTAGGTTCTTTCTAAAGCACTTCCAAGTATTCCTAGGTACTCCCAAGCACACTTTAGGGTACTCTGAGGTAATATCTAGAGTTCTCTTAGATGTAAGTTGTAATTGCAATTGCAAAAAACTCTTGTAGAGTGATCTCTTTGTTTTAACTATAAATTTACATGGTGAATTGGCACAGGTGGAATTCTATAGAAGATTTCAAGACAAACATCTTGATGTGAAGATTTCTCTTAGATTCTTTAAGGGTCTCAAACCTTATTTAGTGTGCAAATTGAAGGACCAAAGTATTTGTTGTTGTCGATATCATGTGCAGCTTGTGTATCTTAAAGATGCCTTCAATCAAATGCGGCAAGGGAGGTTTGGACAGCATGGATTGGCAACTGCAATTGTAAAATCTATGTTCTTGAAATAGGTGTTATTACATGTGCAGCAAAAAAATCCACATTTCACAACCTGAGAATTCTTTGGGAGTCCCTGCTATGTACAAGACCAGAGAATTCGATGTTCCACTCTCAAAGAGATGCTTGTTAGGAATGTGTGGTCAATGTGGTACAGGAAGGATGGAATTGTGTGCTTCAGAGGAGCATGATGACAAATACTTGAAACTGTCAAGCTTTTTGCTGATGTGGAGACACAAGAAGTGGATGAAGAGGGCCCAAAAAAAAAAGAGATCTTGTAGCTTAGCAAGTAGGGTGCAAAAGTTTCTTTCTTTGTTCAAGGACAAGCTAACCACTTTTAGCAAACATAACTATATTTACAGATGGCAGGCTGACCAATTCAAAGATTGTTTACAAAAGTTCCCTAAATGATGTGGTGGTCTTAGTGGTGGACTTTGCAGTCAAAGTGCAGAATGAGATCCAATCAATACATTGGTATTCAAACTAGGTGGCCATCTTGGTTCACATCTCTTACATGCACTCAGCAATGGGCAATATCAAAAAGACCACCCATTTCTATATCTCTAATGACAAGGTCCATGACACCTCGTTTGTGCAACACTGTTTTCTTTTACATAAGAGGTGGTTGAAAGAACAGAGTAGCAATCTAAAGTGACATTGGGTGTGGTCTGATGGTGTGGTATTGCAATTTAAAGCAAGGCGTAAATTCTACTTTGTTGCGAGGTACTTCAAACTCACTAGTCTTGCGATGATGCATAAATATTTTGGATTAGGACATGGCAAGGGTGAGCATGATGGGGCTAGAGCCGTAATCAAAGAGAGCACTCACAAGTGAGCAGTTGAAGCTAGATGGATGAACATTAGACAATGCAACAAGTGTGGTGGAATTTCTCAATGCAATGAGCAATAGTGGATACCACATGTCGTCCACAAAGGGAGTGAACCGGGTATTTTGAGAAATCAAGGTTGGTGATGTACAAAGAGATATACATTGGGATTACATGATTGGGATTACATGGGTGTGAGTGGATCACACTCTTTGCATTGTGTGAATGGTTACTCAAGTATAGATAGGCATGCATTGAGATTTAGAAACTTGTCTTGTTTTGGTTATGTTTGTGTGCACAGTCAGTGGAGGAGATGCCAAAACAAAGCATATGTGGAAATGTGGTAGTCCTTGAGGATACAACCCAAAGAACGTAAAGAATATGCAGATGATGTTTCAAGCAATGATGGTAGTGTTGATGTGCTTATGTATGCTGGTCACCACGATGATCTAAGTAATGCCCTACGTATAGGGCATAACTTTGCATTCAATTCAATGCCTAGGGAGAGGGCAAGGACTTCTACATTCTGAAGTGCTTTACACCAAAGTGATTTACAACTACGATCGAGAAAGCTGCATGGCACAATCGCATAAAAAAGGACTCCTTTGTGGTTGAAGGACATTTATATGATAGAGTGGAGGGTCATAGTGATCTATACATCCTACTTGACAATAAACCTCCTGCCATCCTTTACTCACACTTGATTAGATGCCTTAAGTTTCCCTTGTATCTTGTGAAGGGTGAGCCAAATGTATACAGATTAACTAGTAAGGTATACGAGGACTTATACAATAGTATGCCTTTTGAAGACATGCCATAGATGTAATCTACCTTCTAGTTGTGTAAGGGAGAAAATAATTAATTGCGTGTGGCTATTAAGTTTACTTGTCATCAATGCAATGGAATCATTTGTATCGTGGAAAGTATGTTTACTTGTCATCAACGTAGTAAGTTTACCTATCATCAACATAGAAAGCTTACTACAAAATCAATTGTATCATAATTCAAAGGGAGCTTAAGAAGCAAACAACAAGATCCACCCACTTTAAGATATCTTAACCACGTCTAGAAGTTAGTAAAGAAAATGAATGCGAGGACTACGTGCAACATCCATATACAAAGAATGCTATAAAGAAGAACCATTTTTTGACTTGCATCGAGACTACAAAGGAAAACCAACAATATACTACACAAAAAGTACTACATTCATGTAAATAATTTACATATGTTCAGTGACAAAGTGTTGTATAGAATTACATCCAATGATAATAAAAGTATTCAGTGACTAAGTGCTGTAGAGCACTACATCCATGTACAACAAAAGTATAAGCCGATATAGGGGAGCTGACTTTACATGGCACCTGGTCCACCACATTATCACCCTCTAACAACTCCCTTGCGCATCCACTCTCCATAGAACAATATGTGAGATCGAGAGCATAAGCGTTCTTCTATGTACTGCATCACTCGGACCTGAATGATCAGCAAGCTATGATCTTGCATTGAAAACATCCTCTTCTGGAGAATCCCTGTGCTCAGCTAACTCCACCCACCTATACACAAAATCTAAAACATCCCTTCCCAGAAAATTATTCCACTATGACTCTGTCTGCTTCTAAAGAGTAGGCAGGATAACGTATGTTCCATCCTGGTGTGTATAGCACTTGTAGTGGCTATCATCCAATAGCAGTGCGTTCTTGTTTGCTGAACTCTGGTAAAACAAAGCCCAAGAAACCCCACATATTTCTTGGCCCACCCACTCGGCCAACCTGTCCTTTATAGAGCTGGCAAAAATAAATCAATCCTTCTTTGCAAGTTTTCCAGCTTGCAACAACTCCATATGAACGCCTTTGCTAGAATGCAACATCCTTCCTCACATAGTGAACCACATTAGAGTCGTGCCTCACAACATCGAAATCGGCATATGATAAGTTAGGAGGAGCTTTGCTTTTGAGAATTTTATGGGTGACCATTACAACACCGTTCAAATCCAAGCTCAATGCAGGAAGATCTAGCTTTCCTACATTTCCTGCAAGGTACTTAGGTTGAGGTGTAGGTAGCACCCTTTCAATATGCACATGTTTTTGGATGGGTGGGTCAGATTTGCTGCCAATCACTCAAATTTTAACTACATTAACAAAGGCACTTGGTTAAATGCCTTGAAAAAATATATACAGTCATAAATAGTACAACACGAGGTACTAATGGAGAACAAAAGGGTTTTCCAAATGGCGAACACAATGTTTAGCAAAAAAAATTCATATTCATGCATAAAGTGTTACAACACAAGCTTCATTCTAGCTAGGAGTACAATATTGTACAAAAAGCTTAAAACTTCTGGCATGCACGGGGTTTAGGAGGGTCAACAAATGTAATTTTTTTGGTTTTTTTTAGAAGTGATCCTTCAACCTATCGAGGTGCACCCTTACGCTTGTTCTTACATTGCATAGAAATGTCAAATAGGGTTTCTTCCGCTTGACTATCGTCTTCGTCCTTCAGTGCACTTTCAATTTTCACATGTCCAAGGGCATTTTTTGACATGACAACATAATCAATTTTGCAGCATGACAACATAATCAATTTTGCAGCATGTTCTCATTCTACATCAATGCTGCTAAGGTGTTCAATATATACCTTCATGCTATTGTTCGTGTGACCAACTTTTGCAGTCTTGCCAACCTCTTCATCCACTTTGAGTATCTCAGATCCACTTAGTAGTTCATGGATAAACTCAGATGTGGTTTTGATTCTTCGTAAGGATTTTCATTTGCATTCGTGCCTATGGCACAAGTTAAAGAACATGTGCACATAAGTCACATGACATACCAATTCATTGTAACTTTGTAGAGGCAAAGACTAGAAATAAAAACTCACCCTCAGCGACCACATACGGGCACCCAGCAGCCCAACACTTTGCAATTTTAGGAATTTCCTCCCTACACTTGCTGTGAAGAGCACATCAATTTTGTCATACATAGTACTGAAAAGTAAAAAGGATGGTACCAGAATGAAAAATCCTGCCATGTGGTCACTTGACAAGGGTTCCCTACAGGTAGCATAATCACCAGCAGCAATGCAAACAGACTTGTAACCAGGTGTTCTTCTCAAACGGGTGAGGGTGCCAAGAGAGCCCTCCCCTCACATTGTATGAACTCAAATTTCGTTCCAACAAATGCAATGTGGTTTGAAAATTCATCAACTTCACATTCTACAAGATCATGTTTTTACTATCATACCAAACACCAACCGTAGTTACACAGATTAGGGAAGAGAGAAATGTAAGTGGGATATCATTTATGACATAACACAACTTATGACTTGAAGAATATTAAAAAACACTTGAAGAGTGCTGCTTGAAAAGTGCATGTACAGTACGAAAATGCACTTGGAGCACTTGGGCTACTTGAAAAGTACTCAAACATTCTTGAGTAGTGCTTAGAAAGTGCTCAAAAAGTACTAGAGAGTACTTTTGAAAGTGCTTGTTAGTACTACAAAGCACTTGGAGTGCCAAAAAGCACTTTTGAAAGTGCTTCCATACCAAAAAACACTTAAAGGACTTTAAAGTACAACAAAGCACTTGAGTGTAATAGAAAAAGTACTTTATAGGACTTTACTACTTCAAAGTACTTTAAAGGACTTTACCACTTTAAAGTAGTGAAGTACTTAAAAGTGGTGAAGTACTTCAAAGTACTTCACTACTTTAAAGAACTTCACTAATTTAACGTGCTTGCAATATAAACATTAGGCCTCGGAAACCACCAAGTACTCTTAAAAGTGCTTGTGAAGCGCTAAAAAGTACTTCACGCACTTGAGAACATCTTGAGTGCTTTCCTATAATGACTGCATGTCCTTCTTTAGCTGCACCACATCTTCATTCACACCAACTCCAGAAAGCAATTTGCGACCACACTTATTTCCGCCTCCATCTTCATCACCTCTGCTTCATCAGGGTTGTGAGATCCCTGTTCCCACCGAGCAACGGATTCGGGGTACTAGCAGCGGAAGTAGCACTTCTCGCGCGGGACAGGGGTCCCACACTCGGGGCCTCGCCCACGGATATCCGGACAAGAGACTAATCCGTCGGTTTGTCCAAAACCGAAACCGGAAAAACTTCCTTTACTCGGAAAGCACGGGCGATTCCACCAGGATAACTCTTTACTCTAACGTAGTCAAGATCATTACTGATCAAACTGATCTGACTGCACCTTTAACGGTACTTGGTCAAATCAAGGAAGAACTTGCACTTGGATCATTGGGATCAACGCTTTTTTCCCCATCAAGAGGCACAACCGTTGATTCCTATCCATAGAACAATTTCTATCCGGGATTTACTTCATCTATAGTAATAATAGAAATTAAATCTCGATTTACGGATCCATCAGTCCAGCCTAACCCCATCCGATCCCATGGGTTAGCCAATCCGCCCAACCACTGTAGTGATGGGATCCAATTTGGAATTTGGTTAGGTTTTGTCCCGGGTACCAAGGAAAAGAGTTCCAAGGCCCCCTAGCCGGAAGTTCATGCAAACATAAAACTAGCCACACCACTTACACACCCAATATGAAATTGCCTTTTTCTTAGCTTCAGCTAACTTTAAAACAATCCTTTAATGAAACCATAGTACCACTGATCACAATCTTCCAATTTATCTGGTTGATTCATAATTTCCCATCATTCCTTCATCAGAGTATCTATGGCATCATTGGCAACTAGAACGCTCACCACCTGTCCACACAGGGGCCTTTTCAATAGTTCCTAGCCCATAATACTCGGCAATATAATCACTTATAAAAATCAAGATGGACTCTCGTTGAAGATCAGCAAGATCAACCAACAGATCCATATAAAGAGCCATGGACTCATCCATTGAAGACCAGCAAGGTCAATCAACTAGATCCATGCCCGGTTTCACAAAACAACTCTTACTCCTTGTTCCAATATCTTCCACGACGCACGTGTGGGTATCTTCGGCGACCCAGAGCCCGAGCACCGTATGGTCAGCACCCTCTAGGATCCTTCGCAGGTGACCTAGCGCTTCACTCATAGGCCGCTTCCTTGGTCCCTCATCCACCGTACCGGAAGCTCACCATTTAAATCGAACCGAGGCTGGTCAAGACCTCGGTCGACCTTGCTACGCGAGACGTCCTCCATTGACTCTCCGTCAGCAGTTGCAACTTTAACAGTTAGGTCTTCATGACCTTAATCCATAAGACGGTCAAAATGCTTCCCCAGTATTCTTGACATAAAACAGTCATTTACAAACAGTCACAAAATACAGTTTCTAAATTGAACTCTCGTCTTTCCACATTATCCCTCCTTAGTCCACATTACTTATTCCACATTCCATTCAATGTGTACTCATTCTCATCCATTTTCTCATATCGACGACACATTAATTCACATACACATTCACATTCACATCCATACATCCACATTTACATGCATACATCCATTTTCACATCCTCATTTATACATCCACATCCCATATCCACATTCATACATACACATCCATATCCACATCCATACATCCACATCCACATCCACATTCACATCCATACATCCACATCTACATGCATACCTCCATTTTCACATCCTCATTTATACATCCACATCCCATATCCACATTCATACATACACATCCATATCCACATCCATACATCCACATCCACATCCACATTCACATCCATACATCCACATCTACATGCATACCTCCATTTTCACATCCTCATTCATACATCCACATCCACATACATACATACATCCACATTGACATTCACATTCATACATATACATCTACATGTATACATCCACATCACATTCATACAACCATATTACATCCATTCTCTTTCTAACACATCCCATATACATCTTAACACATCCTAACTCATCTTAACACATTCTATCACATCTCATACAACCATATTACATCCATTCTCTTTCTAACACATCCCATATACATCTTAACACATCCTAACTCATCTTAACACATTCTATCACATCTCATACACATCTTATCACATCTTTTTACATCTCATACACCTCTTATCACATCCTATCACTTTCCATACGCATCTTATCAAATCTTATCACATCTCATACACCTCTTATCACATCCTATCACTTTCCATACGCATCTTATCAATTCTTATCACATCTCATACACCTCTTATCACATCTTATCACATTTCATATCTTTTTTTTTAAAAAGAGAATTCTTATATTTGATATAAGATTTCTCTACACATTTATTTATACATAAATTCCATTTAAGGAGACTAACACTTTCGAAATTAAAATCAATCTTTTATGCATCTTCTTATGCATAAATTCAGTTTGGTAGGAAATTACACTTTTAGAATAAAAGAATTTCTCTTATGCATCTAAGTTAAGCATAAAATCCATTTATGAGGAAAATCACACTTTTAGTATAAAAAGAATATCTTTTATGCATACCTATATGCATGAAATCTAATATGATAAAAGTAACACTCTTACAATAAAATAATCAACTTTTATGCATACCTCTATGCATGAAATTCAATTATGATAAAAGTCACACTTTTATAATAAAATAATCAACTTTTATGCATACTTCTATGCATGAAATTTAAAAATGATAAAAGTAACACTTTTGATATAAAAAAATTTCTTTTATGCATACTTCTATGCATGAAAATTAAAAATGATAAACGTAACACTTTTGATATAAAAATTTTTCCTTTATGCATACTTCTATGCATGAAAATTAAAAATGATAAAAGTAACACTTTTGATATAAAAATTTTCCTTTATGCATACTTCTATGCATGAAAATTAAAAATGATAAAAATAACACTTTTGATATAAAAATTTATCCATTATGCATACTTCTATGCATGAAATAAAAATGGTAAAAATAACACTTTTGATATAAAATTTATCCATTATGCATACTTCTATGCATGAAATAAAAATGGTAAAAATAACACTTTTGATATAAAAATTTATCCATTATGCATACTTCTATGCATGAAATAAAAATGGTAAAAATAACACTTTTGATATAAAAATTTATCCATTATGCATACTTCTATGCATGAAATAAAAATGGTAAAAATAACACTTTTGATATAAAAATTTATCCATTATGCATACTTCTATGCATGAAATAAAAATGGTAAAAATAACACTTTTGATATAAAAATTTATCCATTCTGCATAATATTAAAATTCAATTTCTCCATGATTGTAATGAAATTCTTTCAATTAATCTAGGATGATAATTCCTAGAATATGGTAGGAAGTCCTCTTTTTATGCTTTGAATGAGATTATTTTATGCATAATTTTTATAAAAATTTTGCCATAGCTCCGCTGCTATGTGACTGATAAATCTCAATTTTTCTAAGGGATAATGCTTATCATTAAGGAAATAATTAAAATAATCTCTAATTGGATTATTAATCCATAATGGATTGAATCATTAATATACATAAACTAAAAGCATAGAAAAAAGCCATTAATTTGGCCTCAAGCATAGCTTAATCTTGGGTTAAGGAAAAGCTTTATGAAAAGCTTGATTTGGATTGAGAACGGGTCATGAGTATGACCATTTCTTGAGTGAGAGAGAGAATTTACATAAAAATCATTAGAATTTAAACATAAATGAAAATTAACTTCAATAGCATTATGTAACTCTTCACTACTATTCAAACTTCAATAGCATTAAAAAAAAAACCATACCAATTAAACTTCTCAAGCTTGAGAGGGGTTGAGAAGAGAGAAACATTGAGAAATTATAGAAAGATCAATATTCACTAATTACCTTACAACTTGCTTGATTCTTTGTTCACGGTAGAGGCCCCCAACCAATCAATTGGTTAAGTATGTTGATGGAGCCACTAATGGGGATTGAAGAAAGAGGGAAGCTCCAAAAACTAGTGAATTATTAAATGAATTCACAGTTCTTGGCTTAGGTGGAGTAGAGTAACGATGCATAAACACTATATATTTTTCAACAAGGGGGAGGCTTCTATTTATAGGAAAAATTGAGCTCCTAACCAAACAAACTGATTCTAGAATTTTCTAAATCAGTTTGGTCAATATTTGACCATTTTTAGGTCAGTTAAGCTAACTTTTTGGAACTAGACTTGAATGAGGAGAGAGGAGAATATTCAAAATCTAAATATTCTCTCTCTAGAATAATTTTCCTCTCTCTAGGCTAAAATAGTTAGCAACAGGGTCTTTATATTTCTGAAGAGGGTTGATTACAGGGGAAGATACTAGACATCAAAAAGGGGTTGGGGGAGGAATCTTACAAGGGTTTTGCCATTTCCTTCATTTCTGCCAATTGTGCGCACAATTTCTCGAGCTCACTATGTAGTCCGCTAAATGCAAAAAACAATCCTTTAGTGTGCAGCCACATGTCCCTCTTCTTTTGTAGTTCACCTTTGACCTAAGCAAGCTTTTCTTTCTCTACATCTGCCCTAGCATTGACTTTTTTTGCCAACCCTTCCACCAACTCAATGTAGAGGGGGTTTTCACTCCCATTACAGGGCATTGTCATTGCGGTCGACATTGTATGTACATATGTCGCCGTCAAAATATACTGAAAAAAGGTGATCTCTGTGGCCTCAAGGGATGCATAAGGATCATGCCACTCGTACTCCCGAGGGTCCCACTGTAGCCGGGCCAAGGGGCACGCTGCATATGCCCATATGCAACAATCCGGGAGCACATCTGCAGGGTCTGGGTCAATATGCCACTTCCGAGAAACAGCGGCCACTACTACCCGTATCCTCTGAAAGATGCACTCGCAACCAAGGCGACTCCACCTCCACTCTCTGAAGTCTGCCCTCATCCTGAATCTCATAGTAGAGGCATCTGCCATCCTCAGTGCAAGCTCTGACAGCAATCAGGATCTCCAATTGTTTAAGGCTCCCATCCCATCCACCGTGGGGCCACTAGCTCGATAGGTGTGAACCACAGTGCCTCTCCTGAATGTCATCCCTCATAATCAACCCCCCTCTGAAGTGACTCAGCCTCTCCACCTGGATCTCCTCTGGGAGACTGCAAATGGCCTACTAGTCTCCAAAGCTACGTGCTACCAAAGGTCCCCAGGCTAGACGAGGCCGGGAACCCAGCATATGACCCTGCTCTGTGCGAACCGTTGGGCTCCAGATGAGCGGCTGTCTAGCCCACTCCTCAACACAAGAAGGAGGTCGCTGAGAGAGCCCCGGTCTCAGCAGCTCCCAAGCTCTCAGGATGCTCAAAGAAAATCTATCCTCCCATCCTCTACTGAGGCCTGTCCTCCTCATCTCTATGAAGATCCATCGAATCTCTAGTGCCCAAGTGCCCCCTGTTGGGGAAGCCCGAGCCTGCAGACAGCAGCCGCCGCCTGCAAGAGAAGCTCTTTCCAAGGCTCAGCGCCTAGAAGTAGCCCCCGAACAATAAGCTTCCCCAATAAGGCTCTACTCTGATCGACTGGATCTATAATGCCCAAGCCTCCCCTGAGCCAGCAAAAGTGTAATAACTGCCCATGCAACCTTTGCCCGAGCTAGCTGACCGTCCCGCCCAGACCAAAGAAAGTTCCTGATCAGCCTCTGTACCTGGCTGATGCAAGAGCTTGAGAAGATCCAGCAAGACGTAATGTACCACATGGTCGCTAACAGCACTGATTTGCCACCACCACCCTCCCAGCCAAGGATAGTCGAGCTGTACTCCAATACAAAAGCTTCTTCCGAATGCTGAGAAGAAGTGGGGCAATCTGCTACTCAAGTGACAAATCTAGTCCAATCTGGCATCCCAAATACCGCACTGCTATGCCAGGAGGAATCCATTTAAAATCGGGGTCCGGGCTCCATGCCGGAGTGGGAGCGCTACTGATCCAAAAGGCCATTGTCTTGCACCAATTGAACAATGCTCCTGAAGCTGCACTAAAAACTTGGAGCGACTACTCTGCTCGGAGAAGATTGGCCTCCTCGCCATGCAAAAATAAGCCCGTGTCGTCAGCAAACTCAACATCGAGCAGGTCCTCCCCGCGGACTAGGAGCTCCTCTCAAACCAACCTCCTCTGCCGTCAAATACATGCTCATAGCCTCCACAAAGAAGAGAAAAAGAAAAGGGGTGAGGGGACACCCCTGACGGACTGATCTGGTCAGCTCAAAACTTGGCCCCCATCCTGCTGCAATCAACACCTGGCTATGAGCTGTGGAATACAGAGCCGCCACCCCTCTAATCCAACCTGGCTCAAAGCCCAGGCGAAGCATAGTGCCCTCTAAGAAACCCCAATCGACTCTATCGTATGCCTTCTCAAAATCGAGAAGCATCACGACCAAGTCCTCACCAAGAAATCTAGCTCGGGCCGTCGCCTCCTAGAAGGTGAAAATGTTGTCAAGGATACTGCGCTCCTTGACGAATCCTGTCTGGGTAGCATGAATAACCTCCCCCAGGAAGGGCTTGGATCCTCAAACTCAAGGCCTTTGCTAAGACCTTGTAGACAGTATTGAGGATTGTAATAGGTCTCCAATGCCGAATATCATCTGATACTCCCTCCCCCTTGGGGTTAAGAAAGATCAAGCCCTCTGAAAAGCTCTGTGGCATCACCCTAGTGTCCAAAACATACTGAAAGCCCCTGCAGAGGCCTGGCCCCAAAAGGTCCCAATAGCGCATAAAAAAGGTAGGCGTGAGTCCATCCTCCCCTAGGCAACTATGTCGCGGCAAGACCCTCAAGGCCTCAGCAAGCTCAACCTCTCAAAGAGGTGCACCAAGAACTGTATGCATACGATTTGTGACCCTCCTCTGCACATGGGCCCACACAGTCTGTCTACAAGCATCCCAAGCCTCAGTGGCTGGCTTGGCTAAAAGCAAGTCTCTATAGAACCCAGTGTGGCAATGGCTCTGATCTCCCCGGGCTTAGTAGCTATCGATCCATCCGGCCTCCCAAGCTGATGGACTCTTGCTCGAGCATGGCGGGATCCAATAATCTTAAAATACTTTCCAATCACTCTATCACCAAGCTACGTCCACTGAGAGGCCTGGCGACGATAGTAAAACTCATGTCTCTGCTCCTCTGCCTCTCTAACCTCCTGGCGTGCCTGGCTCAGCTGCTGGGACGCCACCCACTCACATGCAAGTTGCTGCTCCTGAAGGCGCTGAAGTGAAGCAAGGCTGCGTCTCAGCCGATGCTCCCGCTCACGAATCTCTCCCAGCCGTGTCAAAGCTGCAGCGTGCAGAAAAGAGCTAAGCTCGATGAGTCCCAAGGCACACTGGCCTGCTGCATCCTCTGGTCAGAGCACTGACTATCATGCCAGATCCTCTCAATGTCCTCAATGAGACTAGGATCTATAAGTACCCTCTCTGGGATCCTCAACTGCAAGCTGGGCTCCCGTGTCCTGTCCTCAAGTGTCAGAATAACTGGCGCATGATCTGAAAATGAGGTGCCAGCGAGAATGCCGATGGATCCCCCTCGCTCCCCTAACCAGTCGCCCACATAAAAGCGATCAATCCGTGATAGATTAGTCCCTCCCTACTACTGGCGATCCGCCGACCGAGAGAAACTAAGACTGTCCTAAGAGCGGGAGAAGGCCCCATGCTACCATGCATCAGTGATCCTCAGTGACATGCAAAATTGCTCCCAAGCTGCAAGCTCCGTGCCGTGAACTGTAACATGATTGCCTCCCACCCTATCGGCCGGGTCCTCAAGCATGTTGAAGTCTCCCCCGACACACCAATGTGCGGCCTTTGGCAATGCATCCGTAACCTGGGCCCAGAACTCTGCTCTGGCACTAGCATGGTTGGGCGCATAGACGTTGAGCATGCCCAATAGCTCATCATGCATCCTCAGAATGACATACTGTGCTCTCCCAGGCACAATGATCCCTCGATCCACAATGGCCTGCCACCTTACATCTGCAATGACCATGCATACTCCTCCCTGTCCACCCAAAGGACCAAACCCTGTAGACCAAAAGATGTCCCATCTACCAAGCATCACCGAACCATATCTCCGGATCCTGCTCTCACCCAAGTGGTACTCCTGCATCATCAAAATATCAATGCTGCCACCAACCAGGCATCTCCGAAGCTCTTGCCTCAAGCAACCACGATAGCGTATATAATGTGCTCCGCCAAGGCCCTATACATTCCATGAGATGATCCTCATGGATGACCTGCTGAGGTGGATGCTCTCTCAGTCGTATGGCAGGCCTTCGCAAGCGGCTTGGATGGAGAGTAGTCCCCATCCGAGCGGCTGCAAATCTGCCCACCCGGTGTACTGCAAGAATCATGGATCAGGCGCCAGTGGCTGTGTCCCCAAGGCGACTGCCTCCCGCTCAGACAGAGCAACCTCGTGTATACATACATATCCAGGGTTGCATGCTAAGTCTGCCACTATGGAAATGACCAAATGATGAATCCCTGAGGCATCCACACTCCCGGGATCCAAGAAAAAATGAGCCAACTCCCATAATCGACCTATCACATCTGTCACCTCCAGATCGCTCACATGGTGAGAAAACTCAACTGCCTGAGTCTTGAAGGTGCTAAGAGCGAGCTCCAGAGTCTATTCCCCGTCACATGGGCCACAGAGAGGGAACGAAAAGGCCACCGCTGAATCAAGTGGCTCCTCCCCGCGGGCCAGAGGTATCACTACATAAACTCGGATGGGTGCTAGCTCATGGGGGCCCTCTGATCCAAAAAGCCATGTGAAGGAGTAATCAAAAGCCTCCGAGCGCTGTCTAGTGCCGAGGCGACTCAGCCGACTGTGGATAGATGATATCCGTGAAGCCCAAATTGGCATGGTAAGTCTCCTCTACGGTGCTCGATCAAGATCGGTGGTTCATCCACATCCTTTCACATATCCTCACATCTCATTCTCATCTCTTCATTCATATCCATATTCATTCATATCACATCCTTTAATATATCCTCACATTTCATTCTCATCTCTTCTTGCACATCCACATCCATTTCACATTTAGTAACATTTTCTATTTTTGATACCGATGGGACTTTTCTAATATTTTTGCCAATTGTTTGGCCTAGGTAAAGGTTCTTTTTCTCAACCGATATTTTCATATTCTTTCTTAATTTTCTCAAGTGAAATATATTCAATATTCTTCTTTTTGAGTAAAAGATTCATAAGATTTACAAAAATCAATTCTACCCATATTTCCTAATAATGCTCAAAATTCCACTTTTGATAAATACTCATAATTTGAATTATGTTAAAAATTCCTCTTTTTTCCATTTAATTTCTTGGATCTCAATTATCATGGGAATTCCTCTTTTTACATTTAATTGATTGAATTCTAAATGTCATGGGAATTCCTCTTTTATCAAATAAATTTATCTAAAATTCCTCTTTTCTTCAATAAAAATTTCCATTAATTTAATATGCCAAGAATTACACTTTTACTATTTTAATGATTGGATTCCAAATGTCATGGGACTTCCTCTTTTATCATTTAAATATTTCTCATGCATAAAATAAATTTATCTAAAATTTCTCTTTGAATTTTAATAAAAATATCCATTAATTCAATATGCTAAGAATTCCACTTTTTCCATTGAAATGATTGAATTCCAAATATCATGGGAATTCCTCTTTTATCATTTAAATAAAATTACCATAATTTTCTCTTTTCTTAATTATTTAATTAGGCATAAACCTTAAAATTTTAGTTTTCCATTGAATGTGATGAAAATCATTCTTTTAGCATAGGATGACCAATCCTAGATTATGGTCGGAAGTCCTCTTTTCATGTTATGTATAAGAATGTATCAATTTCTTAAAAATTTTACCATACTCCGCTGCTATTATACTGACAATTTTTAATATTTTTGAAAAGAATAAACTTAGTAATACAATTATGATACTATAACTATCTTTCAAACTTAAATCCAATTTATGGATTTAAATCGTAAGATTATCATAATTTTAGAAGCATAAAAGTATAAAAAACCACTTTTTTAACCTCTAGCTTCACAAGCCTAGAGTTTGATTTGTGAATTGAGAATTTATCAATGATAAGCATCATTTGAATAGAGAATTGGTCATAGGAATGACCATTCTTTTGGGGAGAGAGAGATAAACATAAAAAGCATCCTCACATAAATGTAAACTTTTCTTAATATTCATTACAACTCTTAAGAAAAGCTTGATTTGCATTATAAACACTTAATTTAGAAACTTCTCAAGCTTGAGAGGGGTTGAGAAGTGAAAACATTGAGAATAGTAGAGAAAAACCATGAAATTACACCTTACCTCTTGATTTTGCTTGCTTCTCTATCTTAGAAGAAGTCCCCCAACCAATCAATTGGTTAGTGTGTCAAGAGCAAAGCTCCAAGGATGGTTGAAGAGAGAGAGAAGCTCCAATCTCTCCAAAGTGTAGAGGATTTTTAAGGGATAATAGAAAATATGAGTATTTTAATGTAATACTGGCATGGTATAGCTCAAAGATGAGAATACAAAAGAATGAGGGTCTTTTTATAGGTGAGGGAGGCCACTAAACTGAGTCCATCTAGGTTCTAGAATTTTCCAGCTTCAGTTTGGCTGAATTTGGACAAGATTTGGACCAGTTTGGCTCCCTTTTTTATTTGGTTTGATCTAAGAGAGAGGAGAGATCAAAATATCACAATTTTTTTGAATTAAAAACTCATCCACGTGTGTGAAATAGGTGCCTACCTCAAAGTCTCCCCCCTCCTTACACTAAGGTGTCAAAAATATATCATTATTCCAAAATATCTCGTTTTTTTTTAGTAATATCTCATAGTTTTTAACTAATAAACCTTGTACTCAGTCAACTCTTCATTTTATATGAGCATTTACTTATTTTTGGGTTTTTTTTTAATTCTTTGGATTTATCTCATCCCAACACTTGGATTAATCTTATTGGCCCATAGGAACCTTAATTGGATCATAATATAAAATTTTCAGAAAATCTTGACCCTTAGGCTAAGGTCTTTTAAATCATTTTTAATTGATTCCTAATGCACTTTGGAGAATTTATTTTGAACTTCTATTTAAGGGGAGCCCATTTCAGACACTAGGAGGATTTTTATATTCAAAAATATCTCAATTTTGGATTATCTCTCTCTAGACATTTTCTCTCTCTAGGCCAAAACAAGATCTTTCTCCTATTTCAGAGACAGAAATAATTACAAGAACAGAAGGGGAGGTTCTTACACCTCTACACCTCAAAAGCTAGAGGAAGGAATCTTACAACTCTCCTTTTCATCTTCGAGTGTTTTATGGCATGTTTGGCACATATAGACTTTAGTAGTTCGTGTAGTTGTGAGACAGAGTCCTCTGTAAATGGCGTGTCACTCATGGGATGTAATTTCCACATGTGTAGATTCATCTTGAGTGTGAGATCTTTTCTCCGAATGTAGATGTGGTCAGTATCCCAATTGTGAATCATTTTATATTCTCTCATAAAGGATCTACCAAGGATGCAATCATAGGAAACTGGCCGATGTCCAAAATTCATCACCACAAAGGTGTGGCGGTAAGTTGTTCCCAGGATCTTCATTTTAAGATCCCGCAATAGACAAATGGGTCTAGCTGTAGCTCCATTAGCGAGTTTGACCAGTAAAGTGGTGTCATCCAAATTGGGTGCTCCCCATTTATCCCAGCATTGCTTGGTCATAATGCTTACATCTACTTCACCATCCAAGATTACTATAACTTGGTGGCCATCAAAGGTTATCAGTAGGGTTGCGTTGAGTTCATCCCCTTTGAAGTACTGTTGTCTGACCTTGTTCACTCAAGCAGTAGGAGTTCATTTTACCTTAAGGGGTATGTGGAATTATTCTTCCTTAGAATCATTAGAGCTATCAAGCTCCATGGTTTCATACACGCCTGCCCTAGGCAGCCTTCCATCCAATCCTTCAAGTCGTTCCATAAGCTTGGGCTTCTTCGGAGCAAAGTGTCGATAGGGATTTGGACCTGAGAGGAGAGGAAGGAACAGAGACCTGCAAAGTCTCTAGGAACTTGGACTTTCTGACGAGGAAGGCTGGATCGGCTTAATCGTAAACTGTTTTGTGTGTATGGGATGGGAACAGGGATTTCTGCAAGTGTTACCCTAAGGTGTTCATCTATCAAGTTTCTAAGATATTCAGCCACCCTGTCTCCATGCTGGGGGGGGTAGCTTCTTCTTCTGTTAACTCTTGTGGGAGTGGTTGGTATGGAATCTCACGAGGATATACCTGAGCATCATCCACAGAGACCGATGGACATGGTTCAAGGTAAAAAGTAGGAGGATCAGCTTCCAATTGAGCTTGGCATTCCCTGATCACCTCTTGGGCACTACCATGAGTCTTTCCTTTTCTTCTATGGAATTAGGATATTCCTTGATCTTTTTGGGTAATTGATGGGTGTCAATAGGTTCCTTGGCTTGAGCGGCAACACATAGCATATCTTCTTCTTTAGATGAAGAAGTTGAAGGATGGGTCCTCGTGCCTTCTTCCAAACTGCTTTTGATTACTACTTGGCTCTCTCCCTTTCCAGTCTTGGTGGCTTTCTTTCGTGAGAGCCGAGTCACGTGTGTGCTTGTTTAGGGGCTTGTGAAGTTGATGCTTCTGCATCAACATGTGTTGCGGCCCTCTATCTATTTTGTAGTCTCATGACAGCGCATTGAGTGGGACTGCATGGATGAAGCCATCTCTAACACTCAACATGTTAAGGCTGGTGTGCTAGGATTAGCTTCATGAGCTTTTCCTATTGCTCTTGATCTTAGAGGATAGTCTTTATACATGTGATCGATACCACACCCAACACACAATGGAGTCAAGGCAGGAGCACCTGCTCTGTAGAGTTACTTGCCATACCCTTCTTGTTGGGACACTCAGCCAGTCGGTGAGGTTCACCACAATCCTTACACTCTATGGGTGGTCATTTTGTTGTTTGGTTCATGTCTCTAGCCCGTGCAGTGCTGGGGCTGCTAAGTACAAAGGGAACATTTGGTCTCCATCCACAACATAATGACTAAAAAGTTGAGAGGGTGGACTTGTAGGCTCTTGAGTTTCATAGATAGGAGTTTTTGAGATTTTCCCCTCGTTCCCATCTTCAAATAGCTTCGTCAGGGTTAACTAACAAACTGGTGCAACTCTTGGCAAATGGGGGTTGATGTGAAAGAATAGGAGGTGGTAAGGGCATGTCAGGTACCCTTAGAATTCCTCTTTGGTCCACTTCTTGGCGGCCAAGTTGAGGTGCATGATGATGCGCAGGCAAAGACTGAGATTAGTGGTTGTCTAGGATTAGTGGGAAAAGCCTGAGATAGCGCTCTTGCTAGGGAAACTTTTTGGTGATAATAGTTAGAAACCTCATGATTGCCCCATTTCATGTATTACGTACAATAGAGGCTCGGACGGGATCTCATCAAGTGTGGACACTCCCTTCTAGTATGGTTGGCTCGACATGTTGTGCACCATACCAACTCTCTTCTAGGGTAGAGGTGAGGTTGGACTCCCTGGTTCCGACCTTGGCCAGTTCACCAATGTTGGGTCATTTGCTACATTAAAGCAACGACCAATTTCTCAACACTCTGTCCATACGTGGGATTTTTGTTTTTCTCACTGGGATTTTTTCTTGTGGCCTTGAAGGATGCCTCTGATGTCGTGGATTTCTTAGGAATGAGTTCCCTTGAAATTATCCTCAAAGTCCATGGTGCTCCTACAACATTTCTGAAAGGAGGTATGGCCCAAGGCATATAACGAATTGTGTAAGGACACATCATTGAGACCCTCGATAAATCTCCCTAGAGAACTTGTCTCTAGCACTACAGCGCGAGTGGAGATATCAAACCCTGTTGATATAGTCCTTGCTATGCTGATGGTCTCACCTTCCTTTTGTCTTACATTGTGTAGTTTCTCAACTGGGCTCCATCCGTGCCTTGGCGTGAATATCCAACTCCAAAAGCTTCTGCCAAAGCTTTGAAGGTGGCCTTATCTTTGGTCTAACGGCTATACGTTTTGCAACAAATGGGTGTATGCTTTCAGAATGGGAAGAGAACGGGCATTCGCTTTAGAGATGAAAAGATGGAATGGGCGTTTGCTTATCGTCGGAGAAGGATTGGATGTTTGAAGTTATGTGCAGAGTGGAATGGGAATTCGCTTCAAAAGGGAATGGAACGGACATTTGAAGTTGATAGAATGGAATGGGCATGACGAATGAAGCCATAGACATTCACTTCAAAGGGGTCAGAATGGACACTCACTTAGGTTATATGAAGGGAATGGGCGTTCGCTTGCAAGGTCAAGGATCAGAGAAGATGCATGCATTCGCAAATCTGCTCTAGAACGGGCGTTCGCTCTAGGATGAGAAACAAACAGGTGTGGCAAGTGTTGGAACGGACGTGCACTTGGGAGCGAATGGATGTGTCACTTTCAGACTGGAAATTTTCTAGAATTGAGTGGCCTTTATGACTGCAAGTCTAGCCACCCTAAATATCCTCTGACAGCACAAAAATACCTCTAAATTGAATGCTCTTCAATGAGAATTATGCTCAATTAAATTGAATTTATACTATTTTAATGCTTCTTCCAAATTTAGACATCAGATCTTGCTAGATTTGGGCTGTAGACAATTGGAATGGGCATGGCAATCTTGCCAAGGGTCGTGGCTTGATGAGCCAACAGACATGTGCTTCTTAGAGCAACCTGATAGAATGAAGTTTTGTTTGGGATTTTATTCACTTAGCTGATTCAGGTAAGTTCCCAATAATTTTTTATGTTTTTGTTTATACAAGGAGCTAGAGCTAGTTTCTAGCTACTTATTGATACTTATAATGCATGGTTTAAGCTAATGAACTGAAGTTAATTGGATGATGAAGCTATAATGCAAACATGAAAAAACACAAAAAAAAAACTTTTTTGAATGTTAAGGGCAAATAGGGCCACTTACTTGCTTCTCTCCGCTCTTGGTCGAGACGACTTGAATGCTTTGATGCTTGATCAACGATCCAAACTCCGGGTAATCATAAAAAAACAACACCAAACAAACAAAGTTAATCAGCCTATCGATGGATTTGCACTCTAACTGGGCTAAATCAAAGACTCTAGCTAATGAATCAAGTGGAGGACCCTAAGCCAAATGCCTTCCCTAGTAGCAGCACCGAAGATGTTAAGGAATAACATACTATCTTGTGCACACAAGAGGGACAAGAAGAAGAAGATGCATGCAACAGTCAAATCCGGTGACTAGCACTTGGCCAACCCTATGAGGGCTAACTCCCCGATGTGAGGACATTAGGGGATCACTCCACACTCTCCTTGTGTCAATAGGTAGTGAGCAAGAAGGAAGGATCTATGGAAAGCTCAACCTCTACCTCATGCCAATCGTATGCAAACAAGACATGGTGGATAGTAAACAGAAGGTAGAGAAGGAGAGCATCACCATTCCTACTTGCACACACCAATAATCTAGCAATCAAGCCACAACACAAGCAAGCAGCCAACCATAAGCTCAAGAGAGTGAGGGAGAGTGTGGAAGCAAGACTCAATTGAGACAAATGGGATTGTCCCTTTTTATATTTAATAAAATGTCTAGCTCATATTTACAATGTCCAACCACCCAATTACAAATGGGGGCCCAAAACTAGTCTTCCTAGTTTTACTAGCTCTATGTACATCAAATCTTCATGATTGGCATTACACAAGTTGTAAGATCGGTCATCCCATGTCTAGCGCATTTACAAAAGGATGAGTTACAAGAAAGGTGTAATTGGAGAGGTTAATAGTCCTCCACGACCTCATAAACCATATAGTGCTCTAGGTGATATAGACCTCAATGTCAATGTTGTGTTGGAGTCACACAATTGCAAGTGGGTGGGCCGAAAATGTGACAACAATAGTCACAGACAATGCATCAAGTTACAGGAATGCAGGCTAGGCCATATCAATAAAGTATCTTGAGATAACATGGGTGCCATGTGCTTCTCATACTATAAACTTGTTGTTAAAGGATATTGGAAAAATGCCATTCATTCAACCCACTTTATTAGATGCAAACCATGTGGTGAAGTTTATCAGAGAGAGCATCAATTTTCACATGCTTTGTTTCATTCAAAGTCACCTAATAAGGGGCTGCAAATCTTCTGTGCCACTAGATTTGCTACAGCATATTATGTATTGCGAAGGTTGTTAGTAGTTTGCCCAGCATTGAATGAGACAGTTGGCAGATAGGAGGTGAGATCTTTGGAGAATTTGAAACATGTTGATGCTACAACTAGGTGCCAAAATTTAATACAATCTCTACCATTTTGGTGAAATGTTGATAAAGTTGTCAACATTACTGAGAAGTTTGTCATTGGTAAAGTGTACTGGTTAATGTCTGAAGCTATACGGCATATAAAAGAATTTAACTAATTCACTATTAGGGAGAAGGCACAAATGCCAGCCCAAGCTTATGAAAGATGGCTTCAATTGCATACACCTTTGCATGGGGCTAATTTTGCCTTAGAGCCTTGCTTTCAAACTCATTCTTAGTCAGTGAACAATGAAGTGAGTGGTAATTTTAAAACAGTATGTGGTCAACTGCGGGTGTTGATGGAAAAGAAGCCATCCACCAATGTGTGAAGTTTGCTATAGAATTGGTAGCTTTGAAGATCCATGGCACTTGGATGCAGTTAAGAAATTGAGTGCTCCAATGTGGTGGAAAGAGTATGGTAGTGAAACATTCAAGCTGTAGCATGTCGCCACACATGTGCTTTCAGTTACTTGCAGCCTCGTCAGCAAGTTGTGAAAGAAATTGGTCAGCATTCAATTTTATTCACACCAAACAACGAAATTGATTAAAGGCATCGCGTGCAACCAACTTGGTATACGTATTTTACAATATAAGAATGTTACATATGACTCAAAATATAGCTACTCGTGCTGCACAATCTTGTATGCCATTGCCTTTGACTACTGACACAATTGTAGAAGAGAGATGTAGTGAAGATGAGGATGAATGGGAAGTACGATCAGATGCCTCAGATATGGATGAAGTTGATGGTATAGTGCCAGTGCTAGTATAAGAATAATGCACTTGTAACTCATCAACTTAAAATAATCAATCACTAACATGCAATACAACTTGAAATACAACATCAAATTTTTGCAAGTATATATTTTCAAAAACAAAGGTTGCCATTATAGCTTTAAATCATTTTTTACAACTAAATGTTTTTGTCTTCAAAAAATATCTATAAAAGAGTTTGTGTCACTAAGATAAGACTTCTGCATCTGCTTGGGTGATGCCTCCATCTAGATCACCACCATGCGCACCTTGTAAGTGGCCACCAGTAGCACCAGCACCAACACTTTAAATAGATCATCAATGTTGAACAACTTAACTAACACATTGCTTGGACTTTGATAGCGTGCAATCACTACATGGAGCTTTTGGTTCTCTATACATATTGATGCAACCTCTACTTCAAGTCGAGCAATCCTCTCAATCACATTCTCTGTTGTTTATCCTTAGCTTGCAAGGGCAATTCATTGGTTGGCCATCTCACCGATCTTCTCATGCTCATTGTGTAACAAGATGATGGGACGCTATCATGTTGGCAAGGGAATATTTTCTTTTCTTGCATTTCTTGTTCCTTAGGTCTACCTAGACCAATTCCTACATTCTTTAGATCAAAGGTCCAATCTACTCGTCTCTATAGGATATCGTAGATGAACACCTCTATTGAATAAAATATAATGCCATTTGATTGTTGTTTGGAATTGCTCTCTCTTTTTGTATAAACCTTAGTAACAAGACCTTGGCCAGTCCCACATGCTGAAGATCCAAAGAGTTTCAGCAAGGACCCCTCCTTTGCTCGACCACTTATCCAGAACAAAGTGTCATGTACAACGTGGGAAGGACATAGCTTCTTCACGTCCTTCAGTGTGCTAGGGGATCTCCCTCCAAACCTTCTTCATTTGAAATTTCCTCAAAGAAATTTGATAGATCTTGCTCGCTAAATTGATGAGTCTCCTCTTCTAGTATGTGCTAGGACTCTGCATGATCTAATCCCTTAACCTACGGAGGTCTATATCCTTTGCCAGGTACTTCATCTGCCATTTTCTTAATCTATATTCACCAAACGTTTTTTTAAATTTTATTATAGTTAACAAAAAAAAATCATATACAAATAAGCAATTAATATGCAAAAAAAATAGAGAATCATATGTAGACAATTTAGTATAGTCACACTTGAATATTTGAGACAATTTAAAGAGGCATAGTCATAGTAGTCACACTTGAATTTTTGAAAAAATTTATAGTAACATTGCCATTAATATTCAAGACAATTCAGATAGAATCTTTGAGATACAAGTCCGAGATTTATAATAAATCAATGTTACTTTTGTAAATACAAAGGTAACTAGCCATCATATATAGACGTAAGCCTTAGAACCTATTAATGTCTAGCCCAGTTTTTTAGGCTCCATGCATACACAAAGCTGAATTTGTTGTTGTTGATGGCCTTGATAGGGGATATGTTGACATCCCTACTCGCATGGTTTTGCTTATATGAGTGATTAATGCAGCAACTTCATCATTTGGAAATGGCTTTGGAATACAATTAATTTGGAAACTCATAGAATATACATCTTGGGCCTTATTGTAAGGGGGAGGACTTGTAGAAAAGCATTCAGACGCAACATGTTTGTTTTTTTTTTGCCACTCTCTTCTTTCATCTAGAAGCTTTGAAAAATTGTATTTGCTTTGTGTGCGTGTTACTCGACCCCAGTTGGTCAGCTCCACATAAACATTATCTATGTCCTCACATTAATGGCCTCCTTTGTAGGATGTGACTTCTAAATGTCCATGTTGTGCCTACATTCTCTGGCACATCCTGGAAATCCCTTAGCATGGGTCTTGATCCATTAGTTTGAAGTTAGTGCATCCATCTTTCTGTATGTCCACCATTCCAAAACGGATAGATGATTGCTAGGTTGTCCTTTGAACACACTAATCCCTTTGCCAAAATGATACCAAGATGAGTGATATGTACTCGAGTGGGCTCATGCATTGCCATCATCTTTGGTGGCATGAATGAGTGATGCGCTTCGTAGCATAGCAATTATCTAGGAAGGCCGGGTCATGCACTTGGACCTTGCACACAAAGCTGAATGCACCTTCACCCAATCTGGCAAAGCTGGCAAGAACTCTAGGCACGGACTATCCAGCAACCGTAGAGCTAGTGCATTAGCTATGGCAATGACCTCTATTTTGGCAATTTTTGTAGGACGACCAACCTCTTGCTCTTCTTCAACTATGACTGTAGCTTTTCCTTTGCCTTTGTAGCTATTGTATAAATTTGTGATTAATGCTAATTGAGTAGCAAAACCCTCTACACTTGTCTTCTCCACGGCGGGCATATTCTTTGCGACCACCTAAAGTTGGTCCAAAGTGAAAAGATGCAGGGGAGAGGAGAGCTTGAGCTCTTGCAAGCACACACACACTCACAAAATCCTAAAAGAGAACACACAAGGTGAGAGGCTGAAAATCTTCTTCTTCTTCACACAACACTCAACACACCATATACAAAGATAAGAGTACACACCATATGAAAGGTACTCAACCAAATACATACGAGGGTTCTCTATAGTGTGAACCCAACTAAATGAGCTGGTGCTATAACTATGCCAGTCTCTAGAATGGCTATAACTATGCCAGTCTCTAGAATGGCTATCACACACAGCCTGTCATCCCACTAGTGGGCTGCATATCACCCAGCCTCACATTCTACCATTTATACTCATTATATTTGCCATTTACAGACATTTGAACACTTTATATACTTTGTACTCTTGTGATCTTACATATATTTACATGAGCTTTTATTTTTGTTCAACTTTGTGCACAAATGTAATTTTCTTACCGATGTTATAATATGCCATGTTGAATTGATCTTTTCTCACTTGTGTGCTCGATCTGAGAGAGAGAGAGAGAGAGAGAGAGAGAGAGAGAGAGAGAGTTCTTGAATATGTGCTCAATCCAATTCGAGTCGAGAGAGACTTATAATTTAATGTGTGAGCTCAATCATCCGAGAGAGAGAGTTCTAATTTAATGTGTGAGCTCAATCTGATTCGAATAGAGAAAGAGAGAGTTGTAATTTAATGTGTGAGCTCAATCCAATTTGAGTCAAGAGAGGGAGAGAGAGAGAGAGAATCAGTACTTTGATATTGTATGTATGTGTGTGAGAGAGAGAAGTATTGTAATGAGAGAGACACACAAAGAGAACTGTCATTCCAAAGCAAATACATGCTGGAGAAACGATAGAGAGATAACGGAGAACCAGAATTTTTATATGTTAAAATATCCATATTGAGTGTTGCTTATGCGATGCATGTCATTGCATAAGTGATGCTTGCCATTAAGCGTTGCTTATGCAACTCCTTAACGCGTTGCTACTGGGGTCGCTTAAGCGACACGCCATATCGACACAAACAAGCATCACTACGAGCGGGTTGTGTTTTAGTGTAGCAACCTAAACATGGAAATCCTAACATGAATCAACCATAAAATCATGAGCTCTAAGAAAAGACATAATAGTCATAAAGTGGTCAAAAGGTCATAAAGGGTGATAAAAGGAACGATAGTCCTAGGGCTGGTGCCTTTTACAGTCTCAAGGCCCACATGCCCTAACACCACATGTGTAAATGCCCCTAAGTCCCATGTGCCTAGGCCCATCCCCTATATGCATGTGCATCCTAAAATCCCCTTTGTTACACATTGTAACCTGTGAGAATTACCCTTCCAAGTCACTCGGGCATCAACTTTCTACTAAACTAGAAATTGGGCATAAATAGTGAAAATTGACACTGTAACATACATTTTTATAGTTTGCCTTGTGAAAAACTTGTAGAATCAACATGTGGCCCAAAAGATGTAGACATTGGCTTCCCTATCTATCTATAGCTCTCAAACCTACCCAAATATGTTGCTCCAAAATCAAAGAGGGAAAGACATAGAGTTACCCTTACCCATGTGTACCACTTTCTTTTCTTGCTTCTGTCTTGGCTCTTCACATGAATTGATGCTCTGAAGAGATGAGAATGAGATGTGAGAATATGTGAAAGGATGTGATGTAAATGAATGTGGATGTGGATGTAATAGGATGTGATGTGATCTAAATAAATGTGGATGTGGATGTGATAGGATGTGATGTGATGTAAATGAATGTGGAGGTGGATGTCATAGGATGTGATGTGATGTAAATGGATGTGGATGTGGATGTGAAAGGATGTGTGATGTAGATGAATGTGGAAGTGGATGTGAAAGGATATAAATGGATGTGGATGTGGATGTGGGTGAGATGTGATGTGGTGTAAAGGGCTGTGGATGTGAATGTGATGAGATGTGGATGACATGTGACGTGATGTGAATATATGTGGATGTGAATGTGAATGTATGGATGGATGTGGATAGACATGCATGTGGATGACTGGATGGATGTGGATGAATGAGATAGAATGTGTAAGGATGTGATGAGATATGGATGTGATGTAATGTGGATAGAATGTATGTAATGGGATGGGAATGCAATGAATGTGATGGATGTGAATAAATGCGATGAGATGTGAATAGATGTGAATGCGATGTAATGTAAATAGAAGTGAATGGATGTGATGTGATGTGATATGAATCGGGACAGATGTGACTGGGTGAGATATGATGTGGATGTGATGTGAATGGACGAGATGTGATGTGGATATGGGTAGATATGAATGGATATGTGAATGAATGGAATGTGATGAGATGTGGACATGGGTAGATGCGAATGGATGAGATGTGATAAGGATAAATATGGATAGATGTGATGAGATGGAATATGATGTGATTGGATAAGAATGGATGAACGACGATGGGAATACATATGATTGGACGTGGATTAAGAAATGTATATTGATGTGAAACCATGTGGCAAGACGAGAGTTCGCTATAGAAACTATATTTATGACCTCTTTTGAAATGACCTTTTTATGTCAAGAATGTTGGGGAAGCATTTTGATTATCTTGTGAATGAGGTCGTGGGAGACCTAAGTGATAAAGTTGCAACAGCTGACGGAGAGTCAATGGAAGACGTCTCGTGTAGCAAGGCTGGCCGAGGTCTTGTGAGTAGCCTCGGCTTGATTTAAATGGTGAGCTTCCCGGTACGGTGGATAAGGGACCAAGGAAGCGGCCTATGAGTGAAGTGCTAGGTGACCTACGAAGGATCCTAGAGAGTGCTGATCATACGTTGCTCAGGCTCTAGGTCACTAAAGATACCCACGCTGTCGTGATGTGGGCGGTGTCGCTGGGAAAGCGCGAGGCTTCTAGCTGTGAGAGTAAGTGGTTGAACTTCAAGGGGCATCACCAGCAAAAGCTAGAACCATCATAAATCTAAGATTCAGCCATACATGGGTAGTCAAAGCAAACGAGAGCCTCATGATCCAAGCCAAAAACTGGCATTAACATAGCTTGATTCATAAAACTCAACACATCAAACCCCAGAAAAACATCTCATAGGTATATACATCCAAGATTCACGACCAGCATTGGCACCATAGTTCATATCAAAGGCAAGGCTGACATCATCATAACATGTCATAAACATAGGACCTCAACTTTATGAACCATCACATCATATTCACAATACTGAGACCTCAAGGCTTATGCATTCACTTTGCATTCCTGGAGAAGTCGGCCAGCATACAAGTGACTCCAGTACACGTGACTCACGGCCCGCTGGCACACACGCTTACCCAAAAAACTTCAACTGCTTGCCTTGACGGCCTAGTAGTAAATGGAACAAACCTCTGAACGTCTTCCGGCATTTTCTACATCTAAACTCGGAAGGCTCATGAGCATTGGAGTTAAGAATCTATCAGATCATCATCTGTATTCTGCCAGCCTATGTGTGGCAGTGTCAAGAGGTTGGGGTTTCCGGACCTCTCTTCCCACCTTCTAACACACTGCACTATCTGCTTATTGGTTATGTTGGTGCAGCTGCCTACCTCGATCTTGAAAGCCTCCGCCACCACCTTGAAAGCCGCCAGCAATTGTACCGTCACCCGCAGCAACACTCCTCTCGTCTGTCTCTGCTTAATCCTCCCTGATGCCTAGCACAAGGCAGCCTCCACGCCCTTCACCACTTATCAACAGGCTGTCTCCTCTCTCTCACGCGTTTGCAGCTGCGCCCGAGAGAGCCCATAGCATAGCCCCTCCGTGTATATCTGCCGCTGCACACCTTCCGCGTCCGTCACCTGCACGCTCCAGAGGCCGCACACGTTCCAGCGTCTGCTCTTCTGCAGCGCCTGTGGCTGCAGCTAGCCACCCAAAAATACACACCCACTCTACACCTGTCAAGCGCGCACAGAGGTGGCCAAGAGCTGTCGTTTTTTTTTGTAATCCTCTGTCACCGCCTGTATTCGGCGCACCCCCCCGCTGCCTTTTCACTCCTTCGAGGCGGCCCCCTTCAGATCTTCTTTCACGCCTCCCTCTAGAACCTCAGCCAGGCATCCCCTCGCGAACCAGGCCGCTGCTCCCCTTATCTCCTTTGCTTTTCCTTGCAGCTCGCCTGACCTTCCAGCTGCGCTCCCTCAGTTCTGTGCACTTGTAGACGATCACCGCCTCCCTGATCTTTCCCCCCCCCAGTATTACGAGACGATCCTCCCCCTTGTATATCTGCTGCTGCGCGCGCCTGTTTTCCCGTCACACACACGGCTTCTTTCACGTGCTCAGCGGCCGCCTCTTCTGCGCCAGCTCGCCAGCTTCTCGAACTTCCCCTTCACGTGCTGGCCACCTCCAGAACCTCCACGTCCTTCTTGCCACTTAATTATATATATATATATATATATATATATATTATTTTGCCTAAGATGGCCACCCCAATATGCTTCTTTTCACACCATGTCAAGGCATATTGGCCTCATCATCTTTAATTGCCCATGCCTCATGCCTTCAAATACCGACTCACGAGTGCCCATTGTATTTGGACGCGCCCACAAATTCAGACGACGGAGCAGCTGAAACCATCCCCAGCTGACCTCTCACCGGACAGGCTTGTAACAAGCTCAACACCAAACCGTTTCACCTGTACACCTGGCGACGCCCTCAAAAGCAAAACCCTCCACACGCCATACATCGAATATGTACACAGGCACTTAATCCCATGCATCTGGATTTGCATTTAATAGCCTCACATGCATGGTTTCACACCATAGACGTGCTGTGGCACGACATCCATCCCCTCTAAACCTGCACATCCTCTGGTATGTGCCACACAGGTGCTGGAATTCAGTGTCCACGCATTATTTGCACACCAACATTGGTATATGTACAAGCCTCAGCAATCACATCTGAATGGTTCTGCTTTCCCACCTAGATCAAATACCAACCGCTTTTGGCATATGTGCCATATCCTTTGCTCATATGAAGCCCTATCCTCATTTAGATTCCCTGCATATGCATAATTACCCTCGTCATTCAAAGTGGGATGCTCTTCAAAATGATTTGCTTCAAAATTTTCCTCAGGCCATGTTTGAAGCCTTTGCACCACATATTGTATGGCCACAACCAGTAACAACTGCATTAACAGCATGGAACACACACTTGGTAACATCCCATCCAAATCTACCCTGCCCGGATCCAGCTCACCCACTGACAAACATTCATTCTTCTCATCCAAAGACGGAAAAGCTTCAACACATACAAAGTCCAACAAGGCATCATCGAGAATAGCCTCCAGATCTGAATCAATCTCATCACAATCATTTGGCTTACATAACACCTGCACATCCTCACTTGCAACCAACAGTTGACTAGCATCAAGCATAGAAGAGCTCAAAGCTGATGGGGATCTATTATATACCATGAAATCATCCAATGCATTATCTAAGATAGCATCCAATCCAGGATCAATCGCATTGAAGCCATTATCATCTTGCAATCCCACATGTTGATTATCATGAACATTCATACCCCCATAACTATATCCATTTGGTTGCTCATATGCAGCCTCTTGAGGCTCTGTGACCACACTTTGCATATCCTGCATGTTATCTTCCAGTATTTCTTGATACCTGTCTGCAGATGGGCTTAGATTTATGGGTCCCTCACCCAAGTACCCTTGAATCTGTATGTCATTGAACCCTGCATGATCCAAAAAGACAGATTCAATTTCCCTCTCCAAATCATCATCATAAACAGGCTTCCAAGCTCGAGATTGTTGCTCACAAATGTGGTTGCAAGGTAACCCTGACACTGATGACATAGCATCACCCTGTTTATTGTTGGAACACCCTGTTAGCATTCCAAGATAACCCAAATCCAAAGAACCTTGGCAACCAGCTTCAGAAGCAACATCATTGTTGGAATCACCCATATCACTCACCCCCTCTAAATCAATCACACATACTTGTGGCCCATCTGCATATTCATGTACATCATCCTGCTTATAAGCATCATAACCAGATAAGAATGCAGTAATGATAGCATCTTCTTCTTATCTTAGATCTTCAAAATTTGCAATCATGCTTTCAGTAAGAAGCATTGGTTCCTGCTGTTCTTCACACATATGAGGAATACCCTTCAAATGAGCACTTTCGTCATGAGAATCCTCAAGTTTGCACAGCTTACATGCTTCACAGCCCAAGAGGAAACTATTTGCGATGTCCTCTTCCTCGTGTATTGGGTCTTGAGCACCTGTCCTGAAGCTCTCTGAATCAAGTGTCTCCTCAAGCATAGGCATACACACATCATTTGGTATGATTATAGGACCCTGTATGTCTGCACCCTCAAACAAGGAAGACATATTATACTTGCTGAGTTCACCCATTGCATCTTTATGAGGCTATAGCAAAGCATCGCTTTTGGCACTGTGAAGGCCTTGTTGCTCACTAATGGCTTTTTGTAGTCCCAATTTAGCATAAACAGCCTCCACAATCTCTGTATCAGCCTTGAATAGCAATTGATTGTCCTCCATAAGACATGCATCGACAATCGCTTCTAAATTGGCTCGGATTGTTGCTGGAACACTATCACAGCTCACATTATACCTGGAACTCGCATAATAAGTGCATCTGCAAAATCACTCCATCGTTTGGAGTGATACTCTGCTAGTTCTAGCACTTCATCTTTTAAATCAGGACTTATAAGGTATGCAAAAGATGCAATCATCATATTTTCTGGAACCCCTTGATTCTTCATCTCTGTCTCGTAACACCTTAGATAGCTTTCTGGATCGTAACCATCAAATATATTGACCCTGTCATATACCAATTGCACCGCAATTTCCACCGCTTCCTGATTTCGCTTTTCTTCTTCAATCTTCCTGAACCGCTCTTCAAGCTCTTTCATCTCTGCATATAAATGCTCCATTTTGCTAGCCATCTCTACGTACTCTCACCCCAGCGGTTTCACGTCGGGTTCACCAAAGCTGTCGTGACGTGGGCGGTGTCGCTGGGAAAGCGCGAGGCTTCTGGCTGTGAGAGTAAGTGGTTGAACTTCAAGGGGCATCACCAGCAAAAGCTAGAACCATCATAAATTTAAGATTCAGCCATACATGGGTAGTCAAAGCAAATGAGAGCCTCATGATCCAAGCCAAAAACTGGCATTAACATAGCTTGATTCATAAAACTCAACACATCAAACCCCAGAAAAACATCTCATAGGTATATACATCCAAGATTCACGGCCAGCATTGGCACCATAGTTCATATCAAAGGCAAGGCTGACATCATCATAACATGTCATAAACATAGGACCTCAACTTTATGAACCATCACATCATATTCACAATACTGAGCCTTCAAGGCTAATGCATTCACTTTGCATTCCTGGAGAAGTCGGCCAGCATACAAGTGACTCCAGTACACGTGACTCACGGCCCGCTGGCACACACGCTTACCCAAAAAACTTCAACTGCTTGCCTTGACGGCCTAGTAGTAAATGGAACAAACCTCTGAACGTCTTCCGGCATTTTCTACATCTAAACTCGGAAGGCTCATGAGCATTGGAGTTAAGAATCTATCAGATCATCATCTGTATTCTGCCAGCCTATGTGTGGCAGTGTCAAGAGGTTGGGGTTTCCGGACCTCTCTTCCCACCTTCTAACACACTGCACTATCTGCTTATTGGTTATGTTGGTGCAGCTGCCTACCTCGATCTTGAAAGCCTCCGCCACCACCTTGAAAGCCGCCAGCAATTGTACCGTCACCGGCAGCAACACTCCTCTCGTCTGTCTCTGCTTAATCCTCCCTGATGCCTAGCACAAGGCAGCCTCCACGCCCTTCACCACTTATCAACAGGCTGTCTCCTCTCTCTCACGCGTTTGCAGCTGCGCCCGAGAGAGCCCATAGCATAGCCCCTCCGTGTATATCTGCCGCTGCACACCTTCCGCGTCCGTCACCTGCACGCTCCAGAGGCTGCACACGTTCCAGCGTCTGCTCTTCTACAGCGCCTATGGCTGCAGCTAGCCACCCAAAAATACACACCCACTCTACACCTGTCAAGCGCGCACAGAGGTGGCCAAGAGCTGTCGTTTTTTTTTGTAATCCTCTGTCGCCGCCTGTATTCGATGCACCCTCCCCCGCTGCCTTTTCACTCCTTCGAGGCGGCCTCCTTCAGATCTTCTTTCACGCCTCCCTCTAGAACCTCAGCCAGGCATCCCCTCGCGAACCAGGCCGCTGCTCCCCTTATCTCCTTTGCTTTTCCTTGCAGCTCGCCTGACCTTCCAGCTGCGCTCCCTCAGTTCTCTGCACTTGTAGACGATCACCGCCTCCCTGATCTTTTCCCCCCCCCCAGTATTACCAGACGATCCTCCCCCTTGTATATCTGCTGCTGCGCGCGCCTGTTTTCCCGTCACACACACGGCTTCTTTCACGTGCTTAGCGGCCGCCTCTTCTGCGCCAGCTCGCCAGCTTCTCAAACTTCCCCTTCACGTGCTGGCCACCTCCAGAACCTCCACGTCCTTCTTGCCACTTAATTATATATATAATATATATATATATATATATATATTATTTTGCCTAAGATGGCCACCCCAATATGCTTCGTTTCACACCATGTCAAGGCATATTGGCCTCATCATCTTTAATTGCCCATGCCTCATGCCTTCAAATACTGACTCACGAGTGCCCATTGTATTTGGACGCGCCCACAAATTCAGACGACGGAGCAGCTGAAACCATCCCCAGCTGCTGACGGACAGGCTTGTAACAAGCTCAACACCAAACCATTTCACCTGTACACCTGGCGACACCCTCAAAAGCAAAACCCTCCACACGCCATACATCCAATATGTACACAGGCACTTAATCCCATGCATCTGGATTTGCATTTAATAGCCTCACATGCATG
The DNA here is from genome assembly GCF_041138505.1 of Cibotium barometz. Lineage (NCBI taxonomy): Eukaryota > Viridiplantae > Streptophyta > Polypodiopsida > Cyatheales > Cibotiaceae > Cibotium > Cibotium barometz. The sequence goes on along the minus strand of NC_141095.1, from coordinate 8,703,537 downwards.
GTTTCACACCATAGACGTGCTGTGGCACGACAACGCGTGCGTCGAGGAAGAAAATGGAACAAGGTATTAGAGTTGTTTTCTAGAACCTCCCCTTCTGTCCTTGTAATTATTGCCCTCTTTGAAATAGGAGAAAGATCTTGTTTTACCCTATTTTGGCCTAGAGAGAGAAAATATTAAGAGAGGTAATCCAAAATTGAGATATTTTTGGATAGAAAAATCCTCCTAGTGTCTAAATGGGCTCCCCTAAAACAGAAGTTCAAAATAAATTCTCCAAAGTGCATTAGGAATCAATTAAAAATGATTTAAAGACCTTAGCCTAAGGGTCAAGATTTTTTAAAAAATTTGGATTATGGTCCAATTAAGGTTCCTATAGATTAATCCAAGTGTTGGGATGAGATAAATCCAAAGAATAAAAGAAAATATCCAAAAATGAGTAAATGCTCATATAAGATGAAGAGTTGGCTGAGTACAAGGTTTATTAGTTAAAAACTATGAGATATTACTAAAAAATGAGATATTTTGGAATAATGATACATTTTTTGAAACCTTGGTAAGGAGGGGGAAGACTTTGAGGTAGGCACCTATTTCACACATGTGGATGAGTTTTTAATTCAAAAAAATTATGATATTTTTATCTCTCCTCTCTCGTGGATCAAACCAAATAAAAAAGGGAGCCAAACTAGTCCAAATCTTGTCCAAATTCAGCCAAACTGAAGCTAAAAAATTCTAGAATTTAGTTAAACTCAGTTAGTGGCCTCCCTCACCTCTAAAAAGACCTCATTCTTTTGTATTCTTATCTTTGAGCTATACCATGCCAGTATTACATTAAAATACTGGCATGGTATAGCCAGTATTACATTACAATACTCATATTTTCTATTATCTCTTAAAAATCCTCTACATTTTGGAGAGATTGGAGCTTCTCTCTCTTCAACCATCCTTGGAGCTTCTCTCTTCAACCATTTTGGAGAGATTGGAGCTTCTCTCTCTTCAACCATCCTTGGAGCTTTCCTCTTGACACACTAACTAATTGATTGGTTGGGGGCTTCTTCTAAGATAGAGAAGCAAGCAAAATCAAGAGGTACGTTTGTAATTTCATGGTTTTTCTCTACTATTCTCAATGTTTTCACTTCTCAACCCCTCTCAAGCTTGAGAAGTTTCTAAATTAAGTGTTTATAATGCAAACCAAGCTTTTCTTAAGAGTAATGAATAATTAAGAAAAGTTTACATTTATGCTTAATTGCGATGCTTTTTATGTTTATCTCTCTCTCCCCAAAATAATGGTCATTCCTATGACCAATTCTCTATTCAAATGATGCTTCTCTATCATTGATAAATTCTCAATTCACAAATCAAACTCTAGGCTTGTGAAGCTAGAGGTTAAAAAAGTGGTTTTTAATACTTTTATGCTTCTAAAATTATGATAATCTTATGATTTAAATCCATAAATTAGATTTAGGTTTAGAAGATAGTTATAGTATCATAATTGTATTACTAAGTTTATTCTTTTCAAAAATATTAAAAATTATCAATGTAATAGCAACGGAGCTATGGTAAAATTTTTAAGAAATTGATACATAATTCATTCTTATGCATGACATGAAAAGAGGACTTCCTACCATATTATAGGATTGGTCATCCTATGCTAAAAGAATGATTTTCATCACATTCAATGGAAAACTAAAATTTTAAGGTTTATGAGGTTTATGCCTAATTAAATTATTTTAGAAAAAAGAAAATTATGGTAATTTTATTTAAATGATAAAAGAGAAATTTCCATGACATTTGGAATTCAATCATTTAAATGGAAAAAGTGGAATTCTTAGCATATTGAATTAATGGATATTTTTATTAAAATTCAAAGAGAAATTTTAGATAAATTTATTTTATGCATGAAAAATATTTAAATGATAAAAGAGGAATTCCAATCATTTAAATAGTAAAAGTGGAATTCTTGGCATATTGAATTAATGGATATTTTTATTAAAGAGAAGAGAAATTTTAGATTAATTTATTTCATGATAAAAGAGAAATTCCCATGACATTTAGAATTCAATCAATTAAATGTAAAAAGAGGATTTCCCATGATCATTGAGATCTAAGAAATTAAATGGAAAAAAGAGAAAATTTTAGCATAATTCAAATTGTGAGTATTTATCAAAAGTGGAATTTTGAGCATGATTGGAAAATATGGGTAGAATTGATTTTTGAAAATCCCATGAATCTTTCTCAAAAAGAAGAATATTGAATATATTTCACTTGAGAAAATTAAGAAAGAATATGAAAATATCGGTTGAGAAAAAGAACCTTTACCTAGGCCAAGCAATTGGCAGAAATATTAGAAAAGTCCCATCGGTATCAAAAATAGAAAATGTTACTAAATGTGAAATGGATGTGGATGTGAAATGGATGTGGATGTGAAAGAAGAGATGAGAATGAGATGTGAGGATATATGAAAGGATGTGAGGATATATGAAAGGATGTGATATAAATGAATGTGGATGTGAGTGAAGAGATGAGAATGAGATGTGAGGATATGTGAAAGGATGTGATATAAATGGATGTGGATATGAATGAAGAGATGAGAATGAGATGTGAGAATATGTGAAAGGATGTGATGTAAATGAATTTTGATGTGGTTGTGATAGGATGTGATGTGATGTAAATGGATGTGGATGTGGATGCGAAAGGATGTGATGTGATGTAAATGGATGTGGATGTGGATGTGAAAGGATGTGATGTGATGTGAAAGGATGTGGATGTGGATGTAAATGGATGTGGATGTGGATGTGAAAGGATGTGATGTGATGTAGATGAGTGTGGATGTGAATGTGAAAGGATGTGATGTGATGTAGATGAATGTGGATGTGGATGTGAAAGGATGTGATGTAATGTAAATGGATGTGGATGAGATGTGATGTGGTGTAAAGGGATGTGGATGTGAATGAAATGTGATGTGATGTGAATATATGTGGATGTGAATGTGAATGTATGGATGGATGTGGATAGACATGCATGTGGATGACTGGATGGATGTGGATGAATGAGATAGAATGTGTATGGATGTGATGAGATATGAATATATGTGATGTGATGTGAATATATGTGGATGTGAATGTGAATGTATGGATGGATGTGGATAGACATGCATGTGGATGACTGGATGGATGTGGATGAATGAGATAGAATGTGTATGGATGTGATGAGATATGGATGTGATGTAATGTGGATAGAATGTATGTAATGGGATGGGAATGCAATGAATGTGATGGATGTGAAAAAAAGCAATGAGATGTGAATAGATGTGAATGCGACGTGATGTAAATAGAAGTGAATGGATGTGATGTGATGTGATATGAATCGGGATAGATGTGACTGGGTGAGATGTGATGTGATGTGATGTGAATGGATGAGATGTGATGTAAATAGATGTGATGTGGATATGGGTAGATATGAATGGATGAGATGTGAATGAATATAATGTGATGAGATGTGGACATGGGTAGATGCGAATGTGATTGGATGAGAATGGATGAAGGACGATGGCAATACATATGATTGGACGTGGATTAAGAAATGTAGATTGATGTGAAACAATGCGGAAAGATGAGAGTTTGTTATAGAAACTGTATTTATGACTTGTTTTTAAATGATTGTTTTATGTCAAGAATGTTGCGGAAGCATTTTGACCGTCTTGTGAATGAGGTCGTGGAGACGTAAGTGATAAAGTTGCAACAGCTGGACGGAGAGTCAATGGAGGACGTCTCGCGTAACAAGGTCGGCCGAGGTCTTGACTAAATGATGGTGAGCTTCCGGTACGGTGGATGAGGGACCAAGGAAGCGGCCTATGAGTGAAGCGCTAGGTGACCTACGAAGGATCCTAGAGGGTGCTGACCATACGGTGCTCGGGCTCTGGGTCACCAAAGAAACCTACGCGTGCATCAAGGAAGAAAATGAAACAAGGAGTTAGAGTTGTTTTCTGAACTCGGGCATGGATTTGGTTGATTGACCTTGCTGGTCCTCAACGGATGAGTCCATGGCTCTTTTATATGGATCTGTTTGTTGATCTTGTTGATCTTCAATGGAGAGTCCATCTGGATTTTCTTATATGATTATATTGCCGGGTACTATGAGCTAGGAACTATTGAAAAGGCCCCTGAGTGAACAGGTGGATAACGTTCTAGTTACCGATGATGCCATAGGTACATCGATGAGGAATGATTGAAAATTAGAATTCAACGGGATATTTTGGAGGATTATGATCAGTGATACTATGGTTTCATTAAAAGATTGTTTTAAAGATAGCTGAATCTGTGAAAAACGCAATTTTATATTGGTTGTGTAAGTGGTGTGACTATCTTGAAGTTTGAATGAAGCGATGGCTAAGGGGCCTGGGAACTCTTTTCGTTGGTACTCGGGACAAAACATAACCAAATTCCTAAATGGATCCTATCACTACAGTGGTTGGCTAAGCGGTTGGCTAACCCATGGGATTGAATGGGGTTAGGCTGGAATGTCTGTTATGGTACGATAGATAAGTAAATCCCGGATAGTCTTGTTTTATGGAAAAGAATCAAAGGATGTGCCTCTCGATGAGGAAAAAAGCATTGGTCTCTATGATCCAAGTGAAAGTTTCTTCCTTGATCTGACCATGTGACTTATAGGTTCGTTAAGGCTCTTGACTGCGTTGGAATAAAAATATCTTAGAGGAATCGCCCATGCTTTCTGGGCGAGGGAAGTTTTTCCGAGTTTGGTTTTGGAAGAACCGAGGGATTAGTCTCTTGTCCGGATATCCGTGGACGAGGCCCCGAGTGAGAGGCTCTGCCTTGCGCAAGAAGTGCTACTTCCACTGCTAGTACCCCCGAATTCATTACGTGGAGGGGGCAGGGATCTTTTAAGAGTGAGGGGCGCACACCGCTTCCAAAGCCAGAAGACTTGGAGAAATGGATGCATATCCTTGCCACCTTGGACATCTTACCCAAAAGAATTGGTACAAGGTTTGCCATGGTAGACGGGTAGGAGATCAAATCTCTATACATGCTCAATTCAACCTACCTGCTTGATGTTGCCACACAAGAGCTAAAACAAGTTGTCAAACCAAAGCCATCAGGGAGTACAAGCTCCCATAGAACACACAGGTTTGAGGGATTCCCAAAGCAGCAACCATATGTCTTTCCCGAGACAAGAAACTCAATGGTTGAAATATGTGGGAGTTGTGGAAGCACATGAACATTTCAATGAAATGTGGCAAAAAGAGTTTGCAAATAACTCTCTTATGCTCCACTATACTAATCCATAGCCAGTAGAACCCATGAAACCCAAACCAATTGCAAAAAATCTTTTCCACTCAAGAAACGCAACAAAACATTAGCACTTGTAGAGAAAAAGAAGCCAAAAGACTGATGGATGAAGAAAGTGCTAAAGTGAAAGAGACAAGATGGGGACCCAAATACTTTAAGATCTTCCAAATACCTGATCAATTTGTTCAGTATGATTCGGCCCAATGGTTTGATAATGGGCAACCTGGGACCTCATATGATGCTCCCACCAAGGTCAAGGAAATAAACTTAGTAGGCATGGGTGAAGACCCAAGGCTAGTATTTATTGGAGAAGACCTTTCTTAGGAGAAGAAGAGACCAAGCTCATCACTCTACTCACCGAATTCCAAGATTTCTTTGGTTGGAAGTACACATATATGAAGGGTGTACCTCTAGAAGTGGTTTAGCACACCATTCCCATGGTTGATGGAGCTAGGACGGTCAAACAATGAGCTTACCCAATGAACCCTAAATACTCCAAGATGGTCCACGAGGAGATTGAAAGACTCATTGATGTCGAATCCATCTATGAAATTTAGCATACAGAGTGGGTATCACCAATTGTGATAGTGTCTAAGAAGAATGATAAAGTTAGAGTGTGCATCAACCTCAAGAAGGTTGATGCAACTATCAGGGACCACTATCCCTTACCATTCACAAAACATGTGCTAGAACGAGTAGCTGAAAAAGAAAGCTACAACGTCCTTGACGGATTCTCGAGTTACAATTAGGTGCTAATTAATCCAAAAGTCCAACACAAAATAGCTTTGCTACCAAGTGGGGCACCTATGCATACCGAGTCATGCCCTTCGGGCTGACTAATGTCCCGGGACCTTCCAATGCCTTATGTGTATGGCTTACAAGAAGGAATATCGTCAGAAATTCCTTGAGGTCTTCATGGTGGATGACCTTTTCATCAATTCTTCCTTGAAAGGAGCATTTAAGATTTCTCCCTCCACATTTTGAGGAGTAAAGGGATAAGAACCTCCCCTTTTGTTCTTGAAATTATTCCCCTCTCTAAAATAGGAGAAAGATTTTGTTTTACCCTGCTTTGGCCTAAAGAGAGAAAATGTCTAGAGAGAGATAATCCAAAATGGAGATATCTTTGGATAAAAAAATGCTCCTAGTGTCTAAAATGGATTCCCCTGAAATAGAAGTTCAAAATGAACTTTCTAATGTGCATTAGGAATAAATTGAAAATGGTATAAGGGACCTTAGCCTAAGGGTCTACATTTTTGGATTATGGTCCAATTAAGGTTCCAATGGGCCAATTGGATTAATCCAAGTGTTGGGATGTGATAAATCTAAAAGAATAAAAGAAAATACCCAAAAATGAGTAAATGCTCACATAAGATGAAGAGTAGACTGAGTACAAGGTTTATTAGTTAAAAATAATGAGATATTACTAAAAAAATGAGATATTTTGGAATAATGATGCATTTTTGACACCTTGGTAAGGAAAGGGGGACTCTTGAGGTAGGCACCTCTTTCACATGTGTGGAAGCGTTTTTAATTCAAAAAAGTTGTGATATTTTTATCTCTCCTCTCTCCTGGATCAAATCAAATAAAAAAGGGAGCGAAAGTGGTCCAAATCTTGTCCAAATTGAGTCAAATTGAACTTGGAAAATTCTAAAACCTAGTTGAACTTGGTTAGTGGCCTCCCTCACCTATAAATAGACCCTCAGTCATTTGTAAAAAAATATTGGAGCTATACTACGCTAGTATTATATTAAAATAATCATATTTTCTATTATCCCTTAAACTTTCCTCTCTCTTGGAATCTTGGAGCTCTCTCTCGCTACAACAACTCTTGGAGCTGCTCTTCTCCTCTCGGTGGACCAATTGATTGGTCGGGGGCTTCACTACTAATAGAGAATCAAGCCAAAATTGGAGGTAAGTTCAAATTTTATGGTTTTTTCTAATTTTCTCAATAACCTTCTTCTTCTCAACCCCTCTCAAGCTTAAGAAGCTTTTTAAATGATTGTTTTAATTCAAATCAAGCTTTCCCTTAAAGTCTTTATTTTTAATTTAAGAGAAAGTTAATCTTTATGCTTATTTGTAATGCTTTCTTTAAGTAAATCTCTCTCTCTAATAGAATAGCCATCTTTATGACTAAATCCCTTGGAAAAGGATGCTTCTCAATGATAGTCTCTTAATTCAAAGCTAAACTCTAAGCTTCATAAGCTAAAGAGTAAGAAAATGATATTTTCATGATTTTGTGATATTAAAATAATGGGTGGTAAATTCTTTTAGATTATTTACGAGTAGTTGAAAACTACTATAATTTATTCTCTAAATGAGAAATGGATTATCCTATCAATTTGGGAAAAGAGAAATAATGGAATGAGCTTAATCTAGTGGGATAATCATAATTAAGTTTATAATTATAGTTAAAATTATGATTTAAATTCATAGTTTGATTTTAAAGAGGAACTACTATCATATTTTCATTACAAGCTTTAGCTCTTTTAAGAAAAATTTAGAATTATCAGTAATAGCAGCGAAGCTATGGTAAAATTTTTAAAAAATAATACATATCTTTTTTTTATGCATAATGCTAAAAGAGGACTTCCTACCATATTCTAGGATTGGACATCCTATGCATAATGCTAAAAGAGGACTTCCTACCATATTCTAGGATTAGACATCCTATGCAAAAATAATGATTTTTATCATATTCATGAGAAATAATTTTTTTAAAATTATGCATAATTAGTTGATTATGAGAGAAGAGTAAATTTTGGTAAATGTATTTTTATACAAACAGAGGGATTCCCATGATATTTGAGATCCAAGTAATTAAATGGTAAACGAGAAATTTTTGGTAAAATTATTTTTATGCAAAAAGAGAAATTCCCATGATATTTGAGATCTAAGTAATTAAATGGTAAAAGATTAATTTTTGGAATAATTCAAATTATGAGTATTTATCAAAAGTGAAATTTTGAGTATTATTATTTTTATTGGGAAATATAGGTAGACTTGATTTTTGTAAATCCCATGAATTCTTTACTTGAAAAGAAGAATATTGAATATATTTAACTTGAGAAAGTGCTAGGTGACTTGTGAAGGATCCTAGAGGGTGCTAACCATATGCGTTGCTCGGGCTCTGGGTCACTGAAGATACCCATGCATGCATCGAGGAAGAAAATGGAACAAGGTATTAGAGTTGTTTTCCGAACTCAAGCATGGATCTGGTTGATTGACCTTGCTGGTCCTCAACCGATGCATCCATGGCTCTTTTACATGGATCTCTTGGGTTGATCTTGCTGATATTCAACGGAGAGTCCATCTGGATTTTCTTATGTGATTATATTGCCGAGTACTATGAGCTAGGAACTTTTGAAAAGGCCCCTGAGTAAACAGGTGGTGAGCGTTCTGGTTACTAATGATGCCATAGTAGGTACACCGATGAAGGAATGATTGAAAATTAGAATTCAACCGGATATTTTGGAGGATTATGATCAGTGATACTGTGGTTTCATTAAAAGATTGTTTTAAAGATAGCTGAATCTGTGAAAAAGGCAATTTCTTATTGGGTGTGTAAGTGGTGTGACTATCTTGAAGTTTGCATGAAGCGCCGGCTAGGGGGCCTAGGAACTCTTTTCCTTGGTTACCGAGGACAAAACATAACCGAATTCCTAAATGGATCCTATCACTACAATGGTTGGTGGGTTGGCTAACCCATGGGTCTAGGTGGATGGGGTTAGGCTAGACTGAGGGATCCCTAAAATGAGACTCAATTCCCAGATAGTCTTGTTCTATGGAAAAGAATCAACGGTTGTGCCTTTCGATGAGGAAAAATGCATTGGTCTCTTTGATCCAAGTGGAAGTTTCTTCCTTGATCTGACCATGTGTCTTACAGGTTCGGTCGGATCAGTTTGGTTAGTTAAGGCTCTTGACTATGTTAGAATAAAAATATCCTGGAAGAATCGCTCGTGCTTTCTCGGCAAGGGAAGTTTTTCTGGGTTTGGTTTTGGAAGAACCAAGGGATTAGTATCTTGTTTGGATATCCGTGGGTGAGGCCCTAAGTGAGAGAGAGGCTCTGCCTTGCACAAGAAAGTGCTACTTTCGCTGCTACCACCCTCGAATTCGTTGTGCGGAGGGGGTAGGGATCTTTCACCTGGTATTCAGAGAGCGAATTGGCTAAAGTGGATCATCCGAAATGTCAAAAATTTATTAAATACCAGTAAAAGATTGTAATTGTGTGATGAAATTCATACAAATTGATATTCAGAATGAAGATTCATAAATTGATAATTGGGTCTTCAGATGGAAGTACCGTAATTGTATGTAATCCCTGACTTGCTTCTTGAGGCCTAGATATGATGGTATTTACCTTATAACTCTAAGGACCGTGACTACCCATATACACCATGGGCATAACTGCAGCTCTTTACTGACAATATATACGAGTTAATCTAAGACCTTTAAATTATAAGCAAAATGCTATCCAGATGTTGAATTCGAATGTTGGTTGATATGATTTTAGAATTCTAGTTGAGAATGGATGAGTTGATTTGGATTTGGACTGAAAGATAATGATTCCTGAATTCTAGTTGAAAGAAGATAAGTTTAACAAAGCAGGATGAATGGGACGAATCCCACTGATGATGATAGTAACTAGAATGATGATTGTGACTTCACCAAATCACTATTAACCTTTGACCCGGTGACTCTAATTAAGGGATGACAAATTAAGAACCTGCATAACTAAAATTCCCGTGGAGGAATGTTCAGATGGAATTTTTGGTCTGTGGACCATTACTGTGTTAACAATATGAATGAATTATTCTTTGATAATGAGTTCTGTATGTTCTTTTGTTAGAAGGGATCTTTATCCCATGATTCCGTGGGGGGCTGACCAATTTAAAGAATCCCAAAATCAGTTGGATTTGGATTATAAATAAAGGGACTTAAGAAGAATTTTCATATTGATAGGATCATAGATCGAGGTCGTTTTGGTAGGAAAATGATAACTCCCAACTTGATGAGGAAGAGCTCGACTTGGATGTTCGTAAAACTCTTCATAGATCACACCCTGGACCTTTGAAGGGTGAAGGGGAAAACTTGGGCGAGGCTATGGAGAAGTGGATCAAAACAATGGAAGAATATTTTGATGTCACCGGGTACAACGTGAAAAGTAAAATGGCTCTTGCAAGGCTGAAGATAGTAGAAATAGCCAGAGTGGCATGGAGAAACCATTGCGAGACAAACCATCTGGATTGGAACACCCAGACATGGAATGATCTCAAAATTCACCTAAAGAAGAGATTCTGTCCTCTCGGCTTTATGGAAACCAAGATGAATGAATTCTTAGAGATAACCCAGGGGAGCAGAACTATTGAAGTGTATCACCAAGCATTCGCTCTTCTCTGTACTCCACCGCTAGATGAAGAACAGCTGATGGCCAGGTTCATTCGAGGACTGAATGAACCTTTGAATATCCTAGTGAAGAATTCCAAGCCAGTTTCCATGGCCGAAGCAGTGCGGATGGTGAAGGATTTTGCCAAGACCTTTGATATCAAGGTTCCCCTCCGAAGCCAGCACCATCATCTTTCAAAAGATTTCTAGCACCTAAGAAGGTGATTCCAACCTTCCAGCACCTAAGAGACAACAAAGTCAAGCTTAGGATATGGAAAGTTCCAAAATGGAAGAAAGGTCCTTTTCCCAGAACTCAATCCAGTTGATCCAGAATGGTCATGTTAAGGATTGGAAACGCAATGCAAGTTATTAACACAACCAATGGCTCTTTATTTTTGTAATTTTTATGAATTTTTAGAAAAAACAAGGAAACAAGATGTCACCCCCTGCTAGCTCATGGTAGCACGATTGGTGACAAAGGTAATAAAATTGAAAGAAAAAATCAATGTAGCTTTCTCTAGGCTCTCTCGAGTACTCACACACATGATTTTCTATAATTAATTCTCTACCATTCAAACTTATCTACACAGTTTGTCAGCATTGGACCTTCCAAATGCAAAGACAATGATGAATCATTCATAGTGGGGGCTGAAGCTCTAAGAGAATGGAAGAAACAAAGGTGTTTACCCGGTAGCGATGCCAAAAATGTTTTGGGCTACTGCAACAATCATTGGATACTTACCAATGCTTCGAGCTCGCATCCCTTTTGGCTCCCCAAGCTCACTTTGGTAGCTCCACTCCTCCAAACACCACCTCCACACTGTTACCGTAAAGTCGCTCACACCACAAATGCAAGGCAATCAACCTCTCACTCTCTCACACACATGCATGCATGAAAGAGGCACATGTACTAAGCACACTCTCACTATCTCTCTCACACACATGCATGCATGAAAGAGGCACATGTACTAAGCACACTCTCACTATCTCTCTCTCTCTCTCTCTCTCTCTCAATACAAAGCACAAGAGTTCTCATATCACAAAGGGGGATTGTGTCATTTCATGAGAATTTCCTTATAAACAACTGGCCCTTATTCACACTTGGGCACCCAAAACCTACTAACTAAGGCCTTGGGTGACCAGTATCTTAATACAAACTTTTATATAGTGCCTTTTCATGACACTTATTAATATCCTCAATTGGAGGAGCATCTTTGTTAATCCAAATGGGATTAACAATTACTTCTGACATCATGCTTCACCAAAGCCAACAATCTTGGGCTCAATTGATACTTAAAATGAGAGCATAATCCCCTAAAAAGTAAATTCAAGAACAACCCACTCTATCTATATAATGAATTCCCAAAATTAGGCATCTGAGAAACGTGTGTCCTTTAAGGAGATGTACCAAACCTCTTGTTTGACAATAAGAGGGAGGCTTGGAAGCTTGGAGCTAGCAAGCATGGTGGGTGGAGGTAAGAGGTCATGGAGATCTTGGGATCTAAATCAAGGTAAGTATCCCACGATGGTTATTTCCTATTTCCATACTTGCATGAATGAGAGAGAGTTGTTGAAAGGGCATAAACGGGCCACAACATTTTTGGCACCTTTTCCACTGCTGACGAGGAAACTTGTTTATGAGAAGTTAATCTATGGAATATATATTCCCATGTTTTTAGTTATTTATGGATTGGAGTTAATCCATGGAATATATATTCCCATGTTTTTCACTTTTATTAATTCTCCTAGACGGGTTTAGATTGGGTCACGTTTCTTAATCTAGGCGATCAATAGCTTACTTTATGTGTACGCGAGTGAATCCATACATGCGTGGGAGTATTGATTGCATCGTCTTGATGATACTAAGTTTCATATAGTTATTTATATTTAATCAATTAATTGGCTTAGTTTGATACAAGTGTAGATTATTAGACTGGATAATGGAGGGGAGTGGTCAAAAGGTCAAAAATATGATCAATTTTGAATGTTGACAAATAATATTAGATTCTATGACAACAATCGCCATTAATTTATTTTGGGTGCCATTCATATTTATTAGTAATGTATATATTATTTAGGACATGTGAAACTTCCCTTATGCATATTTGATTTTTTAAGATATGTACACTTTTATATGGTTTTAGATGAAGCAGTTTAGCTTGCACGCTCAAGAAAATGTAGATGCACAATGTCCACTATATACATGTAGATGCATAATGTAGCAAAACTTTCCCGAAATTATCCAAGAGAGCTTAGCCATGCTTAAGAGCTTCATAATCTCATGTAATGCTCTCCGAAAAACCACCAAAACATAGCATCATGTGATACACGCTTCCCATGAAGTGCATATATCAATAGCATCCTAGTTGAGCATCATATTAGCCTCCAAACAATGAATCTCAAAAAATTACAGCAAGCATATTCACTGCTTAATCTTGAGGTAATCCCTTCCATTTAACAAGTATTTGCATAAAGATCATTTGTGAGGTGGTAATCCCTTCCATTTAACAAGGTATTCACATAAAGAACGATTGCGAAGTACCCTTTCCCTCGTGCCCAACACTCTTGGGAATATATTCCACTGTGACATCCTCAATCAGGTAGCTCATCCAAGACTTGCACTTCTGGGTCCAACATATGCACACATGAAACACATTATGAATTCTTGTAGTAATAATTGATAGGCCACTTCACCAACCCTTCTCTCACCACCTTATATGGACCATATAAACGATGTGCAAGCTTTGTGTTAGTGTTTCCCTTGAGAAAACCATAGCATGTCTTGGGAATCCTCAAGAATACATGATCCCCCTCCTTGAATTCCAATGGTCTTTGATGTGCATTTTCATAATGCTTCATCTTCTCTTGAGACTTCTTGATATTGTATTTGCATGTTTGCAAGAGAGCTTGCATTCTTTCCACTTCATTATTTGCATTGGGATTCACATTGTATTCTTGAATGCTATGATTGGCACATGTACCTTATACCCATAATTAGCCTCAAAAGGCAACATTTCAATGCTCACATGGCAAGTGTTATTGTAGGCAAACTCAGCCAAGTGCAACCAATCATCCCAAGCATTTTGTATCTCATAGGGGTTTCCAACCATCGCCTTTGCTTGAGTGAGAGGTTTGGTTGAGAAAGGAAATACTTGCAAATCCTATGGTCACTTCTCACATAAAACTTGCTTCCATAGAGATAGTGATGCCATTTCTTGATTGCATGTAATATAGCTTCTCACATAAAACTTGCTTCCATAAAACTTGCTTCCATAGAGATAGTGATGCCATTTCTTGATTGCATGTAATATAGCACTCATCTCTTGATTATAAACTTGCTTCCATAGAGATAGTGATGCCATTTCTTGATTGCATGTAATATAGCACTCATCTCTTGATTATAAACTTGCTTCCATAGAGATAGTGATGCCATTCCTTGATCGCATGTAATATAGCACTCATCTCTTGATTATAAACATGCATCTCCTTATCTTATTATCAAGTTTATGGCTTTCAAAAGCAATTATCCCATGGTCCTGTTATAACATGGCACCAATACCTCTTCCACATGCATCCGCTTTAATAGTGAAAGTCTTGGTGAAATTTGGGCATACCAAAATTGGGGTGAAAGTATGCATTCTCTTCAACTCTTCAAAACTTTTATGTGCTATTGCATCCCAAAAGAATTCCTCCTCCTTTAACTTATCGGTCAATGGAGCTACCATGTTAGCATACTTCTCAATGAACCTTTGGTAGAATGAAGAAAGCCCTAAGAATTCCCTTAGTTGAGTGATGTTCTTAGGTATAGGCCAATTCTTCACACATTCCACCTTCCTTGGGTCCACTCAAAAGTCATTTTTATTAGATGTCATCTCTTGTCTTTATATTTACACCAGGGCGGCTTGTGGGTGTGCCCGCCCGATTTATGTGTTTTCTCATTTTTCCCCACTCTCCATATTTTTCCCTATTTTTCCTTGGTGTGGGAGGCTGTCCTGTGGCTATTGGCTGATCCAGATGATGGTCGAGTGACTCTGCTACCCCCAGGCTGTCCCCTGTATAGCTAGCCGAGTAGGAGTTGCTAGCTGATTGGAGGAGGAAGAGGAGGAGTAGGACGTGAGCTGATTGGAGGAGGAAGAGGAGGAGTAGGACGTGAGCTGATTGGAGGAGGAGGAGGAGGAGGATGAGAGCTGATATGCTACTGTCGACTGTCTTTTCAGACTAGCTGTTGGGGCCATATAAAGCGGCCCCTTTCCCCCCACACATCTCATTGAGTCCTTGAGATTTTCTCTTGTGTATATAGCAGAGTTATATGCTTCTCTCTCTCTCTCTCTCTCTCTCTCTCTCTCTCTCTCTTTGTTTTTGTGTTTTTCTGCAGTGCACTTGCTCTACTCAACATTTTACTCTTTGTTGATTACCAGTGCCAGGCTCAGCACCATCACATGGGAGGCCATGGTCTTGGACCAGGAGGAAAGATTCATGAACCCTCCATAGGGTGGAGGTTCTGAGGCCTTAACTGGCCAATGGTCGAAAGGCCGTAATAACAAGGGCAAAGGGAAGGCTTCATTGGAGAGAAGTCTTTTGAGAAGAACCACGACTCAGACGACTGAGAGAAACTGAAGGCAGAGAGGACCTGTAATGATTGTGGTGAGAAAGGACACTATTGGAGGCAGTTTCCCAAGCAAAGCATCGAGAAGGGTACAGAATCCTTAGTAGACTAGGAACCTTGAAGACTCCAGCTTTTGTGCACATGGAGGTAATGGACACTAGTGTTTCATTTTCTTTGTGCAGGGAGGAGGTTGGAGGACTCTCCGCTATGGATACTCGAGAGTGGATTCTAGACAGTGGTGCTTCCAAGCACATGACTCCTTCCCGCATGGCTTTACAGGATCTTTGTAGGTATTCTGGTCACATTATTATTGGGGATACATCCACTATCCTAGTTCATATAGTGAGGGTAGGTTGGAGATAGTTCGCGATATGGCAGAGGGGGGAAGCATTCCTCCCAAGTGTTGTATGTTCCATCACTTGGTTTTCAGCTGTTGTTAGTGCATCAGGTTTGCAAGACTGGCATACGGGTGGAGTTTGATGAGCATTTTGTTGCTCTTAAGGACAAAGCAACAGGCCAGGTAGTTTGGGAAGGCGAAGTGGAGAATGGAGTTTTACAAACTTTCAGCACTCTCTCTCCCAGGTCCTCAGTTTTGTGATGAGTGGCAGTCTGGTAATGGCCACTTCAGTATGCTGTAAGAGCAGGCTTTCCCGAACCAGATGGTGATGGCTTGCTAGATGATGGCAGCAATTGGCAGGAACTTTCTAGTACAGATGTTGGTAGTTCTTGTGTTTGTTAGTTTTAAAGGAAACTATACAGGTAACCTATGCTCCAATGTCTCGTGTAGCATTCGGGACAAAGAAATTCCTGTAGTTGAGGAAGCTCTTTTCACGGGGACCTATTGAAAGGCTAGGCATGTGGCAGTTGATTACTTGCAGGAGGAGGTGGATGTTACACATTCTCCAAGCTTTGTGGTTCCGGAGTTAGAGGGGGTGGTTTACAGGTTTTCGAAGGCCTTGAGTGGTCTTCAGCAGAGCAGTAGGTTTCCAGGACTTGGCATCCCACTGTAAATAGTTGTTGATCCTTGTGAGCAGTATGATGCCTCCTTGACTCAGAAGCAGAATGGTTCATTGATCTGGTTGTTGAATACCAGATTGGATGGGAGCTTTCTGATGAGGCTATTGAGCTCATGTTTGTAGAGGACTCTTTGAGAGGTAGGATTCTAGGAAGGATCTTGGACTCTTTTACACAAAAGGGGGATTGATGGATGGAGTGACTCATATTGGGGAGGATAGCCAAACACGAGGACCTTGACATCACGCTGCTATAGTTTTTCCCCAACTCAGGAGCGGGTTCATGGAGCAATAAGAGGCAGCCAACAATTGCCTTGTCATCGACAGAGGCAGAGTACCGGGCTGCTTGTGGTGGTGCTTTTGCGAGGTGGTGAGATTGTAGAGGTTACTTGGTGGGATTGGGTATCCACTAGTAGAACCACGGTCATCCAAAGGCATTTTGTTCGTGAAAAGATCGTTGTCGTCCGCTGATGACATCTTGCTAGAGTTCTGCTCGATAGAGGACAGTGCCGTGGACCTCTTCACGAAGTCTCTATCTCAGGCTAAAATCCGGCAGCACTCTAGCTCACTGGGGTTGGTTCCACATCTAGGAGCTGAGAGGGGGTGTTAGCAGTCATCTCCTGTCTGTATATTTACACCAGGGCCTCTGTTGTGTGTGTGCCCGCCCGATTTAGGTGTTTTCTCATTTTTCCCCACTCTCCATATTTTTCCCTATTTTTCCTTGGTGTGGGAGGTTATCATGTGGCTGTTGGCTGATCCAGATGATGGCCGACTGACTCTCCTGCCCCCAGGCTGTCCCCTGTGGCTAGCGGACCTGATCTGCTCTGCTAGTTGACTAGGAGCTGATCTGCTGCCTGCTGGTGTGGCTGACTAGGAGTTGCTGTGGGCCGATTGGAGGAGGAGTAGGTCATGGGGCTGATATGCTGTTGTCGACTATCCTTTCATCAAGCCGTCTGGCTATTGGGGCCATATAAAATGGCCCATTTCCCCCCACACATCTCAATGTTCAGTTCTTGGGATTTTCTCTTGTGTATATAGTAGAGTTATACACCTCTCTCTCTCTCTCTCTCTCTCTCTCTCTCTCTCTCTCTCTCTCTCTCTCTCTCTCTCTCTCTCTCTCTCTCTCTCTCTCTATTTCTATGTTTTTCTACAGCGCACTTGCTCTAGTATTTTCAGATGTTATCTCCATCTTCGCTGCATATTTTGACATTCACCCACAATGTGACCAAGATACTCAACTTAACTTTCCATGAAAGTACATTTACTCTCCTTTGTATACAATTGGTTGGCTCTAATAAGTGAATCAAAAACCTTGAACATGAACCAAATGCTCGTCTTCCACTTTTGCTATATACTAAGATATCATCAACAAAGAAGACCAAAACAAACTTGAAGAGGTATGGTTGTAACATTTTGTTCATTAAGGCTTGAAGAGTAGCAGGTGCATGACATAACCCAAATGGCATCAACTTATAAGGATACAATCTCCTTTCAGTTCTAAATGCCATCTTAATTTCATCACCACTCTTCATACTTAGTTGATGATAATCGAACCTTAAGTCAATATTTGTGAAGAACTTGGCATCCTTCAACTCATCCAATAGATCATCAATCCAGGGAGAGGGTATCTATTTTTTATTGTGATCTTGTTCACATCCCTATAATCAATGGACATTTGAAAGGTACCATCCTTCTTCTTCACCAACATCGGCGATGCAAATGGCGATTGACTTGGTTACACTCATCCCATATCCATTAATTCTTAAACTTTCTTAGCCACCTCATATTTCTCCACTTTTGACAATCTATATAGTGTCTTGTTGATAGGCCTAGAGTTAGGTTCAAGCTCTATTCCATGATCAATCTCTCGCATACATGGTAAGCATTTTGGCATTTGGAATATATCCTTATACTCTTCCAACAACTTTTCCATGCCATCATGTGTGACTTTGCCTTCATTGTTGCTAATGTGATCCTCCTTGCAAAACTATAGCACATATACTATACTTAACTTCTTGATTTCCATTTTGAATTGAGTGCAATTGATAAGGTTTAACTTTGGTGTATGATTTCCCCACGAAGTGATACTTCTTCCTTCCTTCATAACTCCATGTACCACATTGCAAGTTCTTGGTTATGTATCCAAGAGTAGAATCGCCAAATCACAACCTAAGATTATATCAATGGAACCATGTAAAGCATCAAAAAATCCATTTTGAAAGTGTAGTCATGTGAAAGAAATAATGCCACATCATGGCATACCATTTTGCAATCCATTTCAACCCCATTTGTTTTGCCACTTGTACTTTATGCAAATTTGTCAAACACATGAGCTGTAATTTGAGACTGCATATGGATTTTGTATTCACAAAGCTATGTGTACTTCCACCATCCACCAACAAATGAGAAATTCTTCCAATGATGTATGCCTTAACCCTCAAAGTGCTTTCTCCTTTTGCACCTAGCATACAAATCGTGGGACAATGTGCATAAGGTTGGTTCCATACAAGTTTCCTCCTAAGTTCACATAGGTTAGCCATCATTATAATCAACTTATGACCAATGCTTAGTGCCACCGAGATCGAAAGGAAATTCACCATTTGGCTCATAATCATGGTCACTCTCCTCAAAGTCTTGACAATCATTGAAGATTTCAGCCTCTTTCTCATTGTCATCTTCCAAGACTTCGAAGTACACCATATTAAGCTTGACATTCCTTGCTTTGCAAACTTTGTAATGCTCCTTGTTTCATTTCTTTCCACATTTGAATCACAAATCTTTACTCCTCAATTCATTCATGCGGTCCTCATTTATGAACTTGCTCTTGGTAACACCCTTTGGAGGCTTCCAATCAAAATTTGTAAACTTTTGAGAAGCATGAGAGGAATTGCCAAACTTGTAATTTGATTTTTCTCCACTTCCATACACCATTGGAAACTTGGGCACAAAAGAAGTAGATTTGGCATCTCTCATAGACTTCCCATAAGTGTTAGGAGCTGAATCATTACAAAAACTACCCCGATTTGAATACTTCTTCTCATATATCTCCACCAGAAGCATGGCTTCTGATACCATGAAAAGATGCAAGGGAGAAGAGAGCTTGAGCTCTTGCAAGCACACACACACTCACAAAACCCTAAAAGAGAACACACAAGGTGAGAGGCGCCAGAAAATCTTCTTCATCTTTACACAACACTCAACACACCATATACAAGGATAAGAGTACACACAATATGAAAAGGTACTCAACCAAATACATACTAGGGTTCTCTATAGTGTGAGCCCAACTAAATGAGCTGGCGCTATAACTATGCCAGTCTCTAGAATGGCTCTCACACATAGCCTGTTATCCCACTGCTCGCATATCACCCATGATCTCACCAACCACACTAGTGGTGTAAGTGTGGGGCCTATCCCCCAGGCGGGACATCAGTGTCCACCACCTCACTAGATGAGCTCGATATCTCAACAGCCACCATGCTTGCATAGGTAACCTATGCACAAGCATTTTGTCATACACCAACCCATGTACTAAAATTGGCTCAACACATGCATCATCCTCAATGTCAAGTGCCCCATCAATGTCTTCCACAAGTTTTCCTTGAATAGGTTCCAACGTCTCTTGAGTTTCATTCACAATCTTGCATGCCCTTCCCCTAAGCATAGCTATAATTTTTGGATTTAAATGGATGAAAGGTCAAAAAAGATTGGAATTGGTGCTCAAGGACCCTATGGAAACCTAATGATGTGTACTAACACAATATGCAAAAAATAAAGTTTCAAGATGAGGCAAATACTCTTTTTTAGGGTTTTTAAAATATTACTAAAAATGAAAAGTTGGCTATAAGATGACCAAAACTAGACTGATTATGATGATCTTTAGTTTGTTGAGACTATCTTAGAAAGTACTATCATCCTCCCGAAAGGTTCGACTAAAGTCAAAGTGGAAGTCAACTCTATTTTGAATTTTTGTCTAATGAAGTACTAAGAGGATATGTAAAGACACTTGGAACACAATCTAGGGTTTATGAATGAATTAGGTTTTTATAATTTCTAGTAAACCCTAATTTAATCCCCCCCATTGATGTCAAAATCAAGATCTTTAAGGCTTAATGTGGAGTACTTATGGAGCACTACAAGAGAGAATAAAGCCCTAGGCAAGACCTAAAAACCCATATGACTAAACTTAGGGTTTAGATTGCAAGAATGCAGAGAATTTTAAAAAATTTGGCAATATTTTGTTTACTTTTAGAGTAAAATCTCAATATAAGCAAACAAAATTATTGATTCCCATCAACTCCTCTTGTAATTGCCATCACAAGGCATTTATAATGCATCAATAGGCATCCAAGGTCATCCAATTAGTGTTCCCACTTGCATCCAATGCATAACACTTTTCCCTTTGCAATGCATCCACTATCGAATGTGTCAACACTATGCCCAATCAGAATACATCATTTGCCACAATTGGTAGTCGATGAAGTGAAATCGAAGAAGCACATTGAAGCTTGCTAATCCTGTAAGATTCCTCCCTCCACCTTTCGAGGTGTACAGGTGTAAGAACCTCCCCTTTTGATCTTATAATTATTCCCCTCTCTGAAATAAAAGAAAGATCCTGTTTTACCTTGGTACCACCTAGGGTGTAGGTGCACACGGGGTGTACTTCGGCTTTGACAAGCTGGAGCGGGGTTTGTCGTCATCACAGGGAGACAGTAGAGTTAGTAGCTAGCCTCGCTTCATGTGTGTGTTTCTCTTCTGTAAGTGGTTGGCCTCTTTGTGACGATGCTCGAGAAGGGCTCAAAAGTCACCATGGTTGGGAGCAGAGCAGGTGGTGCGCAAGAGAGAAGGGGGAAGGAAGTTACAGGTGAAAGGTTGTGTCTTGGAAGGAAAAGACGGGTTGCAAGCAAACAAATAGATACACAAGAGTTAACTAGACTTTGCAGGAGTACTTCAGTAGTATGAGCGTAAATGTATAAGCGTTGCTGAGGGGAGGATTTTAAAATTGGCATAATATTCAATTTTCATTAGGCATATTTCCTAAAGAAATATATTATTTTAGCACATTTCTAAGAAAATATAGCATTGCAAAACATAATCTGAGAGTATTCATATAGACCTTATTGCACAACAACAAATTATACATTTTCCATCCAATGAGCATTACCCTATCAAATTTTCTAGGGACTAGCATTCTGATAATCCACATTAGGATTTGTCTCTTAATTCTATGGGTCAACAAAAATATGAAACAAAGATAGAGAACATTTATTTCATAGTATCATGCCTTTACAAATCATACATTATCCATACAATGAGCATTCATTTACCAAAACAGGAAGAGACATGCATTCCAACCATCTCCAATAATAATAATAATAATGAGAACTCACATACATTTTTATTTAATAGTTAATTCTTTGTGTGGGTGATAATTCAAAACAAAGACAATGAGTATTATCTAATCATCCCAATCATAATGATGAAAATCCACAAAGGACTCCTACGACTAATTCTATGAGTCGGCATCAAAACAAAACATAGAAAGATATTATTTACTACTATATTATATTATATCTTTGCTAAACAATTTTTTTTCTAAAACTATAAATTGTATCATGCCTTCATAAATCATACATTATCCATACAATGAGCATTTACTTACCAAGCCAGCAAGAGATATGCATTTCAATCCAATCATTTTCTTCTATATTTTATCATGTCTTTTACAATCATACATTTATTATCAAATTATAATGATGAAATCCCATAAAATTGGCTGTCTCTAAATTATATAAGTGTGTAATAAATGAAGCAAAGGACAACGACATACATTCTAACAATTCTAAATGACAATAATGAAATCCCACAAGGGTTTTCTTGTATTTATTGTATAACGAGTATTGAAATGAAAGAAAGGAAACTATATTTGCTTAAATATAGAATCTTGTCATAGCATGATATAAAAAAAGTCGATTAACTCTAAAAAGTCACACAAAACCATGTCATAAAATGATCAAACATATGTTTCAAAAAATCTAGAAAACTTGATGCAACTAGGAGAATCCAAAATGTCTCTCAAGGTCTATGTGAGGCACGTATCCACACTAGTATCTAAACAACATCCACCTCATCATCAATATAAACATGCATCTTTTATCATCATTTTGCTTCACTGACATACAATCATGTGAAAGATCCAAGATCACATGCCTTGACATTTGCCCTGCATAACAAGGAAACTCACTATAATTAGGTAAGGCATAAGAAAAAGCACTACACATCAAAAGTCAAGATAGTCTAGAGTTACGCGAGTTAAGAGGTGCATCATCCACAACAAACTGATCTTCATCATCCACTAGCAAAAGTTACCTCCATGCTAGTAGCCAATTTCATAGTATCACAATAATTCTATACAAAGGGAGTAAGATAGCCCTCACATATCTCCTTGTCATTGTCAATGAGCATATAACCACGCCTTGTGTGCATAGAGGCTTTTAGGATAGGCCTCATGCCACCTCCAATCTCTAAAACAGTACCTGTTGTTGGACACAATGCTTCCAAAAATAATAAAATAAGATATGCACTCCTCTCAAGAGGACCTCGCCATCCTCCAAGCTTACCATTACAACGTGCCCTCGTGGAGGAAGGCATGTAATGGACAAGTATCTCTGCATCAAGATTTTGTTAAAGTAGTTATCCTACCTATACACATACTAGTACTAATAATAACTATTCATTTCTTATAACAAAAAACCCATGCAAAGAATGAATATTAATGTACCTTTTTTTCCCTTTCATGAACATAAGGGGGACACATGCTAGCCTTGTGCAAAGCCAATGCAAAGATTCTTAGTATTCTCATCCACATCTTTCTTAGTATTCTCATCCACATCTTTAGTGGTCCCATCAAGCATGTTGATGGGCAAGATAAAGCCCCCTTTCATCACATAATATCCATCATCCTCCAATATCCTTTTCAACAAAGATAGGTCTTGTCTTAGCTCCCTAACCCTTCCATTGATCACAAGTCTGCATAGTGGAACAACCAGTGGAATAATTTCCTTGTTCATTGCTATGCTTTCTAAGAACTCTGAGCCCTGTGGTTGAGAATCCGACAAGGGAATGATATCATCTGCATCCTTCTCTTTGTCTTTGTTCTCCATATCTTTTCACACTACTCTCCACTTCTTTTGCATGTGCACCTTCACTCACCCTAGCCGCATCTACCTCATGTTCCTTTAAAGCACCAACATTAGTATCATCTACATATACCTCATGCTCCTTTTAATTTTTTTTTTTTGCTACCCCTAGTGGAAGGTGAATTTTTTATCTTTCCTACTTGAATCGACTGCAACAAGGAAAACATTTTCCATACATAAAAAGCATGATAACTATGCACAAAATCATAATCAAAGAAAACCATGACAACCATACATATTTTTTCACTTAATAACTTTATAAAATAAATAATCCAATAAATTAAATGCTTGAGCCTCATACCTGACCTCTCTTCATTTCTATGGGAGCTTGTTGTAGACCACAAAAGAAGTAAGAAAATCTTGCTACAAAGGATGTGGTCAATTACACAAAGTTATTCAAATGGCCACATTTACACAAGGATATTTCCTCTAGATTGATGGATTGTTTAAAAATATGCTATATCCTCCCCTAATATGGGCTCCCTCAAGATGATTTCCCGAGAGAAACCATCCAGGGAGAGCAGAGAATACCCTTAGTACATTGCCAGCATTGCATTGTTGTCTCTCTCTCTCTCTCTCTCTCTCTCACGCACACACACACATACACACACACACACACACACACACAATAAATGGGATTCTATGATTTGATTGATCTTAATATTTCTAAATAAGCACACCATAGATTGTATGTGTACAATGACTCAGCAAAGAGAGGTTTTGTATCTATTCATAAACCTTATGGCCTTTTTATTGCAATTATTAAGAGGTTTTTAATCTAATCTATATGTAGATGCACTTATTTAGCAAAGGCCTTGCTTCAATAAACACAATGGAACCAACGATGAGGCAGTTAGCTTTGGACAAAATCATTGATAAAACAAGTTTGGGGAAGAAATGTCTAAGAATGGCTATCCGAATAGTATGGAGATGGATGGAGCGGGAAAAATATTGAAGAATGATTCTGAAATAGACGCTCTCCAAGGCACCTTTTTGTGGAGCATATGGTATGAATAATGAAAGACTTTATTATTTCAAGGTAGGTTTTTGTTGTTCCTACATTTTAAAACCCATGTTCTAACAACAACTACAAGATTTTCACATTAAAGATCTTCAGAATCTTCCAAAGATCTTTTACCATAGGAATCTTCCAAAGGGAGAATCCCATCACAATATTATTAATAGAAACAAAGGGAGAATACTAAAGAAAGCCAAACTAAAGCTACCACCACATAGTCTCCTATGATGGCAGGTCAAAGAAAGCACCCAACTACAAACACACATCAAATCGCTAGAATGGGATGCTCTTTCCCAACTGGCTTTCCTGCAAAATTACCCTGCTGGGCTGTTGAGTGCAGAAGGCCCGACAGTAAGTGTAGTATTGAAATGGTCTCCCTGCCTTCACTGTCCAAATAATACACAAGATTGGCCAGGAGGAACAAACACTCCCTTGACGGTTCTGCCAACAAAACTGTCTAGGGAGGAGAGGACCTGAGCACACATTAAAATCACAATAGACTCAAGGCAGCCCACGTTGTAGCACTAACTTGGGCACAAATTAGGCAATAATACACAAGCTTCGCCCACCATCAATAGGAGGAACCGCCAAAACCATCCAGGGAGAGACATGAGCAAACACACAGCAGATACGAACATAACGAAGCAAACAATTATGCGCAGACTTGAGATGAAGAAAATGCACACACGTGAGCTTTGTAGACAATTTTGGCGAGACGAAATGGTCTGGGGAGATCAATGGAGGAAGAACAGTAGACACTAGAGATCCCTATAACCTTAAAGGTTCAAAAACGTTTATTTTTTAACTAAACCCGTGGTTCAATAAACCTTACAAAGAAACCAATACATATAAAACCTTAGTAGCTTGGTCACAAAGAAACCGACCTTTAGTGTTAAAAACCGGTTAGAATGGTCCTCTAAGTACTCATGTGCAAGCATGGCTTATTAATTGAGGGACATTACAAATACAATTTTCAAGGAGTGAGGCAAGTTTAATGCTAATAGTAATGCTATAATTTTTACAATCCCAAATTATCTCCGAATTAAATTATGTCAGAATCTCGAACCCGACTTTAAAACTTGAGATTTTGGGAGGTCGTGGAATAAATTTTGAGATATACCTTAAACAAATTATTGTCTGAATTTCTCAAAGTTTTTCAAACACTGATCCCCTCAAAATGTAGTGCTTTTCATATTTTAGCCAAAGCACTTCATTTTAGAGTGAGCAAGATCAATACTGCGGTGATAAGAGCTCAAAGAGATACTAATCAAATAGAGCTTGCAGTTGTTGTTGCAGAGGGATTTCTTGAGGTTTCTAGAAAGGAGTTGGTAGCATTGTTTGGATTTACAGAAGACGATATTCGATTACATCAACTTACATAGGTACAGAATCAAATGGCCTATCAGTTGAGATGCCAACAACAAAGAGGGGAGATAAAGTAATGTTTCACCTTGATATACAGTTTGGAAGATCCTTTGTAGTGCATGGAGAAATAACAAGTAGCCAAATAACCACCATCACTATTAAAGAGGAGTCATCAATTCACCTAGATTTGAAGAAGTTCACAAACATTCAAGAACTTTTGGTGAGGAGTCTTCTAGTATCACTTGTAAACATATTGAGAAAACTTCTTTAAAAAAACTCTCTAAAAACAAGTTTCTCTTTGGTAAGAGAGATCCGCCAAGTAGAAAGCTTGTGGCCCAGTATGCTGGAAATATTCTATTTGAGTTACCCTGTGTTCACCTAGAAAAATCAATTGGTAACACTGATAGAAAATTTGATGGACATGTCTAGACTAATGCTATCACAAGTAATAGAAAGGGTTTCCAGGGAATGTATGATACAGAAAGTAAGGTGGTCATTTGTAATACATGAATGAATTATGCACTAGATTATTAAGATCAAAACAAAGAAATAAGCTACATTCGGTGGGTCGTTTGGCCAAAGTATGTCCTTGTGGTAGCAAAACTCATAAATTTGGATCTTTGAAATGCTTTTAGTGCTCATCACAACCCACTTGTATTGTTGAGTGCTCATGTGAGATCCCTGTCCCCACCGTGCAACGGATTCGGGTGCTAGCAGCGGAAGTAGCATTTATTGCACGGGGCAGGGTTCCGCACTCGGGGCCTCGCCCACGGATACGCGGACAAGAGACTAATCCGTCGGTTTTTCCAAAACCGAACCCGGAAAAACTTGCCTTACCCGGAAAGCACAGGCGATTCCACCAGGATAACTTTTTACTCTAACGTAGTCAAGACCATTACTGATCAAACTGATCCGACTGCACCTATAAAGATACTCGGTCAGATCACGGAAGAAACTTGCACTTGGATCATTGGGATCAACGCTTTTTTCTCCATCAAGAGGCACAGCCGTTGATTCCTATCCATAGAATAATTACTATCCGGGATTTACTTTATCTATCGTAATAACAGAAATTGAGTCTCGATTTACGGATCCATTAGTCCAGCCTAACCCCATCCAGCAGTCCCATGGGTTAGCCAACCGCCCCATCACTGTAGTGATGGGATCCAATTAGGAATTTGGTTAGGTTTTGTCCCGGGTACCATGGAAAAGAGTTCCCAGGCCCCCTAGCCGATAGTTCATGCAAACATAAAACTAGTCACACCACTTACACACCCAATATGAAATTGCCTTTTTCTCAACATCAACTAACTTTAAAACAATCCTTTAATAAAACCATTATGTCACTGAGGACAATCCTCAAAGTCTCTGGTTGAATCCTTATTTCCAGCCATTCATTCATCGGTGTACTTATGGCATCATTGGCAACCAGAACGCTCACCACTTGTTCACTCAAGGGCCTTTTCCATAGTTCCTAGCTCATAGTAACCGGCAATATATTCACATAACAGAATAGAATCTCCATGGAAGATCAGCAAGATCAACCAACAGATCTATATAAAAGAGCCATGGACTCATCCGTTGAGGACCAGCAAGGTCAATCAACTAGATCCATGCCCGGTTTTAGAAAACAACTCTTATTCCTTGTTCCAATATCTTCCACGATGCACGTGTGGGTATCTTCGGCGACCCAGAGCCTGAGCACTATATGGTCAGCACCCTCTAGGATCCTTCGCAGGTGACCTAGCGCTTCACTCATAGGCCGCTTCCTTGGTCCCTCATCCACCGTATCGGAAGCTCACCATTTAAATCGAACCGAGGCTGGTCAAGACCTCGGCCGACCTTGCTACACGAGACGTCCTCCATTGACTCTCCATCAGCAGTTGCAACTTTATCAGTTAGATCTCCATGACCTTAATCCATAAGACGGTCAAAATGCTTCCCCAGCATTCTTGACATAAAACAATCATTTACAAACAGTCCTCACAGAATACAGTTTCTATATCGAACTCCGTCTTTCCATATTACACCTCCTCAATCCACATTACTTATTCCACATTCCATTCATATGTACTCATTCTCACCCATTCACTCATATCGACGACACATTATTTCCCATACCCATTCACATTCATTATTCTTTATACACATCCATGCATACATCCATTTTCACATCCTCATTCATACATCCACATCTACATGTATACATCCATACATACACATCCACATTCACATCCATACATCCACATCCACATCCACATCCACATTCACATCCATACATCCACATCCACATCTACATGCATACATCCATACATACACATCCGCATTCACATCCACATCCACATCCACATCCATACATCCACATTCACATCCATACATCCACATCCACATCCACATCCACATTCACATCCATACATCCATATCCACATTCCTACATCCACATCTATATGCATACATCCATACATTCACATCCACATCCACATCCACATCCATACATCCACATTCACATCCACATCCACATTCACATCCATACATCCATATCCACATTCCTGCATCCACATCTATATGCATACATCCATACATACACATCCACATTCACATCCATACATCCACATCCACATCCACATTCACATCCATACATCCATATCCACATTCATACATCCACATCTATATGCATACATCCATACATACACATTCACATCTATATCCATACATCCACATTCATACATCCACATCTATATCCATACATCCATATCCACATCCATATCCACATTCATACATCCACATCTATATGCATACATCCATACATACACATCCATGCATCCACATCCACATCCATATTCACATCCATACATCCACATCCACATTCATACATCCACATCTACATGCATACATCCATACATACACATCCACATTCACATCCATGCATCCACATCCACATTCATACATCCATACATACCCATCCACATCCACATTCATGCATCCACATTCATGCATCCACATCTACATACATATATCCATACATAACATTCATACATTCACATCTATATGCATACATCCATACATACACATCCACATTCACATCCATATTCTCACCTATCACAACCCATATACATCTTATCCCATCACATACACTTCTTACCTCATCCCATACACATCTTATCACTTCTTAACTCATCTTATCATATCCTAACTCATCTCATATGCATCTTATCACATCTTATCACTTCCCATATCTTTTATGCATACCTCTATATGAAATTCAATTATGCTAAAAGTAACACTTTTACAATAAAATATTCATCTTTTATGCATACCTCTATGCATGAAATTCAATTATGCTAAAAGTAACACTTTTACAATAAAATATTCATCTTTTATGCATACCTCTATGCATGAAATTCAATTATGCTAAAAGTAACACTTTTACAATAAAATAATCATCTTTTATGCATGAAATTCAATTATGCTAAAAGTAACACTTTTACAATAAAATAATCATCTTTTATGCATACCTCTATGCATGAAATTCAGTTATGTTAAAAATAACACTTTTATAATAAAATAATCATCATTTATGCATACCTCTATGCATGAAACTCAATTATGCTAAAAATAACACTTTTATAATAAAATAATCATCTTTTATGCATACCTCTATGCATGAAATTCAATTATGCTAAAAATAACACTTTTATAATAAAATAATCATCTTTTATGCATACATCTATGCATGAAATTCAATTATGCTAAAAGTAACATCTATGCATGAAATTCAATTATGTAAAAGTAACACTTTTATAATGAAATAATCATTATAAAAACTTGACATTAAACAAATAACCATTCACCTAGAATAGAGAATGGTTGGTTTTGTTAGAAAAGAGAGGGAACTACCTTTTTGTAATGAGGTATAACATTTTTAGAGAAGACATAAGGCATAAAAACCATTTAAAGCCATAAAAACCATAAAATAAGTGAAAAGAAAAATCAACAACTTACTAATGACTTTGAAAGCTTTCCTTTGGCTTAATGGTTTGAGGGTTCAACTCTTGTTTTTGAACAAGAGTGGCCAACCAATCTTTGGAAGAGGGAAATGTCAAAAACTAGTGAATTATTAATAAATTCATAGTTCTTGGCTTGGGTGAAATAGAGTAACCATGCATTAAACACTATATTTTTTTAACAAAGGGGAGGCTTCTATTTATAGGAAAAATTGAGCTCCTAACCAAACAAACTGATTCTAGAATTTTCCAAATCAGTTTGGTCAATTTTTGACCATTTTTAGGTCAGTTAAGCTAACTTTTTGGAACTAGACTTGAATTAGGAGAGAGGAGAGATAAAATATCACATTATTTATGAGTTTAAAACTCATTCAAGCATGTGAAGTAGGCGCCTCATTAAAGGCTCTCCCGCTTCCTTACATATGTGTCAAAATGGAATCATTATACCCAAAATATCTCATATTTTTAATATTGCTCATAGTTTCTTACTAATAAACCTTGTACATATTCAACTCTTCATCTTATGTGAGCATTGAAGGGACTCCCCTTCCTTACATATGTGTCAAAATGAAATCATTATACCCAAAATATCTCATATTTTTAATATTGCTCATAGTTTCTTACTAATAAACCTTGTACATATTCAACTCTTCATCTTATGTGAGCATTGAAGGGACTCCCCTTCCTTACATATGTGTCAAAATGGAATCATTATACCCACAATATCTCATATTTTTAATATCACTCATAGTTTCTTACTAATAAACCTTGTACATATTCAACTCTTCACCTTATGTGAGCATTAACTCATTTTTGGGTATCTTCTTTTATAATATTGGATTTATCTCCTCCCCACACATGGATTGATCTTATTGGCCCATAGGAATCTTAATTAGACCATAATTCAAATTTTTTTGAAAATATAGACCCTTAGGCTAAGGTCCTTTATACCCATTTTCAATTAATTCTAATTCTACATTGGGAAGTTCTTTTTGAATTTCTGTTTCAAGGAAATTCATTTTAATAAGATGAGGTATTTTTCTATCCAAAAATATTAAAAATCTGAATATTCTCTCTCTAGAATATTTTTTCTTACTATGCATTAAGGTAGCCACAAATATTATATCTAAAACATCCTTACCATGTATAGTAACCAATAGGATTTGAACCCAAATCCCTACCTGATATTTCACAAAAAAAGTATAAACTTTTGTTTCTTATAAGCGAGCTTTTTTATTCTTTCTAAAATCATTTAATATTAACTAAAATTACCATTTAACCCCTTTTTGTCACATCAAGGACACATCTTCTTTAAAAATGAGTGTGTAATTATTTTTCAAAATTAGATAACTTTTAAATAGCTTATTCATGATATTTTAAAATTCATCTGTACATAACGAACTCTTTTTAAAAAAAGTATATATTCTTAACTAAGAAATTGTGATACTTAAGAGCTTTAAATCCATTTTAATACTACTCTTATCACATCAGGAGCCAAAATAGGGTTTTATAATTAAGATAGTAACTATATAAAGATAACGCTCTGTAATATATTTATATAAATAGTTTTTTATAGTTGCACTCTATAGCACATCCTCAATCATGCTAACATGCAAAATGACCCAAGGAGTCTAAGCTTCAAGTGTACACATATAGAAGAAAAAAATGTATTTATGGATAGTGAAGAAGAGGATGCCTCGTCTACCTTCTCAGGGAAAGGCACATCAACTATAGTGATGTTGTTGGTATAGATAGCAATGATTATGAGGAACCATAACTATGCCATAAGCTATATGTTTATAAAATAGCTTCTTTTTATAGTTGTATCATTTTTTTAATATTATTGAAGATGGAAATAATAAACATTGTCTCTATTTTGGCATGTTTTTTGAAAATTTATTGTTAGATTTTCAATTATAATCTCAAAAAGTAAGCAAAACGAAGTCTTTTTTTTCATGTCAATTTTTGTAAGAAATGTGTAAAAGGGCCCATTTGGAGCCCGAATCTCCCCCAATGTCATGTTTGTTATAACTTTCCACTATTTGATTCACCATGCTTCAATAACTTAGAGAGACAAAGACAATGTCTTCTAAAGGATACCAAATCCAATTATCATAGCACCATGCAGATTTATGAAGCTAATCATGGTGCTTAAGGACTAGAAGAAGCCAATCATAAAGAACATTAGAGGAAATCAAGACTCATTTTGGGCCCTATAAGATAATCCATAACTATTTTTTGTGGCCCAAAAATTAGAAAAAGGAAAGATTTTTGGCCCTTTTGTGTATTTTTGTAGAGAGAGATAATCAACACGGTGGTCTAGAGCTTCTTAAATGCTAAGAGAATATACCGTTGCTCTATGGGTACATAATAAATATCGAAGGAATAAAGGCGCAATATGTATCTATAGATAAACGAGCTCTTATTAATGCACTTTCTGAGTGTGTTTATTTCCTCTTTGGCAAAGGATTGCCCTTCTAGTGACTTTTTCCTCCCATTTTAGACGTTCAAGTGCATTTCTCCGTGAACTCAGGCTATTGCGAGCTTATCATTGTGCTAAATTGTGATGTAGTTGCATCACATTAATATGGGAGAGAAGAGGAAGCCATATCATATGCATATTGATCTTGACGAATAATATGCACCTTGGAAGAAAAGCAATTAGCCCCAGCTTTCAATCAATGGAGGAGACAAGGAAGAGATGAGAGCTTCAGGCTCAAAGCATATAGACCTGTGGTGTGATGGATCTATGTATCCAAATAATCCTCTAACCTCAAGCATGCCCGCATTCTTCAATCCAACCTCATTGATTAGATATGTTGGTGATGGTCACCAAGGAATACTTGGCTATTGCAATCTAAGCCAATTGAATAGAGTTCTAAAAGACTTGAATTGTGCAGCACATTTGGAGTATAGTCATTTGCAACAAATGTACACCTCTCTTCAAGAAATTAGAAACTCACAACTCATGCAAAATAGAGTCTCAATCTAAAACAATACAGGAGCTTGACAAGAAATTACAGGGTGCATGTGTAAAAGCAACAAGCATTGGCATAAGAGCAAGAAAAAGGAATCTGAGGAACATAGAGAAACTTAATCCAAGTGGTGGGGGAGTTAAGAAAAGAATACAAGATGCAAGGTAATAAACTTCTACATTTCTATGTAGAAGTTTATTACCTTGCATCTATGTAGACCTATGGTGTGATGGATCTATGTATCCAAATAATCCTCTAACCTCAAGCACACCCTCATTCTTCAATCTAACCTCATTGATTAGATATGTTGGTGATGATCACCAAGGACTACTTGGCTATTGCAATCTAAGCCAATTGAATAGAGTTCTAAAAGACTTGAATTGTGCAGCACATTTGGAGTATAGTCATTTGCAACAAATGTACACCTCTCTTCAAGAAATTAGAAGTTCACAACTCTTATGCAAAATAGAGTCTCAATCTAAAACAATACAGGAGCTTGACAAGAAATTACAGGGTGCATGTGTAAAAGCAACAAGCATTGGCATAAGAGCAAGAAAAAGGAATCTGAGGAACATAGAGAAACTTAATCCAAGTGGTGGGGGAGTTAAGAAAAGAATACAAGATGCAAGGTAATAAACTTCTACATTTCTATGTAGAAGTTTATTACCTTGCATCTATGTAGACCTATGGTGTGATGGATCTATGTATCCAAATAATCCTCTAACCTCAAGCACACCCTCATTCTTCAATCCAACCTCATTGATTAGATATGTTGGTGATGATCACCAAGGACTACTTGGCTATTGCAATCTAAGCCAATTGAATAGAGTTCTAAAAGACTTGAATTGTGCAGCACATTTGGAGTATAGTCATTTGCAACAAATGTACACCTCTCTTCAAGAAATTACAAGTTCACAACTCATGCAAAATAGAGTCTCAATCTAAAACAATACAGGAGCTTGACAAGAAATTACAGGGTGCATGTGTAAAAGTAACAAGCATTGGCATAAGAGCAAGAAAAAGGAATCTGAGGAACATAGAGAAACGTAATCCAAGTGGTGGGGGAAGTTAAGAAAAGAATACAAGATGCAAGGTAATAAACTTCTACATTTCTATGATACAACATTTAGTGCATGTAGCTAGATAATATTCCATGCTTTTATCTTCAAATATGGTAGGCCAGATCCTGAAGGACAAGAAGTATAAGAAAGTACAACGAACATTCATAGAACAATTTACAAAGAAAAGCTAAGTGTCAGCTCTTGATATACAAAAATGTCTTGATGATGT
Organism: Cibotium barometz; assembly: GCF_041138505.1. Taxonomy (NCBI): domain Eukaryota; kingdom Viridiplantae; phylum Streptophyta; class Polypodiopsida; order Cyatheales; family Cibotiaceae; genus Cibotium; species Cibotium barometz. Next base: position 8,669,385 of record NC_141095.1, on the reverse strand, counting down.
TGGCATAGATAGAAAGGGGTATTCCAAGATTTTCAAGCTAATACACTCAAAATACAGAGAAAATGGAATTCGGGTTACACTTCATCCGAAACCATATCATGTTAGGACGTGTGGTGCTCAATGACCCAATCAGAACTTGGCTTGGTCAGCCTTTTCACATCAAAGACACCTACCTTACGATCGAAGAAATAAGATCTGATAAGACTAACAATATTTTCTTTGATTTGAAAATATCACAAAAGGCAATGGTCCCTTGGACTCGAATACAACACAATTCATGCATGTGTCAATGATTGCATTTTGTATCGTGGAGAGTATGAAAATGCAACCACTTGTCCCAAATGCGGTATTGCTCATTTCAAGGCAGGAACCTTGAATGTCCCTATGAAAGTTCTGCGACACTTTCCCTTGGCACCACGAGTTGAACACATCTTCCGCAGCCCCGAAATAGCCAAGCTTATGGATTGGAGTTCGAGAAATGCAAGTATAGACGGAGTCATGAGGATTCCAAGCGATAGCAAAGCATTTAAGCATATCGATGCTACATGGCCAGAGTTTCATTGGGACCCTCGCCATATAAAATTTGGAGTTGGCTTGGATGGAATCAATCCCTTTTCCATGCGATCGAGCAAGTGGTCAACTTGGCCCGTAGTTCTTATCAACTACAACATCCCACCATTCATGTCAATTAAGAAAGAGCATTTAATATTGTCTTTGTTGATTCCTGGTATGTGACAAATATTCTCATTTCTAAATAGCACACTCATTTCTATTTGAAAAATGTCAAATTTAAATGATGCATCAATGTAGGGAAGCGGCAAGTTAAAGACATCAACGTATATCTTGCAGCGCTCATTGCTCGGGGGGGTCACTCGTATAAATATGTAAGTATCACGTGGGTTCAACAGAAGGACATTTTAAATATTTAAAACTTACAGAAATATATTTACAGAGGGGATTTATTTATTGTATTTTAAAAAAAATTTACAGATTTGAATAGGAAAGGATACATTATATTCACTAAAAAATTCACAGATAAGGGACTTTTTAAATAGGCCTTGAACGCACGTGATATAGAGGATTTATATATAGTGACCCCCCCGAGGCTCATTGATGACTTGCAACAAATATGGAAAGGAGTAAATGTTATTGATATGTCAAAACCTGTGGGTAATAGAAGTTTCAAGGTTCGTGGCATTTTAGCATGGACAATACATGACTATCCTGCCTATGGCTTTGCATCAGGTATAGCAGGGCTCTTTAGTTGTTTGTTTGTTTATACAATCAAAAAATTTGGATGTTGAAAACATAAAAACAGTTTTTGTTTCTCTCAGGCCTATCAACAAAGGGTTACAAAGCATGTCCACCATGCGGTGATTGGCTACGCTCCAAATATAGTCGAAGTTTGAGTAAAAATATATACCTTCGACATCGACGATTTCTGCCTCCAGATCATGTGCTACGTTCCAAAGCGAATGCGAGACATTTTAATGGCAAAGTGGAGAATGAACGTTGTCCAACGCGAATGACTCCAAGAGATTGGTACGTCAAGTGGACAAACGAACCTCTAATAGATCCGGAGGCAGAACTTGCAAGCGATAATGATGACGAATATGATTTGCGGCAGTTGTCGAGAGGCAAGAAATCAATGACACAAAATTCATACATATGGTATACGTTGGAGTATTGGAAAGATCTAAAAATAACTCATTTGCTTGATCCCATGCACATATTTAAAAATGTTGCACACTCGCTTTGGAATCATCTTATGGGGGCTTCAAGGATACAGAGGCTGCAAGGGCAGACCTAAAGATTTGCAACTGCAAACGATCACTATGGCCTATAATCAATGAGGAGACAGGAAATATTACTTATTCACAGGCACCATGGGTACTCACAAAGCAAGAGATAAGCATCATCAATGAGCGGATACGATGCATACGTACTCCTACGGGCTATGGTGCTTCATTGCAAAACATGTTTACCATGGATGATAACTCTCTTTCGGGTCTAAAGACACACGACTGGCATAACTTCATTAAGGTATGGTGCCTCTCTAACATGTATCGTCAATTTCTAATGAAGGTGCCATTACATTATCATTTGTTAACACTAGAGCTAATCTATGTGCAGCACGTCTTGCCACTTGTTATCGACGGTTGTTTGACTGAGGGTATTAGGGATGTTATATATCGATTGGGATCATTGACAAGGTATTGACAGTGGAACATCATATTTTTCTTACTTCTTTGTCACAAAAATCTTATGCTAATCACATTGTTTCTCTTTATAGATGGATTACATCCAAAGAGATCGACTCACGTGATATCCCGCAACGAAAGCTAGAGTGTATTGAGCTCCTTTGTTTGATGGAGAAGGAGTTACCTACCTCCTTTTTTGACATTCAAGTCCATGTTATGATCCATCTCGTTGAAGAGATAGAGATTGCTGGGACCGTGAGTACACGATGGATGTTTTGGGTTGAAAGGTACATGGGGGTATTGAAAGGATTTGTGCGCCAGCAAGCAAGACCCGAGGGATCCATGGCAGAGGGATGGTTGCTTCACGAGTGCATGTATTATCTATCTGAGTACTTGCAACATGTGGATAACGAAGCTCCTCTTGGTTGGAGAGAAGAACAATTATATAGTTCACCCGCAAAAATTAATTGATAAGGTGCAGCAAGCTTGATAAGCCATCCCATTTTATCTTTGTTCAAGGGTGGTTCCTTGTAAAACCATAAGCTAGATAATCCGATATCTCCTCGCTTCATTCGGGTACCATGTCTAGTTTGAAACAAACAAACAAGCATCAGGGAGGTCATCATCATCAACACCAGTTGTTGGTTCCCCATTTGTAATTCTTGATATATGATTGGCTAACACATGTTGTGTCCCTTTCCTTACCGTAACTACTGTAAAGTCGAATTCCAATAGTAATAGCAATTAGCGTGTGATTCTTCCTGTGGTGCAAGGATTATTCACCAAGTATAATAAGGCTTGATGGTCCACGAAGAATATGAATTTGTTGCCCAATAGGTAATGTCGATACTTCTTGTAGCGTAGTCCAATTTGAACTCACTGAACTATGCTAGTATGCATCCAATAACAAAGTTTGATGCATCAATATGCACATGAAATATGAGGTCCCAATTAGGGGGTCTTAGAACTAGCACGCTAGCCAATGCTTGCTTCAATCGATCATATGCTTCCTGGCATTCCTCGGTCCATTCAAAGATAATGAGTACAATGGCCTCGCGATTTCAGCATAGAAGATTATGAAGCGACGGTAATGCCCAATGTGGCCAATAAATCTTTGCACACCTTTGTAATTAGTGGGCGGTGGAAGCTCCAAGATCAACTTGACCTTGTTGTCATCTATGGATATACCGTTCTTTGAGATAATGTGTCCCAATATCACACCATGTTTGACCTAAAATTGGCACTTTAAAGGGTTTAGGGATATACGATATAATCGACATCGCTCAAACACCTTCCTTAAGAAAGCCAGATGGTCTGCCCATCGAGAGTGTGCACAGAGATTATCAATGAATACCTCCAACCACTTCTGCAAGTAATCTTTGAAGGCTGTGCACATTAGTCGTTGGAATGTTGCTAGGGAATTGGTGAGACCGAAGGGCATGACTTTGTATGCAAACGTCCCCCACATTGTATATTGAAGGCTATCTTATGTTAGTCCTCTGGTGCTAAAGATACTTTATTGTAGCTTGAAAATCCATCCAAGAATTCTTCACAAGCCACCCTCTCCAAAACATGTTATGTATAGGGCAATGGATAACGGTCTTTCCTAGTAGCTTCACGTTGACTCAATCATCTTAAGAAGAGGCAAAAAATCTTAGACAAAGAAACCAAAAATTGGAGGAACATGAACTCCAAAAAACCCAACTAAAAAGCACTCCTTTTGGGTTAAGAGTGAGATCTAGACAATTTAAAAGTGTTACATGCCTAGCCACACATGGGGGTGCTAAGAAGAAATGGATGAGTCTTGCTCGAAGCTACATGAAAGTGGGGGAGGTTTCTGCTCAGATAATCCTCCAGATAGAATTTCTATGATCAAGTATTCTATAAAAAACAATGCCATGATTGAAATGCTCAAGCTCTCGCAGTGTGCAGGGCTTCGAAGGAAGGTAGTCAAGGAAGTTTGCAATGACTTTGATGACTTGGTCAAGCCTGATGAGGTGGTGGAGGCATGTGACAAGGTTTCAATAAGAAAAAAGGGATACATAGCCATATCAAAGCTACTCATCCAAGGTGTGAAGCCTCATCATCTTCGTGTGTTTGGGTTACCCCAACCATATACCTTAGCAATGGAACAACACCAACAAAATTTGGGTATTCCAGGGCTCATATGTGAATACAAATACATTGACGATTTAATGATTGTAGAGAAGCCAAAAAAAAGAAATCAATATTCAAGTACGATATCTATAATAACATATTTACAGATGTTAGAAGGGTCTAATCAGCCACACGGTGAAGTTCTATCAGTGCACAATAGAGGACTGTGAGGGTAATCTTATTTTTGTTTTCAAGCTTGATGAGGCACAAATTCTCAAACATCAAAAAATGGAAACAATTGATGATGAACAAAGCTTTAAATTATGCCCAATGTAAGGAAGACCAGCCATTACAAAGTACACAGTTAGATATGGAACTATAGTACATAGAGGCAACTATGTGCTAGATGAGAGTCACGATACTCTCAAATGGTTGTTTTGGCACACAAAAACTCCAAGCATCATTGATGCTTAGAAAAAAGGTGAGATGCTTGTGGTGGATGGGGTAGGAAACTTTATTGTTGAGTGCCACATGAGTTCTAACTTGAAAGCATTGAAGTGCATGTACGAGGTGTGTGGTGGTCCTTGATGTGCAAACCCATTTCTCTATTCCATGGCAGGCATGAACAGTCCGGAATGGTACAACCCTACAATGGACTGTATGAAGCCTCCATCGAGAGACAAGACAAAGAAAATAACTAATGCTAAAGAACAAACCAAGGCTAAAGGGAAATCAAACACCAGGAGCAAGGGAAAAGGTTTTTTTTTTAAATAGCCGAATTCAAGGGTGAACCATGTATTGTGTTTGAGGATCCCATACTTCCTATAAAGCTAAAGAGATTTAATAATTGTACTTTACATGCAAAATTAGAATACTGGGTAAGCTATTAAAGCTTCATCTTGACTATGATCATTCCATTTTGCCATCAGAACTATCGGATGCATGTTTAGAGTAATTTTACTCTCTATAACATGGGCTTTCATGGTGGACATGTGTCAATGGGAGGAGCCAAAGCTAGGAGGTTCTTGTCAAACTATGAGAACAAATAAGTTACAACAATATGGAAATGTTGGAAATATCTATGCGAGCACACAACTCACCAAGCTAGTGATCCAAGGATGACAAATCTTCATATGAGAGTCTGGATAGAGCTTGATAATTTTATAAAAGTCTCCCATAAGAAAATGACTGAAGGCAATTAAGACAATCAATTTGAAACAATAATCAAGAAACTTATGGAAACGATTGTAGTTTCCTAGGGGAATAAGGATATAACCTTCTACCTACTAAGAGTTTTTGCTTCATGTAATTCGTACATTGACTAATCATCCATTGCTTCATGTAATTTGTACATTGACTAATCATACATTGCTTCATATAATTCGTACATTGACTAATTAGTATGATATAAAACAATGATTAATATGTTTTTTATATTATGTGAAGCATATTTTGTTTGCACATGGCCCATACTTTGTGAGGAACCAAGGTCCTCTTGCTGCATATGGAGTACTCAGGGCATGGAAAAATCACACTATGCCACACGTATCAACTATTTTCATAGAACTCAACATGGTGGAGGAAAAACAAAAACAAATCCCTTACGAGATCTTTTCAACACATCCTATCGAAGGAAAATGAAACGATACAAAGAAATTCTTTAAAAACAGGTTAGTTTATACCACAAAGAAATTCTTTAAAAACAGGTTAGTTTATACCACATAAAAAATAGTCACTATTATTCTCATCAATATATTGTAAACACTCATCATACACTAAATAAAGCATGTCTTTATGCAAGATGGTGATTGAGAAAGAGAAAAAGTCAAGGTAACACAAATTGTAACAAAAATTGTTCTCAATACAAGTAGGAAAAGATTTTTTTTTTTTTAAGTCTTCTTTTCCCCTTCAACTGTTTGTCTTCCTTGAAGAGACTCCCCTCCTTTTTGGGGTTTTCTTTGAGTAGTTGTTTTCCCTCATCTTTGGATAATTGTTTATTCTCATCTTCAGATAATTGCTTGCCCTCCTCTTTGGATAACTGTTTACCCTCATCTTCTTTAGGTAGTTTGACTCTATACCTTAATAGCTTTTGGTGTTGAGATAGCCTCTGCATAAAATTAAATTCATTAAAAATTTTTTTGCCATAGCTTCCCTACATTTTTTGAGAATTCTCAAAATTGTACTTTTAGGTAAATACCCATAATTATGAAATGTGGTGGGAATTATTCTTTTAAACTTTAAAAAAAATTATTATGCATACATAGTATAATTATAAACTTAATTATAAGAATCATTATAATTAAAGCTCTTGATTAATCTTAAAAATAACCATTTATCATTCCTATATGAAAATACTTACAAAAATGTTAGCATAACTCTTTTTCAATCTTAAAATGAATTAATATAATTTTTCTTAATCATAAATAAGTTTAAAAGAATTAATCATCATTTTTATCTAGATTAAAATCATTAAAATACTTAATCTTCTTCTCTAGCTTGTCAAGGCTAGAGTTTTGATTAAGATAATGAGACTAGCACTCAGATCCATCCTTCTAACAAGGATCCATCCAAAAAGATGATTAATCTTTCAAAAAGAGAGATTTACTAATAAAAAATATTAAATTTTTGCATAAAAGATTAGCATTAATCCAATTAAACATTATGAATCACTAAAAAGCTTGATTTCAAAAAAAACCATTGATTAAAAAGCTTCCCAAGCATTAGAGAGGTTTGAAAGAAGATAACCATTGAGAAAGATAGAAAAAACACCATGGATTAAGGCTTACCCTGTTTGGTTTTTGGCTTGAAAAAACCATGGATTAAGGCTTACCCTGTTTGGTTTTTGGCTTGAAAAAAGAATTGAAGCCCACAAGGAAAGCTTGGCCACCAAGATGGGGAGGGTAATCTCCAAGGGAGGATGGAGATTTGTGAAGCTGCAAAGCTTCTCAAAATAGAGGCAAAATAGAGGGATAATAAAATTACACTAATTTGAAGATTATATTAGCATGTAAATACAAAGGAATGAGGGTCTATTTAAAGGTGAGGGAGGCCACTAATCAAATCCAACTGGGATCTAGAGGCTTCTTATGTGAGCATTTACTCATTTTTGAGGGATTTTCTTTTATTCTTTGTATTTTTCTTATTGAAACACTTGGATTAATCCTATTGGCCCTTTAGAACCTTATTTGGACCTTAATCAAAATTTTTTGAAAATGTGGACCTTTAGGCTAAGGTCTCTTATACACATATTCAATTAATTTCTAATGCACATTGGAAAATTATTTTTGAACTTCTGTTTCAGGGGAATTCATCTTAAATAAAAATAAAAGAGAGAACTTTATATCCAAAAATATCTCAAAACTATATTATCTCTCTCTAGAATATTTTCTCTCTCTAGACCAAAACAAAGGAAAATACTATTTTCTTGCATTTTAGAATAGGGGATGATTATAGGGGACTGAGAGGAGAGCTTATACATCTTTTTAGGGCTAAGGAGGAACCTTACAATGAGAGACTATGTGTCTCGATTAAAGCACTTAAATTCAAGGTGCAAACTACGGGAGAGGTTAACTGGCGATCAGTTATTACCTTGCTTCAGGAGAGGAGTTAGAGACCACAAGATGCATGATTATTTGGTACTAGCCTGAATATCTTCGGCAACAATGACTTCGCGTGTTTCGAGCCACCAAGAGACTGAAACTTGGAGCAAGCAAGTTCGAAACATGACTGTGGATGAGCTTAGTAACACATTACTAGAGAAATTGAAGGTGAAGGAGGGGGGAGAGAAACATCTGGCAGCATGGGCATAACCATCTTTACCCCCGTAATAAGAAATTGCTGTGGTGCTCCATGTGCATATTGAATCACACTACTACCCAATGTCCATAGTTAAGAGCAAGGCCACTAATCTATTGTGCACACTATGTAAAGTTAGGGAATCATGACACTTAAATGTGCAGATATCTAAGGTTCCAAATAGTTGCACAGCTACCAGTACCTAGACCTCCATTGGCCTTACCAACACCACCTGGATAAATCACTACGGCTGCAGGACAACCCAACTCTTCCTATTTGCCTAAGGGGATGTTTTAGGTACAAGACACTTCACCTACCACCATCTATTCTACTACCACAAGCTAAAATCAACCAAGTATTGATTGAAGAGCCATCAGATGATATTTATATGGTACATAAAGTAGAACTTAGTGGAGAGTACTATGAGGAAGCTACGGAGGTCACACCTGAATTCTATGTCCTACTACAGAATAACACGCCAGTACTTGTGTTTCAAACTACGATATAGTGGAAGGGTATGGACATGAACTCAAACATGAGGAGAGGACCACTACAATGTTTTGGCTATGGTGGGCTGCATTGAATCGCTAAGTGCTGAAACAAGAATGTGGTTCATACTCACCAAACCCAACAATTGACTGCATCACCCAATGACATGCCAATACTCACTTGTACTAAATGTGGTATTGATCATTTGATCAAGGATGTCCATACCACGCAAGTGGTTCGACTTCCGCTTCTAATCAGGCCACCATCTAAACCATTTGTGTGCAGCCTGGAAATATCACACCACTTAATGTCCTAACACAAGCCCAAGCCCAATTGGGAGACAAGGGGAAGAACTAAGCAGATGCGACTATTTCCAGAACTGGCCCGCAAGAGACGAGTGAAAAACCTGGGTAAGGGTGACACAAGGGTCACAATCCAACATGGATCTGAAGAAGATATGATCGACACTGGATCCACCCAATCAAGAGAAGAAGGGGATCAAGCGATCAACCACACAAAGAGCCGGACCTAGAGGAGCAAAGGGAGAGACATCAACCCCTAAAGGAGTCGGTGAGTATCTAAATACTGAAGAGGAGATAAGGAAGCTCAAAGATGCGAGGGCCTTAGTAGAAGAATTTCAGTGGCTTCATGAAGCCAACGAGGTTAGGGATACAATGTATCCAAGAAACGAGCCAACTAGGGAAAGAGAATTGGACATACCTACTTCCAGAAGAAACAGAAGAGGGATCTCAAGCAAACACAATGTCCTGGATGTTTGAGGAAAATGCATAGAGTGAGTCCATCCATTCCTTCCCTAGAATACGAGACACACACATGGAGGGAACCCTCAATTGCCAATCAACCTAGAGACATAGGAAGCCTCACGGTTGTACTGTCCATGTCTGTGCAAATGCCATTGAGGAAATTGCTATGCAGTTTACCAACCCTATGGATAGACATAAAGGAATGGATAGAAGACGGACTAAGGCCAGCCAACACTGGCAGAAAGAACACTAAAACACACAAGGGAAACCCAAGTCGTCAAGATACCAGTTAATCAATTGGGACGTTATTACGAAAGTGACGACACAAATGCTACAATCCCGATTCATCATACGGGTACCAGGCACTGGCTATCTTGGATGGTGGGGCAGGGGTTAGCATCATCACAAAACATTGCTAGGAAAACTGGGAAAACCTGATCTAAAAAGAGCAGATCTAACCATTTTTAAAATGGTAGACGGAACGTCTTCAAGACCCATTGGACTTTTGGAGAATGTGAAACTCAAACTCTTTACGTTTTGCTACCATCATACATTTGTGGTAATGGACTTCCTGTGCCAACCCGACTCATATGACATAATATTGGGGAGACCCTTCATGAGGGAGTCCGAATTGGTGCACAATTGGGCATTAGATCACGTGTATGTGTGTAGGGATTCGTAAATTTGAAAGATAGATCTGAGAACGTGGAGAGTACACCCCATGGAAGGGTAACTGTTTGGTAATGATTCGGTCACAACGGAGCGGAGAGGAAATGACAATGTATGCATCACTTCCTCCTCCGGACTTCAGTGAAAACTGGATGCATGTGCTAGCTACCATAGATGTGAAGCAACCCAGGGGGACCCAATATGTGGAATCTAGAACTGTTCCTCTACGCCCTATGTCTATATGGTTAATTGGCAAACCATTGATGAAGAATCAGAAGAGAAGGCCTCTAGCATAGAAGGGACTATAACACAAGGCCTACCAACGTCGCTCAATGCCTCTGAAGATGGTGAAAAGAGAAAGGATATATTGCCCGATGAAATGCCCTATTATGAAGAAAACCCACGGATGCCTAGTGGGTTGAGATACTTTGAAGCCACTAAGGTACATGATGAGTTTTCTAAGGATTGGGGTGAGGAATTGAGTAAGATATCACTAAAGGGAAAACATAAGGAGAAAGTCATCCTTCAAGAGCCAGAAACACCTAAGCTTACGAAAGCTGGGTGTCAAAAATGGAACAAAGTTTTGGTAGAAGCCACGCGAGAGGCTAGAAAAGTCATGGCTAAAACAAAAAGAGAGAATGGGGATAAACTAGACTTGCTCTCAATACCAGACCACTTCAAAACCTACACTGTTGAGACGAACAAAAAGTGGTCCGCCCGATTGACGGCAAAAAGGGTAAGGAAGATGGGCTGTCCACATTATATGATGGCCCGACTCAAATCAAGGAAGTTGATATTGCGAGACAAGGGGAGGAAGCCAGACCCGTATATATTGCTAAGGACTTGACTTCAGCTGAAGAAGATGAGCTCATTACCCTCGTCAAGGAATTTAAGGATTGTTTCACATGGAATCACAAGGAGATGAAGGGTGTACCACCTGAGGTGCTGCAGCATATGATCCCAATAATGGAAGGATCAAGACCAACCAGGCAGAAACCATACCATATGAATCCTAAGTATGCGGCAATTGTAAAGGAGAAAATAGATAAACTCATTTGTTGCGGATTTCATCTATGAGATAGAACACACAGATTGGTTGTCACTAATCATAATAGTGCCAAAAAAGAATGGGAAACTTAGGGTATGTGTCGATGGCATGCAAGCCTGAAATTCCGAGGCGTTGAATGATATAAAATGACACCACGTACGATTTTCAGCTTTAACAAGATCATAGCCAATGAGAGGTTCTCCCACAGCATTGCACGGCAGTCGCAAGAGGCATGGACATATTGCCCTGCAAACCACTTATGCTGAATTCTCTCCGCTGGGGTAGGAAAATATAAATCCTCGAAATGGCGCGCGAGTCTTGTTCGGCTTATTCGAGTTGAAGCGGAAGAGATGAGATGTTCGAAGGCAAATGCAATCATATCTTGAGACTGGGTGAGGTCGGAAATACCAGATAAATGGGGAACTTCCATCTATAAAAACAATTTCTTTGATTAAAATTTCTTCATTAAAGAAACTTACGGAATGAAAATACATTATGAAAATGCTGTTTCTGAATTCTTTTACCAATTTCAGATAAGAATTTAATTATCTTTATTAGCTTTCAATTTCGCTCTGATACCAACTGTGAGATCCCTCCGCCCCCTCCGCGCGCCGGACTCTCGGTAGCCGAACAGCGGAAGCAGCCCCCACATGCGCGGGGCGGGTTTCTCACTCGGGGTCTCGCTCTCGAATGTCCGGGCACGAAACTAGGCTGGTGGTCACTCCAAAAACCAAAACCGGGAAAAATTCCCATGCCCGGAAAGCGGGGGCGATTCCGCCATTATGATTTTTTTTATTTTTTTTTTAAACGAATTTTTCTAACGTGATCAATTCTAAGTTATCCTTTAACTGGATAAACCAGATAGAAGGAAACTATCACTGATATAATTTGATCATTTTAGTAAATTCAACGCTTTTTTCCTGATCCAGGTCAGGCACAGCCGTTGATCTACTTATGGAAAAATTTATCAGGAGATTATTTAACTACTCGAATCTTAGCGTAATCCTAAGATTTTGCAATTTGATTATTAAAACTCCACTAATTCCAGCCTAACCCCATCCGGCCCATGGGTTAGCCACCACCCTACCACTGGAATCGGTGGAACCAAATAAGTACTCACCCACCCATAATTGAATTGCCTTTCTTAACTTTAGCTTTAGAAAACAGATACGCACGCACTCCTCTTTATTAAAACTTTAATAAAAACAATCCTTGATAAACAATTTACGATTTATACATGTCATACTTCAAAATTTTCATTGAGTCCTTGTTTCTCAACAAAACAGTATCACTCTGGACTCTCCGTTAAGACCAGCAAGTCAACAACGAGATCCAGTGATAGATTAAAAAAAAAAACATAGGTCCATCATATAATATCTTCCTCGACATACGCATGGATGTCCTCGGCACCGCGAGCCCGTGCATCGCCTGGTCAGAACCCTCCAGGATCCTCCTTAGGTGTCCTGGCACTTCACTCAGGGACCGCTTCGTCGGCCCTCGTCCATCGTACCGGAAGCGCACCATTTTAACCATACCGAGGCTGGTCAAGACCTCGGCAAGCCTTGCCGCGTGAGCTGTCCCTCGAACACTCCCCACCAGCTGTTGCAACCGACTTCCCTTAGATAAACATATATGCCAAATGCTCCCTCCAGCATTCTGGCGTAAGACAGTCTTTTAAGAAGGCAGGGTTTCTATGCAAGTTTATAGTTTTGATTTTTGTTTGACTACCATGAGTATATCATAAATCCCTAGATTCAATTTTCAATTCCAAACAGAATTCTTCAAATTCTGTTAACTTGATTCTTAGATCAAGTCACAAGTCTTAACTTAGTTTTTGATTCGATGGATGATTGAATACATTTTCCCCGAACTGGGCACATCGTCATTGATTGAAACTCACGAAGGAATTAGGCCTTGATCAATAATCTGAGTCCAAGTTTAGGTCTGAAAGGTTCTCTCTAAATTTATCTTCTCGAAAGGTACTATCTTAGTTTCTCTTTTTCTAAAATTTCCTACGATGAATATTTGTTTACAATTTCAAAACATGGATTTCTCGAGGAATATTCATTTACGTCGATCTCCGATTAAAATTTATCTTTTTTTTAAAAAATACCTCTATACATTAAAATCAATTTTTATAAAAGTAACACTTTTATAATAAAATATATCTTTATACATACTCTTATGTATGAAAATAAAAATGATAAAAGTAACACTTTTGATATAAAAATTTAACCATTATGCATACTTCTATGCATGAAATAAAAATGGTAAAAATAACTCTTTTGATATAAAAATTTATCTTTTATGTATACTTCTATGCATGAAAATAAAAATCGATAAAAATAACACTTTTGATATAAAAATTTATCCTTTATGCATACTTCTATGCATGAAAATAAAAATTGATAAAAATAACACTTTTGATATAAAAATTTATCCTTTATGCATATTTCTATGCATGAAAATAAAAATTGATAAAAATAACACTTTTGATATAAAAATTTATCCTTTATGCATATTTCTATGCATGAAAATAAAAATGGTAAAAGTAACACTTTTAATATAAAAATTTAATCATTATGCATACTTCTATGCATGAAATAAAAATGGTAAAAATAACACTTTTGATATAAAAATTTAATCATTATGCATACTTCTATGCATGAAATAAAAATGGTAAAAATAACACTTTTGATATAAAAATTTATCCATTATGCATACTTTTATGCATGAAAATAAAAATGGTAAAAGTAACACTTTTGATATAAAAATTTAATCATTATGCATACTTCTATGCATGAAATAAAAATGGTAAAAATAACACTTTTGATATAAAAATTTAATCATTATGCATACTTCTATGCATGAAATAAAAATGGTAAAAGTAACACTTTTGATATAAAAATTTAATCATTATGCATACTTCTATGCATGAAATAAAAATGGTAAAAATAACACTTTTGATATAAAAACTTATCCTTTATGCATGATATTAAAATTCAATTTCTCCATGATTGTAATGAAATTCTTTCAATTAATCTAGGATGATAATTCCTAGAATATGGTAGGAAGTCCTCTTTTTATGCTTTGAATGAGATTATTTTATGCATAATTTTTATAAAAATTTTGCCATAGCTCCGCTGCTATGACTGATAAATCTCAATTTTTCTAAGGGATAATGCTTATCATTAAGGAAATAATTAAAATAATCTCTAATTGGATTATTAATCCATAATGGATTGAATCATTAATATACATAAACTAAAAGCATAGAAAAAAGCCATTAAATTGGCCTCAAGTATAGCTTAATCTTGGTTTAGGAAAAGCTTTATGAAAAGCTTGATTTGGATTGAGAATGGGTCATGAGTATGACCATTTCTTGAGTGAGAGAGAGAATTTACATAAAAATCATTAGAATTTAAACATAAATGAAAATTAACTTCAATAGCATTATGTAACTCTTCACTACTATTCAAACTTCAATAGCATTTAAAAAAAACCATACCAATTAAACTTCTCAAGCTTGAGAGGGGTTGAGAAGAGAGAAACATTGAGAAATTATAGAAAGATCAATATTCACTAATTACCTTACAACTTGCTTGATTCTTTGTTCACGGTAGAGGCCCCCAACCAATCAATTGGTTAAGTATGTTGATGGAGCCACTAATGGGGATTGAAGAAAGAGGGAAGCTCCAAAAACTAGTGAATTATTAAATGAATTCACAGTTCTTGGCTTAGGTGGAGTAGAGTAACGATGCATAAACACTATATATTTTTCAACAAGGGGGAGGCTTCTATTTATAGGAAAAATTGAGCTCCTAACCAAACAAACTGATTCTAGAATTTTCTAAATCAGTTTGGTCAATATTTAACCATTTTTAGGTCAGTTAAGCTAACTTTTTGGAACTAGACTTAAATGAGGAGAGAGGAGAGATAAAATATCTCAATTTTTATGAGTTTAAAACTCATTCAAGCATGTGAAATATGCACCTCCTTTAAAGAACTCCCCTTCCTTACATATGTGTCAAAATGGAATCATTATACCCAAAATATCTCATATTTTTAATATTGCTCATAGTTTTTTACTAATAAACCTTGTACATTTTCAACTCTTCATCTTATGTGAAATATGCACCTCCTTTAAAGAACTCCCCTTCCTTACATATGTCATATTTTTAATATTGCTCATAGTTTTTTACTAATAAACCTTGTACATTTTCAACTCTTCATCTCATGTGAAATATGCACCTCCTTTAAAGAACTCCCCTTCCTTACATATGTCATACTTTTAATATTGCTCATAATTTTTTACTAATAAACCTTGTACATTTTCAACTCTTCATCTTATGTGAGCATTTACTCATTTTTTGGGTATCTTCTTTTACAAATTGGATTTATCTCCTCCCTACACATGGATTGATGCTATTGGTCCATAGGAACCTTAATTGGACCATAATCCAAAAATTTTTGAAAATCTAGACCCTTAGACTAAGGTCCTTTATACCTATTTCCAATTAATTCCAATTGTACATTGGAAAATTCTTTTTTGAATTTCTGTTTCAGGGAAACTTATTTTAATAGGATGAGTTATTTTTCTATCCAAAAATATTCATAATCTGAATATTCTCTCTCTAGAATAATTTTCTCTCTCTAGGCTAAAACACTTAGAAATAAGATCTTTTATATTTCTGAAGAGGGATTTGATTACACGGAAAGATGCTGGACATCTTGAGAGGCTGGGGAGGAATCTTACATTATTGATGAACTCAAGTAGGATGTCGTCTCTTTAGTCCTTTGAGGCAAATTTTTTTGGAGCAAAGAAGTTTGATAGGCAAACAAACATCCGTGATGAGAGATAAGTGCTAAAGAATTCACATATGCTTCTAGGTATGCTTTTTAAAATGTATTTCATCTTTCCAAATCTTAATCATGATATGGTGTAAACTCTGAAGTCTAAAGGATATTCATTTTTGTAGAAAAATTGGAAGGCCAAAAAAAAGACAAAAGACAACTCTCTTTCTCCACCAATAATAAGAAATGCAAGGGAAGGCTCCATTGACCTTAACTCTATTTCTTGGGATGAAATTTCAATTGAAAATGAAAATCCTAAAAACCAACGGGATATTTTTGGGTATTATTTTGGAGTCTAGTACTAGTGTGTCCGTTGATGTGAACACCCAGTTAGGGTATAAACAACCACTATTAGATACATATTCACTCTACATTAATTAATTAATGTATGAAGGTTTAGGTGTTAACAAAACATCTAGTACTCAATCGTAGACATACTGCAAGCTACCATGGCTTTTTCTTCTTTTTTTTTACAAAAGCGTATCCTCTCCATTGTTAGCAGTTGCACGCCATCGCAATTAAAATATGTATATTCTATTTTCTAAAAAACATATAAGCTCGATGCATGCATATTACAGACAATCGCTCTTTCTCTATAAATAATTGCATGCCATCACTCTTTAAAAAAAGATCATGGACTCTCTCTCATTGTGTCCCTCTTTGTCTGCCCCATTGTCACATCGTCATGCTATCTGCATTGGGGGGCTCTTCCCCAGCCTCAAAATGCAAGGCACAACCCTTTTAACCCTCCGCTCAAAGGCTTGAAAAGTCTAGAACTTGAAGGCTCCATAACGGTCCTCCATTGTCTCCAATAATTAATGAATGGAAAACAAAATTTGGTGGCCATATTAAGGTCTAAGTTAAAAAATGAGGCTTGATACCTATAAAAGCAATGTACATGGTGGAAGTATTATTGTAATTCATTCATTATTGTGTTTTGTAATCTCTCTCCATTCAAGCTCTCTCTCTCTCTCTCTCTCTCTCTCTCTCTCTCTCCCTCTCTCTCTCTCTCTCCATTCATTATTGTGTTGTGCAATCTCTCTCCATTGTGCTCCCTCCCTCCCCCCCGCCTCTCTCTCTCTCTCTCTCTCTCTCTCTCTCTCTCTCTCTCTCTCTCTCTCTCTCTCTCTCTCTCTCTCTCAAGCACCATGGATTCTCAACATGGTATCACAGCTACCCTATCCACCTATCACTTGTGTTTTCTATCCTACCATGCTCATGCTTGGCTAACCTTTTTCTCCATGCCATCATACTCCTCTACTTTTTTATGCTTTTTAGGGTTTATGCATTTTTTAGGATTTTTATATTTTTATGGTTTTTATGTTTTCAAGGTTATTATATTTTTTAAAATTTATATATATATTTTTAGGGTTTTTATGTTTTAATGCTATTTCCGATCACCAACATGATTAGGCCCGCGTTTCTCTGTTCACACTAATTCTATGCTTTTTTTGTCCCTTGTTAGCTACCCATTGTGCTTCCAGCAGTATCAGCGTTGCCTTTTTATGTCCACACTCATTTTTTCATACCCGAGTTGGTGTTTTGGCTACGTTCTTCTTTACTACATGGGCTACATCTTATGCTTCTTTCATGAAGCAATTCATATGGTCTTTCTTTCATGAAGAAATTCATATGATCTTCAACGAACACCTTTACATCCATGACTTGTGGGACCTTTGACACCACGTATGTGATCCAGGGCACTATAGTATCCATTGTAGTAACTTGAATTGGGATCTTCTTTAGGATCATGGGCTTCATTGATAGTATCTTCATTGAAAAAAATGGATGAGCTCCAAGTCACATTGGCTTGGAAACGAAGACACAAAAGAGTCTTCATAGCATCGAGAGGGGAGACTCTTCTTCCTTAACTACTAGTCCTTTTTTATTTGAGTCAAGGATTCTTAGCCTAGGATGTTCCTTGAAATTTGAATATTTTATAGTCATGGGTTCTTTGCCCATGATGTCCCCTAAAATTTTAATATTTTGGGTCTATGCTCCATCATTCCCTCTTTACCTTACTTAGAACCAGGGGGAGGTCTTGATAGACTGATGTAGGCTATCTTTTGTCTCCCAAGTTTAGTCTTTGGCATAGAGCCATTCTACCTGAGCCTTTTACCCTATTAGCCCACCGATCCCATGTTCATGAGTCTCTTAACAGACTATTGAATGTTTGTCAGGCATCACCTCCATCACTCCAAAGGGAGCTTTGTTGGGTTTTTCAAAGTCCAGTAGTGTGTCCATTGATGTGAACACTCCCTTAGGGTGTGAACAGCCCTTATTAAGGTCTAGGTCAAAAGGTGAGTCTTGATGCCTATAAAAGAAATGTAAATGGTGGAAGTATTATCATAATTCATTCATCATTGTGTTGTGCAATCTCTCTCCATTGTGCTTCCTCCCCCCACCCTTCTCTCTCTCTCTCTCTCTCTCTCTCTCTCTTCGCCCTCCATCTCACTCCCTCGTAAACTTTCTTCCTACTTGGAGAATTGCATTCTCGGGGGGGGGGGGGGGGGGGGGGGGGGGTCACTCGCAAAAAAATGTGAATATCACGTGTGTTCAACAGAAGCATAATTTTAATTTATGAAACTTATAGAAATATATTTACATAAGGGTATGATTTAAAATTTTTTCAAAAAAATTTACAGATTCATAAAGAAAAGGGGATATTATATAGATTAAAAAATTCACAAATAAGGGATTTAAAATATAGGCCTTGAACGCACGCGATAGGGATATTTTACATATAGTGACCCCCCCGAGATTGCATTTCCTTGGGGCTATCCTCTCATTGATGATGAGGTAATGAATGTATAAAATGCAAGGCATCTTCATAATTAAAAGTACTCCAATTGGGGGACAAGGGTAGCAAAACTATACAAAGACAAGCTTTGGGCATACATCGAATTGTGAAGCACACAAAAAGGTGGAAGAAAGATATAATTGGCAAAAAAAGCCCACGTCTAAGATTATGAAAAAACGTGTAGATCTAATGATAGATGCAAAGAATATACCGGAGTGATACAAATTTTGTGGTTTGTGGTGAAATGAGATATGTCTTTAGATTCATTTAAGTAATTGTGTCACTTTCACATGTTTATTTGCGTACATCACATAAGCCATTATCTAGTAGATACTCATTTTACACTAACTCAATAGTTAGAAAAAATCCATGAGGTAAACATCTTATTTATTGGAACGTCTTTAGAAAAGAAATTTGTGCCAGCCATTTCACACCTTAAAGAATTGTTAAAAAAGATCAAAGAGGTGTTTTTAAGTGTGAGAATAAATATGGTGAAATGTTTGAGCATTTTTAGAGTTTGAAAGTCTTCCTAATAGTACATGAGTAGGGGATATTAGAGGATGTATTACTTTAGTAGAAGATTTTAGTCGAGAGGCACTACCGAGATTCGCGGAAAGGTTTGTTGATTTCCATTTGTTCAATGTAGGAAAGCTCTTGTCACCTACCCAGGTGAAAAGTAGGGGAAGGAAAATTTTCTAGACAATTTTAGATTGGCTATGTTTTGTGCAACGAGCTATCTTACTTGTAGATAAGGATGAACGTGAGATAGAATTTGCTAGCTTTGTCGCAACCTTATTAGAAGCTTATCCAACCAAATGTCTCTCTGATACAAGGACTCAATGTGGCAATGACTAGAGTGAAGATAAATGTTCCCAATGCTAGTTAGATAAAAATTATTCGTGTACTATATGTTATCTTTGTCCGGTGCACTCTCATATTTTTTGGCAAACAATGTTTCTCAAGTTTTAAATAATATGGTCGTTATTACGAGGACGCATAACTTTTGTAAGAATTTTATCTTTTTAAATTTAATTTTCTTTCATGTTTTGTGAATAATATTAAGGTAAAGTAATGTTTTAAACATTATACTTGTTATTCTTTTTGAATATAAGAGGATCTAGCAAGGAAAACTAGAAGAGCTATAAAATGAAGTAAATATCTAAAGAAAGGTAAGTGGCAATGCTTATTTTACCTTTCAATAAAAAAGTAATGGTAACCCTTCAAAACCAAGGGCTATTCAAAGCCAACTGAAGTAATTTCTTGATAACCAACCAGAAGTTTCACATAACAAAAAATAAAAATAGGTTCTTTTTTATTTATTTTTTGAAAAGAATGAAATTATATTACATAAATAACAAAACGAGAATTACATAGAGCTTTTTATGAGAAGAAACTTAACATCTATTTCTAAAGCAAAATTAAAAAAAAACAAGTTTCATTCTTTGTGGATGTGCTTTACTAACATGGACTCTTAAACATACACAAGTTCAAAGCCACATTGCGGCAATTCGTTAATGACCAACCATAAGCCAATTGCACGTTATGCATAAGCGAACTGGTGTGCAAGTCCTTCTCCTCCCCCGCCTCAGCTCCCCCGCTATCCTCTCTCCTTCCGCCTCGCCGTTTCCTCGTAGGGCTGGGCTGTGTCCCTCCCGTTGGTGACCCCAGTCTCTGGCCTTTTCCCTCTGGAGGACTCCATGGAAGCTGCTCCGACTACCCCTGCCAATTCCAAGTCTCCGTCTCTGGAGTTCACAGATGCAGATCATCCAGTTGTTGTTTCCACAGTATCCGCTCTTGAGGCCTCCTCCATGGTCTGCAAGATAGTGGGTAGCCGTCCGATGCAGAGAGAGCTTCGCGACCTTCTGCAAGGCAGCCTCGTTGCGTGCCTGCCAAGATCGTCAGCGTCGATTTTTTGGGACGTGGTTACTACCAGGTGGATTTCAAGTCCCCCAGGCAGCTCAGACGGTGCTGGCTCGGAGCCCCTGCTCGGAGCCCCATTGCCCTCCGCTCATCCTGGGTGTTCCTGGCGCGATGGACTCACGGTTTTGACCCCGCTTCTGACTCGCTAGCAGGCGCGACAGGTTTCCCCATCACTATCTCCTTTCCTGGACTCCGCAAGGAGTACTTGCCCCTCTTCTCATCCATTGGCAAGGCGTTCGGGCAGGTGGTGGAGATGCCTCAGACAGCAGCTTTAGTGATAGCTCGGGCAGCAGGACTCCCGGCCATTCGTGTTGTGGTTCCATCACCGGAGTCCCTCCCGAAGACGATCCTCCTCCCTTGTCTTTCTGGAGGACATCTGATACAATGCGTGGAGTATTCGGGCCTCCCCGGCCAGTGCTACATCTGTCGGGAGATGGGCCACCTCGCACGCGCCTGTCCCCGCAAGGGGGTTCATCCTTCACGCTCTGCCGCCTTTGGACCCCCTTCAGGAGGCCCGAGGGGTGGCCATCTACCCAAGAGACCGAACATCCCTGGCTTGTCTCAGCAGGTGCCATCATCTGACCAGCAGGCCCTGGCGGGGGATGCCGCGCAGACCCAGGAGGCTGGCGGATGGCAGGAGGTTCGCCGGCGGAAACGCCCGGCCCGCAGGGACCGTCGCACAGACACCAGCAGCACAGGCTGGCGGACAGGTGACTTCGGCTAGCGTCCAGGCACCTACCCGCACTTATGCTCCAGTCAGGGATAGGCGGCCAGCAAGTCCCACCCCGATGGACGAGGATTCAGTCCCAGTGCCCGTTGTTGAGGCCGCCGGTGGAGCCCCCATGTGGAGACCCAGTTTTGCGTGATCAGATACTGGAGTTTTCTCACCACTTCAGTGACTTGGGGCTCATGGACCTATTGCAGACCCGATTACACTCAGCCCACATGAGCTTGTTTGGTATAGGAGATTGGCGGCGGATCCGGTCCACACCTCAGTTGAGGCGGTGCTGCTGATTCTCCTCCACGCCGCCCCGAGGATGCAGCCTACCTTTAGTAGATACATATATGCAGAGGATTGGTCTCACGCCTATGCCCTGGACAGGGCGAAGGTGGAGTGGGGCTGGACAGAGAGACAGGTCACCCTCTTTTTGGAGAGACTCCGCACTCGGACAGACAGTGACTATTCTCCCTCCAAGCCGGCGCCCAAGACTCACAGAGTGGAGGGTAGCTCATCCGGGCCGGCTGAGAGGGGTGAGCCAGTGGGGCGGCTGCTTCACTTGCCATAGCTCATCCATGAGGATCCTCTCATGGAACATCCAGGGTCTTGGTGGACCTCGCTGCTACATTGGTCGGGGCAGACTTTGCCAGGAGATCCAGAAGGCTCTCATTGGAGGGCCCATAGATATCCTTTTCATCCAGGAGCACCACCTTTCTGCCGGGCGCACCCGCACCTGCAGGAAGATCTTGCCAGGCAGGAGTCACACTTTTTGGTCACCGGCATATGGCTCCCAGAGGAACCAGGGTGGAGTATGCATCTCAGTCAGCGAGCAGCTTCTATCCGAGGTTGTGGATTCTGGCACTCTGGTTCAGGGTCGAGCGCAGTGGATCATCCTTCGGGTTGGGGAAGACCGCATTCGCTTCCTCAACTTCTACGCCCCTAATGGGGCGACCGGGAGAGCTGAGTTCTGGAGCACCATTAGGCAGTCCCTCCCCATGGCAAACCATTGGTGCCTAGGGGGGATTGCAACATGCTGGAGGATGCAGAGGACAGGATGGTGGGGGGCAGCCAGGAGACCATTCATGGGCCGGAGCTCGCTGCCTGGGAGGAGCTAGTGCTGCAGGTGAGAGGCCAGGATCCCTGGACTCTCTCGGAGTTTGGCAGGATGCAAGGGAGTTTATCTTTCTCGCGCTCGGATAGACGGGCCACAGGAGTTAACCTTTCCCGCATCGACAGGTTTTACATTGATGAGTGGGCTTGCGATAGAGGTGGGGAACTGGAGGCGGCTCTTCAGGCACTTCCTTGGGGCAAATGCGCAGGAGAGGACGGTCTCGCAATGGCTTTCTTCCAGAGGTACTGGGGTCTCTTGCATAGGGGTTTCAGATTGGCATTCCAGGAGATCATGGAGTCGGGAGACATGCCGGACAGCATGGCAGAGGGGTTGATTCACTTGATCCCCAAAGAGGGAGGAGACAGACTGGAGATTAGACAGTGGAGACCGATCACCTTGCTAGGCACGGCCTACAAGGTCCTAGCTAAGGCGATCAGCACAGGCGGCTTCAGCCTCACCTTCCGAACATCATCCACTCCACGCAGACAGGCTTCATCCAAGATAGGAGCATCCTGGATAACATCTTCTCTTTCTGGGAGGCTATGGCTTTGGCTAGATTTCGGCAGGAGGATTTGGCAGTGCTCCTTCTCGACTTCGAGAAGGCATATGATCGGGTGGACTAGGCCTTCTTGGAAGGCACTATGGAGAGGATGGGCTTCCCCCCTCAGTGGATCCGTGGGGTCTCTGCACTCTACACATTGGCTCATAGCCAGGTGCTGATACAGGGCGTGCGCGGAGAGAGGTTCCAGCTCTCGCGCTCGGTGCGGCAGGGGTGCCCCCTGGCGCCCTTTCTTTTTCTTTTTGTGGCGGAGGCCATGAGCACTTTCTTGACGGCACAGGATACAGGTTTGCGGGGCCTCCAGCTCCCCATCCGCACCTCGGAGGAGCTCCTAGACTCGGAGTTTGCAGATGACATTGCTGTCTATCTTCAGGGAGGGGAGGAGAACCTCTGTCGCTTCGCCTCAGCCATGGACAGGTTTTGCAGAGCTTCGGGCGCTTTGATCAACTGGCACAAGTCGTGTGGGTTGTGGGGTCAGTTCTATGCCCCCCGACTTGGAGGCCAGTTGATGGGTTTCAGTGGGGCCCCCGGCACTACAGTGCGCTATTTGGGATGCTATGTGGGCATTGACATATCTCCGGAGCAGCAGATAGCCCCCCTTCTTCTGAGCATTCGGAAGAAGCTTTTGTATTGGAGTACCGCTCGTTTATCTCTGGCTGGTCGAGTGGTTGTGGCCAACCAGGTTTTGCTTGCTACCATGTTGTACATCACTTCTTGTTGGGCCTTCTCTCGGGCGTGCATTGGCCAGGTGCAGAGGCTCATCAGGAACTTTCTTTGGTCCGGTGGCGACGGGCGGCCCGCCAGGGCCAAGGTGGCATGGGCTGTGATCACTCAGCCGAGGGAGAGAGGCGGCCTGGGCATAGTTGATCCTATTTGTCAGAGCCGAGCTTTGCTTGGCAAGTTGGTGGTTCGTGGCCTCCTACCAGGCACGCTGAGCCGTGGAAGGAGTTTCTTGTTTCCAGGGTTCTCAGCCGCACTCCTTCTCTTAGCGGCCCCGGCCCCTTGGACCCCCAGCATCAGGTGGATCTTTACAGAGCAGCGATCCAGAGGAGTGGGCCTTGGTTTCGAGGAGTGTTTTGCAGCTAGCCTTCTGAGGGCCTGGGAGCATCTGAGGCCGTCACTCTTCTAGACTCCCCCGGGCACAGATGAGGAGCGCATGAGGCAGCCATTGATCTGGAACCCCTTGATCTGACTTCCCAGTGGTCATATGGTTGGATCATCGCGATCTCATGTGTCGTGGGGCCCGTTGAGCTCCGGCCCCAGCCCAGTCCTTAGACGACTGGATATGTTTTCAGCAGCTGCCTCTAGAGGTTCAGGAGAGGAGACTCAGCGGGATGAGGGGCAGAGAGTTGATGAGGCAGGACATTGAGGCGGCCATCCCCCGCCGGGAGTGGCGGACTCCAGTACAGGACCCTCCACCTCCACAGTGGATGGGCGTCTTTACTCGGCACGAGATCCTTCTAGCGGTCTGCGGCTCAGCAGAGAGAGTCGCCCCACTCACCTTCGAGGTGGGAGAGGGAGGCCAGCTTCAGAGGACCCGACTAGATTTCGATGAGCTCTAGGGTTGTATCTTTCACAAAGGGTGCGGGTGGTCGGCTTTCATCAGAGACAGTGGCATGTAGACCCCTCACCGGCCTCGATAGGGGAGGACTATTCTTGGAGATTATGGGCTTGGGACAGCAGGCCTCTTATTCGCCTTCAGTGGGATCTAGGCGAGTGGCTTTGGCGAGATCCCTATTCGGCCCCTACCAGCCCAGGCACCCCCTTTTTTCAGTACACAGCGAGGCTGGGGCAGCGGATCCAGAGGCACAATATAGCGGGCACCCCGGCGGGGGCCGAGCATTGGCGGCGCGACAGGGGCTCTCCTCTGCCTTCCTTAGGGACTTCTGGCAGCGCCTTTGGGACAGCTTCCGGCCCCGGAAGGTGACGCTTTTTCTCTGGCTTACAGCGCATAGAGGACTAGCTGTGGGGGCTTGGCTAGCTTTTGGCAGGCAGACACCCAGCGTCCTTCCCTCGGTGCGGCCATGCACAGGAGTCGCAGCGGCACTGCTTATGGGATTGCCCACAGGCACAGCAGGTCTGGCAGCGCGCTCTCAGGATGGTTTTTGCAGGCTCGCCAGGTGAGATGATGGTGACGTGGGGTGCGGTGGCTTGGGCCACGGACAGTGGCCCGGCCCTTGGATACGAGGACGTCCCTGGCAGTGTGACCATCCAGGTCTCTGACAGGGCGATGGCGGTGGTTCCGACGCAAGACTTCTCTTCGGCAGTCTCCCAGGAGGGGGACGGGCACAGATGGGAGATGATCAGCAGCATGACGGCTTGGCACATATGGAGAGCCCGATGCAGGGAGGCCATAGACCGCCAGGCGACTCCACCGGCGGAGGTCATACAGGCTCTCTGGGTGGACATCATTCACACCTTGAGAGGACACTGTGAGAGGACACTGGGGGAAACTCAGGGCGACTCGGCGGATCGCATGAGAGATCGCCGCAAGGCGTTCCTCCGCACTTGGCAGCCTGGCCCTTTCTTCACCACGAGGGGCGAGGATGTCACTTGGCACTACAGGCCTCCAGTTTGGCTCTTCTCACCTCCCGCATGTACTACTAGGTAGCCCCCTCCAGAGAGCGGCCAGCCACCACCACGGGAGTGGAGCTCCGATGTTCACTGTATTTATTATCCCTCCTTGTGAGGTGAGCTTTGTAGCGTTATGGCGTCTTCTCATTAACTAATAGAAGGATCGTTTTTCCAAAAAAAAAAACAATTGCACGTTTCATTGGTGTGAAAGTAACAACTTGTAGTGTAAAAAATAACTATTTTTCTAACTAGTGAAAAAAGGACAACCTTCAAGCCCAACTAGTTTCTAACTAGTTTCACTAGTTAGAAAAATAACTATTTTTCTAACTAGTGAAAAAAGGACAACCTTCAAGCCCAACTAGTTTCTATTAAAAAAATGCATAGATTAATTTGTTTTATAACTAAAACCTCAAAATTTTAAATCTTTAAACTCAAGCCTAAGAAAAGTTGCAATCGGTTTTTTTCAATTTGAGCTATCAAGATCACACTAAAGGACATTTTTTTCAATTTGAGCTATCAAGATCACACTAAAGGACATTTTTTTCTGACAAATGTTGTCGGTCTGCTGGCCCCAGCATGGAAACTTGGCCATTGTAATTAACTTGACTTTAATGGAAACACGATTCCTAGTGTGGCAACTATGACAACTAGGCCATTGCCTCGGTGAGAGTGAGAGATGAGCTTTGGAAGGTGCAATCTAGTGAGAAATAAATTTTTTTCTAAACCAGTAAAAAAGGATCCAAGTGGTTTTTATTAAAAAAATGCATAGATTAATTGGTTTGATAACCAAACCTCAAAAATCTGAATCTTTAAATTCAAGGCTAAACTGATCTTTCTCAATTCGAGCCATGAACATTACACTAAAGGACGTTTTTTTCTAACAATGGCATTGCACTCACGCAGCGCGTGCACCATGGATGGTGGCACACCAAAGTTCCAACATCGAGATTCTTGAGTCACATTAAAATGCAGTCACTCATTATTATTTCACCTCGCTCGTCGTAGAGTTTTTCCATGCAAGAGATGTGCCATTGTTGTGGCATCCAAGGTCCTGCGGCGGGAAGTGTTTATTTTGTAAGGTTGTAGACCCTTCTAGCGGCATTTTGACCTGCTAAACAAGTATGAGAAATCAAACCATAGGGTAGTCCTCTAGTCAAAGCAATAGACAAGCATGGAATAGATGTAAATCGGAAATCAAGTTACACAAAAAAAACGAAGAAACATGCACGCATCTTACATCTAGACTCCAACTAGTTCTCTATCTCTACAGAGTCTTACAAACATGCATTTAAACTCCGTAAAAAGGGGATTCAAATTTGGGATGATGTATGGTGCAGGGAAAATTGTAGATGGAAATCGGAACAAGAACTCTGCACTTTGTACAGATGGTCTGCAAATGACTTCCTTCTAATCAGGGACAAAATGCAACTATGGCCTGATGATAGAATGGCGCCCATCTAACTCAAAGGACCTCTTACACAAAGGGCCTTCTCTTGGAAATCTAAACGAATCCTTCTACCAATTTCTCCCCTCCCTTCTCAAGATCCCTCGCTTCACTATAAATTGAATAATAGGTGGAATCTGCTGTGGGACAAAAAACATTGGGGCTTTAAATTCTCCAAAATATGGTCGCCCATCATTCCACCAAAAAAATCATGCCTGTTATGGTTGATCATGCACAAAGCTCTTTGGACAAATGCACGTGCTCACACTATTGGGTTTGGAAATGGACTATGCCCAAGATGTAAAAAAGAGCCGAAAACTATTGCCCACCTGTTTATAGGGTGCACCCACAATGTAGATGCAATAGAATTTTTGAATCAATGTATCTCCCTGGTCCAACATTGGGAGGTGACATGGCTAGAAATTCTTCTAGGTTAACAAATCAAATGTTCTACAGAACTATACAACATTATTCGTGCTAAATATATATGGGCTGTTTGGATAAGTAAAAATTACTGCATGTTTAATCATATATATACCAATGTGATGCCTAGTCTAAGAGCTAGTTTGCATTTGTAGATGAAAGTGTCACATAAAGCCATGCAAAGCACAATATACAAAGAATGCGATGGAGGAAATGCTACAAATGGACACAACCAATAAAGGCTTTCAAGCAAAAATCAATCAAATTCATAAAGAGCATCAAGACTTCCGAGTGGTTGTAAAGGAAGTGGAATTGCTCATCAAAGACTCTGAATTACCAAAATATATTCTCAACCTCATGGAAGTGAGAAATGTGTTAACATGAAGGGATAAATGTATTAATAGTATAAAGCAGTGATGTATGTTTGTTTGACCTTTTCCTTTTTAATATAGTTCGAGCTTTTTTTTTAAAAGAAAGAGGCCTGGAAAAGGATACACACTTGCAAATATGAACACTGCCCGCGCAAGGAGCAGGGCAGGCTTGATTTTTGACGCCGCCATGTGACATGAATCATGAAGTGCTCAGTTCTGGAAGTGTGAAAAGTGACCTCTGTGAAAAGCTGTTTCGTTTGCACAGCGGAGCCAGCTCCCACCTTAGCATCGCATCTCTACCTACATGCCACCCAGAATCTCATTAATCTTGAACTTCACCAGCCACCACTGGCCACCTCTTCACTTTGGGTGGCGTTGTCAGAACCTCACTAGGTAGTGGCCACCTCTTCTCGGTAATCTGTTCCACCTTCCACTCTCTCAATCCACACATTTCCAATGCTCTTTGGTTGTTGCTATGTTGTCCAGAACCTCAGTAAACAATATACACACGCACACACACACACACACATAACTTGGCCTGCACCATAAACTTTCTTCCAGAATGGCATTTCCTTGGGGCTCTCCTCTCATTGATGATGAAGGTAATGAATGCATAAAATGCAAGGTGTGTTCATAATTAAAAGTAAATACTCCAATCGGGGACAAGGGTAGCAAAAGTAAATACTCCAAGTGGGGACAAAGGTAGCAAAACTATTCATTTGAGTAACTGTGTGACTTTCACATGTTTATTTGAGTACATCACATAAGCCCAGTGTCATGTGGATACTCACCTTACACTAACTCAACAGTTACAAAAAAATCCCAGAGGTAAATATCTTATTTATTGGGATGTCTTTAGAAAAGAAATTTGTGCCATCCATTTCACATGTTTATTTGAGTACATCACATAAGCCAGTGTCTAGTGGATACTCACCTTACACTAACTCAACAGTTACAAAAAAATACCAGAGGCAAATATCTTATTTATTGGGATGTCTTTAGAAAAGAAATTTGTGCCAGCCATTTCACACCTTAAAGTATTGTTAAAAAAGATCAAAGTGGTGTTTTTAAGTGTGAGAATAAATATGGTGAAATGTTTGAGCATATTTTAGAGATTGAAAGTCTTCCTAATAGTACATGAGTAGGGGATAAATTATTAGAGGATGTATTACTTTAGTAGAAGATTTTAGTCGAGAGTTATTACTGAGATTCAATGAAAGGTTTGTTGATTGCCATTTGTTCAATGTAGGAAAGCTCTTCTCACCTAAACATTGCCCAGGTGAAAAGTAGAGGAAGGAAAATTTTTAGATTGGCTATGTTTTGTGAAACGAGCTATCCTTACTTGTAGATAAGGATGAACGTGAAATAGGATTGCCAAGCTTTGTCGCAACCTTATTAGAAGCTTATCCAACCAAAGGTCTCTCGGATACAAGGACTCAATGTGGCAATGACTAGAGTGAAGATAAATGTTTCCAATGCTATTTAGATAAAATTATTCTTGTACTATATGTTAGCTCTGTCCGGTGCACTCTCATATTTTTTGGCAAACAATGTTTCTCAAGTTTTAAATAATATGGTTGTTTAAGAGGATGCATAACTTTTTTAAGAATTTATCTATTAAATTTATTTTTCTTTCATGTTTTGTGAATAATATTAAGGCAAAGTAATGTTGTAAACATTATACTTGTAGGATCTAGCGAGGAAAACTAGAAGAGCTATAAAATGAAGTCAATATCTAAAGAAAGGTAAGTGGCAATGTTAATTTTACCTTTCAATAAAAAAGGAATGGTAACCCTTCAAAACCAAGGGCTTTTCAAAGCCATTGTAGTAATTTCTTAATAACCAACGAGAAGTTTCACATAACAAACAATAAAAAATAGGTTTGTTTTTATTTATTTTTGAAAAGAATGAAATTACATTAAAGGGATAATTATATAAAGCTTTTTATGAGAAGAAACTTAACTTCTAGTTCTAAAGCAAAATAAACAAAAACGAGTTTCATTCTTTGTGGATGTGTTTTACTAGCATTTTATTCTAATAAAAACAGGTTCAAAGACACGGCAACAATTTGTTCACGACCAACCATAAGCTAATTGCACGTTTCATTGGCATGAAAGTAAGTTACAACTTGTAGTGTCAACAATAGCTATTTTTCTAACCAGTTAAAAAAGGACAATCTTCAAGCCCAACAGTTTTTTATTTGAAGAAATGCATAGATTAATTGGTTTTATACCTATAACTTTAAAATTTTAAATCTTTAAATTCAAGGCTTAGCAAAATTACAATTAGTTTTTGTCAATTGGAGCCGTCAAGATCAGACTAAAGGACATTTTTTTGACACTGTCAGTCAATTGGAGCCGTCAAGATCAGACTAAAGGACATTTTTTTGACACTGTCAGTCTGGCCACTATGGAAACTTGGCCATTATAATTAACTTGACTGGGAACTCGATTCCCAGTGTGGCCATTATGATAACTGGGCCATTGCCCAGTGAGAGATGAGCTTTAGAAGGTGCAGTCTAGTGAGAAATATTTTTTTTTCTAACTAGTAAAAAAGGATTCAAGTGGTTTTTATTAAAAAATGCTGCATAGTAATATTAATTGGTTTGATAACCAAACCTCAAAAATTTGAATCTTTAAATTCAAGGCTAAATCGGTTTTTCTCAATTTGAGCCATGAACATTACACTAAAGGATGATTTTTTCTAATACTGGCACTGGAGTCACACAGTGTGTGTACCGTGGATGGTAGCATATCAAAGTTTAAACATCGAGATTCTCGAGACACATTAAAATGTAGTCGCTCATTATTATTGCCTCCCTCATTGTTTTCTATGCAAGAGACGTGCCATTGCTATGGCATCCAAGGTCCTGCGAGACGAGAAGTGTTTATTTTTGAAGGTTGTAGAGCCCTTCTAGTGGCATTTTGACTTGCTAAACAAGTATGAGAAATCAAACCGCAGGGCAGTCCTCTAGTCAAAGTAATATGGCAAGCATGGAATAGATGAAAATCGAAAATCAAGTTGCACAAAAAATTTGAAGAAACATGCACACATCTTACATCTAGACTCCATCTGGTTCTCTACTGCTATAGCGACCAATATCCTTGTAGAGTTTTATAAACATGCATTTAAACTCCATACAAAGGGGATTCAAATTTGGGATGATGTATGGTGCATGGACAATTGTAGATGGAAATCAAAAGAAGAACACTACACTTTGTACAGATTGTCTGCAGATGACTTCCTTTTGATCAGGGATAGAATGGCACCCATCTAAGTCAAAGGACCTCTTACACACAGGGCCTTCTGGAAATCTAAATGGAACCTTCTACCAATTTCTCCCCTCCCTTCTCAAGATCCCCCGCGTCATTGTATAACAAGTGGAATCTGCTGTGGGTCAAAAAACATTGGGGCTTTAAATTCTCCAAAATATGGTCGCCCATCATTCCACCAAAATAATCCTGCTTGTTATGGCTGATCATGCACAAAGCTCCTTTGACAAATGCACGTGCTCGCAGTATTGGATTTGGAAATGGACTACGCCCAAGATGTAAAAAAGAGCGGGAAACTATTGCTCACCTAGTTATAGAGTGCACCCACAATGTAGATGCAAGTCCATTATTGGGAGGTGACATGTCTAGAAATTCTTCTAGGTCAACAAATCAAATGTTCTATGGGCTGTTTGGATAAGAGTATGAAGCAAGCGATGTATTTTTGTTTGACCTTTTCCTGTTTAATATAGTTCGAGCTTTTAAAAAAAAAGAAAGAAAGAGGCCTGGAAAAGGATACGCAGGGAGCAGGGCAGCAGGCTTGATTTTTGACGCCTCCATGTGACATGAATCATGAAGTGCGCAACAGCTCAGTTCTGGAAGTGTGAAAAGTGACCTCTGTGAAATGCTGCTTTGTTTACACGGCGGCCAGCTCCCACCTTTGCATCCTACACGCCACCTATTTCTCAGCCTCCAGAACCTCACTCATCTAGAACTTCACCAGCCACTGGCCACCTCTTCTCTGGAATCTATTCCATCGTTCACTTTGGGTGGCGTTGTCCACAACCTCACTAGGCACTGGCCACCTCTTATCTTATCGGTAATCTGTTCCACCTTCCACTTTCTCAACCCACACATTTCCAATGCTCTTTGGTTGTTGCTATGGTGTCCAGAACCTCAGTAAACAATACACACACGCCCTCCCCTACCCAGTAAACATACTTATCGTCACTATTCTCTCTCACACACGCATACCCCCTAGTAAACCCTCGCCTTCCTCATCGTCTCTGCCTCAGCCACTGTCGAACTGCAAATTCAGACCTTTGCGTAATACCTGGACGAGATAGAAAGTCCTTGTTTGCGCCCTTTGACGCGGGTTTTCCAGACACATACAAGGTTGGTTTCATTACTAGCGCTCTTGTAGCCTTTCATGTCTGTTTGTGAGACGACCAGTTCTCATCACTGCTATTATCACTTACTTGCCGCGTATATATAATTTATATCTGCATGCTCAGAGACTGGTTAAAGCTGAGCTTGATAATCCAGCGGACATAGGATTCAAACCATTCACTCACACACCAGTCTGAGCCCGACCAATCTTCGAGTACGTATGGAATAAACCCTAATTGTGAAAAGTGGTAGCCAGCTGCTTAGTACGTTGAAGATGCCGAAATAAGCGCTTGAAATATTGCCAGTGCTGTAGGCCCTGGTAGTGCATGAAATGGGAAAGAAGACTAGAAACAAAACAATTACCGGGTCTTGTGCATGTAACGACACAATGGATCCTGCCTGCATAGAACTTGGTCTGTATCCACCTCCACCTGTGAAAGCATGTTAAGGTTATAGTTTCTCTAGCACTAAAAATGCGCCTGTCGTAAATTTTTTCCAAATAAAATCAAAATTTGTCGAAGATATTTTTTTCCAAATAAAATCAAAATTTGTCGAAGATTATAAATCTAAAATGTGATTGTCAAGAGCTATTCAATGACATATAACATGATAGGAAGTTTTGTGTTGAGATCATGATTTTGATTGAAAATATATGTACTATGGTAATTTATATTATAACTATGTCCCATACAAGAAAAAGTGGTTCACCTTAACATGCTTTCACCATGGAACTGGTAGCGCCATTTGATGACACTCATCTTGAGTGCTAACTTTTAAGTAACATAAGCATTGGAAGCTTGCCAAGGGTGAGAATCGAGACAGGAGTTAGTCGAGCAAACAATCATGCATGCTCAACCTATATTGGGTCATGTTATTGGTTTGTCGTGCTATTTCCTTAAGCAGATGGATACCTAGACAATACCACACGCCCCCAAATCAATCATGGAGAATGTATAGGATTGTAAGTGCTCTATGATTATTTGAGAGCATCGAGAGTCGTGATGAAGGCTCATGAAGTTATACACTACTTACGAAAGTGTATGACAAAGGGATCAAGGGAAATTCAAAGACTCAACATAGTCTCAAGGAGAAGGAAATTGTGTCGATTTAGTTTAACAAGGCATGTTAGGATTCCTGAAAGTAGGAGACCTTGTATGAAGAAGTAAAAAAATTAAGGGAGAAGTGTCCCAACATAAGAAGTTGTAAATACAAGTGATAGGCCTACAAGAGGCTTCCTCTCAATACTTTCAGGGATCGCGAAATTCATTCATCATTGAGAGGAATGTATCACATCCTTCTACTTGGATCAAATGTGTGTCCAATATTCCAAACGTTCCCTTGATGTCTCATCTTCAGGTGCAATGGGAGATTAGAAAAGATACATAGTGTGTCCCAACAAGTGCCCAAAGCCACACACATTTCTTAACTCTAACGTAGTGTGTTGAAGGCAAACAAAGATCGTCTAGCAAAAGCATAGGATGCCTACACAAGGCAAGCAAATAAGCACTAAAGATACATGATAATTTGATCTCTTTGGATTATGAAGCAAGTGTACAAGTGATGCCCAAAGTTGTCATTTTGAAGCTTCAATTCTTTTCCCATTTTAAAGAAATCAATGAAGTTATAATGAAGCTTAGCCTTCTGCCTAGTTGGACTTTGCATAATGTTTACATGTTAGTTGGCTTAAACTGTTTGTAGATCCTCGTCCTTCGAAGTTTTATGATGATGAACCCAAATTGGAGGTGATTATTAAGGCAAAGGGGTTCTTTCCAGAACAAATTATCCTCCACCACTCCCACATAGCATCACCTTGGATACTGTCGTTGTCTGATCAAGACCCGTCACTTCGGTGGTTTCAAACAACCTAGACAACTCTCATGAGCTAAACTCTATGACTATGCCTGACACCTTAAGTAGGAAAAACATACCCAACACCGGTTTGTATGAGCAGAGAATGCTTCGGAGATTAGTCTAGAACGAGCCAGAGTACTATCAAGAATGTGTTTCGACAAGAGTAAAGATTGCCATTTGCTATTAATTGTGCAAGAAAAACTCGTTTGTGTAAACTACATTACTCATTTGCATGCTTATATTAGAATAGTTCAAAATGAAGGCTCAATAGAGTTACAATGAAAAGCATTTAATATGCCTAGCCACACTTTGAACAATACACAGATAGAACACAATGAGCACAATAGACTAAGTCCATTGTAAATCCAAAATTCACGTCTAACTTCCATTTCTCACTTAGGAAACATCAGATTCTTGGTGCATCACTGACAACTAACTATTGCCAAATAGTAAGATCTTCTCCTCACAATACCAATCTAAGTAATGACATAGTAACATACAAAAGTACTCAATACATTCTTCTCTTTGTCTCTTGTGCTAAATGAGCAACTTGGCACACTACCATACGATAGTAGCCAAACCTTTCTCCTTTTTGGTCAGTGGAGGTCAAGGCCAAACGAGGCCAAACGACTAGCCAAGCGGCCTGCTTAGTGATGAGGTCTTTGGTGCTGCCACCACCATTGTCAAACAAAATGAAAACAGTCTGACCGCCAGTGTACCCATAGCATTTAAACAAAATCTTCATGTTTCTACTCCCTATCTTTGCTCCCTTCGTGCTTGCTTTCTGGCTATCGGGTAAGAATGTCACCCATGGCAATGGGGTGCCGAGAAAGTTTGCTGAGGAACGTAGCATGCTCCTTACATCAGCATTCTTCCTCTTGAAGTTTGTGGTACTCCTCTAGTTGTCTTTTAAGACACTCCGTCTCATATTCCAACCGAATGTTGGCTTGCCTTGGCTCTTGTTGCTGCTTGGACTCTTTCGCCCGATAGTGGAGGTCTAAATTCTCCATCGCCTTTTCCTACTCTTGCCAAAGTCGTTCCAAAACAATAAGGTGTTTTGGAGGGGTTTGGAGAGATTGATGTTAGGTTGAATGGGCGTCGGTGCGGGGGTAGATTTGGGAGAGGAGATTTGGAAGGTTAGCCTCATCTCGGTCAGCATAGCAGCGATATAAGACATGAAATCATTGGTACTCATTACAGTGGAATGGTTGGCAGGTGCCCCTGAAGAGGAAGTACTGTATCCAAGGTGGTGCTCTCCATTTGCAGATCCATGGTGGGGAGTCTCAATGACACTATTGGAGCGTAAACAAACCAGCCCCCAAGAAATGAGGTGGGATGCTTCACAAGTTCTAGACCTCACTCACCAAGTAATGATGTAGGATTTATGAGTTTGTAAGCAAAATAAACCATCCGCCAAAGATAAAGAATGAGTACAACAAGACGGGGCTAAATTTGCCAAACGAACTGGATAGAATTGTTACCTCACTTTAGGGTTTGTATTAATCTCTTTACGGGATGCTTTAGGCTTTTAGAGATATCCTAATTTGAGGGTTGCCAGCTGACCTTCTGGAATACTTTTCTCTCCTTGTATGGGCTGCTCTGGGGCTGCTAGAGATGAAGCAAAGGTTGCGAATGATGATGGAGAAGAATGAGATGATGCACGATAGAATTGTCTCGATCTTTGGTGGTACACCAAAAATACTCCTTGTTGACCAACGGAGGACAAATATGCTTGGTGTTTGGCCTCGGTATGTACTTGTCCTGTACAACCAAGTCCACATGGAATAAAAATGTGGGATCCATGTGACATCATGTTTTTGTTCTTCTTGCTCTGTGAGAATACGTTTAGTGGATGTCATCCTACACCCGACAAAAATGGATGAGGTAAAAGTTGATCTGTTTCATGCCTGGGAATGGGGGGGAAGGGAATACTTACTGGTCATGCCCTGATGCCGTCTTGATAAATAGTTTATTTTGTATTAATTTTGTGATATGTGGAATCTCTAGGTAGTATTCTTTCAGGCCTAAACACTACATAGGAACTCTTGATGCAAGAACAATCAACATAGACAGAGAATAACAAGAGACATAGAGATGGTTGTGTATTCAATATATTCATATGATACAAAAAGGTACATCTTGTGTGGCCTTTGGCCTTCCCAAAAGGATAACAAAAACCGTAGATTGACCAATCTCAACTTGGGAGAGAGATGCCTTAACAATCAGCATAGCAAGGTACTTTTTATAGGCCTTTGGAAGAATAATCAATTGGTAATCGATTGGCCGACGTGCTGTTAGCCAGTTCCATGCACCCTAATAAATCTTCATGCTATCGACTAGAAGTACATGCCCTCCTAAGCCTGGTCGATAGAGTTTTGGTCCCCACCTTTGGTCTTTCTCAACAGTATAATGCTCAAATTTTAATGTTTATTTGCTACAAACCAAGGATTAGCCTAGGATTAAGCATATCCATGTGCATGCACATGATATTCCTCTTGCTAAACCTGATGATGACGGGATTCCAACGTTTGAACCTGGATGAGTGTCATCATGCCCTCTCTCCATAGATGGTCTCCCATACTTGTCATCCTTCCCTTTCTCAAAACCTTCGCATTGAAAGCTTTGCCTTATATCTTTGAATCCACTTCAAATCTAATGTAGAGATATGTGCATTTGTTACACTTTGTCCCCTTGCCTTCTTGCTCTATCCTTAAACACAAGCATGAATCCTTCTCCTTGAAATTAGTGATCAGGACCCTTGGCTCTACCCCTTGCATGAACTTCATCCCTTGGAGTGCTCCATAAAAGCTTCTTGGGAAGTCCCAAGAAGCAACTAGCTATCAACTCTCATGAAACCCCCCCCCTTGGGTTTGCTTGTCACCAACCAACTTTTGGGGGTCTTGACACATGATGAGTTTCTCTCCTTGGACTTGTGCACTTCCTCTGGAACACCAATAGCACTTCGCATAGCTGATCTTGATGCTTTGATACCAATGGGACATGCAGAATCTCTGGGTAGTCTTCTTTCAGCCATATGTATTGCATTAGGAACTCTTAATGTAATATAAGAATAATCAACATAGACAAAGAATAGAGAGAGAGAGAGAGATGGTTGTGTATTTAGTATGTTCACATTATACTAAAGGTACATTTGTTGTGGCCGTTGGCCTTTCTAAAAGGATAACAAAAAGCCTAGCTATGACCAATCTCAACTTGGGAGAGAGATGCAACAACAAGGTGCCTTTTATAGGCCATTGGAAGAATAATAAACTAGATGACTTGCTACGGTGGTGGGGCCAGTTCCATGTACCCTAATAAATTTTCAAGCTATCGACTGGAAGTACATGCCCTCCTAAGCCTGGTCGATAGTGTTCTTATCCACCTTTAACTTTCTTCAAGCCTGTGAGATAGAGTATATTGCACAAATCTTGATATTTATCTAATGCAAATCAAGGATTAGCTTGGGATTAAGCATGTTCATGTGCATGCACATAACAGGTATTTTTATGTTTTTTTAAATTAAGAAGTAAGATTATTTTCATTTGTACTTGTTGATTGAAAGGCATGTACTTTCTAATGTTCTCAATGGATTAAAAATGTAGGCTGTATTTTCTAAGTTCTTGATTGGTGGTCAAACTAAAGTACAATATCAACCTTTTAGAAGTGCTATGTGTTATCACTTTCTCATTCATCCACATTATGGACTTTATACTCTAGGGGCATGACTAGATGAGTCAAGGGAGTATGATCATGCTACTTGATTGCTATGTACGCATCAATTTGCCCTTAACGTTTGGCACAGCTTTATGCTTAATGTCTATACTCTTTAGGCTAAACGAATGTCTTGAGAAGCAAATTGCCAATTACGAAATGTCCCCCTTAGTTGTAACATAATGTGGAAGCTTGGTGCATATAATCGGTAACTTCAATGGAAAGAATTGAGCAATCTTTTGTGATGAAGATAGCTCACAAGATAGAGAGAGATGTGCAGAAATAGAGAGAGTGAGAGATGGAGTCGGACACAGTATTGGATCTCGAATACCCTTTGTAGGGCCCTCACCACCACGAATGGTGTATTTGCTTTATTAGAATTCCTAGCCTTCGTGGGTGGCTACTGGGCAAAGGCGGGCTCCGAGCCAGCACCGTCTGAGCTGCCTGGGGAGACTCGAAATCCACCTGGTAGTAACCACGTCCCAAAAAATCGACACTGACGATCTTGGCAGGCACGCCAACGAGGCTGCCTTGTAGAAGGTCGCGAAGCTCTCTCCGCATCGGACGGTTACCCACTATCTTGCAGACCAAGGAGGAGGCCTCAAGAGCAGATACTGTGGAAACAAACAACTGATGATCTGCATCTGTGAACTCCAGACGGAGTCCGAAATCGGCAGGGGTAGTCGGAGCGGCTTCCATGGAGTCCTCCAGAGGGAAAAGGCCAGAGATCGGGGTCACCAACGGGAGGGACACAGCCCTACGAGGAAACGGCGAGGCGGAAGGAGAGAGGATAGCGGGGGCGGAGGGGGCGGAGCTGAGGCGGGGGAGGAGAAGGACTTGCACACCAGTTTGCTTATGCATAACGTGCAATTGGGTTATGGTTGGTCATTAACGAATTGCCGCAGTGGCTTTGAACTTGTTTATGTTTAAGAGTCCATGTTAGTAAAACACATCCACAAAGAATGAAACTTGTTTTTTTTAATTTTGCTTTAGAAATAGATGTTAAGTTTCTTCTCATAAAAAGCTCTATGTAATTCTCATTTTGTTATTTATTTAATATAATTTCATTCTTTTCAAAAATAAATAAAAAAGAACCTATTTTTATTTTTTATTATGTGAAACTTCTGGTTGGTTATCAGAAATTACTTCAGTGGCTTTGAATAGCCCTTGGTTTTGAAGGGTTACCATTACTTTTTTATTGAAAGGTAAAATAAGCATTGCCATTTACCTTTCTTTAGATATTTACTTCATTTTATAGCTCTTCTAGTTTTCCTTGCTAGATCCTCTTATATTCAAAAAGAATAACAAGTATAATGTTTAAAACATTACTTTACCTTAATATTATTCACAAAACATGAAAGAAAATTAAATTTAAAAAGATAAAATTCTTACAAAAGTTATGCATCCTCGTAATAACGACCATATTATTTAAAACTTGAGAAACATTGTTTGCCAAAAAATATGAGAGTGCACCGGACAAAGATAACATATAGTACACGAATAATTTTATCTAAATAGCATTGGGAACATTTATCTTCACTCTAGTCATTGCCACATTGAGTCCTTGTATCAGAGAGACATTTGGTTGGATAAGCTTCTAATAAAGTTGTGACAAAGCTAGCAAATTCTATCTCACGTTCATCCTTATCTACAAGTAAGGATAGCTCGTTGCACAAAACATAGCCAATCTAAAAATTGTCTAGAAAATTTTCCTTCCCCTACTTTTCACCTAAGTAATGTTTAGGTGACAAGAGCTTTCCTACATTGAACAAATGGAAATCAACAAACCTTTCCGCGAATCTCCGTAGTGACTCTCGACTAAAATCTTCTACTAAAGTAATACATCCTCTAATATCCCCTACTCATGTACTATTAGGAAGACTTTCAAACTCTAAAATATGCTCAAACATTTCACCATATTTATTCTCACACTTAAAAACACCACTTTGATCTTTTTTAACAATTCTTTAAGGTGTGAAATGGCTGGCACAAATTTCTTTTCTAAAGACGTTCCAATAAATAAGATGTTTACCTCATGGATTTTTTCTAACTATTGAGTTAGTGTAAGATGAGTATCTACTAGATAATGGCTTATGTGATGTACGCAAATAAACATGTGAAAGTGACACAATTACTCAAATGAATCTAAAGACATATCTCATTTCACCACAAACCACAAAATTTGTATCACTCAGTATATTCTTTGCATCTATCATTAGATCTACACGTTTTTTCATAATCTTAGACGTGGGCTTTTTTTTGCCAATTATATCTTTCTTCCACCTTTTTGTGTGCTTCACAATTCGATGTATGCCCAAAGCTTGTCTTTGTATAGTTTTGCTACCCTTGTCCCCCAATTGGAGTACTTTTAATTATGAAGATGCCTTGCATTTTATACATTCATTACTTCATCATCAATGAGAGGATAGCCCCAAGGAAATGCAATTCTCCAAGTAGGAAGAAAGTTTACGATGCTTCAGAGGGAGTGAGAGAGATGGAGGGCCAAGAGAGAGAGAGAGAGAGAGAGAGAGAGAGAGAGAGAGAGAGAGAGAGAGAGAGAGAGAGAGAGAGAGAGAGAGAAGGGTGGGGGGAGGAAGCACAATGGAGAGAGATTGCACAACACAATGACGAATGAATTATGATAATACTTCCACCATTTACATTTCTTTTATAGGCATCAAGACTCACCTTTTGACCTAGACCTTAATAAGGGTTGTTCACACCCTAAGGGAGTGTTCACATCAATGGACACACTACTGGACTTTGAAAAACCCAACAAAGCTCCCTTTGGAGTGATGGAGGTGATGCCTGACAAACATTCAATAGTTTGTTAAGAGACTCATGAACATGGGATCGGTGGGCTAATAGTGTAAAAGGCTCAGGTAGCATGGCTCTATGCCAAAGACTCAAAGGTCATGTCTAAACTTGGGAGACAAAAGATAGCCTACATCAGTCTATCAAGACCTCCCCCTGGTTCTAAGTAAGGTAAAGAGGGAATGATGGAGCATTACAAAAAGACCCAAAATATTAAAATTTTAGGGGACATCATGGGCAAAGAACCCATGACTACAAAATATTCAAATTTCAAGGAACATCCTAGGCTAAGAATCCTTGACTCAAATAAAAAAGGACTAGTAGTTAAGGAAGAAGAGTCTCCCCTCTCGATGCTATGAAGACTCTTTTGTGTCTTCGTTTCCAAGCCAATGTGACTTGGAGCTCATGCATTTTTTTCAATGAAGATACTATCAATGAAGCCCATGATCCTAAAGAAGATCCCAATTCAAGTTACTACAATGGATACTATAGTGCCCTGGATCACATACGTGGTGTCAAAGGTCCCACAAGTCATGGATGTAAAGGTGTTCGTTGAAGATCATATGAATTGCTTCATGAAAGAAATACCATATGAATTGCTTCATGAAAGAAGCATAAGATGTAGCCCATGTAGTAAAGAAGAACGTAGCCAAAACACCAACTCGGGTATGAAAAAATGAGTGTGGACATAAAAAGGCAACGCTGATACTGCTGGAGGCACAATGGCAAGGGATAAAAAAAGCATAGAATTAGTGTGAGCTGAGAAACGCGGGCCTAATCATGTTGATGATCGGAAATAGCATTAAAACATAAAAACCCTAAAAATATATATATAAATTTAAAAAAATATAATAACCCTAAAAACATAAAAGCCCTAAAAATATAGAAATCCTAAAAAATGCATAAACCCTAAAAAGCATAAAAAAGTAGAGGAGTATGATGGCATGGAGAAAAAGGTTAGCCAAGCATGAGCATGGTAGGATAGAAAGCACAAGTGATAGGTGGATAGGGTAGCTTTGATACCATGTTGAGAATCCATGGTGCTTAAGAGAGAGAGAGAGAGAGAGAGAGAGAGAGAGGCGGGGGGAGGGAGGGAGCACAATGGAGAGAGATTGCACAACACAATAATGAATGGAGAGAGAGAGAGAGAGACAGAGAGAGAGAGCTTGAATGGAGAGAGAATACAAAACACAATAATGAATGAATTACAATAATACTTCCACCATGTACATTGCTTTTATAGGTATCAAGCCTCATCTTTTAACTTAGACCTTAATATGGCCACCAAATTTCGTTTTCCATTAATTAATTATTGGAGACAATGGAGGACCGTTATGGAGCCTTCAAGTTCTAGACTTTTCAAGCCTTTGAGCGGAGGGTTAAAAGGGTTGTGCCTTGCATTTTGAGGCTGGGGAAGAGCCCCCCAATGCAGATAGCATGACGATGTGACACTGGGGCAGACAAAGAGGGACACAATGCGAGAGAGTCCACGATCTTTTTTTAAAGAGTGATGGCATGTAATTATTAATGAACGATAGAGAGAAAGAGCGATTGTCTGTAATATGCATGCATCGAGCTTATATGTTTTTTAAAAAATAGAATATATATATTTTAATTGCGATGGCGTGCAACTGCTAACAATGGAGAGGATACGCTTTTGTAAAATTAAAAAAAAAGCCATGGTAGCTTGCAGTATGTCTACGATTGAGTACCAGATGTTTTGTTAACACCTAAACTTCATACATTAATTAATTAATGTAGAGTGAATATGTATCTAATAGTGGTTGTTTAACTGGGTGTTCACATCAACGGACACACTAGTACTAGACTCCAAAATAATACCCAAAAATATCCCGTTGGTTTTTAGGATTTTCATTTTCAATTGAAATTTCATCCCAAGAAATAGAGTTAAGGTCAATGGAACCTTCCCTTGCATTTCTTATTATTGCTTCAAAAGCAAGGTGGAGAAAGAGAGTTGTCTGTTGTCTTTTTTTTGGCCTTCCAATTTTTCTACAAAAATGAATATCCTTTAGACTTCAGAGTTTACACCATATCATGATTAAGATTTGGAAAGATGAAATAAATTTTAAAAAGCATACCTAGAAGCATATGTGAATTCTTTAGCACTTATCTCTCATCACGGATGTTTGTTTGCCTATCAAACTTCTTTGCTCCAAAAAAATTTGCCTCAAAGGACTAAAGAGACAACATCCTACTTGAGTTCATCAATAACATAGCATCAAGAGAGAGATATGCAGCATGGTGAAAGGAAAAGCTTTGTAAAGAAGGACATAATAAACTATTATTGTTAAAAAAGAAAACTATTAAAGAAGGACGTAATAAACTATTATTGTTAAAAAAGAAAACTATTGCTTTGGACATCGCATCATGCTTAGCAAGGAGGAAGGTTAGACCTTAGGCAAATAAAATCAAAAAATAATATACCTTGATTGCACACTAGGCATTTTGACATCCACATGCCACTATGTTAAATATGCATCCACCAGTGATGAGTAGCTTTTTACCTTGGAGCTTCTTCAAGGCTTCCTACTTTTTACATTGCTTTGAGACAATAAGAAAATAAGAAAGTGGAGATAAAGGTGGAGACCTTCAAGGATTTTGGCCTTTATTCGCAATCGCATGGTTTCCAGCTCAACACTAAGGCTTTCCAATAAGAAAGTGGAGATAAACGTGGAGGATTTTGGCCTTTATTTGCAATCGCATGGTTTCCAGCCCAACACTAAGGCTTTCCCATCTGCTTGCAAATTTGAGAAGCTTTCACGAACTCAACAGACAAACTAAAGGTTGGGGCCTGGGCTTCCTGTTGCTCAGCAAAAGAAAGACAAAAGCAAAATAAGGCCTGCCAGTGAGATCTCTTCAAAATTTTAAAAAGCTGCAAGCGATATATTTTCTCAGCGCTTTCTTTTTGAAAATCTACCTATCAATTCTCTTTGGCAAAATTGTCATTTACTTAACAACAAGGCAACCCATTTTTTTCTAGCTTCTTTGTACTTAAATTTAGCTTCAAAAACAATTCCGTCCACAAAATTAACCTGCTCACCTAGAAAGGTGATGAAAAGAGTTACTTTCCAAAAACAAAAATTTTGTAAGCTTGCCATCTAAGAAAGCAGCAAACAATAATGCAAGTGTTGAGGATTTGGACCCTCATGCTATTGTAGATGAATGTTCCGGTCATAGAGATGATTGGGATACACATGACACATTGACACCTATTGATTGTAAGAAAGATTTGGAGGACAAGATTGAGGCTGGCCATCTTCTAGAGGAGGTGAGAACTAAGACAAGAAGATGCCAATATGTTTCTGATGTATGTGCATTTGCACAAATTATGCAATGGACATGTACTAGTTGTCTAAATCGATGGAACAAAGTATGGCAGAAGTTCAAAGACATTCATGATTATGCTCCATCTATCGCAAATGTATTGGTGGCTGATGAAGCCACATCAAAGATTAGCAGGAAACCTCCCCAAATACTATGATAAGAACCCTCCCCAAATAGTATGATAAGTGTGTTTTCTTTTGCATCGCATCGTTGTACACAGTTGATCCTAGTGATATCCTAGTTAGCATCTTTGCTTCTACTCTTAGTGAGCTTGTTGGGGACACCTTAGTTTACTACACACGTTCTTCCATGTGAGCATATGTTTACGCAAGAAATTGCAACCAAGAACACATGT
Source organism: Cibotium barometz (assembly GCF_041138505.1). Taxonomy (NCBI): domain Eukaryota; kingdom Viridiplantae; phylum Streptophyta; class Polypodiopsida; order Cyatheales; family Cibotiaceae; genus Cibotium; species Cibotium barometz. Next base: position 8,625,093 of record NC_141095.1, on the reverse strand, counting down.
TCCTTCATGAAAAGAGGTATGAATGCCGGCACCTAGTGGCTATAAGCACATACTCCATCCGGTGACCCTTGTTTTGTGACATGTGTCCATGCATGCACATGTGCACTTCCATGAGTATGTATCTATTTCACACTTTCATTTGAACATCCTTCACCTTCACATACATGTATTCCTAAGTTCATATAGGTACCCTCTCACACATGAACACCAATACCATCATTTTCAGACGTACATTGTACCCACGTCCCTAATTGCCCACACATGTTTCTACATCTTGTCAATGCATGTTTCCAAGTGTAGTGAAGACCAAATTTTCAATTTATTTGGGCAATGCCCAAATTCTGTGAGTAACGAAACTTAAATGAGATTGGCCTCCAACCAAAACTCCTTCAAGGTATAGACAATCTAGGAGAGTAGTAGTAGGACACAATCCACCCTTGGAGGAAAGTGCTTCGAATGATGCTGAGTCTAGAGCACCATCCCTACAGAGTAGGATATAATCCACCCTTGGAGAAAAATTCTTCGAACAATGTTGAATCTAGAGAACCATGAGTCAATGCACCAAGGCCCATTCGGGGAGCATTCGGGTGAGAATTCCGGGAGCCATCATATAGCCCTAACAATTGATTGTACGAGCGATAGTAAGGACACTAGCTCAAAAGAAAATTATTATTGGTGACAAGCTTGCATGGATAACAAGCCTTTGGAGGCCCACACATTAGAATACCCTACACATAATCAAAGGAGTCCTATTGCAAGACTCAAAGTCCCCTGCAAACCTACCAACCCTTACTAGTTGACACTCTACTCACATGAATAGACGAGATGGCTTAAAGAGGAGCCGCAAGAGAACCCATCCCAAGGATTAGACCCCAATGCATCAAGACCACGGACTCTGAGTAAAAACCCAAGAGGGGGGGAACCCTTCCTTCTTAGAGCCACAATTAACCAAGCCACGTTTTTGTGGCTACAACATTAGGAGCCTTTGGCTTTTGGCTAGCTCAAAGCCCTCTCGGGGGGTGCACCTTAAAAAATGTAAGTCTACCACGTGCGATCATTAGGTGGGGTTTTTTTAATCCAAAATATTGGGTAAATTTACAGAAATACAATTACAAGAGGGGTATTTTAATTGTACTTTGAAAAAAAACTCGTAAGTCTATAAAGAAAAAGGGGTAGTTTTATCAGCTCAAAATTCACAGATAAGGGGTTTTTTAAATACCCCTTGAACGCACGTCGTAGGAGGGGCTTCCATATAGTGCACCCCCCGAGAAAGCCCTAGCCCCAAATTTGTCTAGCATCTTGAGACTTCACACCTTCGTGCTCTTTAACACAAGTACATATAAATGCCAACTTTGGGGGGGACACTAGGGCAACATGAGCTACAAGCGCACCTGGCTTTTTATGCTAGCACAACACAAACCAGGAGGCTCCAATGTGGGACCAAGGGGGACCCTACTATTCACCATATGACCCCAACATATAGGGATACCTATGTCACTACTATAGCTAGCATGGACATGCACCACCATTCCTAGCCTATACTCAATCACCATAGTAATACCTTTTCCCCCATGCTTACACACCTTAACCACAACCCATCCTTGCACACCGGAAGTAGGAGGATTAACCCAAACATACTTAGGATAGCATTGGAATAGGGAGGGGGGTTGAATAAGAGTCCACCAGTTGCACCAAGACAACCAAACATGGTCAAACTCTTCTAGATTGCTAAGCTTGTGTCTAGATTTAATGGGAAAAGTGACACAATAGTACATTTAGAAATGTTTGATCTGATGTGATACATGTAGTGAGGCAGACGGCCAAATGTGCTATTTAGAAATGTTTGATCAGATGAGATACGTGTAGTGAGCTAGACGATCAAGGGAAGGTGGGAGCCTTTGGCCTCTCCATGGAAGGAAAAGGTGGACATTGGTTTTGATCACCAAATCTCAAGGACAATTTGAGGACAAGGTAGACTTTAGCCCACTAAAAATAGCCTTTACAATTGGGTATTCTCGATAAGGAGCCTAATGGATCAAGTGACTCAAGAAAGAGGCGATCCATGATTACATCAATTGTGCATGATGATATCTCAAACGACGTTGATGGAGAGATTTTGGAAGGGTTCCGAGACTTAACTTTGTACAATCCCTTACACTTGGAGAAACACACATCAAACTTGCTATTGAAGTGTAATCAACTTTGATGAGATAAATTCATGGGAACTCCCTTGTAAAAAATCCATTAGAGGATTCCAAAAGAGTCATCGAATTAAGACGCAAGAGGATTTGGTGTTCTATTTTCCTTACTAATCACACCAGTACCAAATGCCCACATTTGAAACCAAAACAATGAAGGTTGTTTTATGCAAATTGTAATAAAGTTGGGAAGAATCGTGACACGACTCACTGTTATAAGGGGACCAGCCCCTACTTGTGCATGCATAGTAGGAAAACTTGCCAGCTCCACTGGCCATGCCTATGATTGCTAACAATCCTCATCTAGATGTAAACATGTGCCCCAAAGAGGAATTTTGAGATGCTCATACCACCCCTGAGAAGAATGTGTAGGAGAGGGTTATTGGAAAACATAGATCTAGGCCCATAGTCAAGTGATTAAGAACTAGAAGGCTTGATTAATAATATATTTAAGAATGTATTAACTCAAGAAAAATACTCAATGAGAATACAAAAAAATAGCAAAACCACCTTGCATGAGAGTTGATCTAAGTGCATCCTTTTATAGTTCTCATGGAACTCCCAAATAATAAGCTATGTGCACGCTTATGCCATTTATGTGTCAAGTAACCATACAAATCAACCTTTGAGTTAGAGCCTTTTGTATTTATTCTTCCTTTCTAACGTGCATGGTGTCCCCCTTGCTCTACTCATGTTATACCCTCACACATTGCTTTTTCAATAAGGGTGAGATGGAGCTCCTTGTTGTAAGCAATAAATACACACACAAACAAGAGTAGACAAGCACCTCACAAGCACACAAGAGAGATGGATAGCTGGATTTTCTTTTATTCTCTTCTCTTATCTATAAGATAACATAAAGATAAGAGTACATACTATAAGGAAAAATACTCTTATACTAGAATATACAAGGTCCATCCATAGTGTGAACCTGACTACACAAGCTGACACTATAACTATGCCATAACTCTAGTGAACCAAAGTGGTTGTCTCATAGCCTATAAAACAATGGTGACATATAACCCATAATCTCACCGACCATATCAACGGAATAAATGTGGACCTGTCTTCCTATCGTGTCATCCATATCTATACTAGTTAAGCTCGATATCTGAACATTCCCCCTCGGGTTAACTCCATACCCTACATTCTAAGCCTAGCTCCTGAACCTGCGAAGATTCTCTGTACCCAATGCATTTGTGAAGATGCTAGCCTTTGATCCTCTATGCTAACATGTACCAAACCCATGATACCCTGGGTTACTATAGCCAACTATATGTTGCTCATATTGTTAGAATAAATGATAACAACCCTATCGATGGGCTCATCCATATTTATAAGTAGCTTTTGCAAATAAGCTACCTCACATGATGTTGCCATAGTAGCGCCCCTATACTCAACTTTGTACTCGACAAAGCAACCAACGGTTGCTTCTTGCTGCTCCAACTAATAGCATCACTCCCAAAATAAAATATAAAGCTGCTAGTAGATCTCATGTCTGACACTACAAACCCAATATACATCTATATATCCATGTACATATACATGTATTCCAACCTTGTAGAAAAGTCCAAAGTATATTGTGGACTTTAGGTACCTAAGTATCCTCCTAGCTACATCCAAATGTGGCTTCCTTGGGGCCTTCATAAATTGACTCACCAATCCAATAGCATAGCTCAAATGTTTCATGGTGATAGTCATGTAAATCAAACTCCCTGCAATATCTATAGCCAAAGATCACATGTATATGTAGCCAATTTTATGTTATGCACTAATGGCATTGAAATTAGCCTACAACTTGTCATTTCATGCTTAGACACAACATCATGTACTGACTCAACAAAATCCATCATATAATCTAATCACTTCTATACCGAAGGAGTATCACCCAAATCTTTCATTTCAAACTTGGTCTGCACCTCAACCTCTAGATAAAAATCTATGTCTACCTCAACCTCTAAACAAAGATCTACGTCATGTTCATGTGTATTTTTGGAAGATGACTTACTCTCGACATTTATCTTCTGAGTGATCAAAACGGCTTTGAGGTCCTCAAAGTTTAGAAAGTCCTTTTGAGTTCATATACTAGATGTCTAAAACTGATCATTAAATGTGAGTGACTCTAAGTCATCAAAATTGAAGCTCCAATAGAGGCAAGGGCATGTGCAAGCCATTCTGCTTTTAATCACTAATACCCACCTTGTTTCTCTACACATTATGCAACTGTTGTTTTAACTACATCTTTTCTTGCCTTCAGTACTTATACTATATAGCTTAACCAAGGTAGCTTAACCAAGGTATACCATGCATCTTTAGGTGTCAGTGTGCTTCATGTATATGATTGATCATAGCATTCGACATGCTAAGAGACAACTAATACATCAATTTTATGGCTTTATTATGCCAAGCCTTAAAGTCATTTGACCATTTAGGAGTGACATTTTCTTTCATAATCTCCACTCCTTGTTACTTGAAATAAACTACTAGCCTTTTCCTCTCTAGATCTAGCAGATCTACTACTATAGACCATACCACTAGAGCCTGTTCTCGCTTTGGCATGGAGGAAATGGAATGTAGATACACTATGTGCCATTGCCATCAATAGCATTATTGATTCGATGATGATCCTGATTCAACATACTATCACATCTTCTAATGCATGAAAACTTCTAAAGAACTAGTATGAGACAAGGAATCAAAACCTTGAGAATCATCTTGCCGTAGAAAGGCATTTTGAAGGAGTATTAGCATAGAAGTTTATATCATAGATAAAGAATCTACAAGCTCAAATGGTGACGATGGGGATTACTTACACGAGTGAACATGAAGGTGCACCAAAGTTCTCCCCTAAAGTATGATATTTGGCAACCTCACTAAACATGCAAGTTTAAAACCTGCCTCTTACTTTTGAGGAGTTTTGTGTAATGCTGGTGGAGGAGGAGATGTGTTTCAAAGATAGATATGGTAGTGATGCTGCATTAATTACAAATGCAAAGAAAGGCAAGGGGAAGGGCTTTGGTAACCCCGATGCTTTTGAAAAGAAGAAAAAGTGTTTCTGTTGCAAACAAGCCTAGTCATATGGTCAAATCATGAGAATTGTAAGATTCCTCCCTCCAACTTCTGATGATGTAAATATGTAAGAACCTCCCCTTTAGTCTCTTGTAATCATCCCCCTTTCAGAATGGAAAAAAGATCTTGTTTGACCGTGTTTTGGTCTAGAGAGAGAAAAAATTCTAGAGAGAGGTAATATAATTTTGAGATATTTTTGGATAAAAAGTTACCCTTTAATTTTAAGATGAATTCCCCTAAAATAGAATTTTAAAAAGAGTTTTCTAATGTGCATTAAAAATTAATTGATTATGTGCACCGGACACCGTTAACCGAGGGGTACCTATTTTCAAAAAAATTTGATTAAGGTCCAAAAAGTGTTCTAATGGACAATGGGATTAATCCAAGTATTTGAATAAGAAAAATGTAAGAAGAAAAGAAAATCCACCAAAAATGAGTAAATTCTCACATAAGATGAAGAGTTGACTAGTACTGGTACTTAACCTAATAAAAATGTGAATTTTGACACCTCAGGGGGGTGGGAGGAGACCATCAAGGAGGAACCTAGAATCTCCATCACCTCATTCTTTTATTCAAAAAAGTGAGATATTTCATCTCTCATCTCTCCTCTTTCAAATTGGATCAAAAAAATGGGTTTAACTAGTCCAAAACTTGTCCAAATTGGATTAAACTGAAGCTGGAAGCCTCTAGATCCCAGTTGGGTTTGGTTGGTGGCCTCGCTCACCTATAAATAGAGCCCCATTCCTTTGTATTTTAATCTTAGTGTATTTCCATGCCAGTGAAATTTTTAATTTAGTGTATTTCCTTCTTCCCTCTTCCTTGCCTCTCCATTGTGAAGCTTTGGTGCTTCACTAAACCTCTTCTTCTCTTGAAGATTACCCTCTTATCTTGGTGACCAAGCCTCTTCCTTGAGGGCTACACATCTCCTAGGTAAAGAATCAAGCACACCAACAAGGGTAAGCCTAAACAATGATGTTTACTGTCTTCTTTAGATGTTGATCTTCTTCCCAACCTCTCTACATGCTTGGGAAGCATTCTATCTCATGGTTTCCTCTTAAAACCATGCCCTTCTTGATTTATGTTGTTGTTTAGATAAAGTAATGTTTATGTTTATGCATAAACTATTTTTTATATTAAAAGTGAAATTTTGAGCATTCGCATTTCATAGAAAATGCGGGGAAACTATGGTAAAATTTTATCATTAGAAAATGAATTTAAATTTATGCATAATAAATTTTATGTTAAAAGTGAAGTTTTGAGCATTATTCATTGCCATAAAAATAAAGAAGGTTATGCACATTTTTTTCTAGATTCATTCAATTTATGAGAATTATGGAAAGGTTTATGAATAAAATTCATTTAGATAAAAATGAATTAGTATGTATGCATAAATATTTTATTTAAAAAGAGGAATATTGAGCAGATTTTATTTTGGAAAATTTGAGAAAAGAATGTGAAAATATTCATAGAAATGCATCGTGAAAACATGGTTAAAATTTTAAAAAGAAAGAGGAATCACGAACATATTTAACTTTTGGAATTATGAAGTATATGTCTAGATTCTTGAAAAATAGAATCTTAAGTATATTCTGAATGGGAAAAGGATTTCCCAGAAAAATACCAGAAACATGCTTAGTTGGATGAAATGTAAATACTTGTGGACTGACTTATTCCTAGATTCTCTGGAAAAGGATTCTGGAATTTTTGAAAGGATCGAGGATCCAAAAGTAAACGTACATGTGTCAGAACCTCCCCTTTTGATCTTATAACTATTCCCCTCTCTGAAATAAAAGAAAGATCCCATTTTACCTTGTTTTGGCCTGGAGAGAGAAAATGTCTAGAGAGAGATAATCCAAAATTAAAATATTTTTGGATATAATTATCCTCCTAGTGTCTAAAATGGTTTCCCTTGAAACAGAAATTCAAAAAGAACTTTCTAATGTGCAATTGGAATTAATTGAAAATAGGTATAAAGGACCTTAGCCTAAGGGTCTAGATTTTCAAAAAAATTTAGATTATGGTCCAATTAAGGTTCCTATGGGCCAATAAGATCAATCCAACTATGGGGAGGAGATAAATCCAATTTATAAAAGAAAAATATCCAAAAATGAGTAAATGCCCACACAAGATGAAGAGTTGACTAAGTACAAGGTTTATTAGTAAAAAACTATGAATATTAATAAAAAAATGAGATATTTTGGGTATAATGATACATTTTTGACACCTTGGTAAGGAGAAGGGGGCTCTTCAAGGAGGCACCTATTTCACGTGTGGAGGAGTTTTAAACTCAAAAATAATAAGATATTTTTATCTCTCCTCTCTCCTGGATCAAACCAAATCAAAAGGGAGCCAAACTAGGTCCAAATCTTGTCCAAGTTCAGCCAAACTGAACTTGGAAAATTCTAGGATCCCTTAATTGAATTGAGTCAAGAAAAAATTACCTTTAACTAAGCCAAGTAATTGGCTAAGACTTAGAAAGTTCTGTCAGTATGAAAAGTAGAGTAACTGTACTCTTAACCTGGTTGATTGTGGAACAAAAAATTCTGATAACTAGATCAAGGAAAGCTAATAATCAAACCTGATTTGCTCAAGGCGAAAAGAGACCATTTTGTTGTCGAAATCCGAATGATGTGGAGTGATGTGGATTGATGTGTGGATTGATGTATGGAATGATGTGTGGAGTGATGTGGATTGATGTGGATTGATGTGTAGATTGATGTGGATTAATGGAATGATGTGAAATGATGTGGAATATGGGATGACTCACCTTGGCGGATCGTTAAGAGAGTATCCAAAGAGAAATAATGAGAAATGATGTGGAATATGGGGGATGACTCAGCGTGGTGGATCGTTAAGAGAGCATCCAAAGAGAAATGATGAGGAATGATATGGAAAGGTGGGAATTTTGCTTGGAAACTGTATTTACATGTGAAACCTATTTTTTTAAAGATTGTTTTACATCAAGAATGCTAGGGAAGCATTTTGACTATCTTATGGAATGAGGTCATGGACCTAAGTGGAAAAAGTTGCAACAACAGCTAGACGGAGAGTCAAAGAAGGATGTCTCGCGTGGCAAGGTTGGCCGAGGTCTTGACCAGCCTCGGTTAAAATGGCGAGCTTTCAGTACAGTGGATGAGGGGCCAAGGAAGCGGCCTATGAGTGAAGCGCTACGAAGGATCCTAGTAGAGGGTGCTCACCATACGGTGCTCGGGCTCTGGGTCGCCTAGGATACCCATGCATGCATCGAGGAAGAGAATGGAACATTGAGTTGGAGTTGTTTTCTGAACACGGGCATGGATCTGGTTGATTGACCTTGCTGGTCTCTTCACGGGCATGGATCTGGTTGATTGACCTTGTTGGTCTCTTCATGGATGATTCCATGGGGCCTTTTTGGTAAATGGATCTTGTTGGTTGATCTAGATGATCTTCAACGGAGAGTCCATATGGATTTTATGAGATCATACTCATGGGTACTATGAGTTAGGAACCATGAAACAGAGCCTGAGTGAAGGACTAGGTGAACCTAGAGGGACTGACCAGGTGGTGGACGCTCTAGTTACCAATGATGCCATAGGTACCCTGAGGAAGGTATGACTAGAATTTGGATTTTATGGTTGGAAATTGGAAAAGTTGGAACTTGGACCCTGGAACTGGAATACTGAGGATTACGATGGGAACACTGTGGTTTTATTGCAATTCTGTCTTGAAGTTAGTTGAATCTGAAAAAAATGCAATTTTTCACGTTGGGTGCGTAAGTGGTGTGTCTATTTAATATTTTTGCATGAGTGCCGGCTAGGGGACATAGGAACTCTTTTCCTTGGTACCCGCCCCGGGACCAAACAAAACCAAACTTTTATAAAGAGGGATCCCACTAATATAATGGTTGGGCAGTTGGCTAACCCGTGGGATAGGATGGGGTTAGGCTAGATTGGTGGATTTCTACAATAAAGTTCAATTCTGTTCAAAGTTACGATAGTTGAAGTAAGTCACGGGATAATTCTTGTTCTATTATGGGAAAGAATCAACGGCTCTGCCTCACTTGAGGGGAAAAAAGCGTTGATCTCTATGAACCAAGTATAAAGATTGCTCCTCTTTCAAGTCGGTCATCTGGCCGAGAATTTCAGCAGAAAATTGACAAAAATTTGATCGCATACCTGCGAAAAAACCCGCAATGTATTTAAAATATATTTTAAACCATAAAAATACTCTAAAATTTTTTAAAAATTTTTAAAAAAATTTCTAAAAATTTTAGAAATTTAGGGAATCCATTCTACCAAAAATATCCACAATAAAATATGTGGTATTTTTGTAAAAATTTCCATTAATGCTTATTTTAAACCATAAAAAATAGAAAAAAATAGCATTAAACTTATGAAATTTTCTCGCAATGTCGATTTGTCCATTGAATAGTAATAACACGCCTTCCAACCACCATATCAACGATGCACGTGTAAATCATAAACACAAATCAATAAAATAATATTTTTATCAGTAAATATTAAAATTTACTTCAAAAAAATACCAAAATTACAAAGCAAAATCAATAACAGTTAACTAGAGATTGCTGATACCACTGTTAAAACCCTAAGATCTCTCTAGTTAATTGTTATGCATAAAGATGCATAAATCAAGCATAAACTCATCCACCCGAACGAGCCCAAGGGATGCACACATGAATTATAAATGAAATACATCATACCTCTACCTTGATGTCCCATACCATCAAGAGATATACCTCCAATCCAATAGCATGTAGCTATAGTGTGAAATGGTAGGTGAGTAGTTATGATCCTCTACACAAGAGAGCATAACATAACCAAGCCTCAAGCCCTCCTTGAATGTGCCCCATGCCCCTATTATATACGAGGGCCCTCAAGTGACTCTTGACTCTCCATTTCCCATGTGTGACCCTTGGATGCCTGACCCTAACCTTAACCCTTAAGGTTAGTCCTAACCCATGCTCCACTAGAGCTTGTTCTCATGCTCCTATGCTCACAAGCCTAATGTGGGTTAGCCTCCTAGTATATGCACACATAATGTGCATTTTTTTTGAGATTTTATTGACTACTATCTACTATTTGGAATGAGTTTTTACATATTTATTGGTGATAAAAATAAAAAATATCTCATAAAAAATATAAAAATATTTTAAAGTTAAGAGAAATAACCCCCTAAAAGTTGATGTTTTATATCAAAGTTGATGCAAAGCATCAACTTATAGGCTCGAGGGGTCACTCATAAGTATATAAGCGTAGCACGTGCGTTCAATAGAAGGGATTTTCTACATCCTTTTTTACACATTTTTTTACATACAGAAGGGTACCATTTAAAGGGAGTATTTATAGTTGCACTCTGTAGCACATCCTCAATCATGCTAACATGCAAAATGACCCAAGGAGTCTAAGCTTCAAGTGTACACATAGAAGAAAAAAATGTATTCATGGATAGTGAAGAAGAGGATGCCTCGTCTACCTTCTCAGGGAAAGGCACATCAACTATAGTGATGTTGATATAGATAGCAATGATTATGAGGAACCATAACTATGCCATAAGCTATATGTTTAGAAAATAGCTTCTTTTTATAGTTGTATCATTTTTTTAATATTGAAGATGGAAATAATAAACATTGTCTCTATTTTGGCATGTTTTTTGAAAACTTATTGTTAGATTTTCACTTATAATCTCAAAAAGTAAGCAAAACGAAGTCTTTTTTTCATGTCAATTTTTGTAAGAAATGTGTAAAGTGCCCAAAATATTATCACTTTTTGGCAGTGTTGTACGCATGCGTAGAGACCACTTTTTAAAAAGAGGTAAAAATTGAACCTTTTTAATGGAATCTTTGAAAGATTCCAAATGTTTCTCATTTTCAAGAAATATTACCTTTTTTGTCCGCAACAGTGTTATCTGTTGGGTGATGGTTTCATTGCTGCATGCATATCTATTCTTATCTTATTCTTGTATGCTGCAATGATGCCTATGTAGGAACAAACCCATTCTTGGCTAGACAATGGTGGTAGTGGGATAGAATCCAAT